>NC_135186.1:13452149-14074649 GCF_041146795.1 Maylandia zebra
CCTATCCCCACAAGTTGCATGTCTTTGGACGGTGGGAGGAAGCCGGAGTACCCGGAGAGAACCCACGCAAACACGGGGAGAACATGCAAACTCCACACAGAAAGACCCCGGCCTGATGGTGGAATTGAACTCAGGACCTTCTTGCTGTGCGGCAACAGTGCTAACCACCGTGCCACTGTGCTGCCCGGGCTTTTATTTCCTTTTCATTAATTTCTTCAAAAAGGAAAGAGGGGGATCAACGTATTATTAAGTTTGCATTAACTGATTTGGCGAGGCTACCAAGCCAGCTCTTTCTGCCAACCCTTAAGTTAAAGGTTGTCCCCAGGTGGTAATGAGAGCAGAGCAGATGCCATTACCCAGACAAAATTGCATGCAGATACAGATCATATTAGTATCAGATGAGGCGTGGATATCTGTACAAAAGAAGACACTCTCCACTTATAATCTCTTCTCACTGTGACCCTCCTCTCAAGCCCTGTTTGCACTACTATTCAGCCATCCATCAGCCTGGGTTTTTCCACATCTCGCATCCTTCCTTTCCTGACTGATGGACATCACTCGACTGCCTCTGGCTTCCCGGCCCCTCCCTCTTCGTGTACAGTCAGACAGATGGACTGATGGGTGGACGGATAGCAGTGACAGAGGAAAGGTAGATTTGCCGCTCCACCTCTGCACTGCTATGATATCGAACTCCCGCCCACTCCTGTCATCGCCTTGGTAGCAAATAGATTGCCCTTACACTCAGCCACTTCACACGTATGAATAGCTCTCCCCTCTTCCTTGTTGTGCTTTTTTTCTCCCCTTTATTTCCCTTAAGCTCTCCACTCTCTCACAATACATCTCTCCGGAGTTTCATTTTTCTTTCCACCTCTGGCATATAAGCAACACTGGCATGACGTTAACAATCAATTTAACAATATATATTGAGCACAGTTCCCGGGAGAAAATTGTAATCAAGAAGTGTATCGATTCAGTGTATTATTCTGTAGTTTGCTGTGAACTCTGGAACACAGTCACATAATAACGCTTGATTATGGGGAGATACATCCCAATATTAGTTGCAAAAACAAATACACAAAGTTAATAGGTAATATCTTGGATATATATATATATATATATATATATATATATATATATATATATATAGATAGATAGATAGATAGATAGATAGATAGATAGATAGATAGATAGATAGATAGATAGATAGATAGATAGATAGATAGATATCGAAGAATCCGGGGACTGGTGAGTGTCAGCACCACAGTCCAGGATGAGACAACGAACATCCAAGAATACATTGGGAAGATGGCCCCAACTGACCGAGTGCTCAGTGAATACCTCAGGCAGCAGAAACCCAAGAAAGAGGAGGGAGACGAGGAACCATCATGGAAGGACAGGCCCCTGCACAGTATGTACCACCGGCACCACCGGTACCACCGGCAGATAGAGGAGGTGGCTGATATCCAGAAATCCTACCAGTGGCTGGACAAAGCTGGACTGAAAGACAGCACAGAGGCACTAATCATGGCAGCACAAGAACAAGCTCTGAGTACAAGATCCATAGAGGCTGGGGTCTATCACACCAGGCAAGACCCCAGGTGCAGGCTGTGTAAAGATGCCCCAGAGACAATCCAGCACATAACAGCAGGGTGCAAGATGCTAGCAGGCAAGGCATACATGGAACGCCATAACCAAGTGGCCGGCATAGTGTACAGGAACATCTGTGCCGAGTATAACCTGGAAGTCCCGAGGTCAAAATGGGAGATGCCCCCAAGGGTGGTGGAGAATGACCGAGCTAAGATCCTGTGGGACTTCCAGATACAGACGGACAAAATGGTGGTGGCTAACCAACCGGACATAGTGGTGGTAGACAAACAGAAGAAGACGGCCGTAGTGATCGATGTAGCGGTTCCGAATGACAGCAATATCAGGAAGAAGGAACACGAGAAGCTGGAGAAATACCAAGGGCTCAGAGAAGAGCTCGAGAGGATGTGGAGGGTGAAGGTAACGGTGGTCCCCGTGGTAATCGGAGCACTAGGTGCGGTGACTCCCAAGCTAGGCGAGTGGCTCCAGCAGATCCCGGGAATAACATCGGAGATCTCTGTCCAGAAGAGCGCAGTCCTGGGAACAGCTAAGATACTGCGCAGGACCCTCAAGCTCCCAGGCCTCTGGTAGAGGACCCGAGCTTGAAGGATAAACCGCCCGCAGGGGCGTGCTGGGTGTGTATATATATATATATATATATACATATATATATATATATATATATATATATATATATATATATATATATATATATATATATATTTGTCGAGAGTTACTCAGTGGATTGGTTTTTTCTTTGACAAACTGTGAGGGTGCTGAACTCCATTTAGGTTTTGCAAGGTACTGCGTGCTCTGGTTCCTACTTTTGTTGACAAATTCAGAGTTGCAGCAAGGTGAGTGACAGCTAGTAAGTAGCAGTATATATTATCAAGATTGTTTCTTTGAGATAAAGGATGATCATGCTTCACAGTGCAGAATAAATGGATCAAGATAAGCAGATGGGCCAAAACAGAGCACAGAAACACAACCTAAACACCAGATAAAACCCCATCACATTCTGCAGCCTTATTCAGATTCACTTTGAAGGCCTTCTTTTGGACTTCCGGACAAGTGAAGACAATCATATGTAAATGGTAAATGGCCTGTATTTATATAGCGCTTTACTAGTCCCTAAGGACCCAAAGCGCTTTACATATCCAGTCATCCACCCATTCACGCACACATTCACACATTGGTGATGGCAAGCTACATTGTAGCCACAGCCACCGAGGCTGCCGGACACTGGCGCCACCGGGCCCTCTGACCACCACTAGTAGGCAACGGGTGAAGTGTCTTGCCCAAGGACACAACGATCGAGACTGTCCAAGCCGGGGCTCAAACCGGCAACCTTCCAATTACAAGGCGAACTCCCAACTCTTGAGCCACAATCGCCCCATATGTCCACAACTCTTGTGTCTTTATCTTCCGTGCATACAGCTCAGACTCCTAAAAGGTGTGGTAAAGTGAAACATATAAAGTTCCCACAGTTCATCAGACTTAGGCTTTTCTAACTCTTCCTGTTAATTCTTGTAATTCTCGACCGTAACCTGTGATGTAAACATCAGAGTTGTACTCGGGCAACACTAAAGTACCTTCTAGCAGCAAGTCTTGCTACTCAGCATCTATCTCGGTAACACATCGAGGTAGTTATTGTGGCAATTTGGGTGCGTTTTTATGAAGCCCCTCCCTTTATAAGGTGTGCAATGACTACATTTTAAATGGTGAAATTTAGAATGATTTAGAAAAAAGTTTATATCTGTACGGGCCTTATTGCTGAACCTCATGGTTCACGTTTCTCTGTCCAGCTAGTACATGGCTTTTTGCTTTTTTTTACACAAACATTCGTACAAGTGCTTTTTTTCTATGCCTAAATGCTTGTTTTGAATCTAACATTCACAGTCTGATAAACAAATCGGGCTCAACTTCAGTATGTTGCTCAAGGCATGCAGACTGGAACAGCCAGGTATCGAACCACCAACTAATTAGTACACTAGATGACCTACCCAGCCACCCACTGGTACTGAAAGCACCAGACTTGCTGCTGTATTCTCTTGAATAAATGTTAGCAGTCAGACAACAGTTTTCCTGCAGAAAGTCTCTTTGTTTCAGGCTATTGCAGCATCTCCCTCTGTACAATCTGGAAATCCCCGAGCCGCTGTACTGATACATCACTCAGATATGGTATAAACTGACACGAGCATACACTCGTGGCTTCAACCCAGCCACAGAATCCACGGAAACATCCCAATTCCTTCTAAGTGGAATTCAGATTTTCATGGTGTCCATAAAGGTCACCAAACATTAATGCTGACTACATTCATGCCTCCTGTAAGAATCACTGTATGCACTGATGAGTTGATCCAAACCTGTATAATGACAATGTGACTGTCTCTCATTGAGCATTAGGACGCAGGGTAAAGCTCAATCAGAAACACGGACTGCTTTTCGTATGAGTTTTATCTCCTTTTGTCTTTGCACACACAAAAAAAACACATCATAAAAGTTGGCAGTGTTTGAAAAGAGAAAATGTTGTCAAGGATCAGCAAGGAGAGAGTTGAGAGTTGTCCTGGTATTGTGTCAAAAGAATTCCAACTACACTTGGATGAAATTAACTTAACGTACTTGGATAATGTGTGTGACTCCCAGCAAAAGGACATTTGTTGTGTTTCATCCACCTTTCTCTCTCTTTTTTCCATAATTTCTGTCTGTATCTCTATGACTGTTATTGAAAAACATAAAAATGTCAAAGAAAACAAACAAAAAAGTGCGACTGAGTGTAACTCTAATACAGATGTTTCTGGTTTCTAAAACTTCAGGATCACAGTTTGGGAAACAGACTGTGTATAAAATGTGCAGCAACCCAGGTTCCCCTTGGGAATTTGCTTCCACAACACCTTACTGCACTGTTCTTCTTCTTCAGAGAGGAAGTTGGAGCGAGGAGCGGGCCAGCTGTGCCAGATACACTCAGCAGCTGGCAAAAGTGACAGCCCCCTTGTGACAATATGCTGTAGTACCTCTTGATAATCCATTTCAAAGAAGCAAGCATGGCTTGCGACACTCTTGGCAGACGATGAAAATTCCACTTTGAAATCTGAGCGCACGGCTTTGATTGTATTGCTAATGCTGATGTGAGTGATGTGACACTTGCATCCACCTTTTTTTACCGGCCCTGTATTTGCCTGCTTCAGCCTCCAAAGGAACGCGAACACAAATACACGTTTTTCCCCGATTTTATTGGCACATGATGCAGTAGTATCACTTATTTATCGTCTGACAAGCTATTTTCAATACCTTTAGTAAGTAAACCTATTGATTTTTCCCTCTATTATATATATTTCAAAGTAGAGAAGCGGTTTAATTAAGAACATGTTGATGGCGTCTGTGATAGCATGTCACTGAGGTTTTTCTTGTTTTGTTTTGTTTTTTTGAATGTGGTTATCTTAGCTCAGCGGCAATTACGAGACTCTTGAGAGGAGTCTTTATCTGGAGTGTTTTCTTGAGTTTCTTGTCCACGTCTTCATATTTCCAACTGGCAGCAACACACCTGTCTGCGCCTGCCTTCATATCTGACAGAAAAAGAATGCCAACAAAGGGAGCATTCAGCTGTGAATTATTCAACTTCCTACAGCAAGCTTCTGAGTCATTGTCATATTGAAACTGTGAAACTGTGAACTGCTTTTCACTCTTACATGAACAGTTATATGATTATGTGTCAGAAAAAGCTCATATTAATGATGCTCCTCAGCAGTGAGATAACTATCTGTGATTTGCATTACTCAAAGACAGTCAGTCAGAGACCAGCAGTAACCTGGATGATGTTTAATCACCCTAATAACTGTTATAAAAAGCAGTTATGTTCTATATCACATTCTAAAGTTACTGAAGACGTTTGACAGCAAAATCCTGAACTTTGGCTTGTTCCACATGACACTATTTGCATATCGCGTCACCAAAATAAAAAAGTTGAAAGCTCCCGTTTGTGACATGAGTGGTCAGACTAGAATTTTCACAGAGTGCTGGAGGTGGTACAGGAGGTGCACAAGGACATGACTCTGAGGTGCATCTGGGTCACATGTAAATCATGGGATTAGTTTTCACCTGCTTGTGCATTCACATGTTGACAGTTATAGTTTTGCTTACATTTATTCTCAGATTATTTAGAACCAAATTATTTTAACAGGGGTAGCTGTTCAGTTTTCACCAGTAAAAGCTACAAATACCATTACATTACATTTACATTACAATATAAGTCTATGAAGGACTGCACAGATCCCTGTGATCACTGATGACACTGAAAAAAATAACATTTCCTCTCTACCAGAGGCCTGGGGCTTGAAGGTCATGCACAGTATCTTTGCTGTTCCTGCACTAGATCAGAGATAAATGGTAAATGGCCTGCCTTTGTATAGCGCTTTTCTAGTCCTTAAGGACCCCAAAGCGCTTTACACTACATTCAGTCATTCACACACACATTCACACACTGGCGATGGCAAGCTACAATGTAGCCACAGCTGCCCTGGGACGCACTGACAGAGGCGAGGCTGCCGGACACAGGCGCCTCTGACAACCACCAGTAGGCAAACATGGGATTAGTATCTTGCCCAAGGATATTTGGCACGCAGCCAGGAGGCAGCCTGGGATCGAACCACTGACCGTCTGATTAGTGGCTGACCTGCTCTGCCACCTGAGCTACAGCCACCCCAGAGATCTCAGATATCATTCTTGGGATCTGCTGGAGTCACTCGCCAGTTTGGGGGTCACTGCACTGAGTGCTGTAATTACCACTGGGACCTCTATTAACTTCCAAATCTTCTCTCAGCCCTTGGTATTTCTCAAGCTACTTATGTTCCTTCGTCCTGATGTTGCTATCACTTGGTTTAGCTACATCTGTCACTATGGCTGTCTTCTTCTGCTTGTCCACAACTACTGTCCAGTTGGTTAGCCAGTTCACCAGTTTGCATCTTGATATCTAGAAGTCTCACAGGATATCAGTTTGGTCAGTCTCAGCCACCTTTGGTAGTGTATCCTATTTTAACTTCCAGGCCATACTCGACACATCCACTCAGTTATGGTTACATTTTATCCATTTGTGGATAACGGATCTCTTGATGGTTCACTGGAGTCAAAAAACCTTAGAAAAGGCTTTGTAACCCTTTCCACACTGATAGAATGACTTTGTTTCCCAGTTGTGTTTTATATTGCGGCATAATAGATCTTTTAGCCCATTTCACTTTGTCAGACAGGTTCTATTTATGAAATATGCAAGTGTTACAAATATACATAAAGAATAAAAAATACATTTTGAAAGCTTTAAAAGGTCCATTCAATGACAAACTGTGCCATGAAACATCAAAAAGAAGATACATTGACCAAAAATGCATTTTCAAACGGCGTGGGAGGGTGGGGGCTTAAGCCTTGGAGATCAGTGAGGATTTGACGGTGCCACAGCAAAGCTTTTGAGCAACTTCCAGGAGGCCAGAATTTCTAGGTGCACCCCTGTTTCTCACATCCTCCGGAGATTATTGATTCACACTTCCGAGCTAATTCTCCATGTGGTCAGAGCTTGAATCACTGTCCCCTTCGGTTCATATGCAGTCACAGACCAGCTAGCACTGCAGCCAAAAAACAAAACAAAAAACACAAAGCCGACTTATGTAGCTTAAAAAAAATACTCATCAGTGCTGAACTTTTTGAGTCTATCACTTTTTGTGTCGCTCTGTCAGCACGTAGCTTTGGGTATGCTCTTTTCTGAATATGTCAGCATGGGGTTGTATGTTTACTCCAAGAAGTCCTCCAACATTTACCACTGAGTGCCACATAAAATAACTCCTCGCCATCCCCAATAGCCTCATATCCAGCAGCGTTCAGTGTTTTGCCTTTAATGCACTGACCTGCCGGGAACCCTGAGTAAATGGAGGCCCTGCTGTTGCAGCCGGATCACAACACAACAAACCAAACAAACACAACAAGCAGGGTTCAAGTCAGAGGAGACCCCATCACAGCTCTAATGGAGCGTTCACTGGTTTCATATTTACATATGGCATGCTTTAATTTCTTCTCTCTCTCTTTTTTTTCCCAAATAATTGTCTCTCTGAGGATGAGTGTGAACACACGCAAGTGTAGCGTAACGGTTCTGTTTGTTTTCCACCGAGTTCAATCACAGCGAGGCTGCGTAAACAACACACGCCAATCGTCGCTACAGCATCCAAGCCTCCGCTGTGAAGACATGGCAGGAGTCAAGCAGCTCGTCTCCATGCCTCTGCTCCCTGCAGTAAGGCTTTGGCACACACCATCACCGCACGCACATCCGTACAGGCGTCTCTATGTTGACATCACCTCTAAGAGTCCTAATCCATTTAGTTCAGCCGCCGTTCCGTGTTTGTGGTTTCACGTGTGTGAGTGTAATATGTGCCCATTTCTAGCATAGGATTATTGAACTAAGACTTGTAATTGAAGCTTGATGAGCCAAATAACGTTAGATAAATCTCTTTTTTTCATAAAGCATAAGGTTTGTGAGACTTAGAAAAGTCCTTATCTCCCTATACAGCTCCAGGCTGCTGTTGCCCGTTACTAATCTCTCATCCAGCATGAAAACGCAATGCCGTGTTGAGTGGCATTTGCTCACAAAAGTGCTAAGCTAAGATTTATACTAGGTGTTAAAAACATAAAAGTATACTGAAATATACTGTGACAATTCAAATTTCATGAGCCTGCACAGCATTAATGTTACTTGAGTGGCTGTGGCTCAGGAGGTAGAGTAACATCCATTTTTTTGAAAGTCAGTGTACACAGTGTAGTGCTGTGTGGATGTGTCAGTGCATGAATGAGGCCTGTACTAACTGGTCAATAAAAGCAGAAGAGTGATAAAAGTCAGTCCATTTATTCAGGTGGATTCGTATCAGAGTAAATAATATTCATAATTTCAATACAATACTTTGTTCTGCTGCAAAACCTCAGGTTTTTCCATTTCTGTGGAGGAATTAGCCAAATGATTCGGCTACTGTAGGCAGTATAAAAGATGGAAACAGCTACTGGGGCTGAAAAGTGAAGTACCTTAAACCTGTATTCTTTTTAATGGCCACTAGGAGACAGTAGCTGTGGTTCCAAAATTAGTTCTGTTGCTATAAAGGTCTATGGGAAAACTGCCCTCTACCCTGACCTTGTTAAAGACTTTCCCGATGTGTTTATGGCTTCAGTCATTTGGAGGACAATCTGTTCTTAAACAAAATCATGGATGCTTTGAGGTTTTCTTCACTATCTAAGTGTCTTATTCCATCTCAGTTCTCATTTTCAGGTTTTAGATTTCAATTTAACCACTTTTGTCTTTGTTCTTTCTAACAATTTCTTCAGCATTGAGGTAGTGACAGTGTTTTCACTGCCACACAGCAAACAACTTATTTAATTCAGCAAACTTTACTTTCCAAATTGTAAACAAATATGGTTTAAAACAGTACTTAGATTGCTGCCATTGTGTTACTTGGTTTAACGCAGTAACCTGTCATTTAGGCTCCGACCTCCAGACTGTCAAAACTTGGCTGATTTGAGTGAGCAGGATTCATCTCTGAGATTAAAGCTCTACATGTGCACAGCTGCTGTTTTTATGCGCGAGGAACACAGTTGCACAAGTACCAATGAATACGATTATGAGTTGCAACTATTTGGCTCCGTCCATTGGCCCCTCAGTGCAGTGAAACTGTCCTTTGCCCTTAACAGAAAAACAGTCCCAGAGCATAATGTTTCCACCTCCCTGCTTGACTGTGGGGATGGTGTTCTTTAGGTCATAGTCAGCGTTTCTCTTCCTCCAAACTTGGCCTAAGAGTCAGATGCCAAAGAGTTATGGTTTCATGTGACCACAATACTTTCTCCAAAGCCTTCTCTGAATGGTTGAGATCTGGAGTGTCAAACTTACAAACTTCAGCTCTGCTTTGTCTTAATGGGCACACCATGCAGCCAGTCACATGCAAAAAACGACTGGGATCATACCATTATGTCAAGGAGGAAAGGGGGCAAACATTCCCAACGCAGCAAGCTTAGTGGTACAGGCCACGTGCACAGAGAAACGGGGGAGCTGGATTTAAATGAAAGAATGTCGGAAAAAAGTGAATAAATGAGCGAAAATGTGAAATGACAAGCGACTGGCTGCATTTCAAAAGATTTGAAACGAGGAGCTGGATAAAGTGATTCCCGTTTTTATTTTCAGTCATTTTTTATTGTGGAGAACAAAAGGTTTGAAACTTCATTGAAACCATTCCGTGTTCTCTCTAGTAGAAGCAAATGCATAAAAATAAGGCTTTTATGAAACTTCTGAATAAGAAATTGCTTCCTTGAAATAGAAAATTTACGGTCCAGGGTTGAACATTAGATAAAATAAACTATATGCAAAGTGTCTTTGAATGGCAGAGATGCAGAAATGTCTGCATGTAGCACAGAGCCGTGGCTCAGTGTCTAAATGAGTCTCACAGGCCTGAATGTGCACTTGAAGCCATTTAAAATTCTGAACTTGTTTGGTGTGCTGCTCACCACAAACAAGCACAAGCAGACATTTTGAGCTTTTAACTGTAGCTTCTCCTACTGATGCACACAAATGCAACACAACAACACGAAGTAATTAAGAAAAAAACAATTACATTAAAGAAAAGTTTTAGTTTTTCACCCTTTACTACTACAAAAATGTATTTTATTTTACAACTACTGTTTAAAATAAAGCTGGACAGTCTGGACAATGAGCTTTTTCTGTTATTTACACATTTATTTCTTACAATTTAAGTCCAAACAGTTGTGCAGACCGTTTTCTTTCTTTGGCACAGCAGCTTTTTCTTCACCATATAGAAAAACAGCTAAATATGTAACCTCTCTGACAGAAAGAGAAGTTTTACTGGCCCGCTTCACTGTATAAGGTAGAGAGTGCCAGGATGGAGGTTGGTTTCAAAGTAGTATAGGCATAGGCAGCAACTGTGGGCAGGTCAAAATAGCTGAAACAATGTGCCCTGCTATTTGAGTTGATATGTGGAAGGGTATGATGTGTGCTGGCATTGACATCAGCTGATCTGAGTATATTATGGCTGAGCTCAACTTTGTGGCCTTCCTGAACTAACACTATAATAAATTATAAACCTTGAATAAGAAGGTATGCGTGAAACTCCACAAACAGCCTTCCTAATGGCATTAAGCCACCTTGTTTGATGTGTGTGCACGAGTTACCTCGAGTCAGTGACATCTATGAACTTGTCTTTTTAAAAGGTGTTGCTGTTTCTATTCTACTGTCATCACAAAGCTTCTATAAACTCCTCATGAAAATTCATAATCATAAACAACCACCACAGAACAACACATGAATGTGATGTAGGTGTGCTGCACAATGAAATGAAGATGTAAATAAATAATTTTAACAAGTGTCATCTCTCTGAGCTTTTGGGGATTGTGACACATCCCATGTGGCTCCGCCGTTTGTCAGCTAAAAGAAGAAAAAATCTAATCCTGTTGCGTTTCACCTAAGAGCTTAGGTACGCAGCGCTGCTGTTTCGGGATAATTTTTGTCTGGAGTGGACTTAGCATACATCAACCCCATTTTCGCTTCTTATCTTTCCTCTCGCTTGCTCATCACCCGTTCTTTGCTTCGTTCGACTTTGTTTTTGCTCCTTGTTGACAGATTCTGATCTTTTGTCTGTTGTTTAAACCAAGTGAGGATTTAGCCCTGCACTGACACAGCTTTTGGCCTCGGATCTGAACTGTTTGACTCCCGGCAAACAGCTTTTTTTCTTCTTCTTCATCTTTTTTTTTTTCCTTCTCCGCACCCGGTGTAATCCTCACAGATAAAGCAACCTCTTCGAACACAGCGGAGTGTAGCAGTTGCTTAGGCAACAGACTATCCCATCTAATCCAACCTGTTCCCATCTCCCCAAAGTCTGAATACCTGTTGAATTGAAAAGCTTCCTAAGCTCACCACTTGTTAACCTTGAGTCTTGTGAATAGCATTTTCAACGAAGATTTCAATAACAACATGTTACCTTATTCATCGACATTAAAGCTCGAGAGACCTCTGACTGGTCCAGCTGTGGTAACTGTGAGGATAAGACTGCACTTGGTTCGACTTTTAAAATAAGAAGTGACTCAAGAAGCAACAATTTTGTGACCTCGACAAGATGATTTGCTGGCAGCAATGTGTCCAGCAGTTGGGAACTGACTGTAATGAAAACAGAGCTGACCTTAGCTTACCTCGCAGAGCACCACATTGTTTGTCTTTTTGCCCCCCTCCCCCCAAAAAATCATTGTTCAATTCAACTCTTAGTTTCCCACCTCAGAAAGAAATGATGGGGGAGAGATGGTCTCGCCAAGTGCTTTATAATCTTCCCTGGGGTGCCAGGAGCAGCAAAGTGTTGGGGACATAGTATTGATTTATATAAAACTCAATGTTCCCTCCGCTGCCCAGATCTGAGTGTGTCTGGACCGTGAGAGCGATAAGGGATTGGACTAATGTGAGTGCAGGGCAAAAAAGGCCTTGATGCCAAATGGATAAGCTCAGACTTTTAACAACCTGAAAGTTTGCACTCTCGCTGCTGTATGTTATTTTATTTTTTTTCTTTCTTCTTCATTGTGTCATTGCATTACAGTGCTGGGTGTTGATGAATTGGAGCATTAAGGATTATGTTCTCCAAGAGATGCCCCTGGTGATTTGGGGTAAAAACTGGAATATGTCAAGTCACAGTCTGAGGAGAACTAGAAGCTACTGCATAGATTTTGGCCAGATTTATAAGCCTAATTAGGCCAGCCCACACAGGCTCAGAGAAGTTTGCAGACTTTACCTTGTCATAGTTTTTTATCTGATGCTATCTAAGGGCAGCTAAATCTCGAAACTGCTGCCTGGGAAGCATATACACCCCCTGAGTAGATGCAAACGCCCATATAAATACAGTATACTGCTTGCAAGGTGCAAGTTCAGCTTGAAAACATTCTCGCTCAGACAAACGACTGAAGTTATTTATAAACATTTCAATGTCAAATTTCATTTTTCTAATTGTCCTTAGAAACTAGGACTTATTATTTTCCAATTATCCAAAGAGGCTAGCCATTTATTTTTCTATAATTACTTTCTTATATTTTCCTACAATGTATAATAAACACATCCTTAATGATCAGTTCTATTATTCACTTGTTAATTAGGAAACCCTGTTTACTGAAATCTAAACTGAAACCATTGGTGTCTGTAAGAGGAATAATTGTCTCTGGACGTTTTAATTTAAAGTGGATATGAGGAGACAGTTCTGGATGACGTATTGTCAACCTCTACCTGAGTAGAGTCGGGGAGGTTGTGAATTATTAAAAGTGTTTGAAAGTGTTTTCAGTATAATTGACTTAAAGAGTCACTTTTACCCAATAAAGGATAACTTCATAATGGCTCAGTCACAGTTAGGGATGTGAATCAAGAGTTCCCTGTAGTTCAATCTCTTGAAATTGTTAGTCTGCCTGCCAACTGATCCCGCTTATCGGTTCTTGCACTTGCGCTAAAGTAAGCTAATTTTAGCTCATGTGCTGGAGAAGTAAAGTAGTGACGCAGTCTACAGCGTGGATAAGGACATTAGTTTTATTTATATTGCACAAAAGAACAAGAGCGCAATGGTTAAGTAGAAACTGCATCCAGGATAGAAACAACTGCATTATGCTGCTAGCAGAACTTGGGCTCTTTGCAAGCATCTGGACAGACAGCATGCTAATGCTAAGCTAGCCAAGAACCCAGAATGATGTTAAAGCTGAGTGAACAGCCCAGCAACCAGACCCTGAACTTCAACAGGTAATAACGGCATTGATGAGCAGTCAGACTGCTGTTCATGTTCCACAGGAGAATCACTGTGATGAATGTTATGAAGTGTCTTTGTGCTGGTTTTCATCTTTGATTTGTGGTTTTGGCTTTGTGTTCATATCTAAATGCTAAGACAAACATCATATGTGTGTCCTCATTAGGATGGGGATTTTTGTTCTGTTGCATGGAAGCAATTTGCAATCAACAGAAATTCTCAGCTTCAGCTACACTGACGTTGAGAGTAACAGATTAATGAATATACACTGGAGTTGGAGAGACTATAGAGTTTGTGATTGCTTCCAACACGATAATGGCGGTTGCTATAGGGGTAAGAATACATATAGAAAAATACTCTTGTAAAATATCACCATTAATATAAATGTTGGATTTTAATATTGCAAATGTCAAATCGGCCAGATATATGGTAGCACTTCAATTCATTTAGGCATGTAAAAAAGGACGAATCGACCTGCTAAAGTTTTTAATCGATTCTCAGAACGATGAAGAAATGTGATTAAAATGACTCTGGACGTGGCAGAACATGAAAACATGGATCCATATTGTGTTTTATGAGCAGCTCAGACTGGTGGTGGTGGTGGTGGTGTAATGGTGTGGGAGATGTTTGGCACACTTTTCACTATGTAATACAAAATCAGCACACAAATAAATATACAGCCCACCCAAGTATTGTTGCTGATCATTTGCATCCCATAGTGTATCCAGCTTCCAACAGAATAATACACCATGTTACGGAGGTTGAATATTCTCAAACTGATTTCTTGAGTATAACGATGAGTTTACCGACTCAAATGGCCTCGACAGTCACCTGATCTCAGTCCAGTAGAGCAGCTTTGGGGTGTGGGGTGTGAACGCGAGATTCACATCATGAGTGTACAGCAACTGTGTGATGGAATCATGTCAACATGGACCAAAATCTCTGGGGAATGTTTCCAGCAACTTGTTGAATCAATGCTACAAAGACTTAAGGTGACTCTGAAGGCAAAAGGTGATCCCATACATTACTACCAAGGTTTACCAAAGAAAATGGTGTGCAAGCTTATATAAGTTGAAAGAAAGAAGTTGCACAACATGGAAATATTCTTGATTAGTACATCCATCCATTTATTTTCTCAAAGGCTTTTCTTATTCAGGGTTACAGGATGTTTAGTACATTACTTTAGCAAATCAGAGAAATATCAGGAACACAGCTTTCATGAAAATGAAGAACTGCTGCTGCGTGCTGGGATTTCTGTCAATATCTTTTTACCATTGTTTCAGGAAGCCATTGTGCCATTGCTTTACGGGTATGACAGCAAAGATGTTGAAAAGCTGTGTAATCCATCACAGAAGAAATAAAAGCTGTGATCCTTTTTTTGTTGTTCTGAAAGTTACTTGCAATGCATTAACTTATACACATCCAAATATCCAGTAACTGATGGAGTGTGTAAGCCTTGGAACACAACAACCAAAGTAACTGCATTCCTGTTATGCTGATTCATTAATGAAACAATAGGTTCATTAAGGTATAGAGCAGTCATTCATATGAGGGTTGGCAGACTTGACTTGTGGTTTATTCCAGAATGGACTACATGCAATGTTATGTAAACCTGGCTGCCTTGAGCAGTAGGGGAAGTGCAGCCAAAACATTGCATAGCAATGTTTAGCATGAGTGACTGATAAGAACCTGTGCCGTGCAGAAACACTGATACAGTTTCCAACTAGGTATTCGTGCTATTGCATCTGCTTCATATCTAGCTATAGAGCAGATTTGTGTTCTCTCTGAGCTGCTTCTTTTACTTTGTGAATTGTGAATAAAGGTTTATTCTCGCAGCTTATTATGTCAAACTTTTCAGTTTTTTATTCATTGTACCAACTATCATGAACGCTAAAATTGTGTACACTGTGTGGCATATTTTTTTGTGCTTGCCTTTCAAACACGAAACTCACGGACAGACTCGTTCAGCACAGCTCTCATCTGGTGTTTCCATTACAAAGAGGAGCGCGCATGCTTTGATGGGGAAAGGCACTCTCTCGCTACCCTCTCTAAAACCCTAATTGTACCTGCTTCCAAGCCTATTTCTGGGACATCAAAGGATCAACTAGCCTAAGTGCTCATGCCACAGTGTAAGGGTGCATATTGAAGCCTGTATTTAGAAACTCCCATCATTACCATGCTGATGTAAGGAGGGTTATTTTCTCATATGCGCTCCATACCGAAGCGTGTATAACGTGTAAACATGAATCAATGGCGCCATCACATGGACAGCAGAAGTACTGACTACTAGTGGATGATAATTTGTTTGAATAAAAGATGAAACCGCAGGAGACGGAGCACAACAAGTCTGGGGGAATTCATGCATAGCGCTAAATAGAAATTGATTTTGGGTAGCAAATAAGGGACAGTTATGGAAGCAGCCTCCCTGCTTTGAAAGTGAAAGCCTTCTTGTTATTTAAAAGTGTAAAGAGAACAGATATCCCATTCAGTTCCATGTCTAAAGGTTCAGATGTTGACCTCTGACCTCCCAAATTACAATACAAATTTCTCGCACGGCTCATATTTTTTTGCTTCTCTGTTGAGTGACGAGAGCCAGCCCGAGTCATTTCAACTTGTGATTTTCTATGATGGCTTGAAAAACATCCTCCAACAGCATCTGCTGCTGGAGGAAGGCCAGAGTGAAATATCTGTTGCTAAGCAACCACTTTGACTCTTATTTTGTTGTGCAGGACCACTAACTAGATTTTCAGACAAGGTTGCATCAGTTCGGTTTGATTCCTCTGCAATGTTGGAAACATGCAGAAATCAAAGGAGAGAGTGTGTATTATTGATGTGTCTGTGCAAGCTCTATGCGAAAAGACACATTTTGATATGAAGTTACAGATGAGAATGCAAATGTAGGAATGGAAAGTGGCTGAAAGTCAGTGTCTATAATGATGCTTGGTACAGTTTATTCTCGTGCATCATTTCAAAAAAATCCACCAGATTTGCACGCTGTGAGGCGAGCCCTCACGGTCAGCAGTCAGAACTGCAGCAGTAACAAGTAGGAAAAGCCCATGGAGGGAATTAACATAATTGAAAAGGCCCATCTGAAGCAGTCCTCCTAAATAGCATGCTCCTTTTTTTCTCGTATCAAATCTGGAAAGATACACATCATTTAAAATTCAGTGATACGTCCTGTGCATTATCTGCAATGAGCATGTCAATAAGGCTCCATACATTATTTAAATGTCTTATCAGTAAATGGTTTCTTACACAGCTCTGCAGAAGTAGACCCAGAAACATCAGCTATTTTGGTCTTTGAGAACAACAAAATGACAACGTCCCAGCGTGGTAATATGCTGGTGCAAATCTGCATTTACAGTGAAGCTCCACTGCAACTTGGGGAATAATATGTGGAATAACCAGTAATGCAATAGTGCTGTAGTTGGTTTTGTAGCTTACCTTTTCACACTGATGATGCAGATGTCCTAATATACAGAGACTTTAATGTAGCGGAGTGAAATCAAGTGTTTAAAAGTGTCTGTTGCTTGGTGGTTCTCAGCCATCTCTTTTTTTATAAAATAAATAAATAATTTTACAAGGTTTTTTCTGCCCTTCTGCTTCCTTGTGTTGAACTCTATTGTGGTAGCTTCTTTCAAGCAAACCTTTCAAACTTTTTTTTTATTATATCACCCATAGGCTATGTACTCTTGGCTGGTTTGAAGACTGCATGCATAAAAGACAAAAACAAAAAAAAAAACTGTATGCATTTCTATGATTTCTCCATTCCTGTTCACTGTGTACACCTCAGACTTTCAATATACACCACCTACAAAAACACTGGGATTAGTATTCTGCAGTGGCTCAGTGTATTCATGATGGGCAAGAGAAGGTGTACAGAGGACTAGCTGTTGACTAGCAGGTTTGTGGAGAGACAGAAATCATCTGCTTCACCTACCCACTGAATCAGATTCTACAAATCAGTGGGTATACTGCAAGAATTTTCACGTTCTGTAAAATATTGAGAAATAAAAATAGCTTTAAGTGAAGTCTGGTGCCCCACAACCTCGGGTTTAGAAGCTAAATCCATTTTATGGTACTTTAGGGGCTAAACCTTAAACAACTACATTCATCATTCTGTTTCTCGTTACCACCAGACCAGAATTCTATTTCTTGTCAGTTAAATTAATACAGATTTGGCATGTGACAAAGTCTGCATAAAACTGCAAAATATATAAGCCTGTAAATGTGTTGTGTCTCCTTCTGATGTGTCAACATCAAGCAGTTCTTTTGGGTTTGGGTTTTTGTTTTGTTTTTTTGTTGGGGTTTTTTTTTTTTGGGGGGGGGGGGGTTGCTGCTCTGGATTTCTCGTGTCTTCTTTATTCCCAGAGGCTCTTAGATGAGACATGTGGAGGAGAAATGACAGTCGTTGTCACTGTGATGTAATACAGCAGGTGCCTGGATGAAGAAGGCATCAGTTTGAGTGAGCAATGAAGCCCTGTTCAAGCAACTACTGTATAGTGTGGACGGCAGTGACAACACCTGGCTTTATGGGCAAAAGAGATTTCATTTGCAGTGCTCCTATACACATCATGCTACAGTAGGCTCCAAACAGCTACCAACCAGTGTTCTGCAGGTGACCTTGAGCTCTAGTAGAATCAGAAGAAAACTGAAAAATACAGGTTGTATAAAAAAAATCAGTGAATACTGGACTGGCAGAACCACCAACCTTGTGAATTCTTCCTTAAAACAAATCCTTTTTTCCTTCCTCTCCACTGAATGGCTTTGATAACTGTATTTATTCATCTGTCAGAACAATGTCATGTGCCAGAACTGAAAGCCCACAATTACATTCAGTCTTATTGTGGGTACAGCAACCTTTGATCCAGGTGTTTTAAGAGAGCTGACAATAAAGTAATAAGCCTTAGTCCTTTCTGAAGGCTCTCTGATGATTAAGATTATAATTGCAGCACTGTGCAAAAGTCTTGAGTCACTCCTCCCATATGGAAAAGATATATATAAATCTTATAAAGTTTGTATCTGTCTTGTGTGAAACTTGTATGAAAAGCATATAAGTGTGAAAACAGATATAAGATCCCTTGAAAAATTATATAATGAAACTTGCATGTTTTGGATACTTACTAAAACAATGTATGAAAGTAATGCGAAAGTGGCCACTTTCATGAGTAAATCATGTAAGCCTTATATGATTTACTCATGAAAGTGGCCACTTTCATGAGTAATCACATATAAGTTTTTACTATTTCTTTTCCGTATGGGCTTATTTCTTTGTATTTTGCTTCCAAGAAGACAGACTTTCTTGTGATTTTTAAAGTGGTCTTGAGCAATAGTTCTCCAGCTTTTTGAAGAACTTTTTTCACTCATTTTCAGTTCAGTCCTTGTACCTGACCATTTTCAGAGGAATCCTTTTTTGCTTGTTAGGAGACTTAAATATGAATGCGAGAAGTTTTGCTGAGCAGGGCCTGCAAATAAGTCGGTATTACAAACTAAGCATATTTAGTGTAATTCAAGTTGGCAACGAAGTCAGGCTTGGCAGAAATCTCAACACTGGCCATAATATTTAGGTCCGTGTATTTGCTCTGCATCTACAAGCCACTTTGCAACCCACCTCAACCCCACCTTTTCCTTTGTTACTGCTTTCTTCTGTCTTGCTACTGCTGTTCTGAGTGTTTTCGATGTGTGTCACTGAAAATGTCTGATGGTGTAAAAAATAAAAGAGCCAATATGCCAAATGTAAATATCTGTAGTTAATATTAACTAATATTACCCACCATAAGATAATCTCAAGTTTAGCAAGGCTGTGTTTTATCAATTATGAACAGAAAGGGGAAGGTTTTCATGTTTCATTGGTAAGAAGTATAAAAGACATACATATGGACAAATTAGGTTTAGACTGATGTGTAGTCCATATTCCACAAGATCAATTAAGAGGCATTTCCACTGTAAAGTAAAAACTCAAACAAACTAAGACGACACAAAACCAGAAAGAGTAACCTGTACGAACATGTACCAAGCTTCTCTATTATATTTTTGCTGCAAATATTGTACTTTTGTACTCCATACTATTTCTTTTAAAGCTTTAGTTACTTACTATTTTGCAGATAAATTGCAATATACCCAGGAATAAAAGAAATAAAAATCACCAAGAGTTGCAATGATTCACTAACATAAAGAACATGAATCTGAAAAGTGCTTCTACATAATGAGTACTTCCTTTAAATACATTTTAATTATCCAACTCATGCACTACTAAAGTACTTAAAGAAGATTATTTTACGTAATTAAAAAGTCTAAAAACTTTGTTTTCCTACTTTACAACAAACGGATCCAACACACAGCCTGAAAATCATGTTTATGCTTTTTGATGCCTGTCACTGATTGAACACTGAGGAACAGTTTTCACCACCAAAGTTACTAAAGTCACAGCTGTGGTCTACTACAACAGCTGGGGAACAGTCTGTTGTACCTTTGTGCTTCTTCAGGTATTAAAAACTGTTTATTATTATGCTTGTGGGAAAAGTGAACTATAGAAAATACTTTTATTATGTATTCCGTGACTGCTGGCTTAACAATATAACGGGTTCTCCTTGGCATAGCACAGTAATACTTGTAAGAAGATGTAACACTTTGAGGTAAGTATTGGGTTTAAGAACAGTGTGTCAAACATAAGGCCCGGGGGCCAGATTTGGCCTGGACAGCTTTAGAACAAGGGAAGGAGAGGTATACATTTTGGACCTTTAGCTGTATTTTTTCACTGATAAAGACCTCCACCAAGCAGTGTTGCCAACTTAGCGACTTTGTCGCTATATTTAGCGAGTTTTCAGACCCCTTAGCAACTTTTTCTCTAAAAAAAGTCGCTAAAAAAAGACGTGAAAGCGCGTATCGCTTTTACTCTCAACAAGCAGTGGGTGCTGTAACGCAGTCAGTTCTTCTTTTACTCTTATGCTGTTTTGTGGATCACATGGTTTTAAACTACTTATTTAGCATGTTAGATAAATTCATTATTCTTAGTGAAGATTAAACAGAACTCCTTATTTTCACTAAGTGGAGGCACCGCCAACATTAAGATTTCTAAGTACAAAGGTTAAAACTGGTTAGCTATCGTTTCTCCTGTTTACCAATAAAATAAGTAACGTACCCAGGGCCCCGCTCAGAGTACTATCACCATCTTAACCGAGGGTTAATCCAGAGCTACTTGAGTTGGGTGCTACACTTATAAACACACACAAAGTAACTCCACCAGAGTGCCTATTTCGTGTCACTTTTGCCGGTCCAAGCCGGGGTAAAGGAGCAGGGTTGGAATTGTGACATAAAAAAAAAACAATAATTGCTAAAAGAAATTTAATTTGTAGTTCTAAATAAACTCTAAATGCATTTAGGACGTTTTTTACTCACTTTATGTCTCTTCCACGATGTTATTTCTCTCTCCAACAACATAGGTTAATATTAGATTAGCATGACCAATTATGCAAATTAGGCAATGACGTCATTTAGCGACTTCTAGCGACTTTTAGGACAACCAATAGCGATTTTTTTTCCCCTCCTTGAATTGCTACCTTATCGTGGTGGAGGGGTTTGTGTGTCCCAGGGATCCCAGGGGCTATGTTGTCTGGGGGCTTTTGCCCCCTGGTAGGGTCTCCCATGGCAAATTGGCCCTGGGTGAGGGACCAGACAAAGAGCGATTCATAAGACCCTTATGAAAAGGACACCGAGAGAACAGTTTACCCTGCCCGGGATAGGGTTACCGGGGCCCCGCCCTGGAGCCAGGCCCGGGGAGGGTGCCCGAGGGCGAGCGTCTGGTGGCCGGGCCTTAATCCATGGGGCCCGGCCGGGCACAGCCCGAAGAGGAGACATGGGCCCATCCTCCCGCAGGCCCACCACCCGCAGGAGGCGCCATAGGGGTCGGGTGCATTGTGTGCCGGGTGGCGGCCAGGAGCGGAGGCCCTGGCGGACTGACCCCCGGCTGCCAAGACTGGCAATAGGGACATGGAATGTCACCTCTCTGGTGGGGAAGGAGCCTGAGTTAGTGCGTGAGGTTGAGAGGTACCGGCTAGATATAGTCGGGCTCACCTCTACACATGGCTTGGGCTCTGGAACCAGTCTCCTGGAGAGGGGCTGGACTCTGTCTCAGTCTGGAGTTGCCCCTGGTGAGAGGCGGCGGGCTGGGGTGGGTATTCTAATATCCCCTCGGCTTGCTGCCGGTACGTTGGGGTTTTTCCCGGTGGATGAGAGGGTTTGTTCCCTGCGCCTTAGGGTCGGGGAACGGGTCCTGACTGTCATCTGCGCTTATGCGCCAAGTGGCAGTTCAGAGTACCCAGCCTTCTTAGAGTCCCTGGGGGGGGGGGGGGGTGCTGGAGGGTGCTCCACCTGGAGACTCTGTTGTCCTGCTGGGAGACTTCAATGCTCACGTGGGTAACGACAGCGAGACCTGGAGGGGCGTGATTGGGAGGAACGGCCTCCCTGATCTGAACCCGAGCGGTGCTTTGTTATTAGACTTCTGTGCTAATCACAGTTTGGCCATAATGAACACCCTGTTCGAACATAAGAGTGTCCATAAGTGCACGTGGCACCAGGACGCTCTAGGCCAGGGGTGCCCAATCCCGGTCCTCGAGAGCTACCGTCCTGCAGCTTTTAGATGCATCCCTACTCCAACACAGCTGAA
The DNA here is from genome assembly GCF_041146795.1 of Maylandia zebra. Taxonomy (NCBI): domain Eukaryota; kingdom Metazoa; phylum Chordata; class Actinopteri; order Cichliformes; family Cichlidae; genus Maylandia; species Maylandia zebra. The sequence goes on from NC_135186.1 coordinate 13,474,191, forward strand.
TCAAATGGTTTGATTACCTCTTCAGCATGCCATCGTGTTTGGCAAAGGCCTGATAACAAGCCATTCATTTGATTCAGCTGTGTTGGAGTAGGGATGCATCTAAAAGCTGCAGGATAGTAGCTCTCGAGGACTGGGATTGGGCAGCCCTGCTCTAGGCCGTAGGTCGATGATCGATTTTGTAATCGTATCAGCAGACCTGCGACCATATGTTCTGGACACTCGGGTAAAGAGAGGGGCTGAGCTGTCAACTGATCACCACCTGGTGGTGAGTTGGATCAGGTGGCGGGGGAGGACGCTGGACAGACCTGGTGCACCTAAACGCGTAGTGAGGGTGTGCTGGGAACGTCTAGCAGAGGCCCCAGTCCTTCAACGCACACCTCCGGCAGAGCTTCAACAGCATTCCGAGGGAGACTGGGGACATTGAGTCCGAATGGACCATGTTCAGCGTCTCCATTGCCGAAGCTGCTGCATTGAGCTGCGGCCGCAAGGTGGTTGGTGCCTGCCGTGGTGGTAATCCCCAAACCAAATGGTGGACACCAGAGGTGAAGGGAGCCACCAGGCTGAAGAAGGAGTCCTATCAGGCTTGGTTAGCCTGTGGGACTCCGGAGGCAGCCGACAGGTATCGACAGGCCAAGCGGAATGCGGCTCGGGCAGTGGCTGAAGCAAAAACTCAGGTGTGGGAGGAGTTCGGAGAGGCCATGGAAAAAGACTTTCGGACTGCCTCGAAGAAATTCTGGCAAACCGTCAGACGTCTCAGGAGGGGAAAGCGGTGCTCTACCTGCACTGTGTATAGTGCTGGTGGAGCGCTGCTGACGTCGACTGAGAAAATTGTCAGGCGGTGGAAGGAATACTTCGAGGACCTCCTTAATCTCACTGACACGTCTTCCGAGGAGGAAGCAGAGTCTGGGGATGAGGGGAATGACCCGCCAATTTCCGGGGGCGAGGTCACTGAGGCAGTTAAACAACTCCTTGGTGGCAGAGCCCCTGGTGTTGATGAGGTCCGCCCCGAGTTCCTGAAGGCTCTGGACGTTGTAGGGCTGTCCTGGTTGACACGCCTCTGCAATGTTGCGTGGAGATCAGGGGCAGTACCTGTGGACTGGCAGACCGGGGTGGTGGTCCCCATCTTTAAGAAGGGGGACCGGAGGGTGTGTTCCAACTACAGGGGGATCACACTCCTCAGCCTCCCTGGGAAAATCTATGCCAGGGTGCTGGAAAGGAGAGTTCGTCCGTTAGTCGAACCTCGGATACAGGAGGAACAATGCGGTTTTCGTCCTGGTCGCGGAACACTGGACCAGCTCTTTATCCTCTCCAGGATACTTGAGGGTGCATGGGAGTTTTCCCAACCAGTCTACATGTGTTTTGTGGACTTGGAGAAGGCATTCGACCGTGTCCCTCGGGGTGTCCTGTGGGAGGTGTTGCGGGAATATGGGGTGTCTGGCCCATTGCTACGGGCCATTCAATCCCTATATAACCGTTGCAAGAGCTTGGTTCGCATTGCCGGCAATAAGTCGGACTCGTTCCCGGTGGGTGATGGGCTCCGCCAGGGCTGCCCTTTGTCTCCGGTTCTGTTCATAATTTTTATGGATAGGATTTCTAGGCGCAGCCAAGTGGCGGAGGGCTTTCGCTTTGGTGGCCTCAGAATCTCATCTCTGATTTTTGCAGATGATGTGGTTCTGTTGGCTTCATCGGGTGAGGGCCTCCAGCTCGCACTGGAACGGTTCGCAGCCGAGTGTGAAGCAGCGGGAATGAGGATCAGCACCTCCAAATCTGAGGCCATGGTTCTCAGCTGGAAAAGGGTGGAGTGCCCACTTGGGGTTGGGGATGAGTTCCTGCCCCAAGTGGAGGAGTTCAAGTATCTCGGGGTCTTGTTCTCGAGTGATGGGAGAAGGGAGCCGGAGATCGACAGACGGATTGGGGCTGCAGCTGCAGTAATGCGGACGCTGCACCGGTCCGTCGTGGTGAAGAGGGAGCTGAGTGTAAAAGCGAAGCTCTCAATTTACCGGTCGATCTACGTCCCTACCCTCACCTATGGCCACGAGCTGTGGGTAGTGACCGAAAGAACGAGATCCAATCCAGTAATTTAGGTCAGTATCGGACCCATACGTAATATCGGATCGGTCCATCTCTAGTGTCTACACTATCTTTGGTTAGAAACGGGGACATGTACTTCCTGGATGATGGCCTCACTACTGCCCCTAGAGACTGAAGAAAATGATGCATGTACTAAGTGTTAGCGCAGGTGTTTTGAGTGAACCCATTGTTGTTTTGTTTTTACTAGCTTTGTATCGCTATGCCCTGAAGAAGGCACACCAGATATTCTCTTTTTTTATGTTTTATGTTAGAATTGTGTTCTCAGATGTTCACCCACCGTTGGAGAGGTAAGAGCTCCCTTTCTGATTTTTTTTTTTTTTTTTGGCCTTTTTAGCCCTTTCTGTATTGTGTGGGATAAATCTAGAAATTAGCAAAAACTAAAAGTGCTTTCCTAGCATTATTTTTCCACAAAAAAAAAAAAAGAAAAAATACTTGGCTTGATCCCACATAATGGCTTTTCCTTGCACAACATAACTTTTAGTTGTAAAGTCAATTGGTAAACTTGATTTATTTATTTTTTTTAATTATGTGTTTGTCTAGTTTTGTTTTGTTTTTTTTATTGGTTTTGTCTTAACTAGGGGTAGAAAATGTAATGCGTTGATTGTGATTAATTAATGAAAAAAAATAACTAGTTGAAAATAGAGCAGGGCGATATGGCCAAAAATATTTATCACGATATATATATTTGAAAATTTGCGATAACGATATAACCGACGATATAATTGATGCGAGACAAAATACAACTCCACAACATTACTAGCGCAAAAAGACAACCTTCCATTTATTTTCACTTAAACAAGAAGCTGGTTTTTATGTACATTAAAGCTTTATAAAAATGTAACAGTGCAAATGCAAATTCCTTGCTGAAAGTTTAACCAAAAGGCATTTCCAGTAGAAATGGGCTGACATATCCTGAGCATAACCATGTATAATATCCACTGAAGTTAAAAAGAGGTGCTTTGCAACATTAAACTGCAGTGTGCAGTACGCATTTTTCGGACCATAAGGTGCACGGGATTATAAGGCACATTAAGCGAAACAAAGCAGTCAGATAAATCAAACTTTATTAAACTCATTCTTCTTGCTTCCTCCACTTCTGTACCATTGATTCATTAATGTTGAATTCTCTGGCAGCTGCTCTATTCCCATGTTGTTGCAGTATATTAATGACTAACCTCGTATTGTGGATGGATTATCTCAGTTGTTCTCCTGACTGAAGTTTGGTCCGTTTACAGTATCCTGCCATGCGATTGCATTTGTCTCTAACCATGAAGAACCTTCACGTTAACTTTTATAAGTGGAAAAGTGTTAGTGTTCGTCCTCCAGCTTCACTGTTTATGTTATGCTAACATAGCTGTGTCGCTAGCGATCACGTAGCACATCATTATATACCAGCTAGCCCAACTTCAGTAACCCTACAAACGTCACTGCTGTTTAGTTTCCTGTCTTCATTTATGTTGGAAGTGATAGCAGAGCTGTACGTTTGATTTTTTTCAGAAATCTCTCCGTCAGAACATGCTATATCATGCTTAGGTAACTAGCGAAACTAGCGAGCTAACTTCCGCTAGCTTCCTGCTAACTTCTAACGCCGTTAAATGTAATAACTTTTGTTTTCATGGATGCCTGGAAGTTAAACTTTATAGTTACACCTGGTAAAGCAGCAATGCTGATCGTTTTATTAAAGATGAAAGAATTTAGACAGTTTTTAACTCTAAGTGATGCTGCAGTGTTGTTTGACCTGAAGTATACGGAGTTTAGGACCCAGATTACTCCCAGATTTAAGAGCATCTTAGTCTGACAAATATGACAATAACAACGGCCGCTTGCATGTTCTGCAAAAAAATGTGCTTTGTTGTGTATCTGACGGACAAACACCAAACCAGTTCCACATCACTGAAGTTGCACCATTTTTACAAACCAATTCTGGTTCATCTGTTTCACTCAACAATCGGCCATGTGCGTATGAAAACAAAGGCACTGCGCATGCGCGTTTTACTCCCATTCTATCGCGATATTTCATTTTCCTATCGTTGCCTAACATTATACCGGTATTACCGTGAACGGTATAATATGGCCCAGCCCTAGTTGAAAATAACAACTTCTGCCACTTCTGTCCCATGTGAGTGACTGTTCTCACCTGCAAGTCACATGGTAACAAAACGGAGAGTTGCCTTGAGCTCTGAAAATGTGTACAGGCTAGTTTGTCTAAGTAACTGGCTGAAAGAGATGTACAGTAAATAAGAATTGAGATATTGTGAGTCCAATGGGTTTTTGTTTTTGCACTAAAATGTTTGATGGTAACACTGTTTTAACCTAATGTACAAAATAATTTTGGCTAAGGTTACTCAGAGTTTAAAGGTGAAGCTATTCAAGTAACCTTTTATGTTTTTGTCTTTTTTTTTTTTTCAGAAGAAAAACTGCACTTTGTGTTGAAATTTTAATTATTGTTATTTAAAAATGATACCATTTTGAAAATGTACTTAAAGTATTTAAAATAACACTTTATTTTAAAGTCTGTTATAAAGTCTGTTTCTTTTCTCTGTTTTGCATTGTAATGCAGTTTAAATGTTTTTTTTTTTTTAAATTAATAACCCTTTGGTGCTTTGGGGCAAATTTTCTTGTGCGATCAAATGTGCTTAATTAAGATTAATTAATTATGAAGCCTCTAATTTATTTTTTAATCAAGTCCCACCCCTTATCTTAACATATTTAAACAAACATTTGACAAAAAACAACAATATTTTCAATATCTTTTTTTTATTTTTTAACCGCTATTTTATTTTACGTATTCAGAGAGGGGCCCCTGCACCAGTGCATGTATGCTTTTTTACTACTTTGAAATGATCATGATACACACCAATTTAAATGATTAATTTTAAAATAAAATTATTAAGCTTTTCCTGATATCTTTCCTTTTACGTAAAACGACAGAAGCAGACCGATACGGACTGATGGTGGGATTACAGCAGAGGGCAGAACCGATGAAGGTGTGCAGGGTGAGAATGGAGAAAACAGCAAAACATTGATACAGTTGTAATTTTCATCTTTTACCCATCTTATTCTTTCTTCCTATTTTCATCCCAGTCTATCCTCTCTGCCTCCCGGTCTTCCTTCTTGTCTCCCCATCTTTCTCACTTCTCTGGGACTTCTTCACTCTCTCTATAATGCTCTGTTTTCCTCCTTGTCTCCACTCTGTCTCACTATCTTATTACCTGTCTTTCACTCTGTCCTGGGTTTTTCCCTTTTTTCCCCAGTTTACTAGAGTTGTAATAGTTTTGTGTCATATGATTAGTTTTCATTGTTATTTTGTTTTGACTTTTTCTTTTTAATTCAGTTTAGTGTAATTTAGTTTTCAGAGGGTTTTGGCTTGTTTCAGTTTAGTTTTCATTTTTAAAAAGTGTACTCTTTAGTTTTTATTATTTCAGTGTTACTTTCAATCTATTTCTTCCTTCCTCTCCATTTCTTTCTTCTTCTTCTTTTGTCCCCAGCTGGTGGTCGGCAGGGGAGGTCATCCACGAAGTGTCACGCTTTGTCCTCCAGTGAGCGGCGCGCTGCTGCAGCAGAAGGCCAAACCATTGGAGTTGTCGCTTCTGGATCAGCTGTTCCAGACCTGACCTGTCTCTCTTCCTCACTCGCATCTTGTCTTATCCGCTTCTTAGAATTCCTCTCCGCCTTCTTTCCTTGTTGTCCATCCTCTTTACATGTCCTTACTTCCTTTCTGTTTTAATCCCTCCCTGTATTCCTGTTGTACTTCGCTTTCTAAATGTCTTCTTCCCTGAGTGCCTACAATTTCCTGTCCTTCTGCTATTCCTGTCTCCCTCTCCCCTCCCTCTCTCTCTCTACCTTTTTCCCTCTGTGTAACTTTCCCTGTTTTATTCCCTCTTCCTATCTTCCTCCCTCTCCTCATGTGTTCTTCCCATCTGTCTCTTTATTCTTTCCTCTCTTCTTTCCATTTTTCTCACTCCCGTTCTGTTTTCTTCCCTCTTCTTTTTCGGTCTTCCTCCCTCCCTGTACTCCTCCTGTTATCGCCTTAGTCTTCCTCACTCTTTTCTGTCTTCCACCTTCGCTCTTCTCGCTGTCTCTTCAGTTTTCATTTGTTTTCCTCTCTATTTTTGTTTTTCTTCCCTCACCTCCACCTTCCTTTTTTCCGTTTTTCTTCCTTCCTCTTAATTTTTTCATTTTCTTTCCTTCCTGTCTCCCTCCCTTCCTTCCTTCCTTGTTGTCCTTTTTCTCTACATGTCCTCCATCTTTCCATCTTCCTTTCTCTCTGTATTCCTTTCATCCTCTCTCAATTTCTTCCTCTCTGTTGTTCATCCTCTCTGGTATCGTTGTCTTCCTCCCTCCCTTGTCCTCTTCTTCTCTTTGTCTCTGTTCACTTCTTTTTTTGTTGTCCCTCATCTCTACCTATCCTTTTTTCCTCGCTCCCACTATTCCTGCCGTCCTCCTTGCCTCAATGTTGTCTTCCCTGTCCCACTGCCTCTCTTCCTTCCTCTCTACATATTTTTCCCTTCCTTCCTTGTTGTCCTTCCTCTTGTCCTTTGTCTTCCTCCCTGTATTCCTTTCATGCTTCCTGTCTCTGTCTTCCTCCTTCCTTTGCTCTTTTACTGTCTCCCCCTCTTACTCTCCATTTCCTTCACTCTCTACCTCTCCCTTCCTTCCTTGTTGTCCTTTATCGATACCTGTCCTGTCTGTCTTCCTTCCTGCATTCCTGTCATTTTCCATCTCTTAATGTCATCTCGTTATTTTTTTTTTCCCGTTTTCATCCGTCTTCCTCTCTGTCTTTGTTTTCCCTCCCTCTCATGTCTTCTTTCCCGTCTTTCTCCCTTTTCTTTCATCTGTTCTCTCCATTTCCCTCACGTCCGCTCTGTTTTCTTCCCATTTTCTCTCTTCCTGTTTACCTTTTTTTTTTTCTCCCCTCATCTCTGCCTTCCTGTTTATTCATCCCCTTCTTTTCTTTCCTTCCTATCTCCCTTCCTTCCTTGCTGTCCTTTTTATTCTACCTGTCCTCCATCTTTCTTTCCTTTCTCCCTGTATTCCTTTCATCATCCCACTCAGTTTCTTCTTCTTTGTTGTTCATCCTCCCTGTTATCACCGCTGTCTTCCTCCCTCCCTTGTTCTCTTGTCTTCTCTGTTTACCTCTTTCCTTGTTGTCCTTCGTCTCTACTTATCCTTTCTCACTCACTCCCATTATTCCTGTAGTCCTCCTTGCATCAATGTTTTCTTCTGTCCTACTGCCTCTCTTCCTCCCTCCTTCTTTTCCCATCTTCCTCTCGCGTTTCTCTATTCTTACCCCTCTAATCAATTTTAAATCATGCTTTTTATTTGTTCTTGTTTCTAATGTCTCTGTAAAGCACTTTGAATCACCTTGTTGTTGAATTGTGCTATACAAATAAACTTGCCTTGCCTTGCCTCTATTTGTCTCCCTGTATTCCTTCTTTTCCTTTTGTCCTAGTCTTTGGCTATCCTTAGTCCTCCTCCCTCCCTGTATTCCTTTCATGCTTCCCCTCTGTCTCTTCCTCCTTCCCCTGCTCTTTTACTGTCTCCCCCTCTCTCTCAAATCCCCCCACTGTCTTACCTCTCCCTTCCTTGTCCTTCATCTCTTTACCTCTCCATTGTCTTCCTACCTGCATTCCTGTCATTCTCCGTCTTGTCTTTCATAATGTCTTACCTGTTTCTTTATTTCCTCCTCTGTTCTTTTATTGTCTTCCTTCACTCTACCCACATTTTCCAGTCCTTTGACAATTCCTGTCTTCCTTGCTTTCTTTGTCTTCCCTATAATTTTTGTTTCCCACTCTATTTTCCTCCTTGTATTCCTGCCTCACTTCTCTCTCAATGTATTATTTCCCAGCTTGTTTCCTGCATATCTGTTATCCTCCTTCTCCAGCTGTCTTACTTTCTTTCTTCTTGTCTTCTCAGTTTTCATCTGTTTACTCCTTTTCTCACTTTTCTTTCCTTCTTGTTTCCCCTCTTCCTTTTTGTCATTTTTCTTCTTGTCCTCCCTCTTTCTGTTTTCCTTCCCTCCCTCTCTCATGTCTTCTTCCCAGTCTTTCTCTCTTTTCTTTCATCTGTTTTCTTCCCTCTACCTCTTTTTCTGTCTGACCCTCACTTTTCTTGCTGTCTCCATCTGTTTTCCTCTTTCTTTTTTTTGTTTTCTCCCCTCATCTCTGCCTTCATGTTTTCTTCCTCCCATCTTCATTTATTCATTCCTTTCATTTCTTCCTTCTTTCCTCCCTGTCTCCCTTCCTTCCTTGTTGTGTTTTGTCTCGACCTTTCCTGTCTGTCTTCCTTCCTGTGTTCCTTTCATTCTCCATCTCTTAACATCCTGCCCTGTCGCTTTGTTTCCATCCTTCCTTGTATTCCTGTCATCCTCCCTTTCTCAGTGTCTTCTTTCATCTTTTCTTTCCTTCCTGTCTCCCTTCTGTCCTTGTTGTCCATTGTCTCTACATGTCCTCCATCTTCCTTTCTCTCTGTATTCCTTTCATTCTCTCTCAATTTCTTCCACTCTGTTGTTCATCCTCTCTGGTATCGTTGCTATCTTCCTCACTCTCTTCTTGTCTTCCTCCTTTGTCTCTGTTTACTTCTCTTTCCTTGTCTTTCATCTCTACCTGTCCTTTCTTCCTCGCTCCCATTTTTCCTGTCTTCCTCCTTTCATCAATGTTTTCTTTTTTCTTCCCTGTCCTACTGGCTCTCTTCCTTCCTCCTACTGTTCCATCTTCTGTCCCCAGTCTTTCCTCCTCCCTCCCTGTATTCCTTTCATGCTTCCTCTCTCTTCCTACTCCTTGCATCAATGTTGCTCTTTTACTGTCTCCCACTCTCTCCATTTCCCTCACTCTCTACCTCTCCCTCCCTTCCTTGTTGTCCTTCATCCTGTTTGTCTTCCTTCCTGTATTCCTGTCATTCTCCATCTCCTATTGTAATCTCCTGATTTTTCTTCTCAGTCTTCCTCTCTTTCTGTTTTCCTCCCCTCCCTCTGTCCTTCCCTCCCTCTCTCTCCACGTCTTCTTCCCCTTCTTTCTCTCTTGTCTTCCATCTGTTCTCTCCATTTTCCTCGCTCTCGCTCTGTTTTCTTCCCTCTTCCTCTCTACCTGTCTTCCCACTTCTTAGTTTTCTCCCTGCCTTCTTCTTTCCTTGTCCTTCATCTTTCCATGTCCTGTCTTTCTTTCTGTTTTCATCCCTCCTTGTATTCCTGTTATTCCCCCTTTCTCAGTGTCTTCTTCCCTGACTGCCCACATATTCCTGTCCCTCCACTATTCCTGTCCCCCTCCCTCTCTCCTTCTCTCCCTCTTTCCCTCTCCCTCTCTACCTTTTTGCTTCCCTCTTCATATTTTCCTTCTGTTTCCATTTTCCTGTCATTATTCTCTTTTCTTACTTCTCTCCCTGTCTCCTCTGTTTTCCTCCCTGTATTCCTTTCTTTTTGTCTTCGTCTTTGGCTATCCTCAGTCTTTCCTCCTCCCTCCCTGTATTCCTTTCATGCTTCCTGTCTCTGTCTTCCTCCTTCCTTTGCTCTTTTACTGTCTCCCCCTCTCACTCTCCATTTCCTTCACTCTCTACCTCTCCCTTCCTTCCTTGTTGTCCTTTATCGATACCTGTCCTGTCTTTCTTCCTTCCTGCATTCCTGTCATTCTCCATCTCGTAGCATCATTCGTCAACGTCTTTCATAATGTTTTTACCTGTTTCTTTGTCCTTTCTTCTACTTCTGCTGTTTTTCCTGTCCTTTCGCTACTCCATTCTTCCTCCCTTTCTGTCTTCTTCCCTGTTTTTTGTTTTTTTGTTTTTGTTTTTTTCCTGGTTATCTCCTCAGTTTTCTTCAGTCTTTTGTCTTCTGCCTTTGTTCTTCTTGCTCTCTTCTCAGTTTTCATCTGTTTTCCTCTATTTTTGTTTTTCTTTCCTCTCTTCCTGTTTTTCTTCCTCTATCTGTACCTGCCTCCCTTGATTTTAATCCTCCCTCTCTCCAGGTCATCTTCCTTCCTGTTTCTCTCTTTTCCTATCTCCCACTCTAAATGTCTTCCTCTCTGTTTTCTTCCCTTTTCCTGCTCCCGCCTTGTCTTCTTCCCCGTCTGTTTTCTTCCTTCTTTCTTTTCTTTCTCTTCCTGTCCTCTTCCCTTGTGTCGTCTCTCTCTCAGTATGCTCTTCCCAGGTTTCCTCGCTGTTGTTCTTTTTTTCCTCCTAGCACCTCTTTTCTATCCTTTATTCCCATCTTCTTCCCTCTTTCTTTTCTGTGTTAGTGTTAAAAAAAATTAGCTCTGAATGTTGTTGATTTTCTAACACTGACACTGGTGTAGAACATTTTCACACTCCTCAGTCTTACTTTAACACTGGCGATTTTGCTATCCTTTCTCTCTTCTTTCACCCCACCCCCCAATCTGTCGCGGCAGATGACTGCCCCTCCCTGAGCCTGGTTCTGCCGAAGGTTTCTTCCTGTTAAAAGGGAGTTTTTCCTCCCCACTGCTGCCAAGTGCTTGCTCATAGGGGATCGTTTGATTGTTGGGGGTTTCTCTCTAATAGGATCTTTAATTTGCAATACACACCTTGATAAATTGAAGTGAAATTGAACCAAAGCTAAAGTCTTCTAATTTGGACAGCCAACAATATACAATAAACTGAAATCAACGAAAACTCTTGGGTGCATTTTTTTTTTTCTTTCTAAGTCACTGTTCACATGGCACTCATGCAAGTTAATGACTGTGATGGAGGCTTTTGAAATTTCACATGCATTTTTGCCACAGAACAAGGACTTCCCAATTTGCCGCCATCACAGTAATGAACTTGCATGTATGCCATGTCAACATTTCATGTGCCATTCTCTTTAACTGACAAATACAACGTAGTTTATCAATTTTTCAGAGTGGTAGAATCTCCAATGATGTGATGAAAACGGATGTAATTGAAAACAAAAAGCTTGAAGGGCTGCTAATGTTAAGGGTTTTGTTTCTATTCATGTCTCCTCCTGTACGAGTTTCCTGATGTACTAAATTGTCCTTCCTCATGACACTGAACCTGTTGTTTATGATGCCATATACCAATAAATAACCAAATATGACTCATAGCATGACAGCAAATCTGTCACACACACACCAGTTTCTCATCTAAAATTTAAATCAGCCTCAGAGGTATGCTCCATCTTCGTCAGTGTTGTGGACTAAATCAGCCACCTCGATCAAAAAATAACAGTAATACGATAATAACCAATTTTTTTCCCAAGTTGTCTTTTAAAGGAAATTTAGACCAGTTCCAGAGCTTTGTTGTTTGTAGAAAACAATTATTACACTTCCTGGGTTGGTGTGACTTTTCAGTAACTGAGTGCTGCTCTCTTTCCCTTTGAAATATATCCTATGAAGCAGTGGTGCCAAAAACAAAACCAGCAGGAGCTGTTGAAGCTCGGAGAGTAGACTATTCAAATTTATTGGATCCAGTTCAACTAACAGCTCAGACCATTTCTCAGAAAAGTCAGAACTGAGCAAACCTATTCGGAATTAAGGATGCAGAATGCACAAGACGGCTTAGGAGCAGAATTATGACCAGATTTGACTTCACCTTCTGCACACTTTGACAGACATGGCTTTCTCCTTTCCTGAGGCATCCCTGGTGCCAACAGTGACCAAGTAAGTGGTGTCTGATTGGTTTCGGAGCAGAGTTCAGACTTCGTTCGGTTGGACATAGTGCAGTTTACCCCTGGGCAGGGCAGAATACTCAGAGTAACTCAACTGTCCCTGGCTGGAGAGGACCCCAGCTGACCCAAACACTAGTTTGTCCAGGCTCAGAAACTGTTAACACAGCTGGGCTCAGCACCTCTGGTGTGTAATAGAGACGAGAGCAATTGCTGAAGGAAAAGAAATAATATGAAGAGAACATGATGATTTTCACTTTGTTTTTTCTTCTTCACCAAACCATAAAATAAAATCTTTTACATGAGTTTTCATTGTAGCTTTTATTTTCTTATCATGGGCCTATCACAAAGACATATTCAGAATGTCAACAAAATTGACTTTACAGTGATGCATGTAGAACAGATAAAAACAGCAAATTTGAGAGACTGCAAAAGCCAATTAGAACTTTGACTTTTTATAGTTATAACAAAATTTTGAAAATGTTTTGTGCCAGTTGCAAAGCCCCACCAACTCTTGTCCGAACTGCAGTGAAGCGCATCTCATAGGGGCACGTCAGCCAGAACGGGTCGCCACTGCAGTGTGGTGGAGCTGGTAGAGAAGTGTCGGACGTGAATTTCTTCAGCTCTGATAATCTCTGTTGGAGACGGAAGGACATTATGTGCACATGTTGTTGGGGGCAGGTATCTTCTATTTTTTATCATTTATTTTTCCAAAGAGGAGGAGAAATGATGGTGACAGGACAGAAGGAGGCACTAAAAAGACCGTCGGTCAGCTGCCCACATAGACTCCCAGACTTTGGTGTCTAAATGCATTCACAGCTACAGCAATAAGACCATCTGAAACAGCCAACCCAGTGAGGCCCTGCAACAAAATAACAAATTCCACAGATGCGCTGTTATCTGCGATTAGATTCTATGCAACCCAGTAACGACTGATGTATTCCACCTTGTTCTACACAAGCCCTATTTTGTATTATGCATCATGTCTTACAGCTGCTGTAAAAATGCTGTAGTGACCCTTGTGAGCATTATGGCAGTTACCTAATCCATCCAGAGAAATGTGTCATCTTCCAGGTCTCTGTATACGTATAAATATGTGTGTGTCATGTTGGGTATAGCGCTAGATGGAGCAAAAAGAGATGGTGAATCATTAATCCATTAACAGATTGGCCTATCTCGTTACAGGTGACTCATACACATGCACACAGAGTGTCCCAGCTAGCTGGACTCCTGGTCTTCAGGAGCATGTTTGGTATTAGGGAGAAGCACAGAAAGACATGTAATACAGGATATAAGTGTTATTGTAGCCGTTTGAATGGAAGGGGGGTTTCTCAAAGCTACTGAAGTGTATGAGCAATCCAGCTTTGATTAGTCAATCAAGGTTCAATCAAGGTTCAATCATGAATAATAATTTTTCCCAATCGCTGTAATACAGGTATGTGCAGATACACAATTTTATTGAGCAGAATGTGTGTTGTGTTCAATCCAATAGCAATTCTTTTGTAATTATCTGTCATCCTCACTTTAATTCTTTAAATCTTTTATGTGGAACACACAAAGATGCTATCTATATCGTACTCACCAGTTATGGCATGCCGGAATTCCTTTGCCTGTAGCTCAGGAGGTAGACCGGGTCATCTGCTAATCTGGAGGATGGTTGGGTCGATCCCTGACTGCTCTAGTCTACATGCTAAATATCCTTAGGCACCAAGTTGCTCTCCCATGCATCCATTGGGGTATGAATGGGTGTGAATGGTAGATCGAAAAAGCATAGTAAAAAGTAATGCGTGAATGAGCGCTATAAGAACCAGTCCATTTACCATTTACTTTGTGATGATGCTCACATCATCAATGTACACAAAATACAGGCGAGTTCAACACCTGGTATTTGCCATGAACAGTGGACACGGCCACACCCTCGTCTCATAGCTGAGCCATCATCCATCAACCTAAAAAATGTCAAAAGGGACAACCCATGCTGTCCTCTTGTTGCGACCAGTGTTGGTCAAGTTACTTGAAAAAAGTAATCCGTAACTAATTACCGATTACTTCCCCCAAAAAGTAATCCCGTTACTTTACTGATTACTTATTTTCAAAAGTAATTAATTACTTAGTTACTTAGTTACTTTTTAAAAACACGATTTACAACCTGAATAGGTAATAAAGCGATAAATATTTCAGCCCAATTCTACTTTTTCTGCATAATCCATCATACAAAATGTAATCAAATGGAAAAGTCTCTTTTTAAAACTTCCCATATGGAAAAGATATATATAAATCTTATAAAGTTTGTACCTGTCTTGTGTGAAACTTGTATGAAAAGCATATAAGTGTGAAAACAGATATAAGATCCCTTGAAAAATTATATAATGAAACTTGTATGTTTTGGATACTTACTAAAACAATATATGAAAGTAATGAGAAAGTGGCCACTCTCATGAGTAATCACATATAAGTTTTTACTATTTCTTTTCCATATGGGTTGTTTTATCAGTTTTAACTTTTAACTTTATGCATCAAGCAAAAATGTAATTATATGCAACATTCTCTGACTGGAAGAAATTTGTTTAACATTTAAACCTATTTTCTGCACATTCCAGCACATAAAATATTTGTTTTTTTGTGTTTACACTCAGTCTTTCAAATAGATGCAAGTAAAACACAGCAGAAAATAAATAAAGTCAAAGACTAGCGGTCCTGTTGCTCTATTTTCACCTGTAAAGCAGGAGTTGGGTAGGCGGAGGTTTACCCTGGTGCAGGTGTGCCGCGGCAGTCAGTGGAAGAATCCGCGAGTTTCTCTGTGAATTTCCCATTACGTCGTAGCGCACTCGGTGCTTGCTTGGAAGTTTAGGGGTTTTTTTTCGCTGTAAAAGGAAGTTTTCTTCCCACACACAACGGACACTAATGTTTTTGTCACTTTTTATGGAATCAAACTCAAAATAAGGTCAGTACATCCACGCGTTAAACGCTGCACGCTCATACTCTCTCCCGTACTCGATATATGATCCATTGTTGATCTGCACACAGCTGTTGTCACAAACGTCGCACTCGCTTACGTCACTGTCATGAGACATTCTCGCAAAAAAATCACAGTTTTAGTAACTCAGTAACATAGCGTTCCTACGGGAAAGTAACGGTAATCTAATTACCGTTTTTACAATAGTAATCCCTTACTTTATTCGTTACCTGAAAAAGTAATCAGATTACAGTAACGCGTTACATGTTACTGCCCATCTCTGGTTGCAACCAATCAATAAATCCACAGTCATTCTTTTTTTTGGCCTTCTCGTTAAGCATCGTTGTTGTTTTGGTGCCTTCCTCCCAGTTACATCATATAAGTCAAGAAAAACTTGAGATCAACGTCTGGTCTGCCAGACAGCCATGTCACTCACTGTGCATCGTGAACAACCCAGTATGACTCCAACTCACTTCCCTGTCTTTGGTTTTGCTTCCTCTCTATTTTTCTTCTGTGCCCTCTTTGAATTCTGTAGAAGCAAATACCTTTGTTGGGGGGTCATTATTGGTTGAACCGTATGTGCAGACCACTACACACTCTCTGACAGAAGAAGTGGAGCGTCTTGAAACAACCGGGGTCTAACAAAAACACCCATCCTTACAAATGATGTAATCTAACTCTTATAAAATGCAACATAACAAAAGTCAATACAATCTCTGAAAAAACGATTTGGGGCATCTCATAACTGGAGAGCTGTGACATTCTATCACGCTAAACGTGGAAATATTAAAATTTCATTTTCTCTGTTTTGTTGTTTGTGACAGGCGGCTACCGGAGAATAATTCAACTTATTTCTATTGTTGTGACTCCGGCGAGGAATATGACAGGTTGTTTTTGGCAAGTTGCTAATAGAGTGCAGAGTGCAGTTTCAGCAGTGACAAGTGTCTCTATTTTCTGCTGCGAAGGGACACGCTTCCATTACAGATAGGACAGATCCAGATTGTCAAGGAGCCCAGGAAATATACACTTGCAATATGGAGCTATTCACATAAAAAGACTGTGAGAATACAAAAAAATAAAAGAAATCCAATAGTTTTTGTGGAAAAGAGTCCTAAGTGTGGGAAGTGGAGGAATCTTGCCACCTGGGTGTTTCTCTCTCTTGTGACTTTTCAGAGATTTGACACATTATTGTCTGTAAATGGATGACACCATAACAATGCAGCGGTTAAGAACCCCCACCTGTCAAACCGTTTTTTCTCTCTGCTGCAGCTTGAATTGAATCACTCTGAAATAAAGGACACCCACAAGAGCGGGCTTCCCTTTCTGTGGAACGGTGGGCGTAGCGATGACTCGGCCACTGCACTGTGAGCAAACTTCTTCTCCTGGGCTTTCACTGCACTGTGTAGCTGAGGACTTTGTGGGTAGACAGCCTGCAGCTGGTGGGCACTAAAGCGATACTTTGTAGCTGTGGGTTCTACAGCAACATGTGGGGTTGACCTTGTTTGACCTTGAAGAAGAGCTCAGATGTTCAAATTTTAATGGAGTGTTAACATGAACCCACTCTACACCCTTACATGGTTTTTATCAGAATTCAATGACATACACAAATGCCACCAAAAACATGGCAGCTACATGCAAACCGAAGTGGAAAAAACACTGTGTAGCTATTTGGCTCACTAAGGACTTAACTTAGCAAGCCGATTGGGAACGTACTACTGCAAGTCAAAAAACAATTGAACATAGTGGAAAAAGTGATATATTTCAAGACTTTTTTTTTTTTTTTTTGCCTGTCCCGTTTGGGTTTTTTTGCCCTCAGAATTGTTGTCTAAAGGCAAAGAAAGATGCCCAACGGATTTACTTTACCAAATTGACCATCCCAGCCTTGCCGTAATGGTCCATTTGATTCACCTTTTATTGTTTATTTTATTTTACCTTGCTGAATACGGGACAGACTTGACTGGGGAAAAGAAGGGGAGAAAGAAAGAGGGAAAGAGAAACAGCTGAGAAGAGGGACGGGGAAGAAGGGCAAAAAACAAAAACCAAGAGAATGAGCAGAGAAAAAAAATGCATATATCGATCACCTGGATCACCTGTTGAGAAAGAAAAAAGAAAACAAGCAGAAGAGAACAAGAGTAATAGAATAAACAACATCACAATGATATATGGGAATATGACAGTAAATACTAAATATTAAACATTATTGTGCAGCACATAAGATCAACAGAACACAGTGTGCTTTGAGGTAGGAGCCAAAAAGGGTGTAGTTTGTGGGTGTGATCACCCGTGTGTACACCTGTGAGCATGAGCACGCTTGTATTTAAAAGGTTCCTTCATGTAATGATCTGCTAGAGGGTGTGGGGGGGCTACTGCCCCGTCCTCCAGGGTATGAAGCAGGTATGGAGGAGATCAAAACTCCAGACATCCAGAGGCCCCCAGAACACAAGAGACCAAGGAAGACCAACAGAGGGGCAGCCGCGCCACTGTCCCAGAAAGAGCTGAGGAGAGTCCCAGATGAGGGGTCACTCAGCAGCCTCGGAGCAGAAGCCAGGGGGAGTTGCAGTGACGCGCCCGTGAGCTCCGCCGGCAGCCAGCCGTGCCTGAGTGACCGAGCCCCAGGCCGAGAGGCCGGGGGCACCCCACCTCCGAAGTGGCCCGAGCGAGCCCCAGGCTCCAGGCCCCGATAAGCAGCCGCCAAGGAGTGAGCTGGTGTGTACCTGGACGCCCATCCCCGGACACAAAGAATCACCAACGCACCGATGTCTGAGGGACATCGGTGTGCTGTACCAATGTACCTGCACATGTGATGTGACAATAAAAGTGATTTGATTTGATTTGATTTGATTTGATTTGACTTGATTTGATTTGATTTGATTTGGGAGTCCGCCACCGGCAGGGGAAGTGGTGGTAGGGGGAGATAGGCCTCCAAACCTTGGAGGGCCTGAGATGTCCCCAGAGAGGTGGCGTCTGATACCCAACCTGACATATAGACACAGACATACAGGCAGATACAAACATCCATTCTCACCCTCATGCTCTCATATGCACTCACTCCACACTCAACCAACGTGGAGACAGACATAAAGAGACGCTGTACACACGATCACACTCCCCAAGCGTACTCTACGAACCGGGTCTAGGTACCCTTGCCCCTGAGGGGGGAACTGCACCCAGACCCAGGTGGTGTTACCCTTTTCCCTGCGGTGGGGGGAGGCAGACCGCCCCGACTCCGCAGCAGCAGGAAGGCTCCACACTCCAGACCGCAGCCGGACGGCCAACTCCTCCTCCTAGCCTCCCCGCTCCAGCAGGCCGCAGAGAATGGGGGTGAGAGAAGACTCCAAACCTCCCTCCACCCGCTCATTGTAGTGTTGATGCATGTGTGTTCTAAGGTGCATTTAAAACCCAGGAGGGCATGGAGCTACCTGCCAGAGAGAAGCAGGTAAGCGCAATATCCCTCCTGCTAGCCCTCAATGTCTACGTGTATTTAAAATTGAGAGGTGGGCAGCGACGCCAGGGGTGAGGTGTACACCCTGATGGTAATTTGGACTCCGTGTATCGTGCCCACCCCCAAGATCCTATATGTATGTGTAATGAGAGTGTGAGTAATGTGAATGTCTAAGTTGTGGGATAAAATTGAGGCAGAGGCAGCCAGAAGGGGACAGAGGGGGGGTAGCCTCCTCTGCACCCTGGTGACACACCCCTACTCCACGGCCCTGCATGTGTGGGTGGTTGTGGTGGAGCGGGAGGAGGGAGGCAGCTAGAGATGGGGAGGGAAGGAAGGGAGGGGCAAGTGACCCCTCCCTGGGGCCAGCTCCCCCGCTGACCCCAGTAGGCATTATTTTCATTTTCAAAATTTCACATTATTTGAACATTCCATTTAGTATTTGATTAAATTGCAATTCAAACAGTATGAACAGTGTATAATTCACAGGGTGGAAGTAATTTTAATAATTTATTCTATGTGTTTTATGGTTTACTTTTATTAGTGTGTGTGTTTTTATGTTTCGCATGTTTTCATTTGTGGTGAAGATTTCGGACTTCTGCCCAACCCTGGTGAGTACAGGCTCCCATCATTACTCAGACCACAGTGAAGTGGCTTGGGCTAGTCACTGCCACTAGTTCTCTCAGACAGGCAGCTTCATGAGGGGGGACACTTTCCGTCCACTAAAACTTTTTTATTGGACTAATAAGGGGACTTTAATTCCTTCTTTTAAAGTATCGTTTTAGGAGGCTGTCAGGCCCTTGAATATTAAGACTTTTGGTTCAGTCACTGGCGTGAGCTCAACAGTTTTGGCTTTTGTAAAACTAGTCCTAGAGTGTGTTTTTGATATATCTGTTTTTTCCTGGCCTGGGCTGGTTTATGGCTTTATGGGTTTTATTGTTTAAATGTAAATAAATTACTTTTTAGAACTGCTGAGGACAATGGGTAAACTGCAGTTTCCATCCTTTCGTTTACCATCATGTGCATGCTGCTGCACCACAGAGGTAGTAAGCATCCTGGGCATTAGCCAAATGAATATCATCATCTCCATGTTGACAAAGTAAAGAATGTTAACAGCACCAATTCTGTCTAAATGAGACTGTAGTTTAACAGATTCAGTCCCTTGGGCTAACACCTATTTACTGTTTAAATGATCGTTTCTATTTGTCCTAAAATTGCTGCTGTTTGTAGATATTTAATAATATTTGAATTCTGCATAGGGCCTGGAGAAAAAGTCAAGCCTGTAGTCTCACAGTTGTTTAAAATGAAAACTTCCCAGCTAACAGCTTGTTGTCTTTCCTACCTAGCTAATGAAGTTAGTTAACTGATCACTTTACAAAACATGCATTAAACTTGCGTTAAATCGCCCAAAAAGTAAGTCAGTCCCTCGGGTCCCTTAAGTTAGTTAGTCCAGTTTACTCCAGAGCACATTGCTCTTCAGTTTGCAGCACACGGTAGTGGTTATGAAAATGCTGGCTCTCCTCTTAGCATCCTGCTCCATCTGCAATCAATCAAGACACTATGGGCCAGTTTTATGGGAAGTTAGTGAATAAAATCAAACTTATGAGAAAAGCTGCGCCCTTGAACCTAAAAAATGATTGCACAAAGAATCTTTAGGAAAGAATTTATGTGAGGTGAACTTGTTTTACTTTGACCCCTAGTCCATCTGCTAACATGTACAGAGCTGAGTTAATGGTCTATACTTCAAACAGACAGCAGGGTTTTACTTCATAGTTGTCAGTTTTTGTTGGTTGGACTAAAAAACATCACCTTACATTGCACTGCAGGATACCAACTGTACATGGTCGTTTTCACTGATTTCTGATGGAAACAATATAATCAACTGGTGCCATCTGCTGGCTGACATAGAATGTGATGTTAAAACACATATATACTCTCTATACTCTACTCCGGCTGTTTTATTTATGCCAAAAGAGTCTCTTTTTTCTTTTCTTTTTTTTAACCCTGGTGGCTGTTTTCTTTATGATCAGCAGAGGTCATAGTTTACCAACATTTATGACTGCTGTTGTAAACTAATCTGAGACCAGTCCTATAAATTGAAGGATTTTCTGTGAGTGTAAACAGATTTTTGTGTATTCTGTTAATCCAAATAAATCCCCATACAGTATCCTTCGGATTTTCCCAACTCATTATTAGCTCTCTTTTCTAGTTTTCAGCTGTTTTCTCAGTTAAATGGCACATGTGCCCATGTGTGCCTTTGGGGGGAAAATGTTGAAATCTCATGTTTCCTGCCTTATAAATCAGATTTACTGTGATGATATATGTACTTCTCTGTACTTTTATAGTCAAAACACATCTTAAAACTTTTATGACAGCTTTTCAACCACTAAAGGCAAAATATTCTTAATATTAAAAACATGCTCACAGCAACAGATCCAATGTCTGCTTCTCTTCTATTTGTTCAGCAAAGTAAGCGGATTTAAAATGGCACCATGCAGGTAACATTAGATGCAGACTTTTGTATATTTTGAGCCGATGCCTTTGCTTGCCGAACACTTTTTCCATATGTGACACCATCTTTTTTGCGCCACAGAAACTAAAGGTGAAGGTTTTGTCAGATGCAAAATGAAAACAAAAAAAATGTCAGCAGGTGATTTTTTTTTCACTTATCTAAAAATATGCACGTTGTCAGAAGGACAGTTGCCAAAATGGTGCAGACAAAGCTGCATATGCAGAAAATCACATGTCAATGTTTAACTGTGCACTGCCCAGGAGGTGTGGAAGTCATGGCCCAATAACAGCTGTGCTGCCTCACGTTAAAAAGCGACTGCAGAGTCTTCTTAATGTGGGACAGATGTGCTCAGTGACACTGCTGTCTATTCAGGCAGGGAAAACAGTAAATCAAAATGTATTAAGAGCCAATTGATGTGAAGCAAAATGTGTGGATTCCTTGCTCCTCTTGGCTGTTGAAACACAAACCGGAGAGCTATTTAGAAGTGTGAGGAGATGGACTGAAGTGTGGACAGATCCCTCATGACTGATCACCAGCTTTCTGGAGGCCACATGGAGTCTGTGTTGTGGTCTGTAATGTGTTCTGACTTTGGCTACTCAGCTAAAGTGCAGCCCTGTATCTTCATTCTGTGTAACAGTGATGTGTGGATCGATACTGAAATATCGATTCCTCCGATACCAGTCATTTATGTTCTAGAATCGATTCTCATATTAAAATATCGATATTTTAGTAATGTAGGGTAAATTTGTAGTTTATCATTAAGAGGAACAGAGTGGAAAGAAACTATACCATTTGGATTGTCTACATTGGAAGGAACTACTTCCTCTTCCGCCTTTAATAGTCGTGTGCGAAATACAGCTGTATAAATGTGTTGCAGCCCCTTGGCGTGCGCACTCACAACAATGGCTGGGTGTAAATGGAGTAATGTGTGGACGTATTTTACCTCCACAAACAGCCAAGATGCGGTTTGTGATACATGTGGCAAGAAAGTGAGGTGTTCTGGCAACACCATTTACCTCGTCAAACACCTCAGAGTAAATCATATCACAGAATATGACGAGGCAAACTGAAGACGAGGAGAGGGACAGGTGCTGCTAGGGCGAGACAAACGTCTCTCGAGGAGTCCTTTAGTGCTGCAGGCAGGCAACATGCTCAAATGGCACACAACTTCAGTTTTCTGTATGATAATTCTGCATTATTAAGTGATAAGAACAAGTAATCTGAAGTCCTGTAATCATTATGAATCTATAATTTGAGATAAAATAAAGGATAAAGTTAAAAAAAAGTTTTTGTACAAAGTATCAGTATCAGATCAGTATCGCTGATACCACCCTGAATTTTACGTGGTATCGGATCGGAAAGCAAATCAGTGGTATCGCACATCACTGCTGTGTAATACTGTGTAATACTGACAGAGAGTGATCAGGGAAGCTACCAGCTAACCGCGTTTAGTTTAATGAGTACTGGAGCTTTTGCTGAGTAGTTGATGGTGTCTGTGTGGAACAGGAAATTGGCTGGTGCCTGTAATGCTCAGCTGGCACATGATAGGACAGTACTATCTGCAGATTCAGTTTGGAAAGCAATCTTACTTAAATCTCATCATCTCTGTAACAGAGTCTACCGGGATTGAGTGTTTAGGATGAGCAACAGTGCCTCCTGGTGGGGCAATCCGATTCCTGCATCCACTTTTAAAGGGAACCTGTTACTCCCATTTCCAGCTCCATGTTTTTCTTTGACTCTACTACAGCAGATTTGCATGATTCACAGTTCAAAATAATCTTTATTTGTCGAATATTGGCTGTCTGTGCATATAGCTAACACAGCTTTGTGCCTGAGGTCACCTGATCTCAATGTCAACATACAGAGCCAAGAGTACAAAAATCTATCTCAGAAAATGTTTAGATCTGAAGTTTGATCAGTGAGACTTACGATGACACTCATACAGAGGCTGACTTCATTATTTGAAATTTGGTAAAAGGACCTCATCTCTTCACTGAGCCTCACCGTGCACATGATGTGCCTGATATCATCGTGTTATTGATGGGCGCAGCTCTTCCTGTGGTAGTAGAAGTGCTGAGCGGCAAAGCTAAGATGATGCGAGATAGAAGGCTGAAACACAGAAAAGCATCCACATCTGAGTCTGGTGCTCTGTGAAACCACAAGTAGATGTGCTATTATTGTTTTTCCAGACTTAGCAGAATTTCTTTACCTTTTTTTTTTTTTTTTTTTTTTTTAAACAACCATGATCAAGAGAACTCGATACAAGCGTTCAAAAAAGCAACACGAGACAGCTTTCACAGTTGGTTAGGTTTAGGCACTAAACTAGCTTTTGTCAAATGTGTTAAAAAGACTGCAAAAATAAGGTGTCATGAGGGATTCAACAGTTAGTCGCTTTTACCTTTTTTTTAGCTTACTTTACAGTTTGATGTTAATTTCAAGAGCCAACAGTGACAGCTGTCAAAGTTGATTCTGTGTCTTTTGCTAATTTAAATGTTTATATCTAGTTCTCTTGGTCTGGCTTGGAGTGTCTCGCAGTATTAATTAGACTCAGGGTGGCGCAGTGTGTCGAGCACTTTCTGTTACACCAGAGAACGACTCATCAGGTTTGCAGAGGTTATAAAATGGAGCACATTTGTGTGAGTTCTCTGCACGTTGTTGTTGTTGCAGTAGAAGCTGCAGTGAGGCATTTCCTGTGGTTGGTTTGTGTTGTGTTAAAAACTATAGTTGCAACTTGTAAAACCATCAAGTTCCAGAAGTGTTCATTGGGGAGTAGTAAACCTGTTGACCACAGATCCACTCTTCAGTCTTTTCACATATGCACAAACTCCAGTACTTGAATGATGGCATGTTTTTTTAACCTAAATTTTATAACTATTTACTAACTAATACTTACACTTTCACATACAAAAATTTCAACAGGACTCTGAACTCCTTTCACAGATGAGAGTCCTGACATATCCTATGCAAGTCCACACTGTAATCCATCCATCCATATTCTTCTGCTTATCTGGGGGCAGCAGCCTAAGCAGAGAAGCCCAGACCTCTCACTCGCTCGCCACCTGCTTCAGCTTGTCCGGGGTCTGCCCCAGGGCCTCTTCCCAGTGGGACATGGCCAGAACACCTCGCCCAGAAGGAGCCCAAGAGGCATCCTGGTCAGATGCCCGAACCACCTCAACTGTAATCAAATCAATAGAAATAAAATCAACACCGTCCAGCACTGAAGGTTACAAAATTTGAAACAAGCATATGTCAGCATTCGCGATGTTATTTTGTTGGATACCACCATAGGGTATAAATAGCCGTCCTAGAAGACAAAATTAGTTTCACTCCCAGGTCCCCCAGGACTGTTAAATATTTAGTAAGCAGTGTCTTGATGCATGCTCAACCAATCAGGTAAGGAAATCACAAAAAGGTGATTCTGTTCATCTGGACACGATGTTTTCAGTGAGAGAAACGTTTCATCACTCATCCAAGTGACTTTCCAGTCTCCGTCCCAGAATCAACTTTTTGATATTTAGTAAGCAGCAGGCAGGTACCTTAGTTCTCTATACAGACTGGGAGCCGGTGACCTGAATCCATACTGGAGTTTTTTGTATGGCCATGATGCCAAAAGTGTGGGTTGCTGCACCCCGGTGGACCACGAGAATTCATTTAACAAACAGGAAAATGTGATTTAAAAACTTTGAGAACATTTTATTTTATTGGAAAACAGGACTTACGTAGAGAAAATCTTTACAAAAGTAACATGGTGTAATTAATACAATTCTCTATCATTTTTCCATTAAGTACCTTTGGACTTAATTGTAGTTACTATTTGTTAAGGGTTATTAGTCCATGCCATAGCGTCCTCCTTCTCTCCTTATTAAGGTTCTCTGTTTATTCATTTCCTCTTTTATTTTGCTAATTCGTTTTCTCTTGTGTTTACTTTGACTTTAATTAGTCTCAGCTGATCCTTTTCCCCACCAGTTTCCACTTCTGTTGAGCGCACTCAGTGTGTCTTTGTGTATAAATAACCCGAGTTTCCTTTTGTCCCTTGCTGCAGTTTGTTATCCTTTGGCTTTTGCTGTTTACGTGCCACTGTGGATTTTGTGTCTTCTGTTCATCCAGTTTTGACCTAGTTGGAGCTTTGTTCTTATTCACTTTGTTTTGTCTGCGAGTCCTGCTTTTGAGTTTTTTTGTCACACCCATGACACCTGCCTTTTATCTTATTGTTAGCAGGACAGAATTTAAAATGCAAAAAAGTGCTGTTGGAAGAGCTCAACAACAAGCATGAGATTAAAATGAATGAATGAAAATAGGAAGGAAATGTGTAATAATATATTTGTGTGAATAAAAGGTTGGGTGTGCCACAGAAGATTTCCTGAAGTTTGGAAAGAGCTGTTGAATGGAATAAACCAAGAAAATAATTCATATTTGTTAGTAATATTCAGACCTGCTGTTAGGTGGGTTTTGGTATTATTTTTTTAGTAACAATGCTTTCATGTTGCCTTCAGCGAGACAGTGAATATTAGACTTTAGAATATTAGAACGTTCCAGATTAATACTAATGCTGCTATGCATGCTGGATGTGAAGGCAACTGCTTTTTTTGTTTGGTTGTTGTTGTTTTTTAGTAATTAAAGAGGCATTTCATGCATTTCCCAAATGTGAAACTTCTTCTTTGACCAATGGTCAGACTTACACACTTTCACTGGATAAAGCAAGAGTCAAACTAGAAAGTTCTGCTTTTGTAATAGAAAGCAAAAGTCTGTTTGCGGCACTACAAAGAGGAAGAAGACTTTGAAGACAGAAATTGGCCAAATCAAGCTGATCCACGTAGCGTACCTGTGTCATGCCTCATTTGCATTTTTTTTTTTTCTCTACCCACAGTTCATGGTTTAATATTTGTCAGTTTCTTGTCTTAGGATATGGAAAGTAAACCCAGGAACAGAAGCAGCATCATGACCTCAGCTCTGTATCCTTATTTCATTTTTTTCTGCCTACCCTTCTGAGGTAGTTTTTCTCACCATGAGAGTTTGGCAAGAAAAAACGTCTGTCTGTAATGATTGAGTTTTGTGGTCATTTTTTCCGCCTTGAATGTAAAAAGAAATCCACATTTCTCTGTTTTATTTGAGCTACCATGGTGCCCTAAATGCCTCAACCTCAGCAAAGGTGGACTGTTTGGGCCTGAGTGCCACATGAGTGGATTTTTATACTCTTGGAACATTTCAAGTGGTTTCCCTGTGGTTAGACAACTCATTTGCAATCAATTCTCTGTGGTTTTACCTTTAAACTAGACTGAAGCAGGAAAGCCAAAGCTTTAGGAAAGGAAAGTCAGTAGCATTCCTCTGCCATGAGCTCCTCCAAATATTTGGAAACATACAAGTTCTACAATAATTTGCAGCGTCTGTGCCGATAAAGGACCAGGCATGCCTCGCTGCTCAGCTTCTCCTGCAGTGACCACGTGCAAAGAAATAATATATTACAACTTCTGCAAATTTGGTTGGATCAATTTAATTACAAACTCTGTGTCTTTTTGATGTGGTACTTTAGAAAGTACTCGGGACATGACTGCCAGGATTTGGGCTCTTATGTAGTCCTTCATGCATTTAACTAAGTGTGTGCTGCTGTAGCTAAAGACCAGCACAGATTCATTCTGTGTGACCTGCGTCTTGGTGTCGCTGTACACTTTGTTATTGAGGTGACAGATCAGCAATAGCACCAGTTTATAATGCTGCTTTGGGTACGGCATGGTGCACAGGCCATCCAGGGCATGCCACATACGAACCCAGTGTGTGCCCAGGCATTATAAAAACCCCACATCACACTGTTTAGATTCAATCTTATAATGTCTGCATGCATATGAACTGGCATTAGTAGATTTTACAGTGTTATCCACAGATATATGGTGTTATCAGCCAGTTGTAAGGTTTCTGACAATCAATGTTTTTTGCCCGATGTGGCTCAATAACATAAAATGGAACCACACTATTGCCGGGGAAAATAGAGAGCGAGGCTGGGGAATTTATTTTCCACTCCCAGCTGGAAAACAAAGAAAGTACCCTTGAAAGAGCCTTGTTTACATAATTGCCTGATAATTAGTGAATATAAGTGGAAAGATAAAGCTGTTAAGGAACATTTGCTTGTTCTTCTTTTTCCTTTTTTTTTCCCATTTAGGACTGCAAGATAATAGATGCTACATAAGAATAATGTTATATAAATCAATGTCTGTGAAGGTTCTCAGTCATCCATTGCAGTCTAAGGAGCTAGGAAAGAAAAGCATCTGGACATCTTTAAGTTTCCTGAAGACGTTTCACTTCCTATCCGAGAAGCTCTACCTAATCCTCGAGCCACACTCCTTTTCACACTTGGACTCATGTGAATAAATAGTGGTCTATGACCACCTTGGGGACACACCCATAGGGCTTAAATCCAGGACTTGCCACCAATTACTCTTAGAACTGAAGAAGCTTCTCAGATAAGAGGTGAAACATCTTAAGAAACTTAAAGAAGTCCAGACGCTTTTGTTTTCCAAGCTCCTTAGAGTATATAGTTTGTAAATATTACTGTCGTTGAACTCATGTGAGGAAAAATCTCTTACATTTAGGTTTAATGCTTGCAACTGGTCCTGGCATAGAAGGCAAAGTTGTCCGTGGCCAGTAATGTCTTCAAATACTTTAGCACAATGTTGTGTTCTGTGTTTGCTTCCTTACCGTACAAATGGTCCCACTTTGGGTGCATTTGTTTCATTAATGTGAGCAATATCTCTGAAGAAGTGTTTGTTTAATAGTTTCATCTAGCATCACCATCCCTTCTGAAGGCGCACATGGCTTGTAAAATGTTGAGCTCACATTTGGCACATACAAGTTCCCCAGTCGGAGAGCAACTGTTAAAAGTCACATGTTTGGCCAGTCAGTGTAATTGCATTTATTTTGTGCGGTAATGTTTTTTGAAGTGAGGTGGAGCAGATGCAGAGGATCTGTTGATTTAATCGTAAAATACATGAGTGCAATGGTTTGTGTACTCGTAGCCTCCAAATTACCCTGTATTCTTATTTTTAGTTTCACCTACCTTGTGTATCTAGCGTCTATAAAGCATTTTTCCACAAGTATTGCCAAAGGGAAATAAAAATTTCACAAGCAAATGCTATTCGTAGCTTTTAAAAGAAACACTGTAAAACGTGTCAAACCTATCCTTTCATTAAGGGTGAAATTTTCCTCCTGCACAACGCCAATCATCCAGATAGCAGATAATATACAGCGGCTTGCAAAAGTATTCGGCCCTCTTGAACTTTCCCACATTTTGTCACATTACAGCCACAAACATGAATCAATTGTATTGGAATTCCAAGTGAAAGACAAATACAAAGTGGTGGACACGTGAGAAGTGGAATGAAAATCATACATGATTCCAAACATTTTTTACAAATAAATAACTGAAAAGTGGGGTGTGCGTAATTACTCAGCCCCCTGAATCAATACTTTGTAGAACCACCTTTTACTGAAATTACAGCTGCCAGTCTTTTAGGGTATGTCTCTACCAGCTTTGCACATCTAGAGACTGAAATTCTTGCCCATTCTTCTTTGCAAAACAGCTCCAGCTCAGTCAGATTAGATGGACAGCGTTTTTTGAGCAGCAGTTTTCAGATCTTGCCACAGATTCTGGAATTGTGGAAAAGTTCAAGGGGGCCGAATACTTTTGCAAGCCACTGTATATATATGGAGAAATCTCTGTGCGCAAAGCTGAAAATAAATTCTGGGTACTGATGATCTTTGGGCTCTCAGACAGCACTGCAGTACAAACAGGCGTGATTCTGTCATGCCTCTGCAACACTTACCCTCAGCTGTCTGTGAATACATTTTGCTGTGCCATCCACACATCCAGGTTTAGGTTCTTTTAAAAGTTCAATAAAACGCTTGAACTAAAAAAAAAAAAACCAAATACCATTACAAGAAAGAATAAAATTGCATGTACAGTCATTACAATCATAAAAGATATCAAGTGTAAAAGCAGTAGATTATTCATACATCCAGTTGTACAGTAGGGGGAGAGGGGGCTCAAGGGAAGCTTTTCAGTATGCACCTGACTGTATTATAAAAGCTTTTCCCCAGCAGAGCGGTGCAGTATTTTAAAGCCCTGTAGTTCCTTTCTGAGGGCAGCAAGTCAAACAGATGATAAAATGGGTGAGTGCTCAATGACCCTCTCCGTCCTACAGCTTAGAAAGTCCTTATCCATAGTGCTTTGTTATCCAGAGCAGTTGTCCAGGCCAGACCGCATGAGTCAAACTAGTCATCAAGGCAGGACCTACAATGTAAATTTTAAGCTGTGGTTCAGCTTAAAAAGCTGAAGTCAGAGTAGACGCTCATTATGTAGGAAAAGTCTGACCTTTGGCTCTTTGATCGCAAATGGAGCAGATCTCGTGGGCTTGTAAGTTCCTTTTAGTGGCATCAGCGATGTTGATGAGTGGTAAACAAAGTCTGACTTGAAATAATTTTTGTCAAAAAACCTCACAGAAAACAGGCGTCTAAGAATACAAAATGTTCAGATTGTGAAAAAGAGTGGATGTTTAAAGCATGTGACGTGTTGTGACGTGTTACAGGAAAGGTATTTTCATGTGTTTCAGACAGGCCTTCTAAACACAAACTTAACAATGTGGTGTATGCTGTACAGTGCAGCGAGGAATGCTCAGACCTCTACATTGGAGAGACCAAACAGCCACTTCACAAGCGCATGGCACAACACAGAAGAGCCACCTCCACAGGACAAGACTCAGCAGTCCATCTGCATCTTAAGGATAAAGGACACTCTTTCGAGGATGCCAATGTTCACATTTTGGACAGAGAGGACAGATGGTTTGAAAGAGGAGTGAAAGAAGCCATCTATGTCCACTGTGAGTGACCATCTTTGAACAGAGGCGGGGGTTTACGACACCAACTCTCTGCCATCTATAAACCAGTTTTGAGATCCCTTCCCAGACGCCTTAACGCCCACTCACATCCTGGGCCATCTGACCTCAGGAATTCGCATGATAAGGTGGGGCCAGGTTTCACAATGAACTCACCCGAAACTCTGGCTGATTGGGACCCACGCCCAGTTTCACACCTTGGCTCAGGCGATTAGAGGATCATCAGGGGGTCCTTTTGTCCCTCTGTGGGGGGTCACTCCCACTAGGTTTAAATCTGGGACTCTCCACCATTTGACCTTAGAACTGAAGAAGCTTCTCGGATGAGAGGTGAAACGTCTTCAAGCAACTTAAAGAAGTCCAGACGCTTTTCTTTGCAAGCTCCTTTGACTACGATGACCTGGATGACTGAGAACCTTCACAGACCTTCTAAACTTATTTCCTTACATCTCAAAACTGGCTTATTGTACCTGCCTCTGCTGCATGCTGGGCTCACATTCACAGGCTATTTAGCTAAGCAGAACTCAGAAAGAAAAATGTTTTTATTGATTAGGTACAATACAGTTGGACTTAAAAACTCCCTTTTTCGACAAGAAGAAACCTTCTGCATAACCAGGCCCATGGAGGGACAGCCATCTGGGGATGAGAAGATCTCCATCCAGGTTATCCTCAGTAGGTAGATGGGTCAGTAGGTAGAGTGGTGGTTCCTTGATCGGAAGGTCGGGGGTTCAAATCCACTTGAATGGCTACCCTGAGGTACCCCTGAGCAAGGTACCATCCCTACACACCGCTCCCTGTGCGCCTAATTGAAAATTGCTTGCATTTAAAACCGCAAAGGGAATTCAAAAAAAGAAAGAGCTTTATTCAAATGTAAATAACTACAGAAAAAAAGCCAATAAAGTGCCTCTTCACCACAGTCAAGGAAAAGAAATGTTTTGCCTTGGATCTCACAAAGTGCCATTGAATCAAACTTGTCAGCTGACACTGGGAAATAAAAAGGAACAGAAGAGAATTATCTTTACTTACGTAATTACCCCACTGAAATTTCTGAAGGCCCCTTTCTTCCACTGACATCTTCTTCCGTAACACAATCACATTACATATGCAGTCAGACTGTCAGGTTTAACTCACCAAAGAAACTATCCATAACAAACTACTGACCAACAGACATTCTCGCATGCATACTCAGTAGGTGCTATGGCTTGATGTGAGCTAACTAACGTGCCCAGCGGGCAGCTTCATCAAATTGTTTGATGACCAAAAAAGACTGACGCGGCTTGGCGCTTCAGAGAGAGTCTGGTGTGCGGTGTAAAAGCCGTTATTTTCCATCTTCCTCAAGAAACGTCACATGATGTCTTGGTTTGTGATGGATGCTTTGCACCTCTCCAGCTGAGTTTCAGAAAGTGTTTTGGCATCTTTTGCCAGTACCACACTCTATTAAGATCTTTAATGATGGTTCTTTTTCTTTTTTTTTGCTGAATTTCTGCAATTTTAAACATGTTTTTCAGAAAACTTTGAGAAAAGGCACCTAATAATTCTTACCAAAAGTATCCAGGGGAGTTGTTTGCTTACTTTCCTCTGCATGTACCATTACACCCATAATATCTATAAGGAAATGAGTGGGCACACATCCACAATGAATCATGATTTCCATGGTGCATAATGGTTCAATTAAAGTGTTTGAGCAGTCTAATATTCTCCTATAGGGTTACAAAACACTCTCATCAGACAAAACAGAGTGAGAAACAAGACACCCAGTGTCACAACAACCAGGGCGGGCGTTCTAAATTTGGGGGTTGGGAGGGACTTCACACCAACTCCACTGACTTAAAAAAAAAAAAAAAAAAAAAAGATGTACTTTAACTAAATTTCATTGGTGCAGACTGAACCTGCATTACACTATTTTAAAACTTACTTTTATCATCAGCAGTTTGGAATTTTGCAAGAAGCAGCTTCATAATTAAAAATTCTGATGCTGCATTATTAACAGCTCAAAAGTATTCACTTCAACATCCCCCATCACCCCCAAAATGGAACTTTAACCAAAGCAAAAAGAAGAAAAAATGTTACAACTATACATATGTAAACTGCTATAGCATACAGTAGCATTAGTCCACACACACCATGAAGTCAAGCACTGATGCAATACAGGCAGATCAGCAGTTCCTGCTGCCAGCCAGTATCAGCTGATTCTCAGATCCTACATCCTTCCATACATCCAAATAGGAACCATGTCATGCAGGGAATCCAGTTTAAGGAGTTTTAGCCTACCCACATTAGCTGCACATCTGCAAGCTGCTTTGGAACCCACCTCCACTTGAACTCCTTCTTTAACAATGAAGATAACGAAATTGGACTAATTATATTTTTTGCCATTGATCCCTGCTATGTTCTGTACTGGGATCTTGCAGCTGCTCTTTCCACCTCATATTTCATGGGTGGGGTGGATCAGGAGGTACAGCATGTCATCCACTAATTGGCTGCTTCAATCTGCTCGCCAACGTATCCTTGAACTGAGCCCCAAGTTCCTCTCCAGTGTGTTCATCAGAGCATGAAGAATGTTAGACAGAAAGCACTGAATGTGTATGACTGGGAGTGAATGGGTTAAAGAGGCCTGTGCTTTAAGTGCTCCAGTAGAGTAGAAAAGCACTATATAAGAATCCATCCAATAGATAGATAATAGATGGATAACTCTTTAATGTCATTGCACAGTCATTCATAGTACAATGGTACAATCAAAATGGAAAACTGTCCCACGTCGGCACTACATACAACACAACACGACACAGTAACTTAACTTTGACACAGTAACTTAACTTTGACCATATACATGTGTGGAAGGGTAGAACAAAGCCTCCAAATACAAATGACTGCAGATGTAAAATAAAGACAAATTTTTATTATAGTGGTTCAGACTGAACTAATACTTTATTTAGACTGTTCATTTATCCTCATAGAATTATAAAACTTTACATATATAAATAATTTTCATAATACTGATCCACCAGGACCATCCATGTGACTGTAGTCAGTAGTGACTGATTGCTGTACTACTGCTAACACATTATTCTGCTTTAAACTTACCAAGTGTTTTGGGGTTTGGGTTTTTTATTTTGCTTTTTGTTTTGTTTTTTTACTTCAAGGCAGTAGATTTGATATAGATGGATTGGATGATGACCACCTTACTGAGCTAACTAGTCAACACAGTAAAGGATCACACTCCTGCAGTGGGGACAGGGGATTTA
Organism: Maylandia zebra; assembly: GCF_041146795.1. Taxonomy (NCBI): domain Eukaryota; kingdom Metazoa; phylum Chordata; class Actinopteri; order Cichliformes; family Cichlidae; genus Maylandia; species Maylandia zebra. The sequence goes on from NC_135186.1 coordinate 13,506,920, forward strand.
CATGTAGATGTCCATAAATATCACAATGACAGAGTGATTTCTGGACTGGACCTTCTACATGGATACTGTGCCCGATGCATGTTTTGCCTTTCTACCATGACCGATTTTGACTGAGGAGATAACATAATAATAATGTTTGCATTTATATAGCACTTTTCGAGACCCTTAAAGTGCTTTACAATTCCATTATTTACTCACTCTCACATTCACACACTGGTGGAGGCAAGGTACAGTTGTAGCCACAGCTGTCCTGGGGCAGACTGATGCGAGGCTGCCATATTGTGCAGTAGGTGAAGAGTCTTGCCCAAGGACACAATGACCAAGACAAACAGAGCTGGGGATCGAAACTTCCGGTTACAAGATGAGCTTCCCAACCCCCTGAACCACGGTCACCCACACCATCAATGTTTCTGCCATATTTACTGGAAATCCCTTTCTTGGACCTCTTTTTTTAAGGTCCCATTACAAAGTATTTCTGAAACAAAACAGTATAGAAGGAAAATAAAGTAGTAAAAACAACAATCTCATTTGGACTAAGTATCAACTAACATTTTACCAGAGATGCATGGACAGCAGACAGTATGTAGTGCTGTATGGCAGCTCTACAAAATGCTCTCTTTGCCTTTCTCACTAATGTGGTTTGCTGCAGTATATCTGCTGCTATGAAACAAGCTGATAATATGTATTTGGTATATTACAGGCTGAGTTTGAAACACTCACTCAAAATCATGTAGTGGAAAATGTACCTTCATGTTGTGCAGCGCCCTGTTATTGTCTTTCAGTTTTAGAGTGCATGGCTCTACACTAGGCCGAATCATCCCAGCCCATCCCTGCACCGCAAACAGAAAACCACACGGAGATCAAAGCAATGGTAATGATGCTAAGGGCATGTTAGAAGGACAACTGCAAACGTTTACTTTCCTCAAGTCCCATCAGTCACTAATTAAATCAATTTATTTTAGGACTGAGATTCCTTCCAGCCTGCATTCATTTACCTGCAATCAGTGCACCCCAAACACAAAATCACCAAAAATCCAGACTTTCATTTCAGCCTGCTTGTTATTGAGACATTCACAAAGCCAAATGTGTTCACAGAGAATTATATGATAAGGGGGGAGAATGGAAGGCTTTCCTCGACACAGACTGTACATATTAACACAGTCAGCCCTTCTATTCAGCAGTTTTGTTGCATGTTGAAAATATAATTGCTATTTGTTTAGATATGTGTAGCTTGTGGGCGATGCACACATGCACATGGAGGTTTATGTTGTTGTTTCTGAGTGTAGACAGGATTGGAGAACATCTTTCTGACCATCAGTGCTCACATGTTATGATACTATAACTGTCTCCTCCCTGGATGTGTCTTCTGTCACGTTTTCATTCTTTCCTGTGGGACAGTTGCCCCTCTCCCTCTCTTTTTCTATTTAACTTCCATGCTATCTCTCTCCCTTATTTCAGTTTTGGCTAACGTATGTAAAAGTTATATATTTGGCTGCTCAGATGGAGTGCAGGATTTACAGAAGAACGAAAAGCTGTTTATCATCAGATCCTGACAAATCACAGTTCTGAAGTTACACAGTAATCGTGTCACCTGATCGTGAGTCCCATTAGATTATTGCAAACAGATTATATATTACAGATCAGAGAGAAGAAGGAAAGAAACACATTCAAGAGATTTGCGCTGTTGCAGAGCTGTATGCCTGCACTTGTGTTCATAATGGATCGATTTCTGATTAAAAATGAATACTGCAAATCCATCATCTCACTTTGGTTTTTGCATTGTTGCTATCCTTTGATGATCTGAAAAGAAAACTCCTGCAGTTGTATGTCTAATGAGGTCAGCTGCAAAAATAAGCGTCCATGCGCCAGATTTACTGACCCCATCCTGGCTTTAAAGACCTATGTTTGGGATTTCAAGAAGGGGCGCAGCATCAGTTTTTCTACAGAAAGTGGTGGGAACAGGTTTGACTGCATGTGTGTTTGTTTGTTTCCCCTTCATGGCACCAGATTTTGGGGGAGAATATTTAAACGAATCACATAAAGATTTGAAGCTTGCAATTTAATGTTAAATTTAACACACAAATAAAGCACAGAAAAGCTGAGAGTGCAGCGCCAAATCTTTGACTCAGTGACTCCTCATGCTGAGTGCGCACATACACACGAACCATTCAGCTGCTCCCTTATTTACAAGGGCTCGACACAGCTGGTAGCTCCGCATCTTTTGATTTGGCTGACTTTTACACCAGACGCCCTTCCTGCAATCCCCAAAGGATTTGTGTCAACTTCCAACCGGGTATCCAATCTGTCACTTTTCCTGTAAATGTGCAAACCTTTACAGTTGATTTGTGTTTGATTCTTGAAATATAACATTTGACTTTAATAAGTATCTCCAAATCATGCAGACCATAAAAAACCCCAGAGCGATTGATGCCAGTGACTCTGTAACAGTATCTTCATTAGCTCACGTTCATCTTTAGTTCTGACAGTAAATCATGTTTTCTGTTCTGCACGTCGTCCAGGTCCACTGTTATAGACAGAGTTCAGGCTTATATGGTGGGATAGTTTTCAATAATCTGGCTGTCCTCTGAATAAATCTTACACTCCACCTCAGTCTCAGTCCTCAGGACCTCACACATAGTGTCCAGCAGCTTCTGTCAAAAGACTTCCTCCATCCATCTAACCAATCCAAGGTAGTTCACCCTTAAATAAACCTCATATTGATTCTTCTTCAGCCACTTCCTGTTTGTTTCTTAACTGGTGCACTCCAGAGTACCTAGAGAAACCCACTCCAGGAATCTTCTTGCTCTGTGCATGCTAACTACCCCACTACCATGTCATCCTATTACAGATCTCTTGCCTGTCTCAGTGCAAGGGGTTACACAGTGTGAGAAATGGATCTGAACAGATTTGGGTTAAATTTGACCGAGAATAGCATTAATTTATAGTTTTCAGTTACGTGACCAACTTGCTGCCCTTGCAGGCAAAACACTTACTCCTTCAAATCAGCAAATAGTAGATAGTGGGCGGTACTGCAGAACAAAAGTGTTGTTTCTTTCGCCCGTCTGCAGCCAAGAGTATTTGGATCATTTGTCCATGGAGGAAAAATGAAGATATTAAGAGAAACTGGGAATTTTGTGGCTTTGGGATCAAAATTCTACCCCAGCAGCTTTATTTAAATTCCTAAAAGTGCCAGCTTCTCTCCCAGAACAGATGTTGGTGCGATACTCTACGCCCATCTGGCAGCAATAAATGAACATAAGTTGGTTAGTGCATCTGAGAGGTCAGCAACTATCTGGCATTATTGCTAAATTTAAACTCAAAGACATGCAAAGTATGGCTGGAGGGCAAAGGACCCTGCTACTGTTTTTGCCCTCCAGCTGGGCGTGTCCCACGAACTCTGACTTCATGTGAAAACTATGGACTGTAGTATCTCTAGAACAGCATAGATGGTTGTGTGTGTGTGTGTGTGTGTGTGTGTGTGTGTGTGTGTGTGTGTGTGTGTGTGTGTGTCTGTGTAATTTGAATCCCTTTAGGACAAGTAATCAAATTTCAGGTTTACAAATTGCATTTAGGGTATTTTTGCTGGTGTCAAATGTCAAAACAAAATTTTGCATGAACACAAGGTTTGGTAAATATTGCTCTAAATATCATGATGACAGCTTTGACTGCTCTTTTTGGAATCAATTCCAGCAATAAATGCAGTGTGAAATTACATATCATTAGTCAAACCTGTGTTTGACAAGTCAAAATATCTCCAGTGAAAGTAATTTTTTGCTCTTCATAAAGGAAAAGTTTTGGAACCTAAGCTAATTTGGTTTTCAATAGTTAAATGAATACACTGACATAACTCCCATACTGCAGTATTTTAATACATTTAAACCTGGCCTGCAAATTACATTACATCAGACTCTAAATTCATTTTTGTCCTCCTGATCATAGCTGTGGCCTTCACAGCATCAGTGCAAATACCAAAATAAGCAGATGGACACATCTTCATAGCATCTGCAGGCTATAAAGCTAGCTAACATGCAGTGCAATAGCCTTTATTCAGAACTTAAACCAGCATGCTTTTGCATATTTAAAAAAAAAATCAATAATATGTTCGAAATTAAAACTCTGTATCCTCTTAAAGATTGGTAATTAGCTGTTTCACCTGTTTTTATGATCGTTACTTGAAGCTGGCTTACTACGGCTTTATTTGCAAAAACATAAACAAAAGCACTTAGTGTAGTTACACACTGTTTATGACAATAAGTTGCCTGAAATGTTTGATTGACTGATATCTGCTATGCAAATCTGCAGGTGTGCAGATATGTGTCTGTAGCGATTATAAGTGGTGTGTCAGCTGAACTGAACTGAACTCAAGTCAGGAAATAGAGCCAGAAGAATAGAGGCATGAGCACGTCTTTTCTCTATCCTGAATACAGTCAAACGATGGGTCTCTGCTCTCTGAAGAAAAGTAAACTAATACTGCAACTGCGGTTATTAGTAGCAAATATCTGAGAGACTCTACGCTGTGTGGTAACACTTGCAGGAAAACAAATTTCTCCATACATGACCACAAACAATAGATTGAAAGTTTTAAAGATTAAATTAGAGAATGATAAAGGTGTTCTAGACGTGTTCCTCAGGCCAACTAAAAAAGCTCTGGCTGTAAGCAGCAGACATTTACCACAGTACTAGTTAGTGGGCTGGTGATGAAACTCTACTCCAAGCCTCGTGGGTGGTCAGCAAACCATGAATCGGGGAGAGTTGAGTGGTAAAAGCTAACATTGACCCCAAACAACCACATAATCTGCCAAACCATTCTTAACTATGCCTCTCTCATTCTCAAGTCTCAGATCTCTCTCAAGTGTTTCCAAGAAACCCAAGAGGCGCTGCACATTGTAGGCCTAATGATGGGCATGTGGGTAATTACAGCATTCTCAAATGTGGCAGCACGAGTGGTTATACTGCTCACACACCGACCTGGCACCTCCTCACTGTCTCAGTGTCTGCCACGTCTTTAGCCTTTGTTCGGGCTGGGTCCTGCCATAGATGTGTGCTGTTTGGAGTACTAAGGTACACTGCTGTGCTCTTTTTTTTGTGTGCATCGGCCTTTTATCTTGTTCGGGAATGAAAATGAGCTTTCTGTAGGGATGCTTTTGATAAAAATCTGTTTCGTTTATTGGACTCAAGCCCAGTTTCTATTTTCTCTTTTGATGATTTTATCTCCATTCTCTAGGTAACTAACTGAAAATATATCCACTGTAAAACTTGTAACACTCAACACACTGTACATGACATTTGAAGCAGTACTAGAACTCAGTAACTTCCCCGAGGCCTGATAGTTAAAAAGTATGTGTATGTTCAGAAGGGAAGTTTAACTAGAGTGTGAAAAAAAAAAACCTGGTGCAAAAATTGCAATTTATGGAACTCTAGATATTCAAATCTTGAGGTTCAAGAAGAGGATTTTAAAAAAAAGAAATAATTACAAGGAAGTTAATAACACATTCATGTATTCCATGTATTTTTAATACATGAGTTGTTATTCCTGGTGAAGTGATGGCAAAATACAACTCAGCCTCTTCACTATCTGTTTTGTATGTTTATTTAATCTGAGCATTTACGTATTCTTTTATTTATGTAAGTTTAGTGATTTTTTTATTTTGCTAAAAAAAAAGCCATTGAAGCTTTACTTGTTTTATCCAAATACTTCATTGAACTGTTGCCATTTATACACTAGTTGTAGTCAAAGACAGGACATGCCATGGCTGTAGTGCGATGTTGCCTTAAAATGCAGGTCGTAAGCCGAATAGAAACATTCTGCTAATTAAAAAAGTATATAAAGTTTAATGCGAATGTACTTTTTTCTGCCTGCCTTTTTTTTTTTTTACAACAGTGGGATGACACTTCTTCATTTTCATACAATACACAATACTGCGACAAGTATAACTACATTACATTAACTCAAAAAACCTCATCATGGCCAAATTGTCCTGTTGTCCCTGAATGCAGCATTGATGTGGGAGAGTACGCATGAGGAGAAGGGGGGTGTGACGTCATGGCAAGGGTACCCGGTCTCCAGTTTGGCGGAGGAGAAGTTTGTGTAGCTTCGACAAACTCTACACACCACAGGCGGGGGTAGCAAATAGAGCTAAGAAGAAACAGGACTGTTAATAACTTTTGGGGGGACTGTAATATCAACATGACATTATTTCCAATGTTATCTAAAGTGCCATTATAATTAATATTGTTGTTCTTGTTGTTTTTTTTTTTAAGTAGCGACCAGAGCGAAGTGGATTTATATCCTTGACGTTACAATTAACGGGTTTTATTACTGCGCTGTTGTTTCTCTCTGGTTGGGCGTTTGCTTCCCGTAATTAATGAATAGGTCCATATCGCTTTCAAGTGTCTCGTATCTGCCATCGGGCGGTCTCGCATGAACTGCGTAGAGGCAGCGAAGAGGGGGGGTCGGAGGCTCCGTCAGCAGAGCCGGGCTTCAGGATGAAGATGCCTCGGGGAGGACGCCTGTTTCTGGCGACGTGCCTCGGCTCGCTGTTCGTTCTCGTGCTGTACTTTCAGAGCATCACTAAACCAGGTAAGCCCACACATATATATTCCACTCACTGGGGAAACAGTGAGTGGGGTACTATTTAACGAACATTTTTTTAATGTATTTAGATACGGCAAATAAAACTGTGTTCGATATATTGTGTGGTTATCACAAGGAAGGAGAAAGCAGAGGGTCCGCACTTTATTGACGTTAGCTAAGCTAGCTCTTCTTCTCATTCGCTGTCGTGGAAAATATACGCTGGTGTAACGAGTGAAAGAAACTACAGATAATTAGGCACACACACTGGATTTAGGGTTTAGGGCAAGTGAATGACTAATTAATAGCGAGGAAAATACAAGTTATAAAGCTCTTCGTGCTTTTTGGTCTTGTGGTCTTGCTAGAGTCTGCATCCTTTGCAGTCAATTTTGCAAAACTGTGAAGTTTTAACGGTGGCATAATGAAGCGTGAATAAGCTCACATGGAAAAGGTGTAAGGGTTTGAAAGCCCTCTGCCTTTGGAGAGAGAACCCCCCCCCCCCCCCCCCCCCCCACACACACACACACACACACACACGCACACACAATTATACATACATACATACACACACATATTCCTCCACCGTGACTCTACTCTCCTCCTTTTACCTCTACTCTCCTCTGTCTTTGTTTGCTGGGCAGCACAGAGAAAAAGGACTGCAGACATCCAGGGTGAGGAGTAGGGGGGTGAAAGAGATGTCCAGATGATGGATTTGTGCCTTGCCATGCATACTGAAGTGAAGCAGCACATGCGCTTAGAGAAGAGGAAGAACAAATATTTAAATTGGTTTGTCAAGGAGAGAAAAAGCAGCAGAGCACAGAAACCAGACAAATCAGCTGTAAGCGATATTTTTGTGCAAGAGGATTTTCCATCAGTCGGTGTGGGGATTTTTTGTTTTTTGTTTTTGTTGAACAGTATCCAGGGTAACACTGCACGTATTAAGGAAATGGCAAAAGAAATAATCACATGCACCCCCTGAATATCAAAAAACACACACCTGAAACAAAAAACAAAAAAGCTTGAAATCACATTTTATGGCTTTCAGTAGCAGACACACAGACCACATGTTGCCAACTCCACAAGCAGCACACTAAAGCACTTTCATTGACCTCCCCCTTCCATCTACAGATTATATACCCTTACTGGTTGACCCATTGAGGCTTGGCTGCATTAGAACCCGCTAGTAGCAAATGAAAACCACATGAAAAGCAGGTTGCAGCCACAATAAAGAAGACTAATTAACTGGATGTCAGCAGAACATCTACTGAGCGTGAATTTAAAAACCGAGATCCAAGCGTTGTTTAATTTACCTTTTTCTGAAATGAAACAGGGCACAATCTTTAGCATCTTTAGATACTTTTCAGCCTACTCCCTTTAGATATTCATAAGGTATTGCATTTTTCCATAGTTCAGATCTGTGGTTCGATCCAGAACTCGTTCCATAAGCCCTGGTGTCACGAAGGATTTTGTGATGAGTAACCTTAAAGAACTGTTTTTCCTGCAGATGCTTAAGTAGAGAAAAAAATGGATTTAAGACCTGAAAACGTGATGATTAACACAAATGTTGCAGACAGTTAATGGGATTTCCATTGTGGCTTTGGTACAGTTACACTGACCATAAAGTCGTGTGTCATGGTGTCCTGGATCATCCCCGTGATTTCTGACAGATCAGTTAATAGTTTTATCTTTGTGCTGGTTTCCATTTCAGTTCCTTGTCTGTGTATAGTTGTTTTTTTGTTTCAGTATGTGCTTGGTCTCCCTTTCAGTGTACAGCGTATGCCTGTTAAAAATGAAGGTTAGTTCCCTATAGGGATTTTCCACTGGTACCTTCTCGGCTTGACATAAAGCAGCTCAACTCAACATTTCCCATTACTATCAAGTACCACCTAATGTGTGTGTGTGTACCACCTAATGTGTGTGTGTGTTGTTGTTATAGCAACATGGTCAAAATACCAGTGATGTCATTTGTATGTGACACGAATGCCAAAACAATGGAGGACGTCGAGGTGAAGGTACCTGCTGCTCATTGGTGGCGTTTTGTCAGACTTTGATTTTTGTGAAGGACATGCCCTCATCATCACTGACTTTAATCATTGATTGAGACTAGCTAATCAGTGGCACGCATTCTGTTGATGTCACATTTTCATATCTGCTCAGATCACTTGGATCCCCAGTTGAGCACTACTAACAAAGTGCCTGTTACCAGGTACTACCAGCTCATGGAGAATGCTTAAAAGTTGAGTCGCGTCGAGTTAAGCTGACCTCAGCCAACCCTTCTTTCCTTAGTCCCCCCCCCCACCTTGTTACCTTGAATAAGTTTACCTGTGCCTTACTGTCCTTCTCAGTTGTGTAGGTGTTTAGTCTGCGTTAGGTTATCATCGTACTTCTTCTTTTTAAGTTTCTCTACTTGTGAATGTAGAGTTTTTTTGACAACGTCACGGTTACAAAAATCTGGACTTCAGATGTGTAGCAGCGGGTTGGGAAACAGCTTAAATATGTTAGCAGCTTTGCCCCGTAGTTAATTTGCCATGTTTCAAAGTTGTTCTGTTTTGTGACTCAATAATATGTATCGAAGAACAGATTTATTGGGAGTTCAACTGTGTGAAAATGTTGGATAATTGAGGTAAGACAGCAGAAGAAACACAAACAATTGTAAACAGCTAACAGAAAGCTAACTGAGTTTATCTGTACTGAAGCACAAAGTAACATACACCCAGTACTAGGGTTTAAAAGAATCAGTACTCATGTATTAATAGTAATTTGATACTAAAATGAATATTCAATTACGATATTAAATTGCAACCACTGCAGGCAGACTTGCACATGGCTTCTTTTTTCATTAACAGCTGAAGTAATTAACGTTCATGTACTGCAGGGGGAATTTAGAGAGGTAAAGCTTCCATTTTAGCAGGTTAAGCAAGCTTAACCTGGCCACACGTTAACATTAGCAGTTTATTAGCAATTACCTGTTAGCCACATTAGCCATCTGTTATCATTAAAGTAGGGGCTAGCAGTGTGTGAGTCGCAGATAGGATATTGAGCAGTGGCAGATACACTGGCCAGCCACTTGGCTGTTTGGGAGCAATAGAGTTCTGAGTGTGGAGAACTAATCCGAGCAAATAAAGAGTGAAATTGAGAATAGAGCAGTAGAATCGGATGGTTTCAGGTTTGAAGAGCAGAGCTGAGGATGTAAAGAGCTGAAAACTGAGGTTGAGCAGTGTGAACGCTGGATGCCGGGAGATGTGGACAAAATGATAAACTTTAACTCTTCTGTTTTTACAATAATTTCTTTGAATTTATTTATTATTTTGTTCAAGTTCAAGTTCAAGGTTCTTTATTTGTCACATGCATAGTTATACAAGTATAACACACAGTGAAATGTAGCCTTACACGCTCCTCGACATGTGCAAAAATTGGGGGGGGGTGTAGAGGAAGAACATTATATATATATATATATATACACATACATATAGTATATACACTGGGTGAATGTGCAGTAGTAGCAGCAAGCAGGTGAATTCTGTACATTAATATGAATAGACATCTGACTATTTTACAGGATAGACAATATAAACATATTTAAAGTTAAAGGAATTGAAATGTACATTGTGCCTTGGTTTAGTGTCTGGAAGAGAGTCCTGTCTCAGTCAATTATAGATGATGTGAGCGGGCGGGTGTGTGTGTTTAGGGCACGGATGGCTTGGGGATAGAAGCTCCTCTTGAGTCTCTCTGTCCTTGCCCGGAAGATGCGGAACCTTCTACCAGATTGCAGAAGTTGGAACAGTTTGTTGCCAGGATGGGACGGGTCCTTCAGTATCTGCGCTGCTCTAGTCCGGCATCTCCTGGTGTAGGTGTCCTGAAGAGGGGGGAGAGCAATCCTGCAGCAGCGTTCTGCTGTACGGATCACTCTCTGGAGAGCTTTTTGGTCCTTCACACAGCTGTTCCCAAACCACGATGTCATGTTCTGTGTGAGGATGCTCTCCACAGCGCCTGTATAGAAAATCCTGAGGATCTTTGGAGAGACCCTGAACTTCCTCAGTTGTCGTAGGTGATACAGGCGCTGCCTAGCCTTTTTGGTCTGGACCTGAATGTGGGCAGCCCATGTCAGGTCTGAGGAGATGTGGACACCAAGATACTTGAAGGACTGCACCCTCTCCACTGGAGCTCCATTGATGATGATGGGCTTGTAGTCTCTGTGCTGACCCCTTCTGAAGTCCACCACCAGCTCCTTGGTCTTGCTGATGTTCAGCTGGAGGTGGTTGTCCTGGCACCACGATGCCAGATTCTTCACTTCATCCATGTAGGCCGCCTCATCATTGTTGGAGATGGCACCCAACACCACTGTGTCGTCAGCAAACTTCACAATGGTGTTGGAGCCGTGGGTGGCCACACAGTCTGAAGTGTAGAGGGAGTAGAGCAGTGGCGAGAGGACACATCCCTGAGGTGCTCCTGTGTTGATGGTGATGCTGTTGGAGAAGCACCTGCCCACCCTCACCACCTGAGTTCTGCCAGTGAGGAAGTCCAACACCCATGCACACAGACGGCTGTTAAGTCCCAGATCCCTCAGCTTTGTGAACAGTCTGCAGGGCACTATTGTGTTAAACGCTGAACTGTAATCAATTGTAGCCAGCTATGACGTCAATTTTAAAATGCAGGTAGTGAGCGGTTCAGCCTTTTACAGTATGCGCTATGTTTTATTTATTTATTTTTTAAAGCTTCTTCGTTTTAACATTACTAATTCCATAATTAATCAAAGGTTCATTTGTAACTTGTCTATAATGCTCTTCTTCTCCAGTCAAAAAACCTATTTAGATGTGTTAATACATTTTACACTAGTGGTAGGCGGATCGATCCAAATATCGATTTTATAGACACCAAGTCGTCATCGGTATCGGATCGTTACTAGCCTGGTGAGATTGATTCTTTAAGTTCTGCTCTTATTTGCAATGCTGTGCTTTCGGCAAAGACGAAACAGCCTGGTCGCCGGACTCGCCGCTCCTGTGTCAGCGCAGGAGCGGCTGTGAGGAACCTTGGGGTCACTTTTATTAAAGTATTTGGGGTATTTGCTTCAGCTGTGTAAAATACAATGCAGGTGCTTTTCTTTGTCCAGGTTTTATTTGTTTGATGTTTGAAAGTTCCTGAAAAGATGCAGTTTGTCTGGCTGTTTGACATGTAACATTCTGCTGTGTGATACCTTGGAATGAATTCTTTTGCAGAAATAAATCAATAAATCACCAATAATAGAGCAAAAGTGGGATGTCAGTCAGGAAACAAACCACACAACCAACAAGGAGCTTCTGTATTTAGCCTCACTATTTTTGCGTTTTCCCTTCGTTTTTGGAGCAGCTGATAACAGCACAGCTCTGAAAACACTTGCAGGCATGCGTTTTAACGTGAGACAATATGCCATTGATTATTATATAGATTATAGTTTTTAGTTGTAATGGTATATGATAACGATAATGGTATATGATTATAGACTTTCAACTTGTTTTCAGCTGGTTCTAAACAAAATTCTGGACCATAGCCACAGGAAATGCATTTACACACCAGGAGCATTTAACACACATTTTGACGAGATACTTAGTCTTAGATATTCTTTCTTGTATTTGACATCTGGATGTCCCCATCTGATTGTGATATCAGTGACAACAATGTGATCGGGTAGTAGAGCAGGGCGATATCACCAAAAATATTTATCACGATATACATTTGAAAATTTGCGATGACGATATAACTGACGATATAATTGACACTAGACAAAATACTTTACAATCCACAACTTTATTAGTACAAAAAAACCCATCAATGTATTTTCACTTAAACAAGCAGCTGTTTTTTATGTGCATTAAAGTTATATAAAAATGTAACAGTGCAAATGTAAATTCCTTGCAGACAGTTTAACCAAAAGGCATTTCCAGTGGAAACTGGCCGACATATCCTCAGCATAACCATGTTTAATATCCACAAAACTTAAAAAGAGGTTATACACACACAATACGGTAATATTATGTTGAAGCACAGTACGTATCACTCCGCGAGGCTCCTGCCTATGATAGCCGTAATGCTCCAACAATCCATCAAGCGGTGCGGCTTCATAGCTTAGCAAAGTCGTACTAAAACATTTGACAGATTTCGAGCACCGTGTACCACATAAAATCGGATTATAAGGGGCACTGTCGATTTTCAGAAAAATCAAAGGATTGATTTTAAGTGTGCCGTATTTTCCAAAAAACACGGTAATAACGACGGCCCGCTAGCATGGTCTACCAAAAATAGTGCTTTGTCGTGTATCTGACGGACGAAAGCTAAACCAGTTCCACACCACTGAAGTTGCAGCATTTTTACAAACCAATTCTGGTTCATCCGTTTCATTCAACAATCCACTTTCGCTCTTCTCATTCTCTGTCGCCGCCATGCTTTTTCCACCATGTGCGTATGAAAACAAAGGTACTGCGCATTAGGGCTGCCACGATTTGTCGACTAGTCACGATTACGTCGACTATCAAAATCGTCGACGACTGATTTAATAGTCGACGCGTCGTTTGAAACTTTGTACGATCACAAAAGACGCAGGAATAAGTGGCAGGATTTAAGAGTGTAATAACGGACTGAAACAGAAGATGGCAGGAAGAAGAAGAAGAAGCAGCTGTGTCCCAGAATTCATAGCGCGGCCCAGCGCAGTTTCCAACAATGGCGGCAGCTAGTTAGTTTTAATGTTACTCTTATTATTCTTTCTGGGTCACAAAATAAACGTTTAACATATTTTCAGGCGAGAATGTAGCTGTGTAAACCTCAAATATCTGCTCAGTTTATCAGGACACCACATATTTTCAAAAGCGCTCCGACGTTTTCGGAGACATCTGTTACCCACTAGCTCGTTAGCGAGCCGGGGGCTAGGCTCACTAGCGCCGTGAGAACACCGGACTCCCCGCAAATCGTTTTCAAACCCACCGCCGTCTTTCGCTACTCAGGTTAAATATATATGAGTCACTTAGATAACTTAAAATGTTATTGTTTGGCTTTTTTTTTTAGTATTTTATTTGTTCCTGAGTAAATCAGTTTGTCTGAGATTAAAGTTATAGTTTTTACACAGCTGAATAAACGTCAAGCAGACAACTGATTATCAGAAGTGAGAGATGCTGGAGAATATACTCCAGTGTCCTGTTATATTTTAGATAGCAAGGAGTTTATTAAACTTCACCGAAACAATCTGCAAATTTCATTAAAATTTAATAAACTATCATCTTGTCTTTATTTTTAGTTAGCACAGACCTTAAACACTTAAAGCTGTAAGCTAAAGATAGTTATATAAGAGCAGATGCTGCTGGTGCAATAAGCTGTAGTTTTACGTCTAATGGATGATGATCTGATTAGTCGACTAATCGCAAAAATAATCGGTGACTAGTCGACTATCAAAATAATCGTTTGTGGCAGCCCTACTGCGCATGCATGTTTTACCCATATTCTATCGCAATATTTAATTTTCTTATTGTTGCCCAACATTATTCACCGGTATTACCGTGAACGGTATGATATGGCCCAGCCCCATCGGCTAGTGACAAGATGATCGGATGGAGCACAGCGGCACCCATCAGCAGCGGCGTGCCTAAATTAGCTGGGGAGTTGTCTTAGCCTGTAGGAAGCTAACAGCAAAGTTTCATTTTGGAGGAATTTCTCCCTGACTTGATCACCAGGTTCTGTTTGCTGAAGTGTTTAATTTAACCAAAAACTGAGATCAAATGAGTTCTGATAATGATGCTTGATCTTGATGGTCTCACTATTCTTATGTTGTTTGTTTGCAGGTTTTTAGTTTGCTTACATAACCTGTTGCCACCAACTTAACTAACATTGTTTCACTACATCTGTCTCTGTGAGGTCCCCTCCACATGTGGCATGTGTGAGAGGAGAGGTGAAATGAGGTGTACTCAGAACAAAGAAAAAAAACAAGATGAAAAAAGAAAATGAAAGTAAAAGGCAGCCAGTCTAACAGAGTTGCGAAAAGACTATTTGTAATATATTTGTTGTTGTCCTTTTGTCATTTATTATCTTATTAATAAATTCAAGTTCCAGAAATTGATGCTGTCGGATTTATTTGCTTTTCTAGTTTTATTAAGTTAGGAAATTAATTTTTAAGTCGAGTCTGATGCTGCCTTACACACAAAAGACTGATTCATTTATCACAGCAAAAGGCAGATACATTTGTTACCTTAAGCCAAGGTTATCATATCAAACCAAAGCTGGATCTGGATGGTGCCCTAATAAAACCAAGACTTACAAGTGACAGACTTCCTTGTGGGAGTAACCAGGTCTTAGCTGCAGTGGAAATCACTTCCAATAATAGTGTGACTGTTGGTGAAGGATTGGGTAATCAGTGTCAAACAGTGTGGACAGTTGTGTGTGGTTGGTGTTACTTCACTGTGGTGTTTTCGTCACATTAACAGCCTTTTGAATTCTGTAACACTTTGCCATCCCAGTACAAAAATAATACTTGATCTCTACAGCTGCATACAAGATTATTGTCAGGTCTGAGCGATATGGATAAAAGTCATCTTTTTTTTTGTCATTTCAGTCAGTACTATACATTTGTATCATGATGAAGATTGAATCACTAAAATCACTACATCTGACAAACCTGAAGCTTCATTTTTGACTCCTAAGTGGGATTAGGAAAATATAAGGTGAATCTTGGTTTAAATATTTTCTATCAGAAGCTGAACATGATAAATGTACTATAACACTGGACAAGAAAATGTAAATAAATACCATGGGTACGTATAATGAACTAAAATCTAAATTCTGGCAAATTCTGGCAAAAACTTCAATTATTACAAAAACTGCCTGTGAACTGCTGTCAAACTGTTTTAAATTGTTGGGAAATAATCCCACAAATTAAAAAACATTGATAATTTTCTGCAGTATCCTCAGGACAATTTCCATAAGGTGAACATAAACCAAAGTGACATATTTGCTGAATTCTCCATGGGAGAATCTACTGAGGGCTCATGAAAGGCAGTATAGTCTCATTGAAGTGGGCGGTGACACTCATGCATGGGTCAGTTGTGTGACTTGTACATTATCTAAACACTCAAAGTCCTCATCAGGTTCCTTTTGATCCCCTGGGGTGTAATGTTCGATAACACTATGGCTAGAGTTTTCGTTCACATTCTCAGTTGTCATTTTGTCTTTTGTCTCGCTCACACTCCTGATGAACCAGTATGCAGCAGCCCAAACATTAGCACATTTGCTGCTGCCGACTGCTCCTCCAGTGCTCTGTCTTGTGTTTGTCAACCCAAAGACTTATTTCCAACTCTGTTCCAACCACATGACTCAAGAAAGTACAGTACAGTAGTCCCAGCAGCGACAGGAAGCATGGTGCATATAATTGTTGTGGTTCTATTGTCTGACTTCCTAAAACAACACCCTCGGTTGGGAGTTTAAGAAAGTAACACAAAGTCCTGTCCAGAGTGGTCTTATGAACTCATTTGCCCAAGTCATGTCATGTGTTACGCCATTAAATGCTCACTTAGTTAGGAATTTGACTGAAATGAGATTGTGATGTATATTACAAGAGGCTTAGTGTTGATGTTATGACTGACCCTTTGACATCAATGAATATATTGTGTGTCTAATTCTTGATCAGCAGTGAACTATGGTCAGGCAGTTTAGATTGACAACATACAGTGTCCATGCAGCCACTGCAGGGGGATACTTGGACAACCAGGTGATTAATGTGAAGGGACACAAAATTTAATATGATATAATTTTTAAAGAAAATAAGCAATATTTAAGATACTTACTCTAGATTGCATTGGGTTGGCCTCTAGTAAAACTGTTAGGAACCTTGGGGTCACTTTTAGAAACATCCTCTCTCAGAGTGATGCTTGTTCCTACATTCATTACTTTGCTATTGTTATCTGGTTGGTCTAAAAGTTTCTGAAAAAGCCTTCAGTTGATCCAGAATGGAGCAGTGAGAGTACAGACAGGGAGTAGAAAGAGATCATATATCTCATATTTCTTCTCTTCATTGACTCCCTGTTGAATCCAGAATTGAATTTGAATTACTTGTGCTAACATACACGGTCTGGAATATCACTCAGTGAGCAATCTCACCAAGATCTGTTAGGCAGAGGAAGTCTATATTCATCATTCCACTTTAAAGTGTGAACAGTAAATTGGTTTGATTGGTTCCAGAAGCAACATTACCATTCCCACTTACATTTTACTGTTAGCTCTCCCCCAAAAGTCAAACAAAAAGATTTGTGACACTGTTGAAATTTCCCTGACGTAACCTGTTTCCACCCGGTCTTTTTGATCAAACACATCACTGTTTGTACAAGAATAGAATTGAATCTTTTGCCACTCGTTCTTCTTTCATGTGGCTGCTCTGACCCAGCTGAGCTGCCTCAGTATCACTATGCGAGTGTCCTTTGAGCATCTAAACATGTGTGTTGTCAAACCAGGAGCACATGTGTCACCTTTAAAAGTGCTTTGAACTGCTTCTGTGGCTGCGCTAATTTAAAAGGTTTTGTGCTCTTTCAGTTTGACACAGGAAACCATTTTCTTTCATCAGCATAAAATTTACAGTTTGGTCCAATTAAAAGATGCAAAGCATCATTTTGTGTGGCCAAGTCAGTCGTCCTGCCATAGTTAATATAGGGTTTTGATTTTTTGTCATGGGATTTGCTAGAATCATCATTTCTGAACATGAATATTTTCTCCGCTCACGGTGCTGTTTGCTCTGTGTTCACCCTCGCCGGTTTTATTCCACTTCATTTGCTGGACAGCTGTATGCAACTTTGCCTGCTGTAGGGTGGTAAAGCCTCTGTGTCTGTGTTCCCTAGCTATGGGAAACAATAGCAAACTGTCTGCTCAACAGTGATGTGCCCGTGGCATCTGAACAATATGAGCTGTTCTGATTTACGTTTTAAGTCTGGAGTGGACTGTTATAGCTGCCACCACACACAGGAAACTGAATTCACCGAATGCGAAAAAGCAAACTGTCAGCCATGACTGACAGAGTTTTGAAGGCTGTTTTGACAGCCATCATTGATGCCAAATCCTCTCTGGGTCTTGTGACAGTGATGGATTCCACATCAAAGCTCTAAACAGCATCATCAGGGCCCACTCTGTCATCTCACCCACCTAAACATATTGTAGACAACCACTGTAAACCTTTGTCATTAAACACATATACAGACACAATCTTTGCATATCTATTCATACATGTAGCTTAATCAAATAAACTAAGTACACTTCTTCATTTGCATGTGTGCACACCGCCACTTATCACTAGCCACTGACACTGATAACAGTGCAGCTGCTGTGACGCAACAAGTGATGTCTTTAAGGTCTCCAACAGAGCCAACAGCTCATTAGAGAGCACATCACACCATGTGCTACACCTGTTGGCAGTTTGTGCTGTGTTAGTATTGTAATGTAAAAGGTGTTAATATGGTTAATAAGGCTAGTGTCTTAAGTACATAAAGATGAAGTTATTTATAGTCAGCTTAAACTGCATTGGTGCCATGTTTTTAGCTTTTTAGCGCTGATGTGTTTGTAACATTTAGATCTGTGTAAGAGACCGGAGTGCACTGGTCACATTGCAGAGGTTCACACAGGATTGGATTCTGTTTGTGGCAGCAGTGCGTGTACCCAAACCTTAAATTATGTTTTTTATGAACTGTTCGAGTTCATAAAAAACACAATGTCATCTTAGCGTCTGAACATTTTCTCAACAGTTGCATCAGGAGACAGAAAATTAGTTCAAACTGGAGCTGTACTGAAGTATGCCTGACTTTATCTGACATGTTTTACACAACTGTGCTACTCTGTAATTATGAATCAGACGTGTTCAGCTTCTTCTTGTGTAAGAATACTGACAAAGCCGAGCTGACGGTTGCTGGAGTTGGATGTCGAACGATGTGAGGTTTCACTGAAATTACTGGAACGTAAAAAAGACTTTTGAATGAACCGTGCTGAAACGCAGATGGGCAGAGGTGTAGAAACAATAAAGGCAGATGCATCGACAGACTGTTAGCTGCAGTGATGTCTCAGATAGATCAGTTCATTACATGCTACATGTTGTTTCAGAGAAGATAAATTTCAAGCGAACCTCAAGTCTGACATCAGATTTTTCAGGTTTTTCAGGTGAAAAAGGATGTGATGACTTACAGGAACTGGTTAGTCAGTGCATCTGCTGAATGTTTGTAAGAGGTGTGCAAGTAAAAGTAAGAAGAATAAGAGTAAAATGGAAAGCGGCTGCCAGCTCGCTAGTGTCACTTAGTGTAAAACTACCAGATCTAGTTTGTGTAATCACCAACATCTGCAGTCTGTAGCACATGAATGTTGTGACACCGTGAATCGGACTCTGCCTGGTGACACGTTAGTCTTGATAATGCTGTAGTCTTTCCTGCCTTTGTCAGCTGCTGGTGAGCCAGACTTTTATTTACTTCACATAAAATACATTACATTTCCTCTTTCTTACAGCTCATGGAAACTAATAAAGATAGGCCTTCTTTTGAAGTGCAATTAAGCTGAATTATACACCCATGCAGTACAAGTGATGCAGCATAATTTTCTGTGCCTTGTATGCATTATGATCATAGAGGTGAAGAGGTTTCCAAAAGAGGAAGCAGCTTCTTTGCCAGTAAAGCAGGGTTGTGATTTGCCTTTGTAGAGTGGGGACAAAACTGCCATTATTCCAAGTCCCACAAGGGCTTTTTGCATGTAATGAGACTGGGGCCGCTTCTGCTCCTCTTCAGCTATGGGTATGTTGTCACTTCCTGATATGAGAGGAAGTGGTGGTTTTCTGGTGGAGTGTGATAGAACACTCTACACACACATACACATAAAAAAAGAAAAAAAGAAACTAAGCTTCACAATGATCAGAGCATAGTAACCACAGATGTATTCGTGGTCATGTGATGTATTATAAAATATCAAAAAAGTTGGCCTGATAGAGGAATTCGTGATTGAACAATTTAGAGCGGACCGTATACACCCATATTTAGAAGTTATGCAAGTAAAGTGTGTGTCATGTTGACTACAAACTTGACTTAGATATTGCAACTGTGCTTATCAGCTGCAAACCACAAAAACAAACTAATGTATTGAGGGAAATGATATTTTTTGGCTGCACAGATAGCAGTGACCGGGGTTTATCTGTTCACATCAATTTGGCAGTCAGTGAATATTAAGAGTCTGTCTTAATAATAGAAAAAGAATAAAGAAACAAATGCGTCCTTGGCACAAAGAGGAAATAAATAACAGCCCGAGTCCT
The DNA here is from genome assembly GCF_041146795.1 of Maylandia zebra. NCBI lineage: Eukaryota > Metazoa > Chordata > Actinopteri > Cichliformes > Cichlidae > Maylandia > Maylandia zebra. Next base: position 13,526,773 of record NC_135186.1, read on the forward strand.
GTGTTTGACAGGCTGGTGAATAGATTTCTGGGATCCACAATGATTTATACAACATGTCACGATTATCCATCGAGTAGCTCTTTAAACATTACACACTGACTGACTGACTCACAGCCTGTAGTCCAGCTAAAAGTTTTATAATTTGATATTCAAATATCTGACATTTCCAGTTCTGCCATGATAGTGATACCTTGACTGTGGATATCTGCTAAGTGTGTTTTTCTGAGTAGATATGTGAGCAGTGATCTAATACTAGTGTTGAACTATAATAGCTATGCTCCTTGCTCTGAGACCAGTAATCATTCAGGTGTGTGTAAGGCAGCGTCAGAGTCCACTGAATGTTGATTGCCTAGCATTTTTAAATAAATACAAAATTATTATAAAAAGGTGATCTGAAAAAGGTGATATAAAAGGTCATGTGTGTTTTATTAAAATAATAAAACACATATTAACATTATTTAACTGAGTTATTTGCTGTTGTCTCACTTCAGCACAGTGTGAAGTGGGTTTTTAGTTTCCACATCCACGAGTCCACTTGGGCTTGTGTGACATAAATTTCATCATCAGACAGTGACTGTGTCTGTGTCAGCAACAGAGTGTAGGCTTGAGAGTGCCTATTGCATACTACTGCCATTTATGGCCATGCTAGTTTCCCCTTTCCCTGCTTTCAGTCTCACTGAGTGCATCTCCTCAGACACTTGTGTCATGTATTGAGTGGAGCTGATGATCCAGTTGTTGACATTGGATTGTGGCCTATATTTGCCATTTCCTGAGCTTTCCTCGTGACTTTGGCATGGATAGAAAACCCAAACATTTCATGTCCATGTAGCGTTTATGCTCAAAACAGACAGTAAACTATTAACAAACCCTCCACAAGTGTCTCTTGACCTACTTTCCAGCTTCCTGAGGAAGTGTCCTGGGTTTGCTGAAGGCTTATCTCCTTAATAATCGTGGACCTGTGCTGTAGACTGAGGGCTCACATGCCTTATGTATTTTAATTATAAATCTCTCGAAGTTGCTGTCTTATTTTAAAGCCTTAGTGTTTCACATCTACAGGATGCCACTTTGCAGTTAGTGTGACTTTTAGCCTGAGTGCTGACAAAAAACATCTTTACTGGTTTAGACAAAATCATATCAGAAATGACATGTTCTTTCTTTTGGCCTGGTGTGGATTTTCGTTATGTATCCAGTGAGTCCAGGAAGACTTGATGTCTATCTGTGCGTGTTGCTGATGATGTGGCACAGATTACCCAGAGGAAGTGGAGGATTTTGATGGTTCATGTGAGCTCACGCAGAGAGGCTGTGGCCCAGGCAGAGGTTGTGTCTCCACAGCCTCTGCCTGCCTTGAGCTGAGATACGCCGTCTTCTTGTTGTGTGAGTGCACATTACACATTTGCTCTGTCACCATTTGTTCTCCTTTTTGTGTTTGCTTCTTCCTCAAAATGGAAGGAAGCAGTTATGATTTACAGCTTCGTGTCAATCTGGAACATGTGACAGTGTTTTTGTCAGACCAGAATGCACAGCTGATGGGTTTTTAGAACAGCAGGGGTTCAATTTTATTTGTTTGATGTAGTTCAGTAGAAAAGAAGAGACACAGTAGGAGGGAAATGGCCTCCGTCTCCATCTGGATTCCATACTTACAGCCTAGCCATTCACCTTGCTGGTTAATATTCTTTCCATATGATGGTATGGAGACACCCCTCCCCCCAAAATGCTAAACTGCATAAAGCACACTTCCCACATCTACTTACCTCTGTCTTACTCTGGCGTTGTGCCTGATATAAAGCAGCCCTCTGCATCATTTAGCCATATGTGCAAAACAAATTTCTGTTCTCACTTTAGTGCCATTAGCTGCAGACCTAAACACTAACACTGTGTTTGCAGGGAGGGGGGGTGGAGGGTGGCATAGAGGAATGGAAGAAGAAGACAGATGTGTTTACAGAGGCTGAAGAAGGAGGAAGGGCACAAGTATCTAGACTCTCGCAGATCGTCCAGGTCAGCCTAACACCATTCGCGTCCACAGCTAACTGTTGTGTGTGTTTGTGAGCAGGTAAAGGTCTTCTTAAAGCAAAGAGAGGCTAAAAGAGATGTGTTAATAATGTAGGTGTTGGAGTTTTATAGAATCTACAGTATAAATGAATGGTGGGAGATCACATCATGACTGAACGGGACCAGCAGATGGGTGGAAAGTTGGCTCTGTCCGTAACTCCATTTGGACATCTTTACAGCGAAATTTAAACTTGTGCAAATATATGAGATGCTGTTTCTCATTAGTCACCTACATGCAGACTGAATTTTGAAAAAATAACAGTGAAGTGGTTACACTTAAATCAGTGGTTGTGGATATATGACACACCATGCAGCAGACTTGCTGCAGAACAACTCTGATCCATCAGAATGAATGCAGGACCTCTGGAGGTGTCCTGTGGTGCAGAGCGGGTCCTGTGGGTTATGGGGCAGGACCTTCATGGATTGGGTTTGTTCCAGTGCATTTATCAGAGCGGTGTATGGTGAGTTTGGAGTTTATAATCAAAGGCTTTGGCATTTTTTCTAGGCTTCATTGCTTATTTGGACAATTTTTGTTGCGTGGTGGAGCTAGGGGAGACCACAGCCTTGGGGAGTGTTAAGCAACATTAATGCACTTTTCAGTACTCATAGCCGTTAATGCTTTGAAGCGCTCACTGCTTTGTCCTCCTTTGTGACTCTGCAGAGGCAGAAATGAACGTCCTCCATTAAAATTCAGTCAGGAAATACTTTACTCAGATCACCCAAACGAGAGCTTTCACAGGTTGTTTCCACATACACTTCTACACAGTCATTCTTTGTTTTGCACCCAAATGAGTTTCCCCAATGCTGAATATTATTTAGTGCAGGTTTAAGGCACCACTGAATTACTGTCACTTTTCAGACCTGGGAGCAGAGACACTCTGGAGTATGTGATCAGCGAGATGATCAGTTTTGTCCACTTCACGTCTCAGAGGTTTCAGTGTCCATTTTAGTAAAACATGTTTGTTGTTTAAAAGCAGAAGCTGGTTTGAAGGCTGTCACCAGACCAGGGAAAAGCAGGACAAGTCCGCTGCAGACACTTTATAATGGAGACCAGGTGAGAACAATGGCACATATTGTCCCACCACACACACAATCGCACACACATAGTGTGACTTGAGGGCTACAGCTAGTAGGTAGCAAGTTTCACTTTCACTGTACAGACTGTACCAACTGCAACATCTAAAGCTCAGTACTTAACACACTGTAGTATTAAACATAATGCAAAATGAACACTTAGGCTCAGGCTTCCAGTCTCTGACGAGATGCTGCATTTAGTTAAATCACTTTAAATTTGTATCAAGCTGCTTATTAACATTCAAACATTCAAAAATCCTTGAAGGAATTAAACTCTGTACTGACAGCTGGCCTTCAGCAGTTTTTAAAAGGCTTTTGTTGAAAGTTGTTTGTGCCTCTTTTTCTCTCTCTGCATCGTCCTCATCACAAGCAGCTGGAGCTGTTGGCAGCTCACAAGTCCCTCCAAGGCCGCAGGGAGCTGCTGGAGCAGGCATGTCTGAGCCACACGAGGAAGCGCCGCGTGCTCTCGCCCGAGGATCTCAAACACCTCATTGTTGACGACATGCATGGCCTTATTTACTGCTATGTACCCAAGGTTGGTAAGCACGTACAGATGAAATGAAAGAGGTTTGAGAGAATGTGAGCGGATTGGATGATGATAGAGGGAGACAGGTGCATGTTTTTATTTCACAGGTGTTTCCTTTTCTGACTTGCAGGTAGCCTGCACTAACTGGAAGCGTGTCCTCATGGTCCTCACCAGCGACGGCCGCTACACCGACCCCCTCGCCATCCCCGCTAATGAGGCCCACGTCGCAGGTAACCTCCGCACGCTTTCGGAGTTCTCGGTCGCGGAGATCAACCAGCGCCTTCGCAGCTACCTCAAGTTCATCTTTGTGCGGGAGCCCTTTGAGCGGCTGGTGTCAGCCTACAGAAACAAATTCACGCGCAGGTACAACACTGCCTTCCACAAACGCTACGGAACTAAAATCATCCGCCGGCACAGGCCCAACGCCAAGCCGGAAGCCCTTGAGAAAGGAGATGATGTGACTTTCCCTGAGTTTGTCCAGTATCTTGTGGACCCTCGGACGCAACGGGAGGAACCTTTCAACGAGCACTGGGAGCGGGTGCACTCCCTCTGCCACCCCTGCCTGATCCACTACGACGTGGTGGGGAAATACGAGACTCTGGAGCCCGATGCTCAGGCCGTGCTCAGATTGGCCGGAGTGGAGGGGATGCTTCAATTTCCAACATCCGGCAAGACGACCAGGACAGACGGCCACATGGCGGGGCGTTACTTTAAGCACATCAGTCCTTTCTTTCAGAAAAAACTGTTCAATCTGTATCGCATGGACTTCATGCTCTTCAACTACTCCACACCAGAGTATCTCAGGACTTGATGAGCATCACTTGTCCTTTCAGGCACTTTTGTGTCGCTCCCTGCCTCGGAGTGGTCCACCACAAGCAGAGACTTGACACTGGGACTCTCCAAGGAAAACAGTTAACGGCTGTGGAGAGTGACTGGATTTTCTGGTTTCAGTAAGTGAAACTAAAAACTGCCTAAGAAGACAGATGGTGTGTGTGCTGTGATCTACTGAGTGAGGATGGAGTTTGTCTTTAGCACAGCAGACTGCAGGTGACACATCATCTCTTTACAAACAGATCCTTTTTGTGTTTGTTGCAATTTCTTGCCAAAGTTTTGCTTCATCAAAATTAGCAAGCCTTGCTTTGACTTTAGTTTGAGTGTTGTAGAGCTGGTGAAATGTGCCTCATCAGCATTTTTCTGCAGCTCTCGCTACAGATTTCTTTTCTTTGTTTTTGCATCTTCTGAGAGGTAGTGAGCCAGAAATGAAACTTGAGAAGAGCAGGTTCTCTTCTCACAGGTAAATGTGCTGACTGTGAAACTGAGCACAGTGTTGCCGTCTCTTAGGAAGGCTTTTATTTATGTCAGTATTTATTGTTTTGGAGAGCAAGGATGTCGGGCTCATTTTTTTTTCCCAGAGGAAATGATTTTCTTTTCTTAAAGAACAAAAAGCTTTTCCCTTTCAGAGTCAATATCTTTTTGCCATGTCAGCTTTTGCACATTAACCGATGCTATACCAGGAAACCGTCAGAGCGTACCACATCAGCCTCCTGCTTTAAAACTGCACAAATCTCGCAGCTCTCGTTCACACCGGCTCCCACAGATCCCAGAGTGATTTCCAGTCGTAGACGCTCCCTCATTCCAGTAAAAGTGTGTTGCCGTCCCTCATCTATCATGTGCCTGTATTTAGCTCTGAGCAGGTAGGCTGAACAAACAACCACATAGCTGTGGTCAGGGCTGCGTCCAGCCCAGGACTAGCCCTGGTCAGAGCCCCCCTTGTTGGGCTGTAGGCAAGCACACCAAGGTTTAATCCAACTACGGTCACCGAACAGGCCTCGTTCAGTAAATATGATCAATACACTGTTTGACCTTCATTAACTCTTTGAAGACAAAATATGCATTTAAGATGGACTTGAAATATTTGCCAAAGATAAAAATAACTTGTTTAAAATTCATATTACCTCAGATATTTCCTTGCAAGCACTATAAGTGAGAGACAGTTTGTATACCCATACATATCTTTTTATATCCCAGCGTCCACTTAAATTATAGGAAGATTAGATTATGCTTTAAAAATAACTCCCAAAGGCATTTCAAGGTGCCTTTAACCAACAATAATTGGGCACAAGATAAGAGATTTGGATCTCTCTTAGACGAATAAACTGAAATCAAACCAAACAGTGCTTTGATTCCTTACAATAATCTGAATATCTCAGTGCTACAGTTTATCAAGATTAAGAGCTGGGATTACTTAGTCTTTGTAGATATTTGAGACATGATCTCAAAACAACAGATGCGAACGTTTCCATAAAAAACACACCCACAGTTTGCTCAGTGTACACTGAAGCTTTGGCTGTTTATTCTTATCTGCACATCCTTCTGTTTCTTTTATAAAGTATGTTTAATTTAGTCAGACACGTGCCAACCTTTATTATTTTCCTGTAATTACGCTTTGAAAAGTGCAATATTAGTACGTGTTAAAAGTTGTCTTTATTCAAGCCTTAATTTTGTGCCATATTTTATTTTTCTATTCCAGCCATGGATTACAGGGTGTTCCTTTCCAATGCTTTCCTGCATAGCAGTTTGTAATTTAAGTCGTAATTTGTAAGAAGCTGCAACTTGGCAAAACCTGATTACACACTTTATTTTTTTCTTCTGTTTTATGATCTACTGCACAAAATGTATGTTTCACCTTTTAATTTAGAATCTGCTAAGTTTTCATCTCAGATGCCCTGACGCTGCTGTGTGGGACACAGCTAGCCAAAGAAAACCATTTTCTGTAGAAATGTTCTTTGAGTCAGATCTTTGTCATGGTGAGTCATTGTGAAACGGCAAACAGAGCACAATCTGAAAGAATCTCTCATGCACTTGTGACACCAAGCTGTGAATCTGATAACTGAAGTGCACTTGCTGATGTGATAGTGAATGACTGGTTACCTTGAAGTTTTAAAAAAAATATAAACCCACAATGACAGCGCTGTGTGTGTCTGCTTTATTATTATGACAGTTGTCCTATAGTTGAACGCCATTTGAACACAGCTGTGCAGAAACTATATTTTGTGTGGTTTTTTTGCAACTCGTGCAAAAATCACTGTTCGTGCATTCTTTACACTTTCAGCAGTAGGAATAGTAAAACTGCCCCAAACTTTAAAAACCATACACATGCTGGAGTAGCAGGACTTTTTTTTTTTCTTATTTGTATGATAATGCCACAGACAATCGGAAATTAGTCTGTTAGTTTTTTATTAAAATAGAACTGTTCATAGCCACAAAGTCACATTAACACTCACCAACAATTTTGCTTTAATCTCCAGACACATAAGACAGCACAGTGTAGGTATGGAAGCTTGAAGAACTGAACACAGCAAGATTAGAAAATAAAGGCGCTTTAAAAAGGCCCTAACGTCATAACGTGGCAGTGTCAACACTGAAGTACAGTACAAGCTCTGACAAAGGTAAAGGAAAAGACAAAGAACTGTTGCAACATTTAAATACAGATTGAGATGCTTGTAGATGAGATTTTAGTTACAACATGGTTGACATTTTTGCTTTCAAGGCAACTTCAGACTACTAATAAAACACAGTGCAAGTTTGCAGTCAGATGTTTTTGTTCCAGTTGCACTCCATACTGTCCAGTAGGGCTGGATGATACACTAAAAAAAGAAATGAATAAAATAGAGGTTTGCTTTCTTGCAAAAAGCTAGATGCAAAGACTGACCACTCTCAATTAAAAGCCATTTAGCAGTGAGCTAAGTTGAGCTAATAGCTAGCAGGTATATTATATTAGCAGTTAATGTTCGTTTTCATTGTTTATAACTTGTAGATTTTTAGGCCTCACTCACACAAGCCTAGAGACTAGTGGACAACCCTGTCTTCCCAGTTTCACTACCACCTGTCGAATAGTTTTTAAAAGTCAGCATCTTCTGGACAATTTGCTGAAGACCGCAGCAATCTGCTCGTGACTAAAGCAATTTCAAGGAGGTTTTTGGTGCAGTACCATATATCTTTCTGCAATCATTTTCATGCTAGTGACTGCACACAATACAGAGAAACCAGTTGCCAGTCGAATGCACGCTGCCCTGGTCTCTAGGCCCTTATGAAATGAGCTGAGCAAGCAACCTCACAGTGACTTCTCACAGCAATTCACAACTGATCAGAGAATACATGTTTGGTTGTTGCCAGATGGTTGCAGACTGTGTGACTAGGTCCTTAGGTTATGTTAGTGCTAAGATAAATAGTTATCACTCTAAAGTTTAAAGCAAACAAGTATTTAGCTATCTTTAACAATTAGCTAAACTGCTACCATTGCTTCACTTTAAAGGTTTAGCTGTAATTAGCAGGTGCTAGCTTACCTAAGCCAGTTAAACTTATTCTATACCTTACACATATAGCTCTATTGAGCTATACATATAAGTATAGCTCAATAGGGAGCTATACAAGCATAAAGTTATGCTAGTTTTAAGGTACAGAGTGTTTCACTATTTAAAATTCATATTACGGTGATTGCCTTTGACATAGATAAATAGTTATTTTTTTCCATTTTACAGTTTAAGCATTTAACTGGGATAAAAGGCAGCACTGTGATCAAGTTATCGCCATCACTAGAACTTGGGTCCATGTTTATAAAATTACCAAATTAAATGCTCAAGTAATGTTCCCATGTTTTTATCTGTGATTGTTCTCTTTAAACCATTTGGTGTAGTGGTCTGCAGGTATGCGAGACTCCACTTTGGATCAGAGCATTTTGTAGTTACAGGGTGACCCTCAAGTGAGGCCCAATGCAAATACCCTCTAATTTGTTATAACCTGGCAGACATCACGCCACCTACGGTAGACTACAAGAACATCATTTTATATGTCGTCCATGTGAACATGAATGAAGCGGGGGGACTACTACAACAACTCTGGCTTTACCAGCAACATCCATTTATTGGCCTTCTTATCCAAATATTTTACTCTTTTACATTTTTAGAAATGGCAGTTGAAAATAATAATTTATTAAAACACTAAACTTTTCCTTTTAACAGTTTTAAATTAAATGTGCGTCTAATTTGGATCACTGTCAAAAATTCAAACAGCAGACAATCCACAGTCAAACAAACATAATAGTCTAAAGAACTAATTTCCTAAAACTGTCATATTAACCTTAATCGTTATGCAAATGACAAATTTTAAATTATATCATCCAGCCCCTTCACCCACACTGGTTACGACTCACTTGTGTGCTGGTACAACACAATCTTAGCTGTGGTCTAAAATCTCACAGTATCACAGTTAATACACTAATCTCAGATGACTAACCTGGAATTCAAGTAGTACACGTCTATTGTTCTTATGCACCTAGTGCTTAACAGTGTTACAATAAAAGCTTTTAGCAAAGACCTATTAACACTGCAGTACCTCACATAAATGTTCACTGAGAAGACAGGTTGTTGACAGAAACACATTTATGTCTGAGGTTTACTCGAAAAGTGCATGCACGTGAAAAATGAGAAACTCTCCTTGTGTTTAATGAGTGCATGTACACACACATTCGTGTTTCAGTGTTATTTTGAAACATCATGTAAACTCAAACAGAAAGACAAGGACATAGTTTGGGCCAGTCTGATTTAGTCACCCAAATGCTGTCATGAACTTTTACCGATTCTATCTTTTATGTTTTATTGAACATTTGAATGTGCAAAGTCTGAATATAAAGCAGCTTAAACATGAATTTAACTGTTACGTGAATTAAAAAAGGGCACAGTGAACACAGGCAGAATGTGACACCAGATGCAAATTATACCAGCGTGGATTAAACGTGTCCACAAGAGTGGGATATTTCTGAACTCTGCTATTTTGGGGTTTTAAGACAAGACAAAGAAAATCAAGGATATCAAGACAGACTATGACCAAGAACTGGGGTTAAAGGTAAGTTTTGGATTTGGTCAAGAGCTGAGCTAAAACCTTAAAGTCCAATATGTGCAAAGACTTTCCATAACAGACAAAATAAGTATGCGCTCACTGCTGTAATGATGAGGTCTTCTGGTTCTGAAAAAAATCACTATGAATAGTAAGGCTTTGTTGACCCTCCATTAAAGGGATGTAATATCAAGTAGTGAGAGAATTCCAGAGGCAGCTGTCTGGTTTTTTTAAAATCATCAAGTGGCAGCACAAAGTTCACAACTATCAAAATATTGCAGAACGCTTTCTGAACATTGAGATCGTGACGCACAAGGTGAGAGGTGCACACACATTTTCACACTTCAGTGTTTAGAAACACATTTTTAACAATTTCTAGTATGATGTGAAATCTGAACAACAATCTCCTTTCTCGTAATCATTAGCTTATTGACCTAATGTGCACGCTAACGATACTGTACATTTATCTAGTGAATGTCCAACAAGAAGCTCTACATAATCTGAACATTAGATATTCAGGAGAGCGCTGTGCATCGTGGACAAGAGAAAAAAAAGATTTACAGATGTCAAACATTTAACAGTTATTATTTCTGTCCGTCCATCTGTCTCAGTATCTCAACATTATAAATCTGCACAAAGACTGGTGTCTATTTTGATTGTTAGAATCCTTATAAAGTACATTCTGTGGATTATGATAGAGATAAGAAGATTATCATGAGAACATTCCCCATTATTTTATATTCCAGTTAGTGCAGCAGTCCCCAACCTTTTTGGTGCCACGGACCCGTTTAGTGTCACGGACCCGTTTAGTGTCAGACAAGGTTTTCACGGATTGGCCTTTAAGGTGTCGCGGATAAATACAACAAAATAAAATAATATGACCAAGACAAAAACCGTGGTAAGTATAATAATAAACGCGAATTCACTGTGTAATTGTGTAACTTTATTAGCAGCATCCTTCTGAAATGGGCCAACAACATTGAGAGTAACATCCTCTTCTCTGCCCCTTAATGCTCTCTGGTCGCTATGGTAACGCATAAATATTTCTTTGAAAATAAGTCTCACAATTAAAACATGGGAAAAGACCCAGGGACACTGAGTTAACGATACATTTCACACCTGAGCCTCAACTCACGTGGCCCGTACCGAACAATTCCAGTCGGTGGCCCGGGGGTTGGGGACTGCTGAGTTAGTGTATGACATATGTCATTTATACGGTGACATATATCATCTTCTCCATCCTCCAAAATCAATGCATAGTGCAGTGCACCCAAAGACGGGCTGCTTTAAGTCTGTTCTATCCCTTAGATTTAAAAAGACAAAACAAAACCTTGCTGTCATGCCACTATGATAAGTTGCTACATATTCCACGCAGGGTAACCACATAAGGACCAAGAAACAGAGGAATCATAGTCAACATTAATTCAAAATGAAGGACATCATTTTGGCTAGGCAAAAAAAAAAAAAGATTGATTGGTTGCTAGGCTTAAAGTGGATGTGTCCAAGCAGAATAACCTATCCAGATGAATGGATGTAAATGGGTGGATGTCACCAGTGCTGTACCTCCCATCAGTGTAAAGGTTTGAATTGTGACAAATACGGATTTCTCAGGCGCAGTGGGAAAGATCCAAAAATGCTTTATTGTCCAATCAAAAGCATTTTTGTTAATGTAACAAAAATCGGGTTCAATACGATGGTGGCAGGCTAAGAGTTCAGTTCTTAATGGAAAAAAAAATCAGTTTATAGACCCAGGCTTTGAACCACTGACACGCAGCGGAAACAGAGAGCCAGGAAACCAGTGCCGAGCAGGTCTCCCAGGGCAGTCAGGTACGGGATGGAGAAGTTGTCAGGGTCCAGACTCCGTCTCCACATCAAACGGACAATTAGGTCAGCAACATAAAGGAGGATAGCCACCTGAAGAGAGAAGACAACTGGGCTGTGAGTGTCAAAATGAGTACTTGTAAAGTTAGCTTCTTTTCTAACTATTAGCTGCCAGTAATGGACAAATAATCTAATGATATACATGATTTAAACAGCTAAAAGGAAAAGATGGGCGGTTGAAAGTATGGCTAAAGGAATGAAGTTGGTGAATGTAATGGCCCAACTGTCGAAACTGAAAGACCTGTTGTAACAGTATAGTAATATTTAGCAACTGAAAATAAAATGATGGGGAATTTGAATAGTTTTCTAAAGGTTGTCTGTGAAGGTTCTCAGTCATCCAGGTCAGTCTAAGGAGCTTGGAAAGAAAAGCTTCTTGAAGAATTTAAAGAAGTCCAGAGGCTTTTCTTAGACTTTTCTAAAGGTTAAGGGAAAGTTGTAAAAATGGCTAATAGTTAAAGTATGGTTAAATCTGTCCCTAAAACAATGGTTGAAATGAGGAAATGTCAGCGAATAGTAAAGCAAATGATTTAAATAGTAACTGTAACATTATTAAGATTAAGAGAATAAACAATGGTTCAAGTATTAAATGTTAGCTCAAGCTGTTGGACAAAAAAAAATGGTTTGAGGTAATTAAATGAGATTTTTAACTGCACATCATCAACTGCTGGAACAGAAAGTAACTGAATAATCAGTTAGTGATCCAGTTGCCTAGGTGGTCCTCTAAACCATTTACTATCAAGTTATATGCCAATCAGTGCTTCCCTGGAACTTGTGAAAAGTGTATCCCAGGTCCTGATCACTTCCCATCACTAACGCTTATGTCATGCGTAGTTCCTTTTAGTTGCCCAATGTCATTCTCCATCTGTGGTCTCTGTTTGGCGCTTTGCTTCTAGTTCAGATGCAGCTTACAGTTTTTTCTGATTGCTTAAGCACATTTTTTGTAACTATTGGCTAATTTTGCAAAACTCTTCACACAAATAAGAAAACCTGTCACCCAATAATCAAAACATTGTAGTTCTCTTGCAAAAGCAAACACAGCTAGATTAACCCTTCACACCTTCGTAAAAATGGTGTTTCCGTATCAAACAGTACACACAAGCCATCATCTAGTAAGCACACAATGCGCCAACTGCACACTGATGGTATGAATACAAAACACATCTGGCTTTTGCTTTCTCTGTGCACAAGGTAGGCTATGTCAGTTTGAGCTCATACTTCTGTCATAGATCCATAAGCATAGAGGGATCCAAACTTCAAGTACTGGTGTTTATTCACACACATCAAAACAAACACAAGTATTTATTTCCAAGTATAGGATTATTTGCAATCGCCATAATGACTATATGGGTTACTTGGTCTGCAGTGAACATGCTTCCTCTGCCCCCAGCATCTGGTCATCTAGCAATTCTGTAAAGTAACAATTTCAGTATTTTTACATCAGTGGTATTGGTGTGTTTCTCATTGGCATATGGCAGTGCTACAAATCTTTGTGCGAAGTGACTGTACTAACCGATTCTCATTTCAAGTCCTTATGGTACTTGCTACAGTGTAGCGGCTCGAGTTAGGCTGGACCCGTTGGCCAGCTACCCTCAGGGTCATTCCACGGTTGATTACATGGTCCACTATTGTAGCTCTGATGTCATCAGCAATTCTATTTCTTACTCTTCCTACCCTTCCTCTCCCCCCTCCTCATCTTCCTCTCCCCCCTCCTCGTCTTCCTCTTGCTCCTCCTTGTCCTTGTCGTCCTCTTCATCCTACTTCTTCACCTCCACGTCCTCTTCCTCGGCCTCCTCTACTTCTCACTCTTTCTGCTCCCTCCATTGTACTCCGCACACACAGCTTACCTGTATTATAGTGCTTAGGCAGATTGCAAAGTGAACTAATTATTTAAAAAAGTTTTCACATGTGAAAGTGTGCCAGACAGTTGGCAAATTAGTGTTAATGATAGCCATACATGTGTATACTTTTGCTAGGAGTGTGTTGGAAATTTGGTAATTGAGTGTTGTGCAGTGAATTGTGCCTACAGTTTTGCAAAGTGTGTGTTACAAAATTGCAAACTGAGTGCAAAGCAGTTTTTGTGCTTTTAGTTTTGCAAACTCAGTGAGTGGTTTTGCTATAAGTCTGAATAGTTTTAGAGATTGTGCTACAGGAATCACAGTTAGGGTTTAAGCATTCAGAAAAAACTGTAAGACGCAGCTCTAACTTTGATAGTGAATGCTCTCTGTTTCCAGTTTGTGGCACACTTTAAGTTTCAGTATCATTCTGTGATTAGTTACCAACTGTCTGGCATCTAAACATGTGCGGCATTTACAAGCGTGCACACTGGGCGACCGCAGCAATGTGCTAGTGACCAAAGTAAGCAACAGGACATTTTTGGTGCACCACACTCTCTGAGACAGATTTGAACCAGCAACCTCAGGTGATCACGCACCAGTCAGTGGGAGAACGTGCATTTTCCCCTGAAACCGACCTGAGGGAGCGACGGGGTTTTCAACCGGTCTCTAGGCCGGTGTGACTAATGCCTAAAGTGGTAGAAGTAGAGCTGACTTTAAATAAATAAGATAAGTGGTTTAAAACAACTAAAAGTAAACAGCTTTCTAACAGTTGTTTATAAAAAAGAAAGAAAGAACAAACAGCTGTTGGAGAGGAAAAAATAAAACCTAGTGGATGAATAGTTGGAGCAGATGATTAGAATGTATATCTAAAAGTGATGGTTAAATGGTTACATGGTCTATATTGATTGTATTAAGTATTTGATTATCAGCTGAAAAATCTGTGATCCGTGGCAGTGTCCTATGAAGCTTCCTAGAAATGGAATCAACTTTTCTGGGCTTGGGCTGTTAGGAAATCTGACATCTGGAACCTCCAGGAGATTACCGAGAGTGCCAAACTATTATTGACTTGGTATCAAAGGACAAAACACAGAATTCTGTTCAGTAACACAGACTTTCCAAACACAAGATAGATGATGTTATGCTGGGGATTGCGCTGGACTTTCTGCTCTATCCTGGAGCAACTCTTTATCCCAGTGAGCTGCTCAAACACACACCTGGTACAGGTCATTTCACACTTTGGTAACAGGTGGTTGCGGCCATTTTGATCAGACTGTACAAAGTCTAAGTCTATAATGTACCTTCTGATGACTGGTTTTCACATTCTCTGTCAGACTGTCATTGGAAACTTGAGGGTCAGCTGAGAGCCAACGAGTTCATGAGAAACCGCTCAGTCTTGGCTACCATCAACAGGAAAACCCAAATGATTTCTTACAGTGTATGTGGCATGGGGCTGAATCAGTGTACCTGTATCAGAGCAGCACACAGGTAGCAGACAGTGAAGGCTATGGTGATAGGTGCCTCCTCTCCTTGTAGCAGAGAGATGGCGTAAAGGAAGACCAGGTGACCGGGTATAACGAGCATCAACAGCACCCGTGCTGACTTTGAGTTGACCCCTGGGAGACAGAAAATGTAAGAAAATAGTGCCTTTTGTTATCAACCACTGATCTGTATCACCAATCTTTTGACTCCAACTTCTAGTCTAAACTTTACTGTGATTGTATGATGTAACATAATATGAGTTATTTTACAAGCTCCACATTGTCAATATTGTCACCACTTATAGTTAATCTGACATCAACAGCTGACTTTTTACACATTCTGCAGACTCTGATTGACATCAGCATTATTGGAAGTCTTATTTGCAGTCAGCTAATAGATCAAGCCCCACATTCACACGAGCTGGCCGTTTGTCTCTGGCTGAAAATGACGATGATGGTGGTGAGACAGTGAGTTTAAAACTATGGTGTGGCGGGGCCTGTTGGGTGGCCCTGGGGCTGTAGCTCTTGGGTTTGGATTTCGTGAAGAGGCTGGCTCTTCCTGGGGTTCAGGCAGGTTGGGGTGGACTGATTCTGTGTCTAGAATGCTTGATTCCAGCCCCTCATTAGTAGAATTTGTTTTTTACCAATGCCTGTTAGGACATTTAAAGTCAGTTTCCTTAAATCGTTTAAATTTCTGGTTTAGAGAGCTTCCACCGCATGGCAGCATTACCTGAGGAGAAGAAGGTGATGCAGGGATTGGGCCAGTGCTGCCTCATCTTGTAGGGTAGCACCCCTGGGATGCTCCAAAAGTGCAGATAGGTAGAGATCCTGCTGGCCTGGATGGCTACCAAGTTGCCACCCACTCCTATGCATGGGAAGAGAAGGCAAGAGGATGAACGAGCTGAGTCAAAGATGATGTAAACAAAGCAAGAGAAACTACAGGGTGGTTACCAAAGTTCTCTCCCACAAAGAACAGTAAACACAGCTTTAGTGACGCTTAATCTCATTTATTGCTGCCGGCACACAAATTAGGCCAAATAATGACACACTCTTGGCACAGCTGTGATCCGGACAGGGTCTGCAGAGAGACGCGAGCCAGAGCAACGCTAAAGCCTGACCACTCGAGTCACAGTAACAAACATAAGAGAGATGAGTACAAAAGAGCACTGCAAAGTGTGGAGACTAGTCGCACATGCACGTGGAACACCACACAAATAAAACTGTCGGTAAAAATCAGAATGGGACAAATTCTGGCATAAATATTGTGTCAATACTGGTTGAGCATGAACTGTTTGATGAGCCATTTTCTGATTTCTAATGTGCTCCAGGTGGGTTACACAATCAAACTGGAAGATAAGATGCTGGGTGAAACGAATTTGTTCGCCCTCTTCAAAGTCGCATTTCGACACAATCAAGGACAGCTTTTGCAGATCCCGCTGCTTTTCACAGTCCATTTTCATCTGGTGTTGACAGTGATATCTGTGACAACTCGGTTATGTCAAGCACCCTTCCAAGTACTTAGCCCCACAAAAAACAAAACCAAACAAAAAAAAAAAAAGAGAGGCACAGTTGCCATTAGGATAGGGAGAGGGGTGTTTTGTGAGGAAAACATAATGCTGGTTATATTTTGCAAGCCAGAATAGGAAATTTAAACCAGATGGGAAATTTAGAAATTATAAGCGTGGCGCAAAGAGCGTACGAATTATGAAACAGCCAGAGGATGGGCAGAATCAAAATGAGAAACAGTGACAGGGAGGATCTGTGGTTATTCAAGGCCCTATGAGCTGTGACAGCACACTGGCTGTGCATCATTAGTGGTTTACATTGACTTCTCTCCTATACTCATCGGCTCTCTGCACGCATCACCTCACAGCCAAACCACTCGGCCTTAGGGCTGCTTCTTTTTTGCTTCCTCTTCTCTATGTCATGATGCAGTTTTCATTAAGGCATAAGTTTGACACACATTAAAGATGACGATCAGGTCTCTATAAGCACAGTGTGACGATCTCTCTGCTCGTCCTTATGTTTATTTGACAGGTTTATGGTACACACTGTACTACTGCGTCTCAAAAAATGTATATTTTACAGATTCAGTGCACATAAACAGAAATATTTCACCTTTTTCTTTTAATAGCTCATGAAAAGCAGGAATCCAGTATCTCAGATTTAAGTATGTCAATAAATTACTATTCAAACAGCATAAACACCTTACATCTCTCACCCTTGTTTAGCACATACAGCCGCAATCATTTGGCAAACTTCTGATTTAATGGTTACCCGGATGACGATCATTCACATCCTCCAGGAGAGGATGAACAGTGTTAAAACTGCTACCAAATGGTTCACTGACCATGTTATTACTGTCCTGCCAACTCACCTCACCTAAACTCTAAAAGAATCTTGAAGGTATTGTGAAGAGGAAGATGAAAAACACGCAGGCAGAGCTGAAGGCTGCTGTCAAAATAACACCTCAGCAGTTCCACATGCTGACTGCCTCCGTGCCACGCTACATTTATGCAGTAATTTGTGGTGATGGAGCTCCCAACCAAGTATTAACATCTTAAAGAAACATACATTTCAGAAGCTGGACATTCCTGTACTGTAAATCCTGTTTTTTTATTGATCTGAGGAGATTTTCTAATGATTTTTGGGATGCTTTTTAATGCTGGTAAGTTGGACACATGGGTACTATGGGAACCGATTGGCTTTGGGAACCAACACCAAGTGGCCACTAGATGAACTGCAGTTTTTAGCTTCATTTTTAAATTTTTGTTTGTTTTTTATGCTTGCCTCTAAAAGAGTAGCTTGACTTGCTGCATCTTATTACTCATGTATTTGCATCATTATAATGGCACAATCGAATCAACCACAAATAGTTTGCCAAGTCTACTTAGCTGCTGTTGCAACGCTCGACCTTTTCAAATTTTGTCTGTGGCTGTTTTGTTTGTGATTGTAGCTACTCTGACAGTTGGTTCTTCTTATTCTCTTCTTATTTGACACAACAGCAAAGGTGATGTAGATAAAGTCAGCATCCTCAAAAGTAAACAACCTAAGTAGAAGCTAGTAGTCCCATCAAAAGAGCATTTATTTTATTTTATTGTAAGATAATAGTATTAAGTCAAACAATATGGGAATGAAGAAACTGTAGTTCCTGTCCAGTTATGGCAAGCTCCAACACTGATGTTAAAATGGTTGATTTTAAAGCAGAAATAATATGTTTATAGCTAGGTATAAAAAAAACGAAATAAAACAAATAATATTTATACTGTAGGCAGTTATACGGTACCAAGTGCCTGCTAGGTCTTCCCAAATGGTTAGCTGATGACCTAGCATGCTAGTAGGGCTGTTCGATATAACGATATATATCGGGTGACGATATAAAAACGTCTATCGTTTCATTTTACGCTATCGTTTGTTTCGTGGTGTCGGAAAATAAACTGTTTACGGTAATATTTTTTCATTGTTTTGATGGTCACTGTAGTGGCTATATTAATTTCTTAAAGTTCTCTTTTTCTCTTTTAATATAACCACACTACGGACAGACAAGCGCCTGTTTTTATGCGTTGTGGTTAGCAACAACGACGGTAACACCATCGCGTGTCTGCTTGTTTATGTTTCACATAAACCTTTCACAATAAAGCTCAAGATCCTGTTGAGACTTTTCAAAATAAACTGAAAGAGCAGATTATTTACGGATGAGAAGTAAAAAAGAGCCGCCAGGTGCTAAAAAATAAACCTTAGACTCAAACGTTAGAACAGGCTTTTCCCCGCAGCACGCCGTGTAATAAATACTCACAAAGAAAACGGCGGCTGTTACAACTTATGTCTAAAATTGTATAGTTTCATGCATCGGTTAAAACACTCGATTCCAGCTACATGACGCGCAGCTGGAAACACTTCCCGCAAGTCGAGCTGCCCGAGATTCACAGAATTTACAGAAAATGTTACATTTTTGTGATTTATATCGTTATCGGACGATAGATGTCTTATATTGGGATATGAGATTTTGTTCATATTGCACAGCCCTACATGCTAAGCCCTTTTCCAAATATAAAAAAAAAACTAGAGTCAAGAAACCAAACTTCAAACTTTAAAACAGTCGTCCACAAACCAGTAGTTGATGTCATGCTGGCTAGGTCCATCTTTTATCTGCAGTCTATAATTTAGAACCATATCCCTGTTTGGCTGCTTCGCTTTCAATAGTTGGTCAAATAGGTGAGAAACTAGATTTATTCTTCACTCTTTTCCATTTTTAAATCACAAAATATTGCATTTTAGGTACAAGTGATTATATTTTGGTAAAAGAAGAACTCTGATTAAGCAAAATAAAACATAGAAATTGAGTTTCCAAAAGATGCACGAAAGCAGTTTGATGCCCTTACATCACGGCTCTGGTGCATAAGGAAAAAGTTGGTTCTTCTCAAATGTTCCAGTGGTTTTAAGGCTTCATTTACAGGACATTTTGGCAGTTCTTCAGGTTTTAGCCCATTAACTTCAAATCATGTGTACTTTAACATTAGGGCTGAACATTTTCCGAAGCATCACATATGATTTTAGACTGGTTTCCCGCTAGCAGCTGGTTTCAGTTCATTTCACAATGGCAATTAACATCCACTTGGAAAAAAAAGGCTCAAGTACTTGAGGAGAAGTCATCATGCATGGTAATTTAGACTGTTCTGAATGCCCCCAATTGGTATTACATAATATGTTCTTAGTGCTTTGGCGGTGAATATAAACAAAATTGTTGCCAAATTCAAAATTTTACTTCAGCAAAGTTCTTGTCCTGCTTCCTGTGTTTAGACAAGATTTTAATATTATGAGAAATATGGCTTCAGTTTTCAAATTAAATAGGATTATGTAGAAAAACACTGAACACTGATATCCAGCCAGTCTGGATGGGTCATCCACCGACCACATTTATATTTTTCTTCCGTGTTTACAGCTTTTTAATGTCAGACGTCAGAGCTGTTAAACACACAAAATAGTAGCGTTTACAGTTTTCTTGGAAGGAAATCAATAAAGAAAAATCCTTTGATCAAGTCAAAGTATTTGGATGGGGATTTTAGATGCACTCAAATCCTGGTAAAATGAAATATTTCAGCCGTGCCCCGAGAGGTGGACTGTGCTGTAAAATCTGTGCTTACTGTGGTGCTCATGCACAACAAACCCGAACATGAGCAGCTATCACTATTTCTAAATCAAATGAGAGTTTGACATTAAATTTTAAGCTCATTTGATTTAACTGCAGCACTTTTTCAAATTTTATTACTATACCCATGTGACACAGATCTCAACTTCCTACAACTTTGAGCTGGCTGACACACAGAAACTCACTGTCATCAACTACCGCACAGGCATTTGTACAGACATGTTCAAGTAATTACATGTGGCACCGTTTCATTTTAGAGACCTGCTTACCATTAATGACAGGAGTGAAGATAGCCATACCCTCGAAGTTGGGATCACTCACTGTCTTGTCCAGTATAAGGCCTCCAAAGCTGGACAGCACAAACACAAAGGCAATCACAACACAGCAATACAACCTATGTACTCATATGCTGTACATACAGCGTGATGCATGATTTCTTAGTTTTGGTCCATATTTGTCACACTTACAGAGTTCACATCATCAAACCAATGTTATTAGACCAACGTAACCCCAGTCAACACAGATGCTGTTTTTAAATGAAAAGCTCTCCAAACCTACCTGCCCTACAGACAAAAGTAACAGCCACTAATTCTAATAAGCAGCTGTGCCACCATTGGCGGTGAGAACTACAAGGAAGCATTTGTGATAACTGGCAGTGACTCGTTCCCATCGTTGTGGAGGAATTTTGGCTCTCTCTTCTTTTGCTTTTAGGATTTGTGTCACTAGACCACTCCAAAACCTTCATTTTGTCCTTTTAAGCCATTCCGAAGTGGAGTTGCTGGTGTGTTTTAGATCATTGTCCTGCTGTATAATTTGAGTGCCCTTGAGCTTCAGGGCACAAACTGATGGCCAGACATTCTTCTTCGGGATTTTCTGGTAGAGAGCAGAATTCATGGTTCCATCATGGGATTGCTTTGCTGCTTCAGTCATCCGAATCCTGAAGCAGCAAAGCAATCCCAGACCGTCACACTACACTTGGTATACCGTTCTTTTTAATTAAATGCTTTGTTAGTTTTATGCCAATCGTAACGGGACTCAAACTTTCCAAAACGTATATTTTTCCAAAAGTCTCAGCGATCATCAAGATGGTTTATGGCAAATGTGAGATGAGCCTTTGTGCTCATGTTTGTCAGCAGTGGTTTTCTCCCTGGAACTTTTTGTCAAGCGTCTTTTTTATTGTTGAGTCATGAATTCTGACCTAAACTAAGACCAGCGGTTCTTTAGATATTGTTCCGGGTTATTTTGTGATCTCCGTGATGAGACGTTGGTCTATTGCACTAGCTTTGGTAGGTCAGCCACTCCTGTGAAAGTTCACCACTGGTCCAAGTGTCCTCCATTTGTGGACAATGGCTCTCACAGTCACCTTCATTCTGTCAAAGTCCCAAAGTCTTAGAAATGGCTTTGTAACCCTTTCCAGACTGCCACTGGATATATGTCATTGATTTTGTTGCTCAGCTGTTTCTTTAGATCAGGACAAGATGTGTTGCTTGTTGAGGTCTTGCAGCTTCTTCACTCCACTTCTGGGAAGATTGGCAGTTAAGTGATGGACATCAAATTGCTGTGAAAATGACCTTATAGTATTTCCCAGATTGATGGGCAGCAACAATAGCTCCTCTCAGATGATTGTTAATGTCTTTCCACTTTGACACATGAATGATCCAGATCTCTATAAAGTTGCTCACACTTTATAGGGCTAAGCAGCAGCCTGTTAATTCTTATAGGAGAAGTAAGAGTAGACTTCATACGTCATAAAAAATACTTTTTAATAGGCCTGTATATGTGCAAGAGCCATAAACACACAAAAAACAAATCTATTCACATATAAAGTGCTGTTTATTATTATTCTAGATTAAGTGTTTGAGTGTCTACCTGCTAATGGACATGGCCACTATTACGGGCTGCCATCCTGAACGGAGAACCTCTCTGATCTGAGGGCTTTGTCGGGCCACCAACACCCAGACCGGGATGAGACAGAGAAAGACCAGACACACCATAGGTGACAGGTACCATATGTCTAAAAAAAGAGAGACAGAGAGACAAAGACATTATACTGAAGGTCTCCAAAGAAAGAAAGAAAAAAAGGAGACAAATCCAGTCAGTTATGGGCATGTCTGCATCGGTATGAAAAATGTTATTCAACACAACATTAAAGGCTTTACAGTTTTATACTACATATACAGTAAGTCTGTGATGTAAATGATACTGGCATTTTATCCCCCCTGTACACATACATGACAACCCTCTCAATTTTTCCGGGAGAATCCCGAATTTCAATGCTCCTCCCAAAAATCTCCCAGAGCCACCACTCTCTCGAATTTCTCCTGATTTTCCACCCGGACAACAGAATTGAAAAACCATATCCCAGAATTCATAGCGCGGCCCAGCCAATTCCAGTTTCCAACAATGGCGGCAGCTACTTAGAGTAATAAGAGTAATATTTAAAACTTTCTGGGTCACAATATAAACTTTTAGCATATTTTCAGGCGAGAATGTAGCTGTGTAAACTTTAAATATCTGAACCGACGAGAACAGCGAACTCCCAGCACATCGTTTTCAAACCCCCGCGGTCTTTCGCTACTCAGGTTAAACATGATATACAACTCACTTAGATAACCTAAAAATGTTATTGTTTGACTTATTTCAGTGTCTTTATTTGTTCCTGAGTAAATCGGTTTGGCTGAGATTGAAGTTATTAGATTAGAATAGATTAAATAAAACTTTATTAAACCCTTGGGAGGGTTGCTCCGGGGTTTTCACACATATGTACATTTACATCACATATGCCAAATAACTAGATGCAGAGGAACACATCTATAATCACCCTTTTTTTGTGTATCAAAATGTCTCAGGGTGTCATTTTGATACACAGTGCACACACACTACAGTGTGTGTTGTGTATACACAGTGCATTCTCACAGTGTGTGTGGAAAAAGCTGCCTTTTGCTGCCATCTTCTGGCAGAAAAAAGTCAGTTAAATCTTTCCTTCCAAATTTCAAGGGCACCAAAATACCCTGTATCACTTGTTTTTCACTTGTCACTGGCAGCCACCAGTGCTACCCCTCAGCCTCCCAGCCGAGGGCATCTATGGTATAAATTTGAAAACCTAGGCGATTTCCTTCTTCAGTTATTACACTCACAAGACTATCAGAAAAACTGACCTCTGACCTTGTCCAAGATTTCACCTCATCTAAGATTTTTAGTAGCAGCACCAATGGGATGAATTTAAAAAGCCTGTGTTGCCTCGTTTGAAGCACCGTGCTACGCAGCTCCGGGGCCACAACCGTTATCTCAAACAATAAACTGTGTTAAGGCCGTGGCTTGTAACACAACACCCATTTACTTTCTGAGAGATGTCATTTATTAACAAAAAAAGAAAAAAAAGAAAACATGCAACCAAAACAGATCAAGCACAAAGGCTGGGTCATGAAGGAGAACAAGTGGGTAGAGCTAAGGAGGCGAACAGCCACAAACCAAATACTTCACAGATCACCAGAGGGCGACACCTAGGACATCACATCCAAACAAACACACACAGACATTAACAATAGCAGTGCTAGTGATCTGTAATATTAGAAACTAATTTTATTATTATTATTTAATTTTTTTGTAAATTCTGGATGCTGATCTGGACATACTCCAAAGGTCAATTCTAAGCTGTGTGAAAAATGAAATTTTTAATCCAGCCATAGGTTTGTGAATATAAGGAAAAATACGCACAGTTAAAAGTAAAAAAAAAGCCAGGAACTTTAGTGAAACCCAGTGAGCTTGAGATCATATAGTTGCTACTGACATCTCGGCTTTTTCCTCACCTTTATACTCATAGAGCGCGCTGCTGACCCCAGCCAGCAGGGACAGGGTGATCAAATCCCCCAGACTCGCAGCAATGGGAGTGGCCACATTGTCAGGGTTGATTCCCACTTTCCTCGAGCCGATGATCACTCCAATCATCACCAGGCCTGCACAACAGAGTGTGAAGGGACAGAAACACAAAAGACGTGAGACGCTTACACTTTCAATCAACATACGGGGAAAACACAACTGTAGAAAGAAAGAGCCAATTCAGCTTCTTTCATCATGTTTGTGAGACAACAGAATGCTGACGGAAGCTTTTAGCTGGAATTTGTTCGTTTTTCTATATCAACAAAGACAACTGTCAACACGCCAACCTGTCTCACAGAGTGATAGCTGGCCTGGAAAGAGAAAAGAAAAACAAAAGGGTATGAGTAAAAAAACGAATTACAGAGAAACTGAAATGACAGTGTAGAGAGAGACAGTGAAGAGGTTTCCCCTGCAGAGCAGAAAATGAAACAAGGACAGTTTTGTTCCTTCACGCATCAGTCCTGCTTAACACCAGAACACTTAAGGTGAGCATGAACTATGGATTATTCGGGGAGTGCATGCTGAGACGGGTAATATAAGGACAAGCGCACAGATGAAAGCTGTTTGATTGAAATTTGTTTCACAACAATGAGAAGCCACCCTAAAACACTGTCAGAATAATAACATTAGCTTGTATAACTGTCAAACTGTTACGTATTGTTTGTTATAGTTACAACGAATCACATTCACACCTAGCAGCTTAAATTAAGACCTTAAAAACGGTAGCATCTGCATGGGTGTGTGTCGTTCTGTCTGTCAACATGACAGCTTGAAAAGTTTTTTGTGAATTCTGAGAAAACCTTGTGGGAGTGTGGAGTGGGGTCATGTTAACAACCTATTAAATCCACCGAGGTCTTCAAAGTCAACTTTATTTATTGGTTGAAAATTGGCAAAAAGCCTTATAGCATAGAAACTATGATTATTACACGTGTGGTGTGTATTGCCCACATATAGAAAGTCCTGTATAAAGATTAAAATATCATGACACATTTGACCTCTGACCTCAAGTTCAACAGATTGATCTGAAGGTCAAAGTGATAATAAAGCTATATAGAGCTATTTAGAACTATGTATCTTACATCCAATCAGAAAGTTCCTCTGTCAGGAGGTACTGATGGTGCCTTTTTTATGTGTCTAGTTTGACTATCATAACATCATGAAGAATGTGAGTACAGCTGGTACTCTGGAGTGAATGCTTCATCTGGTTCTTCTAGTTACAGCTTCCGATTTGACCCCTGACCCCTAAACGAAACTGTATGCTTGGGTGACTATATGCTAGAATAACTGACTGTTATTCGAATTTCCAAATAAAGAACATCCCCGCAGCTTACTTACCTAAAGACAGAGCAGCTACAAAGGCGGTGGTGATACTGCTGGCGCACAGGACAGCTGCTTGTTCCAGTTCAATGCCTCCTCTGGAAATCGCCCCTAAACAAATTGCTGCCACTGCGGCGAGGAATCCTACCACTGTGGCCTGGACCTGCCGAAACAGGACAGAGCACAGCAGCGTCAGGCCCCGGCTACAGTAGGATAGTGAATTTAACATTCAGAACACTGACGGACAGATGTTGGAAGCAGCAATTTTTATGAGTGAATATTTTTTGGCACATTTTTCTCCGAAAAATGGCTTCAGGGATCGTTTAGCCTAAAAAACTGAAGTGGAGTGAGTTTGTACTTAAACACAATGCAGAGAGCAAACTGAAGACAGGAGTCCTGAACTTCTGAACAGTGACAGTCCAGCCCATTATTTACTCTTTTCATATTTTGGGTGTAAATTTCTCCCCGGCATACCTTACCTGAATAAGTGCCAGATTGCTGCACACCATGGTCCATTGTTTATCAGGGTCATCCATTTGGCCTGTGTTAGCCTGCAAACATGGAGTCATGATTCATATGTTGAGGCAAAGGCTCTCACTCAAATAACACAGGTCTGAAAGAAGAAAGTTTTTTGTTAAGATATATATATATATATATATATATATATATATATA
This sequence comes from Maylandia zebra, assembly GCF_041146795.1. Lineage (NCBI taxonomy): Eukaryota > Metazoa > Chordata > Actinopteri > Cichliformes > Cichlidae > Maylandia > Maylandia zebra. The sequence continues at coordinate 13,552,530 of NC_135186.1, forward strand.
TATATATATATATATATATATATATAGACCAATTTGCGGCATAATTTCATAGGCAATGAAAAATATCTTGCAGTAAACAGTGTGTTTTGCAACAGCATGACATAAATGATAGAGTATAATATGAAAAGGTAGATGTTTTAACATCATCATCCAATGTATCCATCGTAGCCCTATTGGTAAGTGTGTGTTTCTAAAGCAAGGGTGTCCAACTCCAGGCCTCAAGGGCCGCTGTCCTGCAGGTTTTCATTTTATTTCATTTCATTTATTTATTTATTTCACACTTGGTAAAACAGATCAAACAAACCAACCATACTTTCTATCAACAAAGCACTACAACCATGTGTGAAAAGGAGCAGGAAGAAGAAAATATTCTTATTAAACCCTGCCAGGCCTCATTACCAGGCCTCTCGTGAACTTCAAGACATGTTGAGGAGGTAATTTAGCCATTTAAATCAGCTGTGTTGGGTCAAAGACACATCTAAAACCTGCAGGACACCGGCTGTTGAGGCCTGGAGTTGGACACCCCAGTTCTAAAGCCTCTCCACCAGAGGCCTGGGAGTTTGAGGGTCCTGTGCAGTGTCTCGTTGTTCCTAGGACTGCACTAGTCTAGACAGAAACCTCTGAGTTGTGCAAAGAATCTGATGGAAGCACTCTTCCAGTTTGGGGGGTTACAGCTCCTAATGCTCCTATTACCACTGGGACCACTTTCGACTTTACCCTCTACGTCTGCCCCAGTAACTCCTTCAGCCCCTCTACTCCTCTATTGTTGCTGTGTGCTGGGATTGCCACATTTATCACAACTGCCGTCTTCTGCTGCTTGTCAAGCATCACTATATCCATCTCGTTCGCCAGGAGCTGCTGGTCCATCCAGAACTCAAAAGTCCAACATGACCTTACTCATATTGTTCTCAACCACCTTTGGTGGTGTCTCCCATCAGGAGTTGGGGACTTTTATTTCATTTATGGTACAATTATTTCTGTACACTGTCCCAATCACTACACTACAATTGGCTACAACCTTCTATTGTGTGTTGGATGTCTCTGGGTCCACATTGCACAATCTGGAACTTGGGTCCAGCTGTGTGTGTGACTCCTGCCTCAATGGATCTGGTCCTTAGGACTTGTTCTGTGCTGTCCTTTAAGATAGCCTTTTCTAGCCATTGATAGGACTTTTTAATGTTAGCCATGGTGCATCCTAGGCAGGGTCATTCATGATGGTTCCTCCTCCTTTACCTCACCAACTTCTGTCTTTAGCTGCTTGAAGCTTTCTTGTAGCAGCTCATCTAACATGTTCTGGATTATGGCTCTGACTCTCTCTCTCATCGTTGTTCGTAAAGCCTTAGGGCGCTGGACTTTGGGTGGAAACATCTATAAGTTATAAGGATTCTTTGTTTGGATTTGGCATCTACTTCCTCCTGTGGCTAGCTCATTAGTGTGACTGCTGATTAAGCATTCACAGTACTGAGATCCGAATCTTTCTTTAAACACAATTCAACACCATTACCACACGCACACACACACACACAGCAGATATTCTTCAAATATTCTAGTTTTTCATTTGCGGTTCTTCAGTTGAGACATTTAAAATGAGTCTTTTTTTTTCAAGGGATTTAAAGAATATGAGCTTTCAATATCCATTCAGATTTTTTCAACCTCTTTTTCTAATGTACATTTAAAAGCTATTCAGCTACTTTCCAACCTTGAAACTTCTTCTGTGTGAACAGCTTTCAGCAGTTCTGCACTTTGGCTTTCGGGTGAATGATTATGTGTATTTCCGCTCATTCAACAGTTTTTTCACCAAAGATTCAGCAATCATAAAAATTCACCTCAAATCACTCAACTGTCAGCATTCACACTGCACTAACATTTCTATGCTTCACTTTATTAGTACCATTTGTTGGCACAGAAGTCTCACAGAAGTTTAGGGGAGAAGCTACATGGTTCCAAAGGCACCATTCACAACATATTTTGATAATAAATGTTCTGCTCATCTTCTGAAGCTTACACCACTACCTAAATCTCAGAAATGCTCGTTTATTATGATACTGAGGTGAATCATATACAGTGGCTTGCAAAAGTATTCGGCCCTCTTTGAACTTTTCCACATTTTGTCACATTACAGCCACAAACATGAATCAATTTTATTGGAATTCCACGTGAAAGGCCAACACAAAGTGGTGGACACGTGAGAAGTGGAATGAAAATCATACATGATTCCGAACATTTTTTACAAATAAATAACTGCAAAGTGGGGTGTGCGTAATTATTCAGCCCCCTGAGTCAATACTTTGTAGAACCACCTTTTGCTGCAATTACAGCTGCCAGTCTTTTAGGGTCTGTCTCTACCAGCTTTGCACATCTAGAGACTGAAATCCTTGCCCATTCTTCTTTGCAAAACAGCTCCAGCTCAGTCAGATTAGATGGACAGCGTTTGTGAACAGCAGTTGTCAGATCTTGCCACAGATTCTCGACACCAGACAGGTCAGGGATAAAGTTATTGAGAAATTTAAAGCAGGCTTAGGCTACAAGATTTCCCAAGCCTTGAACATCCCACGGAGCACTGTTCAAGCCATCATTCAGAAATGGAAGGAGTATGGCACAACTGTGAACCTACCAAGACAAGGCCGTCCACCTAAACTCACAGGCCGAACAAGGAGAGCGCTGATCAGACATGCAGCCAAGAGGCCCATGGTGACTCTGGACGAGCTGCAGAGATCTACAGCTCAGGTGGGGGAATCTGTCCATAGGACAACTATTAGTCGTGCACTGCACAAAGTTGGCCTTTATGGAAGTGGCAAGAAGAAAGCCATTGTTAACAGCAAACCATAAAAAGTCCCGTTTGCAGTTTGCCACAAGCCATGTGGGGGACACAGCAAACATGTGGAAGAAGGTGCTCTGGTCAGATGAGACCAAAATGGAACTTTTTGGCCAAAATGCAAAACGCTGTGTGGCAGAAAACTAACACTGCACATCACTCTGAACACACCATCCCCACTGTCAAATATGGTGCATCATGCTCTGGGGGTGCTTCTCTTCAGCAGGGACAGGGAAGCTGGTCAGAGTTGATGGGAAGATGGATGGAGCCAAATACAGGGCAATCTTGGAAGAAAACCTCTTGGAGTCTGCAAAAGACTTGAGACTGGGGCGGAGGTTCACCTTCCAGCAGGACAACGACCCTAAACATAAAGCCAGGGCAACAATGGAATGGTTTAAAACAAAACATATCCATGTGTTAGAACGGCCCAGTCAGATCTAAATCCAATCGAGAATCTGTGGCAAGATCTGAAAACTGCTGTTCACAAACGCTGTCCATCTAATCTGACTGAGCTGGAGCTGTTTTGCAAAGAAGAATGGGCAAGAATTTCAGTCTCTAGATGTGCAAAGCTGGTAGAGACAGACCCTAAAAGACTGGCAGCTGTAATTTCAGCAAAAGGTGGTTCTACAAAGTATTGACTCAGGGGGCTGAATAATTACGCACACCCCGCTTTGCAGTTATTTATTTGTAAAAAATGTTTGGAATCATGTATGATTTTCATTCCACTTCTCACGTGTACACCACTTTGTGTTGGCCTTTCACGTGGAATTCCAATAAAATTGATTCATGTTTGTGGCTGTAATGTGACAAAATGTGGGAAAGTTCAAGGGGGCCGAATACTTTTGCAAGCCACTGTAGATGTTATAGAGGCATTGTATTTCTGAGGAGCTACTCTGAGCTAGAGGATGAGGGGATTATGAGGTTAAATGTTCAATTCGATTTATGCTCATACCACAGATAACATAAGATAATTTATAACATAACCCTTAGACTTTCTTACAGCGGTAGAGAGGCGAGCAGCCAAGGTCATCTCCAGGTTTCCTTTGAGTCCAACCAGAGCTGGAACCAGGATGAAAACTTCTGTGATCACCTTAAACACCTCCCAGTGCTGGAACACACACATTGTGTAATGAGATACTGAATAAACAATTACAGAGCAGTGCAAAAAATACAAAACCAAAGCAAACATTCCTACTAATTATGCCTGACATATTCCCATTATAAAAACAACTGCACCTGATTAAACTTCTTTATGGAATTACGAAAGACAATCAGATATTCTAGACTAACCCAGTAGCCTACTTTCTGTTTCCACTCCTTTGAGCATTCGCCGCCACGCCATACCGTGCAGCTTCACTGGGTTTAGAACACGTGCAGTTCACAGAGTCCGCCTCATGATGGTTTAGATCTTTAAATAAATGCGATTATACAAGAACACAGCTACAAAGAGCAGAATGATGTGAAGATGTGACAGCCACATAGGGAGGGAAGGAAGGAAGAGTGGAGGGGACTGACAAAGTAGGTCAGTAAAAGTTTGATAAGACGTTTTGTTAAATAGGTGACGTAGTCAATTATAAAATATAATATAACAGGAGCTAGATATAATATATTATTTATTGCTAGCATGTTTAAAAAAAACAGCTTGTGCTCAGTGAAGACTCTATTGTTTTATAGCAAATACATCCTTGTGTGAACTTCAAAAGATTAATTTCTGCAACAAATATAGCTCCCGTCAGAGGGGAGAAATAACCTATGCAGGTGTACAACCACCTACATGAGCTTCTTAACTAGCTGACTCAGCTGATCCTGGATGGCATGTTGAAGAAAACAGAGAAGTTATAGAATTTCTCTTTCTTGCTTTTAAACTTCAGATGTACTCGGAGCCACAGTGTGGGAACCATGAAACTATAAATCTTTAGCTCATATATATATATAGTGGGGATCGCATTCCTATAATAAACCTTGCAGAGCCTAAAGTCAACTTGAATTCAGAGTTATATGGATCCAACAGATTCTAAATTGGCAGCAAGGAGTATGATTAAGCTTGAATGGTTGTCTCTCTGTGGTACCAGGCTTTTACAGAGGACTGTGTTCAAAGGACAGAGCACAATAAGCACAAAAAATATCCAGAAGTTTATTTTAATTCTTTCTTCTCAGACGCAACATCCAAACCAATCGGTCCCCATCACATCTTAAATAACTTATAGTACCACAATATTCTAATACAGCACTTTTCCTCCAATTCTACTTTTAGAAACTCTGAGAACCAAAAGTAAACCTGCAGTCTGAGAGCAGAGATTTCAGCTTTCAGGCCTCGATTCTGTGGAACTAGCTCCTCGTTTGGATTCAGGACACAGACACCTACTCTACTTTTAAGATTAGGCTTCAAACCTTCCTTTTAGAAAATGCTTATATAGCTTATATCTTTCTATTCTTTCCTTTATCCTCTTCTCTTTCTCCTCACTCCCAACAAGTACCAGCAGAGGTCTGCCCCTCCCTGAGCCTGGTTCTGCCAGAGTTTTCTTTCAAATCAAATCAAATCAAATCAAATCACTTTTTATTGTCACATCACATGTGCAGGCACACTGGCACAGCACATGCGAGTGAAATTCTTGTGTGCGAGCCCCACAAGCAACAGAGATGTGCAAACACAACAACACAAACGAGCAAAATACAAGAATGGCCAACCTGAAACTAATAAATATATGTACAATATATAATAGTGTATGCATTTCTGGATGTGTATACTAAATATTTTCCTACGTGTGTGTGTGTGTGTGTGTGTGTGTGTGTGTGTGTGTGTGTGTGTGTGTGTGTGTGTGTGTGTGTATACACATTTTTACAAATTAAATAGTAAAAAAATAAAATAAAATAATAATAATAATAATAAAATATATAAAATATACAGAGTTGAATATGTGCAAAACAAGTGGCATTTATATACAGTGTGGAGTGCATAATGTTGAAGTTCCAGTAGTGAAGCTGAGGTGTCTATGACGTGTTCAGCAGTCTGATGGCCTGATGGAAAAAGCTGTCTCTCAGTCTGCTGGTACGGGACCGGATGCTGCAGAACCTCCTTCCTGATGGAAGCAGTCTGAACAGTTTATGGCTGGGGTGACTGGAGTCCTTGATGATCCTCCCCGCTTTCCTCAGGCACCGCTTCCTGTAGATGTCTTGGAGGGAGGGAAGCTCACCTCCAATTATCCGTTCAGAGCACCGCACTACTCGCTGGAGAGCTTTGCAGTTGTAGGCGGTGCTGTTGCCATACCAGGTGGTGATGCATCCAGTGAGGATGCTCTCAATGGCACAGCGATAGAAGGTCCTGAGGATGCGGGGGCTCATGCCGAATCTTTTCAGTCTCCTGAGAAAGAAGAGGCGCTGCTGCGCCTTCTTCACTGTTTTGTTTGTGTGTACTGACCACGTAAGAGCCTCAGCCAGGTGTACGCCAAGGAACCGGAAGCTGCTCACTCTCTCCACAGCAGCGCCGTTGATGGTGATGGGGGTGTGTACTTCTCTGCACCTCCGGAAGTCCACTATCAACTCCTTTGTCTTTGCGACGTTGAGGGTGAGATGGTTGTCTTGACACCAGTGGGTCAGGGCGCTGACCTCCTCCCTGTAAGCCGTCTCATCACCGTTGGTGATAAGACCCACCACTGTAGTGTCGTCCGCAAACTTCACAATGATGTTGGAGCTGTTAGTGGCTGTGCAGTCGTAGGTGTAGAGTGAGTACAGGAGAGGGCTCAGTACACACCCCTGTGGAGCACCAGTGTTCAGTGTGATGGGGGATGAGGTGATGCTGCCCAGTCTGACCACCTGGCATCTGTCAGACAGGAAGCTAAGGATCCAGCTGCAGAGGGAGCTGCTCAGTCCTAGATCCTGCAGTTTCCTGTCCAGCTTCGAGGGAACGATGGTATTGAATGCTGAGCTGTAATCTACAAACAGCATCCTCACATACGTGTCTCTCTTCTCCAGGTGTGACAGGGCAGTATGTAGTGTCAGGGCTATGGCATCATCAGTGGACCTGTTGTGGCGGTATGCAAACTGTAGAGGGTCCAGTGAGTCGGGTAGTGCAGAGCAGATGAAGTCCCTGACCAGCTTCTCGAAGCATTTGCTTACGATGGGGGTCAGGGCTACAGGTCGCCAGTCGTTCAATGAGGAGATGGTGGAGGATTTGGGTACAGGGACGATGGTGGCCATTTTGAAGCAGGCTGGGACTACAGACAGAGAGAGGGAAAGGTTGAAGATGTGCGTGAACACTCCAGCCAGCTGAGCCGCGCATGACCTGAGGACGCGGCCGGGAATCCCGTCCGGACCAGTAGCTTTGCGTGCGTTCACCTTCCTGAAGCACCTCCGCACATCCTCCTCAGACACAGTGTGCGCACTGACGTCATCCGCGGTGCGCACACTGTCCGGTCTCATGGTGTTCGCTGTGTCGAATCTAGCGTAGAATACGTTTAGATCCTCACACAGAGAGGCCGTGGTCTGCGGTGTGCTGGTTTTCCCTCTAAAGTCTGTGATCGTGTTTAGTCCCTGCCACATACTCCGAGGGTTGTCAAACTGTTGTTCCACCCTGTCCCTGTACTCACGTTTGGCTGCTTTGATCGTCTTCCGGAGTTGGTAATGTGCGTGTTTGTAGTCCGATGTGTTCGCGGAGGCAAAGGCGGTGTTTCTGTTAAAAGGGAGTTTTTCTTTCCTGCTGTTGCCAAGTACTTGATCAAAGGGGTCGTCTGAATGTTGGGGTTTCGGGATTTGTGAGTAATAACCTAGTGCCTATTAGATTTATTATTGCAGGATTTTGATATGTGTTGTCAGTATTTACAAAGAAAGCGCAGTGACAAGACTTAATATAAGAATGAATTTAACCTTTATTTGACTGACCCTGTTCTAGCAGAGCTTTTTTTTTTTTTTATATTCCTCTGAATTCTCTGGCTGTCATATCAAATGTCAGAAACCCAGTTCCACTGGAAGTTATGCATGTCCATCACTGCCTCTGACTTGTTTCATAAGTGATGAAGTATGTTTATGACATGCCTTCTTCACACTTTGTCATTTCGGTACAGGTCAATCTAAATACCATGCCCTTTCCATTCTTAAAGGTTATGAATCATTTCCATGATGTTCTGAACCCTACAAATGGAGCTACATATTGATGAGCAGTAATTCATTATCTCTCCTGTTTCCAACACCTGGAACACAAATATTAATTAACCCATCAGTTACTGATTACTGTGTGCCAGTTAGCTAGCTCAGTTAACCAGAGCCAGTGGTTTGTCACATACAAGAACGACCCGAACACATTTTTAAATGTTTTTTAACCATTATGAACGTGCTAACTATTGCTCTTTTAAATATTCTGCACTCTCTAGTGTTTGCAACCAATTGGATCATTTCTGCCTCCTGACCTATTTAAACAATAGTGAACAGGTGATGAAGGTGAATGGATCCAAACAAGGGAATAAGAATGTCAGTCTTGTCAATGGTAGAGGAGTGTGTGTGCTGGTGTGAGTGCATCTCTATTCATACCAATTCCTCTCAGGTTCTGGATTGCTAAATCTGGCTGACGTCTGTCATACACAGAGGCTATCTTGGGACATGTCCCACTTCTGCTATAATACTGCTGCTTGACTGTGAGTGCGAGTGTGATGGGACAAAAGCCAACATAAGCCAGCTCAGTGCTACTGTAGACTTCCAGGGACTTTCTAATGTTGGTGCTGTCGCTGACTGATTCAGGTACTTCAGACACACAAAAATGATATTTTCAGAAAATTTTACACTCAAGAAGAATTCAGTATTTTATGCTCGGTCTATAATAACAGGTTTTTCCTTTACTAACAGTATCTCTGTGTAACAAATACACTTCTTTTAGCCAATTACAAGCCAGGTCTCAAGCCAAATATTTGCTGGGGATTTGTAATGTGTTAAGTTTGCTTCATTACATTAAAAGTCTGGTTGCTCATGTTTTGTTATTAATGTTTTACTCTATAGTTTTTCTGGTCCCCTCACCACTGTGACCATTAATGACAAACTGGGTTTTAAAAACAATAGTGACATTTTAAAAAGTACAGTCTGTATTTTTAAAGAGCCCGCAGTGACAAAAAGGAGGAAGCTCAGGTGTGGGTTTTTTTGTGACCGATTCTGTTGCACATGTATTTCTGGGGGTATTATTATGAACTATCTGCAGTGTTGGGGAGTAATGGAATACATGTACCGGCGTTACGTATTTAAAATACAAAATATGAGTAACTGTATTACATTACAGTTACTGTTTAAAAAGGTGGTATTCAGATTACAGTTACTTTGTAATCTGATGTATCTAATCTTATTATAAAATCTAAATCATCCACCAGTCACCTTGACCCTCTTCCCACTCTGTTAGTTAAAGCCTGTCTTCCCTCGTTAGCTCCTCTCATAACCAGTATTATCCATTCCTCCCTGAACACTGGAATCGTTCCTGAATCACTGAAAAAGGCTTCTGTTATTCCAACTCTCAAAAAGCCTGGTGCAGACCCCAATAACTTTGATAATCTTCGCCCTATATCAAATCTCCTTTATTTCAAAAATTCTTGAAAAAGTTGTTGCCTTTCAGCTTCACTTACACCTCAATAACCATAATCTCTATGAACAATTTCAATCTGGTTTACGCCCCAATCATTTCACAGAAACAGCTTTGTTAAGGATTACTAATGACCTTCTGATGGCGGCTGATTCTGGTCTCCTATCCATCCTCATCCTTCTTGATCTTAGTGCGGTGTTTGATACCATTTCTCACAATATTCTCCTGAACCGGTTAGCATCCATTGGCATTAGTCATACCCCCCTTGCCTAGTTCACCTCCTATCTCTCAGACCGCACTCAGTTTATCCAATTTAAATCCCATTCTTCAAGTCTCCATCCTGTTTCTGCTGGTGTGCCCCAGGGTTCAGTATTAGGGCCCCTTTTATTCATTATTTACATGCTCCATCTTGGTCATATATTCCGAAAATATAATATACATTTTCACTGTTATGCCGATGACACCCAGCTCTACATTTCTTCTAACCCCAATTCATCCCTCTCACCTCCCTCCCTCTCAAACTGTCTTATCGAGATTAGATCCTGGTTCTCCTCCAATTTTCTTAAACTAAGTAATAAAACTGAAGTTTTACTCATTGGCACAGCCTCTATCTTAACCAAATCCCAAGTTTTCCCATTAACATTGAACGTTCCCCCACCCTTCCCTTCCCTCAGGTTAAGAGTTTGGGTGTCATACTTGATAATACTCTCTCATTCCAGTCCCACATTAATTACATAACCCGGTCTGCATACTTCCACTTACGTAATATTAACCAACTCCGCCCCTTCCTTACTTCCCTTAAATTCAGGGAATTTAAAATAGAAAGTAGCTCGTCCACAGAAGGACTGGTAGCTCCCCTTACGATAAGGGCTCAGATCGCGCGAACAGGTGTGGGATTAGAGCTCTGGGTAGCTCCCCAACTGGGTCTAGACTGGGTCTAGAGAGTATTTTAAATTCAGGGAATTTAAAATAGAAAGTAGCTCGTCCACAGAAGGACTGGTAGCTCCCCTTACGATAAGGGTTCAGATCGCGCGAACAGGTGTGAAATGTGTGTGTTTAGTTAGTTTGTTTGTTTGCTTGTTTTAATCAATTTTAAATCATGCTTTTTATTTGTTTTTGTTTCTAATGTCTCTGTAAAGCACTTTGAATCACCTTGTTGTTGAATTGTGCTATACAAATAAATTTGCCTTGCCTTGCCTTGCCTTCCCATGCTGCTGCCATCCTTGTCCATAGTCTTATTACGTCCCGCATTGATTACTGCAATTCCCTCTTATTTGGTCTCCCTAAAAGGTCCCTTCACAAACTCCAACTTCTTCAAAATTCTGCAGCTCGTGTCATAACTCGAACTCCGTCAAGAGCTCATATTACCCCAGTTCTTCAGCAGCTTCACTGGTTGCCCATAGAAGCCAGGATAAACTTTAAAATCGTACTTCTCACGTACAAGTATATCCATAAATCTGCTCCTTCCTATTTGTGTGACCTGCTCCATATCACCAGTGTTTCCCGCCCTCTCCGATCCTCATCTGCTATTCATCTTACTGTTCCGTCCGCACGTCTTACCACTATGGGGAACAGAGCCTTCAGTCGCTCTGCTCCTCGGCTCTGGAACTCTCTTCCTCCAGCCATAAGAAATATGGACTCTCTTCCCGCATTTAAGTCACAGCTCAAAACACATCTGTTCAAACTGGCTTATTCGCTTTGGTGCTGATTTTACCTGTTGTCAAGTTCTGCTTTGCAATTTTAACTTATTTTATGACTATTGCTTCTTTTATTAATGTTGTTCTTTTGTAAGGTGACCTTGGGTTTTTGAAAGGCGCCCTCAAATAAAATGTATTATTATTATTATTATTATTATTATTATTATTTGTTGAAATGAATGGATTACACGGCGGTCTTTTCCTGTTTCATATGTTAGACTATGCTCTTTCTATTTTTGGTAATTCCACGCCGGTGGAAACCCAAACAAAACACCAATTAAGAGGTTCTAATGCCTGTGTGTCAATCTCATGGCCCATGTCACCCCTATTTGCAGCCCGCATAATGACGTGAAGGAATATTTAAAAAAAATATTATTAAAAAAATATTTAATATGAAGGCAATAGGCAGAGTGTTACAGGCATCGCCCTAAAGAATGTAGCCTCATGGGCAGTGTAGTCCGTGCTGCAGGGAGAATGGACTGCCATACCAGTTATGTGTCTGGATCAGGTGACCCTGAACCATTCTTTATTTATGCTGCAAAATGCTGGTGATGCAAAGTTGGTACGTTCCAAGTCTGAACATAGAATGACTGAGGGGAATTCCCATAACAGTACAGAATACCAGGGATGGACATATGACAGGGCAGTGAATACACTGGAGGGTTACCTAGGTAACCAGAACTACTACCCATCAGCTTCAAAGCAATGGATGAGGAACACTTCAACTGTGACAAGGTTTTTTACTTTTAAGGAGCTTGGAAAGAAAAGTGACTGGCCTTCTTTAAGTTTCTTGAAGATGTTTCACCTCTCATCATTAAATTACTATGACCTGGATGACATAAGCCCTTTACTTTTGTTTTTACCTTTTTAAGTAAAGAACTTTGTGACAATTTCAAGGGAGATGCAGTGTATATACAAAGTCATCTCCCTCTCTGGCCTTCTTTTTCTCTCTCTCATCTCCAAACCACTTATTGAATTAACTGTTCAATGCAATCCCAAGGCTCTCGTCTCTCTCTCTGGTCTAAATCTGATTTAGAAAGCTCAGAAAGGTGGATGTAACACAAGACTCCATCTGTTAATCAGAAAAAAGCACTGTCAACAGTGAACCGGCAGAGCTGTGCACACATGTGCAATCACAACACACGCATTTCTTGTTTAACCAGTTCAGGGTTTTTCTTTTAAGGCTCTCAACAACACGGACTGAGTTCAGAAAGCAGGTCAAGTCACAAAAAAGGTAGCTGAGACAAATATCTTATATTTAACTAAGGCCAGCATTAGTCTGAACTAATTCAAGCTTGTGAATACCTGAGGGGCAGGAAAACAAAAAGGTCTTTTTCTCCGACTAGACCGTTTATCTATTCTTCACAGCAACAGCTGTCAATACGTGTCTGTACTCGGTAAGCAAATACCCACCCACCTTTCCACAACATCCCACAATCAGAATCTATAAGTGAGGTCAGTCCATTTCTCCCAAACATCCATTAACAGGACTGGGTCTCAAATTTCACTGCTTGTTTTTCAGCACTGGGAATCGAAATTAGTGAAGTAGGGAGCTTGCTCAAATATTCTTTGATCTCTTTGATATTCAAAAGTTATTCCACCTACTCCAATACAACACCACTTTCAGGTTAACCTACGAAAGATCACCTCTTTATAGAAAGAGGGAAGTATGACGTGAAGGTGGTGCCCTTGAGCAACAATCATGACACGATAATCAAAATACTTCCGATGGTACCCAACTCTACACATCTATTCACATTATTCTTGGATAATTACTTGTATAAGGTCCATAACGATACCCGCGGAGACCATTCCAAGTCCTGATATGAGGTATGGTACGATAACCTGCGCCCCAATGAGCCAAGAGCTCTCTGGTAGGAAACCATGTTCTGATCGAGTCAGCTTCCAGGTCACGCCACGTAACTTCTTGCCTTGGTAGCGCAGCTCCAACTCCAGACGAGTCACAACCATGTTGTACAGGAGATTAATCAAAGCACTTAGTTTGATGTTTAGTTATCCCATGGTAAGTGTAACTTCATTCCAAAGGAAAAAAAAAACTCTGATTAAAAATAAAAAAGGTCTGAGGGGTCAAAATAAAGTAAGGAAGTGAAATACCAAAGATGAAAATAATCAATGAGTTTGTCCTTGGTTTAAAACAGGGGAAATGTTTCAAGCAGTTCCTAAGGCTCTTCCTGAAGAAATGAGAGGCAGCATTTGGGAGCATATATATGTTCTGCTCTCAAGGGATGACCCAAAGATGACAGCTACTTCTTGCATCATTCTTGGCAGTACACAAGATAAACATTCAGCATCCCTTTGAACCAAACTGGAGATCCGATATCTATTCAAGCAAGCGAGACATTCGTCATGTTTTCATTCCTTCCAATCAATGATGTTTTCCCAGGCAGAATCACGTTTAAAAGCTTTAACTCCAACTTGAGGGAGCTGGAGCATGGCATCTTTGGACCAATGGTGAGTCAGCAGTGATGAGGTATCCATTTGCCGGCACCTCTGGGGAAAACAATCATTAACACGATTTCTGATTCATCAGTCAAATGTTCCACAAGCACAGATGATCCACATCTGCAGTCAAAGTCTTAAGTTTACCCGGCAACCTGCAAAAACTAACATTAAAAATAAGACTGGTTTATGCCAGTAAATTAATGCTGAGCTATTCAGTGGTCCTCCAGTTGTCCTGAACAACTCTAGAATCAAATAAATCCTCTGGTTGAGTTTCTTGTTTGTTGGAGTCCTCAGTTGATAAGATCCAGCTTTAAATCTACTTGACCTCCAGTGTAAAAGGCACAGCTGTATCTTGTGAACCCAGAGCTCGGAGTGACAGCTGAATGAGTGACAGGAGCAAAAAGATGAAGAACAGTCCAAAAGGTCTTGAGAGTTTAGAAGCAGGAGGAAGACTTTATATCTTTGATATACGAGCCTAATCTCTTATTTGAGCTCTGTGATGTCAATAGGAGATCCACAGATGAGATGCAGCACACAGTACCACTTGAGCAGACTAAAGTGTTCCTCTCCTCCTTTCAGCATCAGGGTAGTCCTGCTCACTCAGCTCTGCTGTGACGTAGCACAGAAAGAGGCAGGGCTGTCTGCCCTGTGCAAACTCACGAGAGAAACGACCGGCTTTCTGCCACGCACTCTCCCTCTAAGCTATTTTTTGCTGCGTGTCTGCCTCTTATCCTCCCTCCCTCCCGCGTATGGCATCCATCGTTCTACGTCGAACAGTCTTGCTGCATTTCACATCCCTCTTTCAGTCGTTTCCATATCTCTGTATCGTGACTCATTCTTTCCCTCCATCTTTTCCTTCCACTTTTACCTCTGTTCTAGCTGCTATAATCGTTTTGGAACACCGTATTTAAGAGCAAACAAACATACTGTACAACTACTGATTTCCAGGCATCTTTCAGGTCTTAAACTAAAAATCATTCCTCTCAATGCATACTGTTCACAAAAAAAGAAAAGAAAATGTTTTCATACACAATATATTAATTAATGACATGTAAAAAAAACTTTACATGTAAAATCTATAAAGTGCCACATTAAAAATAAGATTACATCATTTGAATACAAGAAATAAGGTTTTGGATTGGCTAAATAGAATTAAATAAATTGCAGTCGCTATAGTCTCAGATCACTTCGACATTGTGTAATAACACTGATGTGTTTCTTCTGGAAACTGCTGAGGTTGATTTGACAAGCAAGGCAACTGATTAGCAGCAAAAATGTAAAAAGCTTATAATTCTTCTTACAGGATGTACATTACTTTGCAAAAAAGTCTTGAGCCCCATTTCTTTATATTTTGCTTCCAAGGAGCCAAACACTTATTTTTTAAGGTCGTCTTAAGCAATAGTTCTCCAGGCTTTGTGAAGGTCTTTCAAAGTTTTCCTTCAGACATTGGCTGCCGTTTCATTTATTTTCGGTCCAGCCCTTTGAATTACAGTGAAAACTAAAACAGCAGTGGGATGGGTTTCAGTGTTTCAGTGAAGATAAAAGACACTTGCACTTACACAGCAGGGGACACTGGGTAAGACTTGTAATGACTGCTAATGGTAAACTCTTAGCCTAAATGCTGCTAGATATCAACACGATTGATGCATCACTGGCCCATTTGTTTGCTTCAAGTATTCAAAGAATTTATAACTATAACAGTTTCTGGGAGCCTGTCCAACTAACATTTAAGTCTCATTTAACCACCATAACTGTAATTTAAAGAAGTCAAATATTGCATGTTTGCAATAGTCTAATGTATGGACGATCTAATTTCACATTTTATGGAGCGAGCTTTTATAGAGCTCTAATTTGGAAGCCAACCAACAGAACAAAGAGAAGCTGACACAAATGGCACTGCCTTCGTCTGTCCATCCATCTATTCATCTTCTTCCGCTTATCCAGGGCCGGGTCGTGGCGGTAGACCTCCCTCTCCCTGACCACCTCCTCCAGGTTATCTGGGGCAACGTCAAGGCATTCCTACGCCAGCCAAGAGATATAATCTTTTCAATGTGTCTTGGCCCTAGGGCCTCCTCCCAGTGGGACCAGGCCAGAACACCTTACCGAGGAGGCATATAGGACGCATCCTTGCAGAAGCCCGAACCACTTCAGCTGGCTCCTTTCGATGTGGAGGAGCAGCGGCTCTACTCTGAGCTCCTCTCGGACGGCCGAACTCCTCACCCCATCTCTAAGAGAGAGGCCAGCCACCCTTTGGAGAACGCTCATTTCCACTGCTTGTCCCCTCATAGGTGAGAGTGGGGACGTAGATCAGCCAGACAATCGGGAGCTTCGCTTTTACGCCTCGTTCTCTCTTTACAGCGACAGACATCACTGCAGGCGCAGCACCAATCCATCTGTCAGTCACCCATTCCCCTCTCCCGTCAGTTGTGAACAAGACCCCAACAAATTGCATGTTGGATGTAATTGAAAGACAGGCCAACAGGATGTGATTGTTTAGACAATAGCTACCATCACAGGCCACAGTAACAATCGTTTTTGCTGATAGTGTAGTGTTGCTGTCTTTATCGACATTTTAGATCGGCTACTCTCCACGTCCTTGTGCGTCCGCTGTGCTTTGAGACACAGCTCCCAGCCAAGCTCATGACTAATCTTCCATCTGATGCAGGAGGGAAACTGATACTGTAGACTGCAGAGTGGGAAGAAATACTGATGAGCTACAGATGGAGTAAAGGGAAGTAGCCATATGAGGACAGACGTATGCTTAACAGTGGAGGACAGAGGGGAAGAGAGAGACCAGCTCATCATAGAGCAGACAGCAGTGTGTCTGATTTCCCTCAGCTCAGATGGCTGCAGACTATAAGCCAGGACACCTGGCACAGGACAGACACGACTAGCTCAAACTCATTATTAAATGTACTATCTCACTATTCCCACCTTATATTCCTATACTGTATCCTACAGTATGATTCTATACCATTGTGTAGAAAACAGAGCCATCAGTCAGTTATATTCTTGAGGTATTTTGACCAAGGATATTACTGACATTTAATTAAGAACTGATGGGAAGGTTAAAGGTATAGTCACAAATTTTTGAGGTCATTTAATAGAAAAAAAAAAGTATCCTATAGTCTATGTACATGTACAGCAGTGTGTAACTACATTTTCAAATAAACTGCATTCTCATAAACATGTAATGAATCTATTAATAATATATAGGAGTGAGTTTGCAGTTTCTGGAAGTCATCATTTTCTTCCAACTAATGGTGTTTTACATAAATGGTAGAGACAGGCCATGTATGTAGTATGCCAAATGGGGACTAGAAGAGAACTTGTTTTATCATCTGAGAATGGACCCCCTTCATCAAAGAGATAACACCACTTGCAACTAAATAAATCTTCATCCTCTTCCTCCTCACCTCAAGATTAATCTCCTAAACAGAACTCACACTCTAAGACATGAAAACTTGCATAAACATGCTTATTTATTCCCAATACTGTTGCAGTGACATATTGCCAGTAGATCAGACATGCGACTTTCCTGTCTCTGGAGAGTTGACAACGAGCCGGGTGAACAACAACAGCTGATTTTAAGGTAACATTATGCCAGCTAATGTTAGATTCAAGTGTCATAAAAATCACACTTTTCCTCTGATAAACATTTTGATTACATTCTCACATTCTACGAACGTTTATTCCCTAACTGTACGAGTCTAACAATGTTAAATCCACGTTAGATTCACTAGCACAAACTAAAACTATCTATCAGGATATCTTCAACAGCTCACCTTAGTATGGCTGTCATCAGTCAGAGGTGAGCTTTACTGACTGACTCGCCTGTATTGAACTCCTTTTACAGTTTTACAGCTACACATGGATGCTTCTCACCCAGCATTGACAGCTGAGATAAACAGAGGTCTGATTGCCTTCCACAGAAAGGAAAAATCTCGATTATAGGCATAAGCTGTTGTGTAGTCGTGGCAGTTATGATATAATGTACCCTAAAACATGATGTTAGGTTTTTGAACATAGTGGAATGTTTTGATCTCTCTTAGCTAACTAAAACATGTTTGTCCTACAGGAGCCAATTCAGCAAGGATTATGCACTTGAATTGGGAGAGGTAAGAAAACAGAACTGCAATACACTGATATCTAGCGCAGAAAGATTTTATACACTGTAACTATAAAGAGGGGTACTATTAAGTTATAGTAGTCTTCTAAGTTCACTGCAAATCACATTGTGCAACGTGGATCTCATACATTTGGGTAGGACATTATGTTTGATGCACATACAACATGTAATAATATTAGCCCACACACCGGCTGCTATCTCTTAACTATTGATCTACACTGTTACATGCTACTGAAGATGTAATAGTATCAACATATTCACCAGGGACAGCAGCAGCTATGCCCTGGGGTGCATTCAACTCACTCAAAAGGCTATTTTGCCCATCCAGTCAGTTTATAACTTCTGACATTACTGGCCCAGTGTACACCATGTTAACATGATCAGAGATACTTAAGTCAGAAGAAGATGGCTTTATTGCTCTGAGCCAGAAGACTATTTCAAGGTAACAAGTACACAGAAGCATACACACAGTCCCACCACCTGTAACAAAAACAAACAAAAATACACACTTAGACGAACAACCTGTTCTAACCGGTGCAGATGAGTCACTATGTCGCTCATGTTGTTATTTATTCAATACCATAAAGTCTCTGTGTACTGTCCAGTTTTTCATTATTGTGACGCTCTCTCTCCTTACGTTAACACGTTTAACGTGAGAGAGTAACCATCTGGGTCATTACTGACGTGTTTTGCTGTGCCTCTGGTCTCCTAGCTCTTAAATCTGTCAGAGATCTTTCCTTACCGGAAAACAGCCTGCCACTGTGTGCATAGATTTACTGTCTGCTAAGAGACGCCTTAATATTCTGTTGTACATTACATGTCAGACAATGTGAAAATAACTTCCCTGTACAATAAACACTTACTTATGAAGTACTTTATATGTAAAATGAAGGGAGACAAATTTTGATGTTTTCCCCCTTCACGATTTCCTATTTTGTCACACTTAAAAGTTTAATACTCTGTTAACTTAGATCTGTGAAGCCTGCAGTTCTTTAATGTTCTTCTGGATCCTTTTGTAACACCCAGGATGAGTCGGCGATGTGCTCTTATCTCATTTTGGTCAGCCAGTCACTCCTGGGAAGCTTCACCACTGTTCCATGTTTTCACCATTTATGTATAATGGCTCTCGCCGTGGTTCACTGGAGTCCCAAAACCTTAGAAATGTGCTATGATGTGTTCCTTTTTAAGGTCTTTTAACCTGCTTCACTTTGTCAGACGGTTTCTATTTAAGTAATTTTTTCATTCAACAGGACGTCCAGTAGTGGTGCAACGGATCAAAAATCTCAAGGTTCGGATCGGATCACGGTTTTAAGTCACGGATCGGATCAATTTTCAGATCAGCAAAAAAAGAAAAAGACAAAAATTTAACATTTACTTATTCACTTATTGAAGTATTTTTTGCCTGTTAAAAACATTCAACTCAAGACTCATTCCACGCAATTATTCAAAAAAATTTATGGTTCAATATAGGGCAGTACAGTCTTTGTATCTACCACTCAATTCAATTTTATTTATAAAGCGCCAAATCACAAAAACAGTTGCCTCAAGGTGCTTTATATTGTAAGGTAGACCCTACAATAATACATACTGCTCCTTATATCGCACTCCGCTGTGATATGATGAGCAGTCACGGTCACGTAGCTTTCCGTCGCTACACCCATTTGTAGTAGTTAGGGCAACAGAAGATGCCTGGGACAGTTCAGCCATAACTTTAATCTTCTCCTGCTCATACATGCTTGGAACGATTTTTCCACTAAAGTGGACGCGCAACGGGATATCATAGCGTGGCTCAAGCACGTTCATCATAGTTTAAACCCCTTGTTTAGCACAATGGAATACGGCCTCCTGTCTGCAGCTAAACACCCCAATAGCTTTTGTAATAGCTTTAGCCCGGTCAGATTGGGCAGCAAAGGGCTGCTTAAGTACCGCAAACTCCTCTGCTCCGCCACTTGGACCGCTAGCGCTGACCATAACTATCGCTTTTTTTTTTTTCTTCTTTTTCGAATCTTCGGATCACGTGCGTGCTGAACCGTGGAGTGGGATCGGTTCGGATTACGGATCAACCGTGATCCGTTGCACCACTAACGTCCAGTAATCAAGCCCAAGTGTGCTTAGTGAAACTGAACTCAGCTTTCCAAAAAGTGTGGTTAATCACAGTTAATTTATGATTTAACAAAAGGGGCCATTTTAACAGGACCAGGTAGTTTTGGGTAACTTTTCTCCCTTAATCAGTGAAATCAGCATTAAAAAAAACGGCATTTTGTATTTACTCGAGTTATCGTGGTCTAACATTAAAATGTGTTTGATGATCTGAAACATTCAAGTGTGACAAATATACAGAACACTAGGAAATCAGGAAGGAGGCAAACACTTTTTGACACCACTATACCTGTGTTTTAGGCACTAAGAAAAAAAATGGTCAGGTTTTATTCTGGGGGTTTAAAGAGGGTCTAATAATTGTATCCTTTGACATAGCTGCTACATTTACACTGGGGTAAATCTAATCATAGTTTTTGTACACCATCCCCGAAAAAAATCATCTTGGAGAGCAGTGATGCCAGCATCTGATGAGGGATTCAAATGAGCAGCCTGAAGGTTTACCTGTCAGCTAGTAGGCCCCAATATCCACTATTATGTTAACATACTTCATGCTTTTCCACTCTAAATATGTGATATCACTCTCCAAGCTACCCTAAGGACCTTACCTGTACAATGTCCAGCACCATGCCAGCCATCACCATGCCCATTCCAGCTAGCAGGTAGGGAAAAACCACCTGAAGACAGATGGCTATGGATGTCTCTTCCTCTACTTTGGCAACAGGCACTTTCTTCCTCTCCTCCGTAGACTTTTTAGGTGGAGGTTGCACGACTGGGGGGAAGATGAACTCATCTTGCCCGTCTAAAGTGCTTGCCAAGCTGGCACTAGGACTCCCAGTGGGACTCTTTCCCTTGGAGCGGGACTTCTTGGTCTTTTTCCTCTGGCGGGCCTGTTGTGGTGGTTTATCCTCCCCAGGCATGGTGACAGCAGTGGCTGTGACAAGTAGGGTTGTGTTAGTTTAATCTGGGAACACAGAATAGATAGGGACAGTAAGGGTCTAGTTTGGCACAGCTTTACCATCTAAAAATGTAGAGATAACTGCGTCCAATCTTTTGAATTCATCCACTCCACCAGGATGATGTGCCAATCAAATCAAATATGCTTTCCATCAGCTGAACAGAGGATTAGCTCTCATATTTTGCCATGGAAGGAGACAACAGTTTCTATTGGTGATCCTTCACTTTGTTATATCTAGCTCTATTTGGAAAGCATGCTGAAGTAACATATATAGTTGCACAAAGGGAGAAAAGCACCATATAGTTTGGATAAAGTGTATAGAACAGCAAGAAATGTAAGCTCTACACATTCCCACCACTGTTAAACTAATGTGGCGGGGCGTGGTCGGCGGTGCCGCTGCAGGGGAGGCAAACGCACCTGCAGGGCATCCGTAGTCACGCCTCGTCAGGTTAAAAGTGTGCTGGGTCCTGGATTCCAGTTTTGTTGTTAGTGTTCGGCTGGCAGCTGGAAAGTTTCAGCCGTGTGTGTTTGTAAACAGCGACCGATTGTGTAAATAAAGTTAATGCTGAAAAGCAGAAACATGTTGCCGGTCTGCCGTGGTTATATCACAGCTAAACTCTGCTCTTCCTTTTATTTGCCTTCTGTTTCCCCTCAGCTTTCAACTGAGCGTAACATAAGGCTGAGCCTGGTTCAGCGAGAGGTCACTTCCTGTTAAAATGGAATTCTTCCTTCCCGCCATCGCAAAGTGCTGCGTATAAGGGAGCCTCTGATTTTGGGCGCTTTCTAATATTGTAGAATCATTATCTTGCAATATACAGCTCACAGAGGCAACTGTTGCAGTGAATTGACACTATATAGACAATAGGTTAAAGCTTCCACTCTTTCTGATAGACTGATGCTCTGTTTTCAGGAAAGCTAATCAACATATTAAACACAAGGGCACAACAGAGAACTGTAAATACTATAAATAAACAGCCCCTTCTTTTCTTAATCCATGAATATCTTTTATTTTTATTATTTATATCTTTTAAACAAATAACTGAGCTGACAGCTGTATTAAACAATCTGTAGCAACCACTAGGGTAGTCAGTAATGCACTGCTAATATACCAGCTTTAATAAAAACCTTTATGTTGATAAGTTGGCACTGTTTCTCATTTCTCATCATACTGTGGTTTACAATAATTTCATAAATTAGTTTTACTTGGAGTATCAAACTTTAGAGTGAATAGCTGTCATCGTTTCTTTTAACTCTTCACTCAACTGTTTTATTCAGGAAATTTCATTATGACACTAATTACTAATTGAGAGTTTTTAAAATCATCAGTTCAAACTCGGGACCGACGAGTAGCTGGTGTGTGATACGTGGTCTCAAATCACAAAGTGCTATCATGAGTAAACGTACAAGACTGCACAGAAAGGGAAACGTTTGTCTTCTTTTAAAAAAGCAAAACTCAAACATTAGTAATACAAACATGCTCGACACGGAGTCCCGGAAACCTCCCAAAGCGCCTGAATTCATCTGCAGGTCCCGAAACCACGCCGAACATACAGCGCAGAATCCTTCTGTTGACATGCATTCCCTCACTTGGACGCTGCCATGTGCATATCCCATAATACATCTGTACCGGTAACCACGGTTACACAACCAGGTGCTTTCTGATTGGATAAACTAAAGAGTAAAAGCGAGAGAAAAAATACTGCGTAAGAGTGTAGCCCCGCCCCCTCGCGTGTAGCGCGCGAGCAGCTGCTGTTTGTAATAATGAAATTCACAGTTTTATGACTGTGAGGATGTTTAAATATTATAATATATAATGATACAGCTGTAGAAACTATTTTTGAAAAGCGTTTGGGCTGAGGAAAAGATTTATTTTTAGTTTCTTAATTTCAAAGACCAGAGAAAAATGTTTTATATCAGTTTATGTGGCGGTTTGCCTGGCGCTTAGACCTCCAGATCATCCCGGCTGTGACTTAACTTATGATTTAATAAGTTGATATGTGTCTGATATCAGACTAATGTCAAAGTCAGAAAACCTCTCTGTCTCAAACTCCCTGGTAGTTTATAGACGACAATATGAAAATCTTTGAAGGCATGGGGGGAAACACCAGTGGAATCACCAGCGAGACATTTAATTATAGCAGAGCACAGAGCAAACCAATACGTGTTACCATTTCTAGAGTCTGTACTGATCACGACACACTCTCATTGAACATAAATTCATAAAGTTCTGCTTGGACAGCGTGCTCTCTAAGGCCACAGAGCCACATTAAGCCTAGTGTATGTTAGTTTCCATATTAGATTTGATTTATCGTCCTTACCTTTGTCTCCAGCCAGTACTCGTGAAGGTTTGCGGGGAAAGCAATAAGCTCCCGAGAATAACCGTGTGTGCCCTTGCTATGCTGTGTGTATGTGCTTGAATGGAAATGCCTGTCTAAATTAGGATATGTGTATGTTCCTCTCTCGTGCATTTGCTTTTTTCTATGTGTGTCTGTGCGCTGAGCTCTGCGCGTGCGTGTTTGTGCAGGGTACGAGCTGGGGGGCACCGTCTTGAATTTCATGGCATTAGCAGATAAGGATGACCCCCCCTCACCCCCTCCTCCTGTCTCTTTCCATCTCTGTCCGGCTGGCTGGCATCTATACAGCATTTTCTCTTTTCCATTCACAGAAAGAATAACGTTTGCAACCTCACAGTTAGAGAAGCCCTCATAAGGGATTTGTGGGGTCGTGCCCACACACACACACACACACACACACACACACACACACACACACACACACACACACACACACACACACACACACACACACACCTCACTGAGGTTTTTATGAGCTTGTGTAGGAACTATAACCATTCATTACAATCAAACATCATACATGTTTAAAAGACACTATTTAATACTATTAGGTCGCCCCCTCTTCACTAACTTATGTTTTAAACTGAAGAGCCTGGTTATTTCTTTACTGTTGCTTGCAATATGACACCATGCCATGGGCATGCAGCAGTTTTTTATGGTTATGTGATGGCATGCTGGGTAATGCCTTAGGGGTCAGTGTCTAATAGTCCTGTGTTTTTGGTATCGATCTGATACCAGATAAAGACAACTTATGTAGGGTATAGCAGTGTGTCATGGCTTACAGTATGAGACGAATCATCCGTGATTTGCAAATTGTGAATATAATTGAATGACCACTCGATCATTGTGATTTCAACAGTAATAATGATTAGTTATCACAACAAAACACACCTTTTAGCTTTTCATGCATTTTGAAACTTCTTCTTGGAGACCTGAAATGTAAATGTGCCTATCCCTATCCCTAGCACTTTGAGCTCTTCTGTTGTTTAAATGTGCTATAGGTTATAAATAAAATAGACATCACAGCCAAAGATTCATCCACGCTGATGTGAAAGAAATGTGATTCATCAGACTAGCCCACCTTCTTCCATTGCTCCTGTCCATTGTGTCCATTGTTGGTGCTTTGGTCATTGGACAGGGGTCAGGATGCGCACCCTGTTCGGTCTGCAGCTATGCAGCCCCATACACAACAATCTGTGATGCCCTGTGTATTCTGACACATGTCTATCAGGAACAGCAGTAATTTGTTTTGACAATTTGAGCTACAGTAGCTCATCTGTTGGGTCAGACCGTATGAGCCAGCCTTCACTCACTGCATGCATCAGTGAGCCCTGGCTGCATGTGACCCTGTCACTGATTCACCACTGTTCCTTCCTTGAACCACTTTTGATAGATACTGACCAGTGCAGATCAGCTCACAAGAGCTGCTTTTGCTTTGGGGATGTTCTGACCCAGTCATTTAGCCATCACAATTTGTCCCTTGTCAATCTCACTGTTGCTCATTTTTCCTGCTTCTAACTCATCAACTTTGAGGACAAAATGCTCACTTGCTCCATAATATATCCCACCTGCTAACAGGTGCCATGATGAAAAGATGATCAGTGTTATTCACCTGTGAGTGGTCATAATGCTATGCCTGATCGGTGAATGTATTAGACTGGGTACATTCTGTTTAAAGTACACTACATTACTGTGACTTTTCTATTTTCCACTTTACAGTTTTTTACAGCCGCTAGGACACATTTCACAATACTTAGGCCACTTTTGCAAAACTCTTCACACAATTCTCCTAACTGACCTTCAGCTTGGCAAAGCAGTTCATTTCACATTCAAAATGCACTACAACTACCAAAGCACTTTATTCAGGTCTCAAATAAACTCATTCTTCCAGAACACTAGCAAAGGTTGACAGCCGACAAACACACTTTGTCACCCACAAAACAATGACCTAAAAAACACTAACAACATGTAGCATTACACAGTGTTTTCTTGTGTAAAACAAGGACACATCTCTGTTTATAATTTCAATATATGTTACTGGAATGAATCAGACATCATGCAGAATTCGTTAATATTTGTTTATGTATTTTTATTTTTTTGCACTAAGTAATCCCAAAATACAAGAATTTGTATACACACCATCCACTGATACACATACAATAGTAATGCTAATCTACTCGGTCTCCTCCATTTGGCCACAGGTTCTCATCCACATCACATCTTATGTCATCTAGGGCAATACACAAGAATCTTCTGGCATGGCAGAATTGAAGGAGTTGAAAAATTGAAGGAGTAACACCTGTGTAGATGTTCATCTACAATGTGAATCAGCTGTGGCTGGTTACAGTTTTTTACAGACGCTAGGACACATTTCTCAATACTTAGGTCACTTTTGCAAAACTCTTCACACAATTCTCCTAACTGACCCTCAGCTTGGCAAAGCAGTTCATTGGGTCAAATGCAGAGAAAAACAAGTAATTTCCCCATGGGGATCAATAAAGTATCCATTATTATTATTATTATTATTATTATTATTATTATTATTATTATTATTATTCCACATTCAAAATGCACTACAACTACCAAAACACTTCATTCAGGTCTCAAATAAAAACATTCCTCCAGAACACTAGCAAAGGTTGACAGCCGACAAACACACTTTGTCACCCACAAAACAATGACCTAAAAAACACTAACAACATGTAGCATTACACAGTGTTTTCCTGTGTAAAACAAGGACACATCTCTGTTTATAATTTCAATATATGTTACTGGAATGAATCAGACATCATGTATTTATGTTTATGTATTTTTATTTTTTTGCACTAAGTAATCCCAAAATACAAGAATTCGTATACACACCATCCACTGATACACATACAATAGTAATGCTAATCTACTCAGTCTTCTCCATTTGGCCACAGGTTCTCATCCACATCACATCTTATGTCATCTAGGGCAATACACCTAGGAAAGAATCTTCTGGCATGCCAGAATTGAAGGAGTTGAAAAATTGAAGGAGTAACAACTGTGTAGATGTTCATCCACAATGAGAATCAGCTGTGGCTGGTTAAACTGCATTTTTAGATTTAAAATATGTTTCAATAAAATATTGCCGTTGGATTTTGCTGTCTTTTCAAGTTTTGCATTGTGTTATTGTTTTGACCATGAGTTTAACAGTTTTGAAAACAGTATGTAAGCACATGCAAAATGTCCTGTCCGTACAAAGGTTTTTGGCAGTTGTTGTGTCTGAGTGAGAAGATGATTCATGTAATTTGAGAGATGTAGTCATTGAATGCATTTTGTGCCAAAACAATGATAACTGGTCCTCAGTTTAGCCCACATAGACTTCTGTTGTGCTCACTGTGTGAGGAGTTTTGCAAACGTGACCTAAGTATTGAGAAATGTGTCCTAGCGTCTGTAAAAAACTGTAAACTGCATTTTTAGATTTACAGTTTTTTCTGATTGCTTAAGCACATTTTTTGTAACTTTTGGCTAATTTTGCAAAACTCTTCACACAAATAAGAAAACCTGTCACCCAATAATCAAAACATTGTAGTTCTCTTGCAAAAGCAAACACAGCTAGATTAACTCTTCACACCTTCGTAAAAATGGTCTTTCCGTATCAAACAGTACACACAAGCCATCATCTACTAAGCACACAATGCGCCAACTGCACACTGATGGTATGAATACAAAACACATCTGGCCTTTGCTTTCTCTGTGCACAAGGTAGGCTATGTCAGTTTGAGCTCATACTTCTGTCATAGATCCATAAGCATAGAGGGATCCAAACTTCAAGTACATCAAAACAAACACAAGTGTTTATTTCCAAGTATAGGATTATTTGCAATCGCCATAATGACTATATGGGTTACTTGGTCTGCAGTGAACATGCTTCCTCTGCCCCCAGCATCTGGTCATCTAGCAATTCTGTAAAGTAACAATTTCAGTATTTTTACATCAATGGTATTGGTGTGTTTCTCATTGGCATATGGCAGTGCTACAAATCTTTGTGCGAAGTGACTGTGCTAACCGATTCTCATTTCAAGATGTCCTTATGGTGCTTGCTACAGTGTAGCGGCTCGAGTTAGGCTGGACCCGTTGGCCAGCTACCCTCAGGGTCATTCCACGGTTGATTACATGGTCCACTATTGTAGCTCTGATGTCATCAGCAATTCTATTTCTTACTCTTCCTACCCTTCCTCTCCCCCCACCTCATCTTCCTCTCCCCCCTCCTCGTCTTCCTCTTGCTCCTCCTTGTCCTTGTCGTCCTCTTCATCCTACTTCTTCACCTCCACGTCCTCTTCCTCGGCCTCCTCTACTTCTCACTCTTTCTGCTCCCTCCATTGTACTCCGCACACACAGCTTACCTGTATTATAGTGCTTAGGCTGATTGCAAAGTGAACTAATTATCTAAAAAAGTTTTCACATGTGAAAGTGTGCCAGACAGTTGGCAAATTAGTGTTAATGATAGCCATACATGTGTATGCTTTTGCTAGGAGTGTGTTGGAAATTTGGTAATTGAGTGTTGTGCAGTGAATTGTGCCTACAGTTTTGCAAAGTGTGTGTTACAAAATTGCAAACTGAGTGCAAAGCAGTTTTTGTGCTTTTAGTTTTGCAAACTCAGTGAGTGGTTTTGCTATAAGTCTGAATAGTTTTAGAGATTGTGCTACAGGAATCACAGTTAGGGTTTAAGCATTCAGAAGAAACTGTAAAATATGTTTCAATAAAATATTGCTGTTGAATTTTGCTGTCTTTTTAAGTTTTGCATTGTGTTATTGTTTTGGCCATAAGTTTAACAGTTTTGAAAACAGTATGTAAGCACATGCAAAATGTCCTGTACGTACAAAGATTTTTGGCAGTTGTTGTGTCTGAGTGAGAAAATAATTCATGAAATTTGAGAGATGTAGTCATTGAATGCATTTTGTGCCAAAACAATGATAACTGATCCTCAGTTTAGCCCACATAGACTTCTGTTGTGCTCACTGTGTGAGGAGTTTTGCAAAAGTGACCTAAGTATTGAGAAATGTGTCCTAGCGTCTGTAAAAAACTGTAATATGTTGTTGATAAATCTGTAACTGGTTTGCTTTAATTAATACAACAATAAATCTGAGACTTGCAATTTTCAAATAGCTATAATTCAGAACAAGTCCCTTCACAACAATTACAGCTTTGAGTTTTCTTGGATAAAATATAAGCTTTGCACACCTGGCCATTATTATTGGCAGATCCATTTCGGTCAAGTTGGACGTCAGCCATCCAAAAACTGCCATCTTCAGTTCTTTTTGGCTGGAACAGTTAAGGGCAGCCAGAGACCTCTTCTGAAAGTATTCCAACGTTGTACTGGCTGCTCTCTTTGGTTCACTGTCATCCACCCTGTCTCAGGTTGCACATTAGCTGGGTGGATAGCAGTGTCTGGTGTTTGTCAGACATAATGCTTGCATTTTCATTCTTAAGACATGGGTATACTTTTTTGTCTCCACATGATCTCATAGTTCTTTCAGTGCTGCCTGGCAAACTCTAAGTGGGCAGCATTGTTCCTTTAGATTCTTCTTCTGTCTAGTCCCATACAGGCCTCACTGATGAAGCGCCGCTGACTCTTTCTGGCAGGCTCTAGTATATCTGTAGAAGACTGTTGCAGTTTTGTCACAGTGGCCACTCGGTTCATGGGGGTTGGGGTGAGGGGTGAACAGGACAGGATAAAAGACACACTATGGAAGAGAACCAGACATTAACAATAACTAATGATTAAATGCAACATAGTGCAATACTTTTGCCCTGAGCTTTACATTATGGAAATTCTTTGTCTATACTTGCCACAGTTGAGGTTTTAGACATTTTAAGGATAATTCAATATTCGGAAGAATTGTCTGTCATCTTGATCTTGATTGCCTTCAAAATCCAATCTCTTATGTCTTATGGGGAAGAAAACCAGGCAAAGATTCACAAAAACTTGAAAGAAGAAACCAGTTTTGAAACAAATTTCTATGGACTGGCGAAACAAAAATCAGCCTCAATCAAGAGATGGAAAAAAAGAAAGTGTGGATGAAAAAAAGAAAAAGAAACAGCTCATGACCTCATTTGTCAAAGTGGCTACCAATGGAACTGGCAGTTATTGATGATTTCGCTGCTGAACGAAGTAGCAGACCGAATTCAGAAGTGTACAGGAGGTTTCTGTCTGTGTTTTCAGCCCGAGGCATAAAATCTCACTGGATGACATTTCATAATTCAGTGCAGATTAAAAGCAGACAGACTTTACAATACCCAAGAGCTGAAGATGTCTGCAGGAAAGGTCTGAGGGAGTATTTGACAAAGTATTAAATATGTGACCATGTGGTGAAAGTTCAGTTACGTAGTTAACTCCATTACCAGATCTTCCTTCTGACATTATACATAATAAAACATTGGCTGTAGATGGACTGACACCCAAAGAACTGAACACACCATCCTTAGTATACAGTAAACAGTTTTTCATGTTTTTTTTTAAAGGAACTTATACTATTTAGTTTAAGTTGGAGTCCTCAATATAACCACTAGGTGGCAGCATGGATTAATGAGAAACAAAACAGCAAAAGGTTTTGTTCACATCATTAGAACTTTTAGAACTTTCTAAAATAGGCAGCTACCTTGCAGATTTCTCACCCACTTGCAAAATTATGCTGAACCTAAAACCCGACCCCAGCAGAGAGACTTTGTTTCTATAAAAACTCTGTTCTCTTTAGGCCTGCTCAACTGATGCAATCAAAACAAAGCAGGCTTGTAAAAATGTTCCACTTATTAAAGTTGACAAGAACGAAGAGTAATTTTCCAAAATGCTGAGAAAAAAAAGAAAGAAAAAAAAGCATTCAGGTGCAGTGGATTTTGGTGGTATCAAATACATGGTGGTCTGTTAGGATGATCTGTCTCTAACAGCCTTTAAGTCCAGGTCTTATTTAAGTTTATAGTAATATGATCCATGTTGTAGTTATGGATTCCTTTATGTCCCTTTTCAGAGGTGGAAAGCCCCTGGAGGTTATAGAAATATGGTTTCCAGTTGCTCAGTGTTTATTTTCAACTCATATTAACTATAATCAAAACCAGAAATGGCCGAGATTCGCCGTGCACGTGCATTCCTATATGTTCTGCCTTTTGTGCTTTTTTAATGTGTACAGCACATGGTTTGTGGTGTTCTTTGGCTTCAGATCATTAGGGCTGTGTGAGCCCTGGCAGTTTCAGCACCTCATTAACACCTTCATGCACATACAGTACAGTCACATACAAAGATGCATTTATTAAACTCTTTCAGAAATAATATTTACTGCACCTTCAGGGATACAATGGATTGTCGCTGGAGTAATGCAGTTTAACCCTTTAGAGGGTACCCTTTGCAGAGAGCACTTTTAAAAACTGGTGACTGTTTTCACTTTAAAGTAATGTCAATAAAATGAATCGCTAGAGATCTTGAGGTGTTGTATTGGTATTCATTCATTGGCATTAGTTTAGCACTTGTCTAGACTTGCTTACCACTCAGACAGCTTTATCTATCCAAAATCTGAGGCTAGAGCCAACTTTGAATCTCACATTATCCTAACATACAAGTGTCAGAACTACAGTAAATGGTGTACCTTTTTTAAACTGAGACCACTTTTTACTGCAAGTCTCATTCATCCATTCGCATGCAATCATACTGTGTTTTTATCTATGCTTAAGCACTTTTCATAACATTTACACACACACTCGCAGTCTGATGGATGCACAGGGGGAAACTCTGGGTTCAGTATCTTGCCCAAAGACACTTCATCATGCAGACTGGACGATTGAGAATTTATCCCCTGCCCTTCTGATTGTTAGATGACCCACTCTACCATCTGAGTCTAGAAAACCTACAGCCACTCACTGTGGGATGAAACTAGAGAAAATCTATAATGCACACCGAAAATGGTCATATACCTTTGTACTTCTTGGAAAGGCATCTGTGTTTTGGCCTTTGATGAGGACGCAGAGTTAGCTCAGGAGGTATACAGTATGTACTTCAGTGAGTTAAAGTAATTATTATGACTTTATCAGTCTTTCACATTTCTTCAGTTCATTGTAGTTTGCGGGCATTCATTTAGATCCAGCTCTCTTAAGGTCCCACCTCAGCATTTCAATCAGGTTGAGGTCTGGGCTATGATTGAGCCACTGCAGTACCTTGATTATTTTCTTTTTCAGCCACAATGCTATTGATGTGTGGTGTGTTTGGGATCATTGTCCAGTTCAGTGACTCACTTTAGACCAACGTCTAACTGTCACACAGATGGGCTAATTTCTAAGTGTATAATATGTTGATGTAAGGAGGAATTGTGTCATCAGAATGGCTGTAAGGTGCACGTGTCTTGTGACTGTAGAAGCCATCACCACTTTGCATGACAGTTGGCATGAAACATTTTTGCTGATATGCTTTTTGTTTTGTTTGGGGGTTTGTTTATAGCCAAACATTTCCACATTTGGTCTATAAAAAGGAAATTGTTTCAGAAATCATCTGGTTTGTTCAGATGTAACATTGCAAATCTAAGCTGTGCTGTGCTCTTTTAGGACAAATAAGCATCAGTAGTTGTTCAGCTTTTTTCTAACTGTACTGTCATAGAAATGTGACGTGCTAACTGAGGTCTGTAGAGTCTGAGATGAAGCTTTTGCTTCTTTTTTTTGCAGTTTAGCTGAGCATTGCACAGTCTGACCTTGGGGGGAATTTGTTTGGGAGATTATGACATTGTGTCACAGACCAGCCAACTGCCAAAACCTCCATTAAGGGTGTGCTTAGTTTTTCACAGGGCTGTAAATAAATGCACATATTTATCAAATATTTCTTCAGTTGATTACTTTATTAGCTTAATTAATACACAATACCAAACAAACAATCAATAAGAAAAAGCCATTTAACCAGAGTCACAGACGTGCTGACAGAGATCCCTCGCGAACAAGTTGGACGAATTGAGATTGCAAATAGCAGCGAATAACTTCATCAAAGACTCATGGATCCTTCTTATCACTGAATCCTGGCTACATCAATCCATTCCAGACTCTGCTATTGAGCTAGCAGGCTATACCACACAGCGACATGACCGAACAGTGGACTCCGGTAAGCGCAAAGGAGGGGGGCTCTGTATGTATGTGAACAACAGCTGGTGTACCAACACAGTGATAATAGACCGTCACTGTTCACCGGACATTGAATATCTGACTGTTAAATGCAGGCCCATCTACCTACCTAGGGAGTTCACCGTTGTCATAATAACAGCTGTTTACATACCACCAGATGCTAATGCTAACTCTGCGATCGCACTCCTGCATACAAACATCAATAATAAACAGAGCACTTACCCTGACGCTGTACATATCGTAGCAGGGGACTTCAATCACGCAGACTTAAAAAGAGCAATCCCCAAATTCCACCAGCACGTCAAGTGTGCCACTAGGGGTGACAAGATTCTGGACAAAGTTTATTCCAACATCAAAATGGGCTACAGGGCCAGACCTTTGCCACATCTGGGTCAGTCTGACCACTTGTCACTGTTTCTAATCCCTGCATATGCCCCCCTCAAGAAAACTGCTCTTACCATCACAAAGAATATTACCATATGGCCAGAGGGTGCCTCTCAGCAGCTGCAGGACTGTTTTGACAAGACTAACTGGGATATCTTTGAACATCAGGACTTGGAAATGTTCACAGACGGTGTCCTCTGCTATATAAAACACTGCATAGACACTGTTACAGCAGTCAAACGGATCCGGGCTTATCCCAACCAAAAGCCCTGGATGACCCGGGAGGTCAGGCAGCTGCTGAAGGAGAGGAACATTGCGTTCAGGTCTGGCAACAGGGATTACTACACCACAGCCCGATCCAACCTGAAGAGAGGCATCAGAGAGGCAAAGGGGGACTATAGGAGGAGGATCGAGGACCATTTGAAGAGTAATACCAGCCGGCAGGTGTGGCAAGGCATCCAGCACCTAACCAACTATAAGATCAATCTCGGAGCTGCGGACGGTGACCTGGAGCTGGCAGAGGAGCTGAATATCTTCTTTGCCCGCT
Organism: Maylandia zebra; assembly: GCF_041146795.1. Lineage (NCBI taxonomy): Eukaryota > Metazoa > Chordata > Actinopteri > Cichliformes > Cichlidae > Maylandia > Maylandia zebra. The sequence continues at coordinate 13,585,647 of NC_135186.1, forward strand.
TTGAGACCAGGGTACCGGAGGTATTGGAGCCACAGCAGCAACACGCCACCCATAGCAGCACCACCCTCACCCTGGAAGAGCACGAGGTGAGGCGCATGCTGCAGGCTGTTAACCCGAGGAAGGCGGCGGGTCCTGATGGTGTGCCAGGTCGAATATTGAGGGATTGTGCAGGACAGCTGGCTGGGATCTTCACCAGGATTTTCAACAAATCCCTCGCACAGGCGACTGTCCCACTCTGCCTGAAGTCCTCCACCATAGTCCCCTTGCCTAAGAAGCCCCACATCACCGGCCTGAATGACTACAGACCGGTGGCACTCACCCCAGTGGTAATGAAATGCTTTGAGAAGCTGGTCCGCAGACACATCACAGCAGCCCTGCCCCGCAGCCTGGATCCACACCAGTTTGCCTACAGAGCAAACCGATCCACGGAAGACGCTGTAGCCACAGCACTCCATGCTGCATTAACTCACCTGGAAGAGCATGGTAGCTATGTGCGGATGCTCTTCGTGGATTACTGCTCAGCTTTTAACACCATCCTTCCACACAAACTGGTGGCCAAGCTACAAGACCTGGGGCTTCCATACAGCACCTGCATGTGGATCAATAGCTTCCTCTCGGGCCGTAGACAGAGAGTCAGAGTTGGCCATCACACATCCTCAGCCCTGAGTCTCAGCACTGGCTCACCCCAGGGCTGTGTGCTCAGTCCACTGCTCTACTCTCTCTACACACACGACTGCACTCCTCGCCACCACAGCAACATCTTTGTGAAATTTGCAGATGACACCACAGTGGTGGGGCTCATTTCCAAGGGAGACGAGTCTACGTACAGAGACGAGGTGGAGCAGCTGACGTCATGGTGTAAGGCCAATAACCTCCTCCTCAACACTTCAAAAACCAAAGAACTCATAATAGACTTCAGAAGGAAAAAGGCAGAGATCCAACCACTATTCATAAATGGGGACTGTGTAGAAAGGGTGGCAAGCTTCCGCTTCCTGGGAGTCAATATAGAGGAGAACCTTTCCTGGAGTGTGAACACCTCCGAGCTGCTGAAAAAGGCCCAACAGAGACTGTACTTCCTGAGAATTCTCAGGAGGAATAACATCACACAGAGACTGCTGGTGTCCTTCTACAGAGCCACCATTGAGAGTGTTCTAACTTACTGCATATGCATCTGGTACACTAGCTGCACAGGGGCTCAGAGGAAAGCACTCCAAGGGATCATTAACACCGCCCAAAAGATCACTGGCTGCCCTCTCCCCACACTGGAAGTTCTACACAACGCCCACTGTTTTAAAAAGGCCCAAAACATCATAAAAGACACCTCACATCCTGGCCACTCCCTGTTCGAACTGTTGCCCTCAGGCAGACGGTACAGGGCAATCAGAGCAAGGACTAATAGACTCAAACACAGCTGTTATCCAACTGCAATAACACATCTGAATACTACAAAAAAATGTCCATCACGCCACTCTTGTGTTAATCTATGCACGGTCTGAAGCATGTGTGTGGGAATGTATGTGAATGTTTTACTGTTATATCTTATTAGTATTTTAAGTATTCTATCTATTTTATTTATTGAATTTTATTGTTTTATTTATATTTTGATATTGCTAGGGATGATGCAATGATCGGGGACCATTCTTAATTTCGTTGTTCTCATGACAATGACAATAAAGTTTCTGATTCTGATTCTGATCTGATTAAGATTGCTCTTGCTACTCTGGCTAGCTAGGCTTTTAGCCAGCCTAGCTAAATGTGTTTTAGCATCGCTAAATATTAGAAATGTTTGGTGTTGCATTTTTCTTTGACTTATGATCAAAGTAGTATCATGGAAAATATAAAGAGTTATTTAAAAGAGAAAGTGGATAAATAATTAAGATTTTAATACTAAATCTTTGCTAAGAATGCCTTTTGACGTTTTGCCTTATGATTGTGAGTTTGCTACCCAATTATTGTGCCTGTCCCCCAAAAATTAATGATTCTACACCAGTGCTACCATTATATAGCAACACCCCTACTTATTATAGAAATGTTAGTTTTTGTAGTTTGGCTAATATTACAGACTAAAACCACAATATTCTTGCCAAAGGTGGAAGCATTACAAAGCATGCCAGCACCACATCATAGACTGCAATGTTTCAAAGCAGCTTTTTACATACCATACTCTATGCTACATCTGATTTTTGTACCAAGTGAATGATAGTTCAGCATTTGCCATTAGTGTGTTGGTGAGAGAGCAGCTGATTTCACCATGATAATTACATACATTGTTATATTCCCCAGAAGCATGCTGACATTGTAACATGAGCGGATAATGAGTGTTGTACCCCATATATACGTATGCAAACCCTCTTGACTGCACTAGTGATATCATCTACAAGGAAAACTAAAAGGAATGACTAATGTGTGATTCAGGTTCATGCAGTGTTTTATAAGCTGCTGCCGACAGAAGTGCTTTGGTACCCGTGCGACGATATGCACAGTGGTTGATAGATAGCTATGTGCTTCCAGGGTCCCTGGACTGTGTGGTGGAAACTATCATGGAAATTCGTAATGTTGCTATAAATAAATGACCCTATCCTCTGTTGCCAGCCACACTATCAGTCCTTTAGTCAGTCAGCAGACTGTGTTCTGTCCTGCCTTTCTTGTTGGGATACTTGTTTTTCAGCTGTCTATCTGGCTTAAGTTGGGCTAAATGGTTTTTAATGCTAATGCCTAATATCCTTTAACTATAATGGAAGATGAAGATATTAGCTGCAGCTGGAGAGTAAGACTATATCTAAAGCAGGCAGTCAGTGTAGGTGAAACTGTCACAAAAGACATCTCGTTTTGACTGACTTATATTCTCTGGTGCACCTCTGATGTATCTTGGAGCACCTGTCGCTGGTCACACGGGCAGCTGTTGGCCTTGTGAAACTCCCACTGCATACACTCTATCACCATCTCTTTTCACACTCACGCACATTACTGTTCTCTTGTGTCAACTAATATTTCTAACCTAAATCTGTGTGAGTGTTCTCTGTGGAAAGGAAGGAAAAGATAAAATAATCTTGAGAAAATAAGTAATTTTCTGTAATTATTAGTATTAGATTAGCATTAGCAGTAGTAAAGTACTGCGTAGGCTTTTTTTTATTCAACAGGATTAATGAGCAGAATTAATGATGATACTGGTATCAATAAAGATGTACCATGTCCCATTTTTACCCCACAGTCAGTCTGTTATATTACTGAAAAGATTTTAGGAACATACAGCACTGTGCAAAAGTCTCAGTGCCACCCCTCATTTTTTTAATATTTTGCTAGACAAATTGGAAAATGGGGCAGTGATTTTTGAAATATAAGGTATATACTTGTACAATTCTAAGAAGCTTGAAAGTGAATATTTGGTATGACCACCTTTATTCTTTAACACAGCCTGAACTCTTTCTAATTTAAGTAATCTTCAGCAATCGTTCTCCAGACTTGTTCAAGGAGATTCAAAGCTCTTCTTTGAATGATGGCTGCTTTTGCTCTGTTCTCTGTCAATAATAGTGTTTGATTATTTCTTCTTCTATCTATCTTTTGGTGATAATTTACAATTTTTGCACAATAGCTCCCAAATAAGTGCCTTAAGGTGTTTTGAGATGGCTGCTGAGTGGTGAGATTTGTTTCTAAGAGGACTTTGGTCTTATTTGTGTGTGTGTGTGTGTGTGTGTGTGTGTGTGTGTGTGTGTGTGTGTGTGTGTGTGTGTGTGTGTGTATATATGTTTTCAGTTTGTATTTGGACACTGTGTAAAACTCCATGAGCTAGAGTTTCTGATCGTGACCTCACCAGTTCTGAATTTGAACCCAGAGACGATGAACTCTAGGTTTATGCTATCTATCTTAACTAAAGTCAAACAAGTTGATGATTCAGCCCAAACGTGGAAAACAACTCTCAGACATTTTGGATACATATATATAGATACTGTAGCCAATATAACCTATTAGCAAGGGGCTGTGTTTAGTTGGAAAAAGCTACAAAAATGAGTCTTTCATGTCAATAATAGAGACTGAGATACCAGAGAATCTCAGACTTGAGGTGTTTGTACTCATCACTGTGTTGTCAAATAATGCAATAATGGCAACATGTAGACCCACTAGGATGTGATAAATGTATTTGCTTATTTTCTAATACTTGTATTAAGGCATTATATAAAGGTTCGCTGGATGTTCGCACTCTTGACCATACAAGAAAACATTTCTTTGTGAGTCATTTTCCATGTATGGAAATTCCACAATGTGGTGCTGACGCTCTCTGCAGATGTTTCTTCTCTCTGTTTTTGTTGTGAACAGTGAAGAAACGACAGAAAAGCAGAGGGAAGACATATGGCATAGGTGTCAAAATCTGGCCCGAGGGCCAAATTTGGCCCGTGGCCCAATTACATTGGGCCCGCGAAGCCATACAAAATTACTATTAGAGCTGGCCTGCTGGTGTTATACAGTTCATGTACGGCTAATACTACAATTCCCAGAATGCTCTGTTGGTGTTTTGGCGCGTCAGTCATGACAGGACCCATTAGCACCCTCTCCTCTGTTGACCATAGTCATAGCAACCATGCAAATACTGCCATACTACCTATCCCAAAATGGCAAAAAGAAAGGCAGAAAACAAGCTTTCTGGACAGGTGGGAGAATATGATGAAAATCTGATAAATGATAAAATGATAAAATTTAATTCAGAAGGCTGCAAATACAATTTTTATTTAAGAAATTAATTCCACTGATGTGTTATTTAATTGGAATTTCGATTTTGCATGTGTGCAACATTAAGTTAAATATCTGTTTATATAAGTTATATATATTGTTTAGTATTAAGCTTTGCTTGTTCCATACTCAGTTTTTCAGCAAAACTTGTTTGAGTCCATAGGAAAAGATTCCTTGTTATATTTGGAGGAAGATTTTTTTTTCAATGAATATTAATGTTAGCCCGCAACTTTGATCCAGTTTTGAATTTTGGCCCACTGTGTATTTCAGTTTGACACCCCTGACATACGGCAAAGGGCCATGGGTCAGACTTGAACCCAGGCCGGCTGTGCTCAGCCCTATAGCATGTGGCCACCTGCTCAACGCACTGAGCTAAACCAGCACCTTTTTTTTTATTATACTTTTTGTCTTCTCTGCAGAAAGTTTTGTCTCAGCTGCATCAGAAGGGAAAATGAAGTAAGGAAGTTTTCACATCTACTATAACTTAGGAGTGAAGGAGTGCAGGGATGGGGCAGAGATGGAAATGGGAGGATGAAAGGAGGGAGAAAGCAGAAACCGTTAAAAGTTGGAGTAGGTGAATGATAGAGAAGAAGAAAAAGTAGAGATGAACCTCAAACTTTGTGTTGCTGGGACACAAAGCTGCTCTTTGTTCTTAGCTTTCTTATCCTGCTTTTTTGCCCTCCTCATCTCTTTTAGGTTTTTTCTTTTTTTTAGCATCGTGTTTTTGCTTCTTTTTTGCTTCCAATCGCTTCAAAGCTCTCCTCTTCTAGTGCTTTCTGGACTTCCAACAATTTATTCTTTATACTTGTATATATTTGTAACAAATCATTTCAAACTGGAATTTTTCCAGACAAAATGAAAATTGCCAAAGTGATCCCATTATATAAAACCGGTGATAAACAGATTGTGTCAAATTATAGACCCGGTATCTTTACTGCCTCAATTTTCGAAGATTTTTGAAAAATTTGCAAACGAACTAGATTCTTTTATTGATAAATATGATTTATTAAATGATCATCAGTATGGGTTCAGAAGAAATCGTTCAACATCTCTAACTGTGATGGGAATTTATTGAAAATATTGCAACGGCTGTGGACGAAAAACAGTTTGGAATAGGTGTGTTCATTGATTTACGTAAAGCCTTTGATACGATAGATCATCCTTTACTTTTACAGAAATGTGAAAGGTATGGTTTAAGAGGTGTTGTACAATTTTGGTTAAATAGTTACTTGAATAATAGGTTCCAATATGTGAGTATTACAGTTTTTGCCCACTGCTTGAACACATTTTGCAAAACCCCGCTCGCTGTGCCAAAACTGTACACACAAGTACACATGACACAACACTGGGAAATATACCATTCACATCTGTGCCAAATTGGAACTCTACTCCCAAAACCTAAACTCTGCTGTCAAAACCTAACATTCCTTTGTCAAAATGTAACTCTGTTGCCAAAATGACACATACCTGCACCATATGCAAACACTCACAGATCAGGGGGAACACACTAGTCTGCTGTACATAAAACACTGCAGTCCTTGATTCCCATTGTTTATTCAGAAGGCACATTTACAGGGGACACATTTCCAAACAACCATAAACGCAAATAGACCTACTCAATACTGCACATTGCAGTACCATGAATACAGGTAAAGCAAATAAAACAACAACAACACAATAGTACTGCAATAGAAAAAACACTATACTGTAAACACAAAAAACCATGACAATTGTGCATAAGTGGGCTCATGGATCCCGCCGTCTGTTGGGGTCTGGCCACAGGACCTCATCAACATCGCAAGCAATGTCCTCTCCCGCTAGGCACCGGGGTAAATATCCTCTTGCTCTCCCTCCATCCATGCTTGCAAAGTTCTTGGAATGGCTACGCTGAGGGCTTTTTGTAGTTGGCTAATTGGTGTTCGGTTTTGCAAGTAGGTGCCTTCAGGTGTGTATTTGAGTGGTTGCAATTACCCGATGTGTTTTGTATTTTGGATACATGTGTTTTCCGAATGGGACCCTGAGATTTCATTTTGTGAGCGAAGTGTCTTATGTATGAAATAGAGTGTAGCATGCAGGACCATGTGTGTTGCATGAGGGAGTAGGTGTGTTGCATAATTGGTACTGGGGTGCAAAGCAGCGCTTTTGTTTAAGGTAGGGGTACATGTGTTTGAGGTATGGTAACAACAGCTTCACGTTGTGTTACTTTAGTCTAAGCATGGGTTTATAGTGTTCAAGCAACGGGCAAAAACTGTAATAACATGAAATCTAAACTTAGAAAAGTAACTTGTGGAGTTCCACAAGGATCTGTTTTGGGACGCAAGTTATTTTTACTTTATATAAATGATATTTGTACAGCCAGTGATACTTTAAAATATGTGATGTTTGCTGATGATACAAACTTATTTTTCTCTGGAAATGACATAAAGAAATTACTGAAAACAGTGGAAGCAGAACTCATGAAGTTAAATAGATGGTTTGTATTTAATAAACTATCATTGAATGAAAGTAAAACTAAATTTATGTTATTTGGAGGTAGTAAAAATAATATTAAAGTAAAATTGAATTTAAATAATGTTGAAATTGAAAGATTACATGGTCCACTATTGTAGCTCTGATGTCATCAGCAATTCTATTTCTTACTCTTCCTACCCTTCCTCTCCCCCCACCTCATCTTCCTCTCCCCCCTCCTCGTCTTCCTCTTGCTCCTCCTTTTCCTTGTCGTCCTCTTCATCCTACTTCTTCACCTCCACGTCCTCTTCCTCGGCCTCCTCTACTTCTCACTCTTTCTGCTCCCTCCATTGTACTCCGCACACACAGCTTACCTGTATTATAGTGCTTAGGCTGATTGCAAAGTGAACTAATTATCTAAAAAAGTTTTCACATGTGAAAGTGTGCCAGACAGTTGGCAAATTAGTGTTAATGATAGCCATACATGTGTATACTTTTGCTAGGAGTGTGTTGGAAATTTGGTAATTGAGTGTTGTGCAGTGAATTGTGCCTACAGTTTTGCAAAGTGTGTGTTACAAAATTGCAAACTGAGTGCAAAGCAGTTTTTGCTATAAGTCTGAATAGTTTTAGAGATTGTGCTACAGGTATCACAGTTAGGGTTTAAGCATTCAGAAAAAACTGTAATACCTGGCATAAAGGCAAGTATTATGCCTTCTGAATAAAAAAAAAAAACAACTAGTCACATGCATTGTGATTTTGTCCCATTCTACCACTCAAATCCTGGATTCTGGTCAGCTGATTGGCTGGGCCATTCTAGCTTTTTTCTTTCTTTCTCTGTAAACAGCTGAGAGTTTCCTTGGCTGTGTGTTTGGGATCATTGTTTTGTTAAAAAACATCCTGCCTCATTTCATCTTCATCATCCTGGTAGATGGCAGCAGATTTTTTATCAAGAATGTCTCAGCACATTTTTCTATTCTTTCTTCTTTCAATGATATGAAGTGTGCCAGCCCCACACCATGATGTACCCACCTCCAGACTTCACTGTTGGTATGATGCTTTTGGACTGATATGCATGTCCCTTTGACCTCAAAATATAGTGTGTGTTATGTTATCCAAAGAGTTCAGTTTTGGTCTCATCTGATCAGACTATAATCTCCCAGTATTTCACAGGCTTTTCTAAATGTCGATCAGCAAACTTCAGCATGATTTTTCTTCAGCAATGGACTCTTGAGTGGTGAGCGTGCATACAGGCCATGGTGAGTAAGTCCATTAGTTGATGTTTTCTTTGAAACTATTGTACCTGCAGATTCCAGGTCTTTCTGTAGCTCTTGGACAACTCTTCTGATCAATTTTTTCCGTCCTATGTATTAAATCTTGGTCGTGGTCGGTTTATGGTGAAATTATGTTCTTTCCACTTTTGCATTATGACCCCAGCAGTTCTCACTGTGCTTCAGTAGTTTCGAAATCCTTCTGTAACCACTGCCATCAGTACGTTTACAACAATAAGATTGTGAAGGTCTTGAGAGAGCTCACTGCTTCACCCATCATGGGATGTTTCTAGTGCGACACCTTTGTAACGAAGCACCTTTTTACAGGCAATCAGTTGGGACTGAACCAGCTGATATTAATTTGCACTAAGTTGGAGGATTGTTTTCTAATTACTGATAGATTTCAGCTGGTGTCATGACTTTCTGTGCCTTTTTATGCATCCCTTCCTTCATGTAATCAATACTATTTACTTACTAAATACTGTCATTTGTCATTATTGCACAGTTTAATTTCTTTCATGTGTGGATTGGATATATATATGAAAATAAAACTGTTGTCACTGAGGTACTGTAATGAATCATTCTTGCTTCCACATTCTTCTTCAGATACAGTTGCCACATGGCTCACTTGGTAATCATTGGCAGGATATAACAGACATACTGTATAGTCCCACCCTGTATGCCTAGGGGTATCTTCTGTATGTATATGCTTGTGCAGTAGGCATCTGCATCATGTTGCCGTCGAGTGTCTACAGTGCGACTTTTTGCATAATCCTGCTGAAGTGTACATTGCTTATTGCACAATGACAGCCTATTTATGCAACACCAAATTTTTTTTTCCCTGCAGAACTTTTTCATACAGTGAATAACAATGAATGATCTTTTTTTAAACAAAAAAGTATTTGTTAGTTACATAGTTACAAGCTATGATCAAATTTCAGCATGTTTATGATGTCATAAACAGGTCAGACAACTACAAAAAATAAAAATAAAAATAAAAACATACCAAAAATTATTTTTATTGAGTGATACCTATATCCACTATATCTAAAGTAAAGAAATAAAAAATAAATAAAAGAATGTTTCTTATAATGCAGTGATTCTAGTTTTTCACACAACTATATGTTATTTAAACAGACATGGCCCAACCTTTGCAACTGTCAGTTGACAACTCTCATTTACTAATCTACTCCCTTCAAGAGCAAAGAGTTTATGGATGTGGAAGTTGTCGGGTTCAAGCACTGGGATCAAAGACTTTTGTGCACAAAGTGTTGGGGTTAGCTATGGTTATGTGAGTGGGGTCAGTCTACAGGTCTAGCCTGACGGGAAGTAGTGAAGTGGCATGAGGGTTACTATATGAGCCTGCTGAGCGCAAACCCAAGGGGTCAAAGGGTTTGCTGTAATTCTTTGCTTCAAAGTCAAGTGACTGACTGCAAAAAGGAAAACAAAATAAAGTTGGAACAAATTCAACCAAAATTTACCTGAAAAATTACAAAAGAAGGTTCTTTATATTTCTTTTTCCTGTGGTTTTAAAATCTGTTTAATGATCATGTGAGAGGGTCCATGCAAAATATTTGACCTTTTCAGAATGGCGGTGTTGATGACATCACCACCTGGCGTGGGGCTTTCTGCTGTGGCAGCGAAGAAAGAGAAGCTCAGTGCTACAGCTGTGAAGACACTTGTAAACTGCAGAATGACATTACTCTCTGGCTCAGTTCCACAGCATCTCTTTTATCCTTCCTTCTCTCACCCCAACCGGTCGCAGCAGATGGCCCCACCCCTCCCTGTGCCTGGTTCTGCCGGAGGTTTCTTCCTGTTAAAAGGGAGTTTTTCCTTCCCGCTGTCACCACAGTGCTTGCTCATAGGGGGGTCATAATAAATAAACCCCCCTAAACCGAGATTTCATAGAGACATAAAACAGCTTCAGACAGCAAGCATTCTTTGGGCAGTATTTACTTTTAATTGAAGAGTATTGTATTATAGATATTTATATATTAATTTTATTTTCTTTGTTCTTTTCATATTTTAAGAAGTTTGTAGTGCAGTAAAAACAAATTTTAATATACTTGACATTATAATGAGAATAATTATGAATTATTATTATTTTGTTATGTATGTAGATATAATACATGTGAAGGATTTAATTTATTGTTTAGTAAAATTGGTTTAAATGCTTATTAAAAAGACTTATTCAGGAATATTGTACATGTATTCCAGTTCCTATTTACCAAAATGGTTATAATCCATTACTGTACCATAATTAAGTCATAATAAAAGTAATCAACTATAAAACCCATTGTCATTTTAAATAATGTAAATACTTCTTCATAGCCTTTTTATGACATTGACCATCAGATCAATATTGACCTATTGAGTCTGAAGGTTAGAAGAAATTTGACATTTTTAGGTTGACCTTAAAGACCTTGGTGGATCTTAGGCAAATTTTAATGATTGTGAATTTCTTATTTCACTCAAAACATTTTTAGCAATTCTGTTAGATCTGTCAGATAGAGGAACAAACACGCATGCTTGAAACAATAATTGATGCTAAAAACTCGAAAGGAAAAACTTGAAAGAAAGAAAATACAAAAACAAGGCAAAAATGACCAAAAAGTTTCCAGAGAATTCCCGACATGCTGAAGAAAGGATGCAAAATAACGACAAAGATGGAACAGTGGTGGGCCTTTTTTCTTGCCAGTGCCTGGGGGCCCTCTGTTTCATAAACCGAGCGTCATAATCAAAGCATAGATTATCAGTTTACTGTGTACACACAGTCTGTTTGTACTGGCTCTCTGCTCTGCTGTACTTCCTTTCTGCACCTTTCCACACCTCTTATTCAGTTTTTCCAGCACTTTCCTATTCTGAACATGAGAGCAGGAGGTGCTGCTTGTTTCTCTTCTTGCACAAATTAATGGTCGATAAATCTTGCATTGGACTTTTATATTTTAGTATTGCTGTTAGAGTTGAATTGTTAGATGTTTGTCATTTTTATGTTTACCATTTGTACAGTGTTTTAACTGATGAAACTCCACTGTCCTTCCCCCCAGATTCTCGAGGTTCTGGTGGGGGGCTGTAATGTTTTATTGCAGATACATCCTATCTGGAAGATCTGCTTCTTTTGATGTAGGCTTCCTGCGTTTACGACCCTTTGGTCAGCAGGAGGTCTAACACACACACACACACACACACACACACACACACACACACACACACACACACACACACACACACACACATTCTTACAGAAGTTCACACATATACATAAAATGCTTTGTCTTAGAACCAAGGGGGCGTGGCTTTGTTCTGACGTGTTTTGTGTGAACTGTCTCTCAATAAAAGGTAGCAGGAGGAGGTCAGATCTGGGGGTCATTTTCGTGGTGGACACAGACGAGGCCTCCCTTGCGCAAATAATCGATCGATCGACTGTCTTGTTTTCTTCATGATGAATAAGCCTCTAGAATTAGCGGGGTTTGTGGAAACACAGACCCAACAATTGCGTAAAAATGTCTCAAAAGAATTAAATAATTAAATTGGAGTTTTTTTCTGTCTACATCTCCTTTCTAAATGTCGGTTCACAATACTGTCTAATTATATTGTATCATTACTTGTAATAAAGAGCATATTGCATTCAAACCTCGTTTCTCGTGAGATCATTATGTGCCGTGATGTGTGTGTCAGATTTATTTCCACATGCTGTCACATTAAATCTTAGTGGCTCCACCAGTTGTCGAACTGTGCCATGAGGACACAGGTGCAGAAACACCAGATCATGTTGCTCACATGTCACCCTGTGGCGCCATCATTGCTGCTCCAGCTATTACCAATGCTTCTACCGCAGTCATTATTGCTCTTATCCCACAGCTCTATCTGTTGGCGTTAATGTTTGTTATGGTTTTCGAGAAAGTGTCGTCAGTTTGAACCACAAGCGTTTTAGTCTAGATTTGCCAGATTCTGTCTCATTCCTGGAAGTCATTTTTAGTTGTACCCACATTTTGAGGCTACAGCTGACTTCACTGTTCATGTGGTACAGGTTCGTGAGATTTGCAACATACAAGCTCCAAAGTGCATCACCTCATTCTCATCATGTTGGTTTTTGACACATTAAAACACAGATAATGCATGCATTGTTCAATGTTCTGTTAAATGAGATGAGATCTGGGGCGATTGTGGCTCAAGAGTTGGGAGTTCACCTTGTAATCGGAAGGTTGCCGGTTCGAGCCCTGGCTCGGACAGTCTCAGTCGTTGTGTCCTTGGGCCCATTGCCTACTGGTGGTGGTCAGAGGGCCTGGTGGTGCCAGTGTCCGGCAGCCTCGCCTCTGTCAGTGCGTCCCAGGGCGGCTGTGGCTGTGCCATCACCAGTGTGTGAATGTGTGTGTGAATAGGTGGATGACTGAATGTGTAAAGCGCTTTGGGGTCCTTAGGGACTAGTAAAGCGCTATACAAATACAGGCCAAAACAACATAGGCTTAATTCGAAATTTGTTCTGAGTACAGCTGCAGGATTAAGTCACAGAGTCATATTTTGTTTTTGCGCCAGGTTATGTGCATATTTTGTCAATTTCTGCTGTGAATGAGTAATAGCCAGCCACTAGTGGACATCTCAGGAACTGCAGTTTTGTGATATTTCTACATTGGCTTATATTTCATCCCTTAAGGACTGCCACTTGGGACTGTAGTACAGTGCTGGGCAAAAAGTCTTCAGCTCATTTCTTCATGTGTTGCTTCCAAGAAGCCAGAGTTGAGCAATCATTTGCTGGGCTTTCAAAGGATGATTTGGACATCAGCTGCTTTTGACTCATTTCCAGTCCTGATCATTTTTAGAATAATGTTTTGGGATTTTTGGTTTTTTTGGTTTTTGTTTTTTTTTGTAAAGCCACTTAACATTGACCTCTGCATCGTTCAAGCAAAAAAAAAAAAAAAAAGGCACCTCACTCAAAAGATAAACCCAATATAAACAACAACAGTTAAACAACAAAACAACAGAATATGATAGTGTCACATCATGTCTTTGGTTTGGGCCAAATATAAATGACACCTTTACAAATTCCACAATTTCTAATTTTAAACGTTTATGTTTTGCTTCTTTTGCTTGTTCGCAAATATCTTATCTGTGTTACGTATTTAACGAAACAGGCATGTAAGACAGGTATACGTAAGTAAAGGTAGTGTCAGTAAATCCTTGTATTTTAAACATTATTGATCTTCAGTGAATCTTGGGTTCACAACTTTGCTCACTGGGCTGTTTTGAACTTTTCCATCGTCAGTCAAAATATTGACTCTGGTCACAGATTAACTACTACAATCAAAGTGAAGACTACGGTATTATTCCTGGCCTTTATACAGATAAATAAAGGAATCCAAAAAACTATATATATTATTATCATTATGTTAGGAAGTACAAAACCTGTTCAAAGGGAACAACATGGCAGACCAATTTATTTAAAGATATGGCTGGCAGCCTACTATACAGCTTTCTTTTTAATACAATACTTTTACTATTTAAGGTGACTTTGTGGTGCTCTCTGTAGGAATAAAACACATTACTGAAACTGAAAAGGATACATTTTAGTCAGAGCATGAAACAAGTCATTAGTGTAGTTAGTAATTCAAAAAACCCTTATCCAAAAACAGTGTAACATCTGCCACTACCTGTCAGTGTATGAACTCAAGTGTCCCCAAGTTGTGTCTCTTTTTTTGTTTTGTAGTAATTTCATTTAATGAAACTGATATTTATTTTATTAAGTTAGAGCTAATTTCAGAGGTTTAGTTAACTATGCAGCTGAGCAAAGGGAGGAAAATAAGTGAACATGATTTTATTTTTCTATCTAGCTGCTATTTTTGGAGACATTTTTAAAGTTATTAAATTGTCAGTATTTTGTACTAAAGTAAACTGAAATTTCATAAAAGATTATTTTAATATTACAAAACTATTTGGCATTCCACCAGTTATATTAGAGAAGATCTAATCCAATTTTTACTCTTGTTTTTGTTGTGGGTTTAGTGGCATGTGACAAGTCAGAGAGCTTGATAACAAGCAGCAGTGCTGTTATGAGAGTCTTTGATTTTGCTAACAGATCCAGTGGCCTGCTGTGAAGGAAGCAGGCCAAAGGGAAGCAGGCCAGAAAGCATGGAAGGCTGTAAAACAGGGCAGAGGCAAAAAAAACAACAAGCAGCCCTCCGTGACTGGTGTCACCATGGCTTAACTAAATAACAGAGTACAACAGCTGTGCATCATTTAGTGTTTTTCTGTTGCTGGAATGTCATAACCATATTTAATTACCAATACTTCCTGTGCTCTAATACTGCTGCATGCATTTGTAGTAGTTCTTTTCTCCATATTCAATCTGAAATCACTTCCACATCAGCTGCCCATAAAGTTTTTCTTCTCTCCTGCATCGGGCTACGACTAATCTGGGACATAAATCGATTCCTTCCTACATCTTCATCCGAAACCAACCAGTCGCGACACAAGATTAAGGCAGAAATGTTTTCAGAAGCTGCTTTATTTGATCATTCTAATTGGAAAATTGGGTAAAAGGTCTTTTATATTTAGTTAAATGACCTCTAAAAATAACAGCTGATGCAATGTTACATAATCGCATACTCAAATCAAACTTATCTGAGGCAATCTGTGAGAAATGTTTATCTTGGTTACAAGTTTAAGTGCTGATGCCCTTTCTTAGAAAAAAAAGCGAGCTAGTATGTCAGTTTACTAGCTGTTGACTGAGCACAACGTGTACTGTACTCAAAACCAGTTCGTTGCACAGGATTGATTGTCCTTAAGGATTACGGCCACTGGGCTGCACCAGTGTACTCGAATATGCATACATACACAGACTACCGGGAAATAATGTGGGTCAAAGGGTTCACCACTGAGAAATAAGTGGTGTTTACAGCTGTATCTTTTTTGTGTGTGTGCGTGGCTTTGCTTTGGGTGTGAAAACGCAGGCCTTGATGAGGGTTTTCTGCCCATGTCGGCTGTTTCTGTTTGGGAATCAGCTTGTTTGACTCCATGTGAGTACACAAAATGATGCAAAAGAATGCCACTGAACCACCTTGTGTTTCTCAAGCAGCATTTTCTCGTGTGTGTGAGAGTGAAACCTCTCAGGACTAAAGCCAGCAGGTCCTCAGGCTGTTCCTCAGCATGAATCCAAAACATCAATTTCACCTGAACCAGGTCTGTTCAGTGGATTAAAACATTTTCAACTGTAGCTCAGATCAGAGACGCACCCATATCACGGTTTTATTAAAACTGCTTATTTTTGGCGTGGGAACCAGATCAATAAGTTTTATTCAAATGACTTGTCATCAGGTTTGCCTCTGGAAACATATCCATGGTGCAGAGTCAAGGAATGGGGGTACCACTAAAAAAAAGCCAAACCTACAAAGCCCTGTGTGAAAAAGTGTTTGCCCCCACTGCAGCTAAGACGCAGGAGATGCTCCCAAGGAGTTTTACTTAGAACATTCATATTAAAATTAATCATATCATAGTTTTATCCTAGAACATTTATGTCTCTTTGGGTCAACAACGGATTAGATTTCAGCCTAAAATTATAATTATTGCAGTTAGATAGCATCCTTTACCTACTTCATCACCTCATCCAATGCTGGTCATTCTTCTCTGAACAGAAACAGAAACAAGTTCACATAGTAGAGTCAGGTGGGATATTCCAGTCCATATTCACCTCAGTTCTGAATCATGAGTTCAAGACCCATCTTTTGAATTTGCCTGCTTGGTTAGGTTTGGACCCATGCCAACATTAAAGGCATGATAAAAGTTACAGTTGCTAACATTTTTTATATGTTCTTCTTCACCGCAGCTGGATGTCTCCTTGTGTTGCGGTCGGTTTACCACTTGCTACCATGGACTAAAAAGCTCAATTTTCAGTTCAGCTAACTAGATTTACGAAGGTTAGCAGCTGCTTACAGCCTTGAGGTTTCACTGCTAGAAACTGTCAGAATAAAGAACTAGCTGGATGTGCAGTAGCATGCTGGCAGAGGTGCAGTGGGTTAGCTCTCTGAGGTCTAAGGCCGGGACTCTACCAAGGTACACTTGGGCCCATGTGATGTAAATTTCATCATCAGATAGTGAGTGTGAGGATCCACGTGGATGTCCGCATACTGATCTGTTTTTCATGAACCCAAGAGGTGGACTTCAAAAGAGCATAACAGAAATGATAATTGGGTTGTAGTGTCTCCAGCTATCCCTGTCCACAATGGAGTCCACAAACATATCCAGTCATTCCAAGTCTTGTCAGGGAACAGTGAAAAGAAAATAATCATTCTTACTGACACAGATCAAAAAGTATTTACATACTTTTCCAAAAACTTCATATTTCTCTAAATGATAGGGTAAGGCACCAGTGATGACTTAAACCTCAGAGTGTTGAGCTTCAAACCCCAAAACTCAATGATCAATAAGATCTTTCGTATTTATTGATTGGCATCAGCTCAGTGTGAATAAGGAAATAAAGAAATACAAAGTAATGACAAATAAACAAACTGATGTTAGATTAACTGATTTTAAATCATGACTTGATAGCTGGTATATGCTGCAGCCTTTGCTGCTACTCTGAAAGTTAAAGAAATGCATGGATGGACGGGTGGATGATATTCATACATATCAGTCTTGATAATGACTCATAATGAGTTGTGAGTCTTATTCAAATGGGCTGATAAAATTTGAAGTGGGTGAAGAAAAATCATTACTGTACACTGCTGACTATCAGTAACCACATTAGACACGAACTGAGTTAGGTTAATGGGAATAAGTATTTAAAAGAAATTGCAAGAAGAAGTGGAAAGAGGCATTCAAATCTTCCCCTCTGTTTTTCACCTCCATTTACGGCCATTGTCTCAGTCAGCAGCAGCTGACAGAGTGGAAATCCGTCTCTTCTTTGGGAAGTACGAGTGACAGATGTCAAAAATACCTCCTCAGGGGACTATTTTTGTTGGGCAATCCAATCCATGCATGCTAATTTTGAATGAGCTGTTTTTCTGCACAGTATGAGCTCGGTTGGAAAAATAACCAGATTAGAATCACACGAGCCTATGTGATTAAGTGCAGAGCAAAGAAACTAATTCAATGTAAGGTTCTTCTCTAAGTCAGTTTTGCTTGTTAATACTTTTGGACACTTATATATTGATAGTGTTTTAAAAATACATTCCAGGAGCAAAACTGGCTCTACAATAATGCTGAGCCCTTCTTGCAATATTAGCCCTCGTGTTTTTAATGGAAGCTTGTTTAAGTGTCAAACTCAGCACTTGAGAGAAACAAAAACCCCTCACATATAAATATGCAAACACACACTCCCCAACATATAGAAACCTCATTCCCATAAAAGATTCTGTATCAAACTGCGGGACAAAACGGGCCTGCGAGATGTGCTGGATGTGATTTTCTCATTGTGGTTCTGGAGCGTGATGTGGGATCGGTTTATTAAATGAATGGTTTCTCTTGGAAATGTCCAAGACTAGTCTGACATTCACATAACAGAAATTTACAGGACACACACACACACACACACACACACATATGCACGCACGCACACACGCACACATGCGCACAAAAGTGCAAGGAATAGTCAGACCGCAGGAGAAATTGTAATGCTAACCAGGAAATGTTGGACGAGGATGACAGTTTCTGGAAAACACATTTTCTGACTGGCCATGCATCTTGTTACATAATTGTCCCGCAGAACTATTGTGCATTGTAATAAGCGTCATCCTGAATGTGTAAGTGACTTGAGTTAATCAACACTAACTCCTCTGGCTGGGCTCCTTATTGACTTTAAACAGGCGGGGCAGAGCCTGGTGGTTTTCTGCCAAGTACAGTCTAATCACTCTTATAATTGGTGTGAGGCATTAAGAGTGAATAATAAAACAGTCAACTCTCTGTCCCCTCCCGCTTTCTCTTACTCTCAGACACACTCAGATAAGTGAGCATAAATACAAAAACACACATGTTGCCAAAAACAGAGGCAACTGTGATGCATATAGTTGCATAAGCACACACAAAAACACAGTGTCTCTTTCGCATGTGGTAGTGTTTAAAAGCTCTGTCTTGAAGACAGAACTTAGGCACACTCATAAAGTTCTGTGTGCAGGCATGTGTGTGTGTGTGTGTGTGTGTGTGTGTGTGTGTGCATGCGTGTGTGTGCGTTTCTCCCTTTCTCTTTTGTCTTTGATGACCTACCCTCAAGTCTTAAGCAGTTTCTGTATATTGTTATGTAAAAGAGGAAGCAGATATCTCAGGAGAGGTACTGTTTTCTAACAGAACCTATCCCAGGCTTCATTATTGAAAGCAGCCGCTCCCAGTAAAAAAGCCATATAAAGCCAGACATAAAACCCCCTCTGTGTGGCTTCCAAAAAGTCATGTAAATGAGCTTGTAGATAGGGTTGAAACTCTTAATTCAGTATGTTCTGGAATGATAAACAAGTGCTTTGCAGACCTCTTTAATATGACACTTATTGCGTGTACTGCGTTTGCCAACATCAAGTGATTGCTCTGTCTGGAGGTGATTTTAAATCTCGTCTTACATGCAACATTTGGTGAAAATCTTTTTAAGCAATAGTGAATTATGCCTTTTGCAACAATGCTGAAGTAATCCTGAAAACTCAAAGGATCAGAATTGTCATTGCGCAATCTGCTCTGTCTTCTAGAAATGGCTTTATATAAAATTAATCTGCAGCAGCAAATGTTTCTAAAAAGAAACTTTTACCTGTTTAGGGACACTGAGTGTATTGGTGCTTACGGATCTGAAAAGTGAAACCAAACTGGGAGTGGCTTAGTAGCCAGCAGGGGGGCAACTCCTCTAGTTGCAAAAAGAAGTGTACAGGAATGTACAGATGAGACAAACTTAACTAAACTCTTAACAACAAAATTCTATGTACATCTAACAGTGCATGTGTGTGTGTGTTTGTATTTGTCTTCTTTGTAAGCTACATAGCTAAGCTACAATGCCACTTATTTTTAAAGACAACCTAACATCCCATGCACAGGAAGTGCTGTCTGTCTCTTCCTGTGAGATCTTTCCCGGTAATGATGGTTGAGTGTGTGTCAGAGCAAGACAAAAGTATCATGGTATGCAGTGCTACAAGCCAGTTGATAAAACCAAATTGCTTTTAAATATCAATACTAATAAGGCCCCAAACTTTGACCACAAAGAAAGTAACATCTGTTAAGTTATTTGTTTTAGAAAATCCTGGTGAGTTACATACTTTAGCTTCCTGTTAAGTTTAGAGAATGTATTTTACTATCCAGTTAAGCTCAGAAACTTTGGAAATATAACCCCAAAACAACCGGGAGCTATGAAAATGTGTTGTATTGTTTTACTTATGTTGTGTTCCTTGTAGCGTGGTATAAGTGTTTAAATGTTCCAATGATACGAGTGCTATTTGCAATGCTAGGTGTGATGCTAGCTGCTAAGTGCAGTTAGCCAAACCAACAAGTCGTAGCACGGTAGGCGGAGGTATTCAGGTACTTGATCTGTTAATATTAAAAAGGTTTAGTCTTAATAGAACTAGCTTATCTTTTAAAGCATTTGCTTTTTATATATTGGGGAAACCTGCAGTCAGCTAAGACTGAGGAAGTCACTTGGATGAGTGACAAAATGTTTCTCCCACTGAAAACGCTACGTCCAGATGAACAGAATCAAACTTTGTGCATTTGCTTTGTAACATTAAGCCTTTAAAGCCGGTCAGAGCAGGCACGCTCCATTTTGCGTAACTATTTTTAAATCCCGGTAGAGCTGCAACCACGTAAGCTAGCGCAAAATTTTTTTTTGCACATGAAACCAGAGATGTTCTACTTACATCTTATGCCATCAGCTTGTGCTAGGTCACGGTTTCCTTCCACACATAGTTTTGCAAAAATTGCATAAAAAGCACTTGCAGCAACAAAAACATAATACTCCAGAAACACGCTTTGCCAATCCGATCAGCTGTTTATGGTAAATGGCCACTTCCTACATTGAAATAGACGTCAGTGCGAACTATTGCATGTCCGCCATTACCTGCCCGAAACCGGAAGTGACGTCATTTTCGCGGAAAATGTAGTTTTTTACTGATAGGCCTTATAAGCCTATACTGGTGTTTTCAAAAGTCATGTTTGACTTCATGCTTTTCTGAATAGTTTCTGGGATACTTAGAACTCAAATTGCACTGCTTTAAATAGTTTATTTTGATGCACATGCTGTTTTCTTTGCGAAATTGCATTATAGGATTTATTTTTGTTTTTTCTGCAGTATATAAAAATTGGTGTATCTCAAAAATAAAACTATGAAGACACTCAAAATAAATTTCCTGTTGTTGTAAACTATTTTTTGCAACTTTTTTGTTTTTTAAAGTTTTGAGGGATAGTAGAAATATATGTTAAAAAAACAAAAACGATTTTAAATCTTTTTGTAGTTTATTGCACTTTCTTGCAATTTATGTAGTTACTATGGACTTATAATACATATTATTAAAATTTGGGCTATAATAGTTTTATTGATATATAGCAACTAGAAATGCTCCCCAAAATGGTACTACAGCATGTAAAAATATAAAGTAAGCTCTGGTGGACTTGGTTCTATGGTAGGTCTTAAAGGGTTAAGCTCATGTGCACAATATGAGTTCTAGAACTCATTCATTACTTTTGTTTCTACTCTGAGAATTTAACCTTTTCTGTAAAGAAGGTCAAACACTTTACCTAATGAATGCCATGCCCACATCATATGGGAATTATGGCAGTTAACAGTTTGAGGCTAAATATTTTTCAGGTTGTAATAGTACCTCGGTTCGCCGGTATAAAAAAGCATAATAATTCATATTTGCCTGAATCCGGAAACCTTGCTTTACTTAAGGTCCATCATTCAAGGTAATTATCATCATCATCATGCATGAACACACTCATGGTGTCAGTTGTTCTTTCATTATAACATAGAAAATTCCTACATGTGTTGTTAGAAAGTTGAAACAAATTTAATGAAATGTATTGACAGCAGAGGAGGTATTTGCTGACACTGGCTCTTAAGTCCAGGATTTCTGGCTGAGTGACCATCTCTTTCAGCCACTTGACAACCTTTTTGCTCTTGCCCGGAATGCATGATGTGCTCCAGGCCTGCTTTTTGGTGATGGCCCAAGCATTTTTCATGCATGCTCAGAAACAATTTTGGATCCTTTGCTGTGCACCTTTCTTAAAAATGGACAAGCAGTAAAGTAAAATAAGTGTCTGTGGCTTGGAGCACCTAAATAAACTGGTGGCAGGCAGGGCAGCAGAGTGAGCATGGTTGCTCCTTGCTCTTTTAAATAGCCATATCCCAAAAAAACAACAACTGGTCACTTTATTCGGCGCTAACAAGACTGAGACCTACATCAAAAAGAAGCTTTAAGTCCATGGAGGATGTTGAGGGGTGGCCTTGCCAGGATACTCTGAATCATGTACTGTTGGGATGTTCGTGTTGTCTTTGCTGCCACTAGCTGGGTAGATTTATGCAGGTGAAACTATTGGTTAGGTTTAGGTGATATATGATTGATGTGGACGCTGTACGAATCAGTTGTGGTGAAGAGAGAACTGAATATTAAAATGGAGCCGTTGATTTACCTGTCAGTCTACATCCCTACCTTCACCTATGATCATGGTAATGAGGTCGTGGATACATGTTGCGGAAAGTAATTTCCTTTAAAGGGGGCTGAGCTCTACCATAAAGATAGTGTGAAGAGCTTAGTTATACGAGAGGGAATGAAGTCGCTGCTCCTCCACATTCATCGTCCTGGACGCATCCTAGATGAGGTGTTTCAGGCATGTCCTATCTGGACGAGGCCTTGGGATAGGCCTTTGGGAATTGCCTTGGGATTGACTCGGCGTCTGTCCAGACAAGCTGGAAGAGGTAGCCAGGGTGAGGAAAGTCTGGTCTTCTTTGCTCAGACTGCCGCCCTCATGACCTAAACATGGATAAATAGTAGAAAATGGATGCATGGATGGCTGGAACTACTGGGTTCACAGGTGTTTGGTTTGAAATGTGCCACTTCACAACAGGAACTCTGGAAAAAGTTTGGAGTGACACACTTGTCTGACTAATGGCATGACCCAGTGTATCAGGGCCCTGACGTCAAAGGACATGTTGTGCACAAATGGCCTACGCTAGCTGCAATGGCATTAGTCGATGCCCGAGGTATTTATATTCACTGACTTGCTTGATGTGTTTAAAGATATTAATGAGGATCTACGCTTGACAAACATTTAGAAGTAGATTATGAGGCCACCACTCCGGCTGACGCAGGTTATCTGACTTGTTTTGCCTGCAAGGTCTGAGTGGGTTGTTAGTCGGACCTCTCTATCAAAGAAGCAGGCTGTGTGTGAGTAGGATAAGTGATGAGATCGCTTATCTGTTTTAGTAAAATCACTGAAAGACCATCCAATTTAAACAAACGCTTAGCAGCACATGCTACTGCAATTACATAATAGAGAAGATTAACCTGCTGAATGGGCTCAGTCCAAAGGGCTTGGCTAACATAGGGCATATACAGTTGACAGGAAACGCAAGATGATTTAAAGTAAGCAAAAGATGACTGACCCTGTTTATGTGTAAGGTTTATACGAAAAAGTCCCTTCTTTTTTAACCTGAAAGATACTTTGTGTGAAAGAGAAGAAGCCCTAAACTGACATCTGAAGCTGAATTTGTGCCCGCCTTGCAGCCGACACAAAGTTTCACTATGTGTCTGCCAGGTTTCTGACTGTGTGTGTAATGCCAAACTTGCAGTATCTGATTTGGACAACATACAGGAAGTTAAGCCCAATTACAAGTCTAAGACTGGCCTCATGTAAAATCCAAGGTAATTCGTTCAGATCATGTGTTTGCAAATCATGCTGTATGCAAATCAAATACATGCAATTATAAGTGTTTGTATAGCACTGCATGAAGATAAAAATGAGCAGAAATATATTAAGTAAGAACCCAGCGCTGGCCTGACAAAGACCTTTTTCACTACAGGAAAATAAATGACTTTCTACAGAACATATGACTCAAAGCAGAATAGAAAAGCTACAGTAAAAGCTCCACCGGTGGCTTATAAATGCGCCTATATACGTAAAACAGCTTCAGGTTGAGATATTTAGTTTCCAGGTTCTGTGTGTTTCAGAGCAGCTGCCAGCAGCGCTAATAATGAATCGACTTGAGTTTGTTAGTCAGCTGGGCGCTGAACTGAAAGGGCTGGCACAGTGT
The DNA here is from genome assembly GCF_041146795.1 of Maylandia zebra. Lineage (NCBI taxonomy): Eukaryota > Metazoa > Chordata > Actinopteri > Cichliformes > Cichlidae > Maylandia > Maylandia zebra. Next base: position 13,609,293 of record NC_135186.1, read on the forward strand.
GCTGGAAATGTGACTGACCAGGGCGGTCACTGGTTCAAATCTCAGGTTAATGAGTAACTTGTATGATGGCGATCACACTCGCATACACAGGTTTTTCAGCCAGCCAAATGTTTTTCTTTGCCAGTCAGTGTGTTATATTTGTGTTTTTTTAACATACCGGCATAGGTGCCCCTCTGAAAGCCATATACTGCTTTTATAAAGAGCTCCGTTTAAAGTTCCCTGTTGGCTTGGACATTTTGGCCTCGTTTGAATAGTAATTTTGCATCACACCTTTGTAAAGAAACAATTTGCATAGCAAGCATATTATATATCACATATTGCAAAAAGTATTACCAGTCACACATGTTTTCCAGTGCTGATCCAATCATCTTGAGCAACATCCTGCAGAAAAAAATAATCTCCTCACAACTGCATGCGTAGTAATCATAATAAATTTCAAAGCCTGAGTTTATTTTGAAAGTGAAAAGTGCATTTATGATTATTATTCTAAGTTTTTGATGCATATGTCCACACTGTATGATTTATGCTGAAAATCCAGGTGTCTTTACACTATAGTTTTTAAGGGTTAGAGAAATCTGTAACTCTGATTCGGTATCCTCTGTGGCTTTATACGACAGTTTGACATTCTCTCTGTTTGAAATGTTTTTAATTATGACAAGGCAGCCAATTAAAATTCTATAGAGCTAGTTAGAGATGTACTGATGGCATACTCATTTCATTCTAAGTGTAACTGATGGCATACTCATTTCATTCTAAGTGTAACTGATGGCATATACAAGCAAAAATAAACTTTTCTTCAAGGTAAAATTGTATTTTCGTAATAGAAATATAATTTGGCACCAGTGGAAGAGACCTCTGGCAAAGCTGGAGGGGGGCATAAGGGGAAAGAGAAGATGGAAAAGAGGAGCATAAAGGCAAAACAAAAGCTACGTCTCTGTAATCTGTCTAACCCTACCATTTAAAGCACATATGTTCACCACGGTTGTAGTGAACAGACCTATGTTTTGGAGAGAAAAGGGACATTTGGTTGCTTCACTCTGCTGATTCATAAAAGAAATAAACCAGGACAGAGAGGGAAAATATAAGGTTGTGCTGCACTCACACACTATAATTTCACAAATACACGCAGGAAAAAACATGTTACATTTACATTGAAAAGTACTGCAAAAGCCAATCAAATGTAATGAATATCCCAACCACATATGCATAGTCTGCATATGTCCACCGAGTGTGAGTGCAGAATCTCCTCAACACATTTCTAATTGTTTTGCAATTTTCAAGTGAGATCATGCTTTAAATCTAGTTGTGCAAGCTGATGAATGAGTTTAGGAGGGGGTCCTTCCCATTCCATGATTTGCACCAGTCGATATGACCCAAAATTATCTCAATAGATGTTACACTCCATCAGCCTCTCAGCCCTGGTGGGGTCAGTGGCCTCCTCAGTCATGCTGTGCTTTAGGCTGGAATGTGGGTTTTACTGACAATGTGGGTGTTTAAATCTTTCATTACCAAGCTGTGTTACTTCACTTCACTTAAGAGTATGTCAAAACAGTTCAGCTGAGGAGGCACAGTGTCAGGTTTCCCCAGGACTCAGGTACTTGCATCCAGAAATCTGGAGATTTATCAATATGACAACAAAGACAAGTTGTGATCATGAATCTACCCATTTTTTTTTTTGCATCTGGCTCTGATATTTACATCAGTACATGTGCTATTACTGAGGTTTTTTTTTTGTTCATTATTTATTACTATGTGATATTCAATTCAATTAATTTGAATATTTAATTTGCTATTTTGTTTCAATATTGATGCAAAGTCTAATTTGGACAGTTAGGATAAATGACTGGCTAAACATAGGGTTGAAGAAGGCTCTAATGTGATAATTACTTGACTTGGCCATCTATATCTTCTTACTTTCAGCACTGGTAAAAGACTCCTTTGGATGTGCGTGTAGAATGTGTGAAGATTTTGGACAAAATATTGACATGACATGATGAGCCAATACAAAATCACATTCATCTGTCAGAGCTGTGCTCAATCTTGTGGCTGGCAAAGTTACGATACTGCAACATTTTCTGAACCATCTTTAAGTTCACTAAGTCCTCTTCACTCAAAGATGATCTTTATCTATTTGTTTCATAGCTAGACTACTGTTATTTGAGCTCCAAGAAGCTTTTGGGAAATCACAGGCCCCAGGTTGGTAACTTTCCAAGCCTGGCTCAGTGCTTGTACTGCGGGGTAAGGAATGCAGTGGTTGTTTTAACATTACAGTGGCCTGGCAGGATTCAGCTGTGGTAAACCACTTGGTCCCAGACACCCTCAGCCATGCCCTGCAGGGTGCCTTCAACGGCGAGCCTCAGAGATTGGAGGCAATCAGAAATGTACAATAAGATATGTTTGAAAATGTTCCCGAGAGAAGGTTCTGCTGAAAGAAAATCTGAAATGCACAGCAGGGCATCCCACTGACACAAAATATCATAGTGAAACAAGTGAGCAATTTATGTACTGTTTCTTGCAAAACTGAGGAAACAGACACTGCAGGGCATTTGACAAATGTTGTATTTTACAATAAACTAAACAAGTAAAGCAAACAAGTAGCAAACCTCAGGGCTATCAAACCCTATCAAACCCTGAAGCAACAACAAAAAATGCTTACAGCTGTTCCTACAATAATACATCACTGTGACAAAACTGATTTAAATTATACTTCATGTTTCTGAATTTACCTTGAATCATGTACAATATCATTTTGATTTTAACTTTATTGACCATTGTGTCAGCCTGTCCCTCAATATCTGTTTCAAACAAGTGTCTCAATTCCAAGCCTGTTACTTGCTGAAAACATTCACTTTATTTGGTCATTATACTGTATGTGTTCTTTTCTTTTTTAACAAGTGTGAAAACCATGCATTTATTGGATACTATTTTTAAAAGTAGATTAATAGCAGGAGCATCAACTGTATAAAAGAAAGCTGTCCTGACTTTGATCTGCTACAGCCCTATGTTCCTAGCAGGTCTTTGAGGTCATCTGATCAGGGCTTACTTGCTATAAAAAATACTAAGAGGAGGACTAAGGGTGATAGAGCTTTTGCCACTGTGGCCCCTAGACTGTGGAACTCTCTCCCCCAAGCATTAAGAACTGTGGACTCAGTAGCTGTTTTTAAAAAACAACTCAAAACTCACCTTTTTAAAACTGCTTTTGGTTAATTTTTTGCCTGTTTTATTTTCTCTATTTAAATCTTTTTATGACTTGGAATCTTATGTGCAGCACTTTGGGATTCTGTCTTGAAAGGTGCTATATAAATAAAAAAATATTTATTTATTATTTATTTATTTTTCCCTGACAACTTTGTGTTAAAAAAACTGAACGCAAAATATGAAAACTTTGGACTGAGATGAAGATGAAGTTTTAATGTTTTAGTTAACACGAGCTTTAACACGTAACGTGCTAACTGGGGCCAACACAGTCTAGGGTTTTTTTGCATTCTCTGACCATCTCTGACACACAGCTTAATGCTCCAGACCAGAAAAATGGCAAAACCTCTGCTTTTGTACAGGCACCCTCTGATTAGCTGATCAAGTACATTTGATTAGCATTATCTGGCTGCTACTTAGCTTCTTAATTAGTCTAGAAACAGTTACATGGTGTGAAAACTTTTTTTTTTATGCTTCTGTACAACCTCCCTACCTCTCACTGAAATGTATGACCACAGCAAACACTTTCCTGATGATTTATGCCCACAAAAGCAAATTTTAAGTCTTTTTACATACAACATGATTGTTTACAACATGCTTTTGTAAATGATGGCAATAATAATTAACAGTAAAAAATAATTATTGGGACAGCGTTGAAAGCGGAAACGCTGTCAATACTTGAGGTTGTAAGAGTCTGTTTATACCTAAAACTGTTTTGTTTAAAACAACCATTACATTATGAATGCGATTGTGGCTACAAGCAGTGGAAATTAGCCTTTTTTAAAGGGTGGTTGGCCTCTTCTTTTAGAGAGAGCATGAGTTCAGTCATTTGAGAGAGGCTCAGAGTAAAGCTGTTGCTCCTCCACATTAAAAGGAGTCAGTTGAGGTGGTTCAGGGAAATGATCAGGACTTGCTGGAAAGATTAGATCTCTTGGCTGGCCTGGGGGAATGGCTTGGTCTTCCCCCAGATAAGCTGGAAAGTGGCTGAGGAGAAGGAGATCTGAGTGGAAGAGGATGGGTGGATTTGGATTTGGAGAAGGGGGTAAGGGTGTCACCAATGATGCCTTTAATTTCAAGAAGTTAAGTTGTTGTCTGTGATTGTGTGTCCTAATATAAAAATATATAAAAACAACTCTTCATTATGCATGGTTTATGTTGCGTTACAGATGCAATTGTACTGAATAGCCTGCAGAAAAATACTGATAATCTTCAGTTTAATTTCTTATTGAATTCCTCCTCCTTGCAATCTGCAGGACATTCTGCAGATACAATCATTGTCCAGGATGTTTCCATCTGAAATTTAAACAAGAAGAATGAGAAAGATGCAGCAAAACACAGAAGAAAAAAGAAGCAATAGCTAGTATTATGAAAGCCTTTCATCAGCAGTTTTATCAAAGCTCTTCTTTATAAGCATTCAGTCTGAGGATGTTGTTTTTTTTCTCTGCCATTTTTTTTCTGTGTTTGTTTAGCCTCCTCGTTCCTCAAGTCATTCCTCCCCAGCCACAATACTAGCCCGTTGACTCTCCAGGGGAGTTGAAGATGTTCAGAGGTCCAATTTTCAGATTCCAGTACAAATGATATGGTGGCTGCAAAGGAAAAAAAGAAAAGGGGAAAAAATACTCTTTTTCTCTCTGCCTCTCTGTTCTCTCGTCTTCTCTCTGCCATGATGTTGCAGTTATGTTGTCAGTAACAAAACACAGAGCTGATGAATGATTGATGAAAGCCCAGCTAGTGAAACATAAACTCACATTCTCGTGGGCACAAAAGGAAAGTAACCAACGGACTGCTTTTAGAAACGTGGAGCATTCTGGGTAGACTGTGTCTCGACAAACAAGTGTTGATATGTTGATATGAATAACTGGACACAGATTGAGGCTTCAGTTATGTAAACAGATGGCAGAAACAATCTCATTTGTTGAGGAAAAGCAACAAAAGGCAGGACCAGTTTCACACATTTTCACATCGACATGTTGCATTTACTGCAATTACAGTTTTTCTCAAATGCTAAAACACAAAAGCCAATCCTCTAAACCAAATGTCCAGTTGTCTAAACACATTTACTAAACCTAGCCATCATTTACCAATATCATAAACACATGTCACATGAAGACAATTCACAGAACACAATCCTCCGTTGTCATAAATCTAATCACATCTTTCCTTGCTAAAACACAAGTTGCAAAAGAACTCTGCTCATATTCCCAAATGAAAGCTCATGTGATGCAACATGCTTGCCACAGTCAGCAATATTTGAACACAATGAACACACCTGGCATCATCAGTACACACAACGACTCAAAATTGAAGACACTTGTTGCTAATGCTGTGACCACATGTATAAAAGCAAGTTCAGAGTGCACAGTATGCTGAAGATTCCAAACAAACACAATGGATGAAGGCAGAGTTGGGGAAGAGGAAGTCGATGCAGAGGAGGGAGAAGAGCTGGCCCTGGAAGAAGAGGAGCAGGCCAGCGAGGAAGAGGAGTTCAAAGGAGAGGAGGAAGAGGAGCAGGCCAACGAGGAAGAGGAGGAGGCCAACATGGGAGAGGAGAAGGTCCAGGAGGGAGAGCAAGACAACCTCGCACCATCATTACGGACGAGATGCGAGCAACAGTCATTGACCATGTCATTGTCCATGGCATGACAATGGCTGAAGCAGGACTAAGAGTCCGTCCAAACCTGAGTAGGTTCACTGTGGCCACCATTATCAGGGCATTCAGACAACACAACAGGTATTGTACTCGATTGCTTTCTTTGTCACAATACAGTTTTACAAACCTGTGAAAGCAGTCTATTGGTTTCAAATCAGTGGTGACTAGGGATGGGTATTGATAAGATTTTCACGACTCCGATTCCATTTTCGATTCTGTTTAACGATTCGATTCTTTGTCGATTCTTTTTTTTAAAAAAAAAGGAGAACACTAAGGTCGAATAGCTTAGAACTTTGTTTTATATCTGAACAAGGTAGAAATTTAGGAGTAGCATGGCCTTACAAACCCAACAGTGAGATCTTAAGAGATCCAGGCTACAGCTCTTCAATGGGGTGTCACAGGGTCCCCAGGAAAAAAAATTGTAAATGTAAAATAATAAAATAAATATTCTTCTGTAGCAATAACAAAGTATAATATAAATTGTTCTGTGGCAATTACACAAGAATATCCAGTAATGTCCCTGCCTACAATTAAACACATTCACTTACCGAAAATCGGGGGCATCTGCTGTGGCAGCCTTTTACCACAAACTCAGTCACTGCTCGGTGACATTCGTCTATCCTGGCCTGAAAGGAGACGCTACCGGTAGACTGCAGCGAGAACTGCCAGCATCTGAGCCAGACTCTGTCTGTCTCTCTCATCATGGTCACCTAAATGCACAGTAATGGCAGGTTTTGTAATAAAGCAGATAGCGCTAAAATAATATGCACTGTTTACCTGCCACATTAACGGGAGAGGACGTGCAAACGTTACTGCTGCTGCTGGGTTGAGATTCATGAGACCGGAGCGGAATTAAAAACACGACATTCATTTAAGGTCATCGCGAGTTTTGTGAGCAAATGCTTTTGCATATTCGTAGTGTTTCCTCCCTTAAATTAAATATCTACTTTGCAAGTATTGCAAGTTGCCCTGTTGTCATCCGTTCTTGTAAAGTATAATCAAACTTTTGAGCGTTTGAGCCGCTTAGGCTCCGTGTTTCCTGCCGGGTAAATGATGCTCCGCAACGTGGTGACATCATTCGGGGAGACTGGAATCGATAAGGGAATCGTTTGCAAAAATGGCAAACAATTCCAAGGAATTGAAACAGTGGGAACCGGTTCTCAACAAGAACCGGTATTGATAGCCATCCCTAGTGGTGACTGTATTGTAACACATGTCAATTGACAACACGTTTCTTTCTTTAGAGTTGAAAGAACGCCACATAGAGGTGGGAGGGTTGCCATATTTACAGCGACAAAAGAAACCCTCATTGTGGATATGGTTCGTGGGAACAACCTCATCAGACTCCAGGAGATCAGAGACAAAGTCATTGCCGATAATGTCAACTTTGAGAGCATTGACGATGTCAGCTTGGCCACAATAGACCGAGTTCTCTGGCGACGCGGATGAGATGGGTCTATAGGGTTCCCTTTGAGCACAACTCTGCGCGACACAAAGACCTACGTTACGAGTATGTGCAAGTAGGTATACATCCATGTTCACAGTACAGTTAGTGGACATACTGTGTTGCTCAGTGGCCTACATTACTTCTGGACAATACTGTGCTACCTGATTGACTGTTGTTCTGAACACCTGTGCACTTTCACATTTTCACAGAGGATATTACAGTTGGACGCGATGGCCAGACCTCATGAGTACCTCTTCCTGGATGAGGCTGGCTTCAACCTGCAGAAACGAAGGCAAAGAGGCCATAACATCATTGGCCAAAGAGCCATCACTGAGGTCCCTGGCCAATGGGGGGGTAATATTACCCTTTGTGCCATGGGTTTGGAGGGGCTTGTCCACCGGCATGCTGTCTTGGGTCTTACAACACCCAACGTCTCCTCACCTTCCTAGAGGGGCTAAAAGACATCCTCCTGGACCGCCAACAACACCATCCTGGGCCCGCACATCACATTTATGTGATCATTTGGGACAATGTCCGCTTCCACAGAACAAACCAAATCAGAGAGTGGTTCACCACCAACAGTGACCACTTTTTAAACATCTGTCTGCCACCCTACTCCCCTTTCCTGAACCCTATAGAGGAGTTCTTCTCATCGTGGAGATAGAAGGTTTATGACAGACAACCATACACAAGAGAGAACCTCCTAAGGGCAATGGAGCTGGCCTGTGTTGAAATCCCAGCGGAGGCCTTCCAAGGATGGATTCGCCATTCCAGGGCGTTTTTCCCGCGGTGCCTGGCAAGAGACAATATAACCTGCGATGTGGATGAGGTGATGTGGCCCAATGCAGCTCAGCGATATGATGCCGCACAGTGATTGTGGTGTGTGTGTGTGTGGTGTGAATAACGTAAATAAAAAAACTTCACACCCTGATCATGTTTTCAAGAGTACTGTTGTGTGCAATAGATTCTGTTTTTGCATTGAGTTGTGTTACAGTAGTGTACGTACATGCAGGATTTTCTATAGATTTATACTCTTCATCTGAAATTCTCAAATCTAAATGCCTAATCTTCTGCTGAGATCTACGACGATCCGTTACTGTATAGTTTCTAAAAATATGCATTGGCAGTTATGAAACAAAGGATTTTCACAAATTGAGCATTGTGTTTTCAATTTTGTTGTAGTGTGTAATGATGTATATAGTGTTTACATTTTCGAAAGCTTCGAGCTGCTCTTTTGGTGTTACAGTTTGAGTTTTGCAGTGGGAAGGTGTGGTTGTGTTTAGACATTGGGGAACATGGTGGAAACGTTTGTGAAATGTGTTTTAGCATTTGAGGAAAAACTGTAAGATGCATAGTTGCTGCCTTGATTATTTGGTGACAGTACATATAAAATTGTTGGGTTGGATCCAGGGGTTCACTTCTTGGGTTTTGTTAAATGCTACAAAGAATATGTGCCACAAACATATCTCTTGGTTTCAGTTACTGAGTTACAAAGTTTAGCTTAGATACAAAGTTTTAGTTCTTAAAAAGAGAGATTGTGTGGCGTAAGAGTGGATAATGTGCACGAAAGAAAGATGTTGTCTGTTCAGAAGATGTGATTCTTAAGTCTGCCAGTCAGACACATAATCTGGTGTTCCAGTTCCAACTGCTACTCCTTTGTTGAATGCAGGTATCAAATATAGAGAATAAACACCACAGATAATGATGGTTACCCCCCTGCTTGCTTAGCCCCTACTGGGAAGAATCAATTCCCTGAATGGTGTTTAACACAATAATGACAACAGGATGTAAATGAATAATAAGGAATAAAATGTTTTCATGTTCATCTTCTGCACTCGTCTCTTTTCAGCTGAGTGCAAGTCGTAATATTGTTATTTACAGCCACACTAACATCTCATTTCTTTCTCTCTTTTCTGTCTTTCCACAGAGCTGAAGAAAGAAGTCCTCACACACAAACTTGGCTGTGTGTGGGGTGGCGCTGACAGAGAGATGAAGTGTAGTAACATTAATGGAGTTGGCGAGAACACGCTATGTCGCCATACGAGCAGTAAAAGCTTCCAAACATTGAACATAATGAGAGCGGTAAAGACAGAAAGCATCATAGTCAGAGCTTTTCACTCAAGCCAGCTGACTTGACCACGGTTTCTGGTTAAATTAAAAATGATCGCAATCTTACTACATAACAAAAGTTCTTTTTTTTTATACCTCATGTGGGACAGAGAGACAGTGGTTAGCGCTGTCACTTCACACCAAGAAGGTTTGTGGTTTGAAGCCCAACTGGGGCCTTTCCTGTGTTCGTTTTGCATGTTCTCCTTGTGCGCACGGGTTTCATCTGAGTACTCTGCTTCCTCCCACAGACCACAGTCCAAAGACATGTTAGGTGAACAGTTTATTCTAAACTGGTGGTGGATAAAGAGCTTTAAGTGTTTAGAAGAAGGTGCTGTATGCACGTGTGGTTAAAATGGTAGTTTAAAGCACTTTGAGTTATTAGTAAGACTGGAAAAGTCCTAAGCTCATTATGAACCAAAACTTTAGGCTCTGGTGTGACATTTGAGTGCTTTTTACAGCCTAATTTATTTCACAAATGTGGCACTTCATTTATTAAAAGAAGAATGTTGCATGTGCATGACATCTAAGCAACAATTGTTTTGCATAAAAAAGGGGAAATCCTACTAAGCTTCTCTAGAAACAAAATGGTATCAGAGTTTTCAGTCTATAAAAACTTAGTTTGCACTGGTACATTTTGGGGACTGCATGTGAATGTTCTTCTTTTAGATGTTTGATTTCTTAAAACTGAGGAAACTATACTTGGCTTTAAAAATCTAATGTCTAACTAGAAACTTCCTCTGGATGGCATTACCTTGGCCTCCTGTAACACTCTGAGGAATCTTGGAGTCATTTCTGATTGGAATATGTCCCTCATCATGGATATTAAATAAGTAGGACTGATTTCTTGCAATATCTCTAAAATGAGAAAAATCCTGTCTTAGTGTGACGCTGAAAAACTCTTTCATGCACTTATTCCTTCTAGGCTGGACTATTGCACTTCATTACTGTTACAATGCCCTAAAAGGGACTGTACTGGAACTAAAAAAAAGTATCACCCCAATAGAGTACTTTGGTCGCAGACACTGCTGGCCTACTTGTGGATCCTTCAGCTTTCAGACCCCAGCTCCCTTTCCCACACATGTAATCTGTCTAGCCTCTACTGATTTCCATACCTCCTTTTTCAAGAATACCTCCACCTGCTCCCTATTCTACATAGATTACACTGTCGTCTTGGAACATCATAGTCCACAGAGACTACTGCCTGACCTCATCTGTCAGCCTGTCCATCACCACAGCAAACAAGAAGGGGGTCAGAGCAGATCTCTGATCCAATCCCACCTTGAAGCAGTCAGTCACTCAGACTGCACACCTCATACATGCTGTCTTTATACATGTCTTGCACCATGCTAACATGCTCCTCTGCTACTCCTGATTTATACAATACTGCAGTTCTTCTTGTCACCATATCAGTTCTGATCACATATAAATATAAATGCTCAAAGATGGCTCCTAAATGACAATAATCCATAACCCATGAATGCAGGAGTAGCTTCAGCGCTGAAGTAGTACACTTCTGCATTTTTGCTCATGCATCTAAGCTATGTGTATGTGGTGTGTGTTTGTATTATACAGTAACCACAAAGCACATCTGCTAAGCTGTAACAGATACTGGTGACTGCTGAAATCGGCTGCCCACATAATCCAGGGCTCTGCAGAAGGGATCATCTGTTGGGCTGTGATCTCCTTTTCCCACTTTGTCTAGAACCCAGGTAAAATAACTGTACACAGGTATTTTACTCTACATTTAGTTTGTCTTTGATTCCCCTTTCTTTTCTAATTCTGTGGGGGTTTTTTTAAATTTGTTTTCCATCATTTGTCTTCAGGCTGTGAAAAACGATTGCATAAATAAACGTGCATCCAAGCATGCGTTTATATGACAGACGCAGCACAGATCAGCAGATGGAGACAGAAAAGCTGAGAAATCGAATGATGAAAGCATCTTTTGTTCTCTGCTGAATTAACTATCCACAGTTTCCTTCTTCTCTGCTGTGGCTTCTTTTTCTCTGCGGTGGATGCCAACAGAGGAATCAGGCAGTACAGTATTGTTCATAGGCTCACACAAGCACACAAACTTTATCCTGCTGTATGGGACTGAATAGAAACCATAGAGAAACAAAGGCAGGAAAAAGTTTCACTGACAAGAACTGCAATCACCATCTTCTCCACACGATGCAAATGGAAACCAGATGCTGAATGTATATTGTATAATAATGGCAGGATCTCTGTATGAAAAAGGAGGAAAAAAATGTGTTGCCATCATGGCAGCATTTCAGGATGTAATTTACTGCTTCTTTCTTTTTAATTACTGGAATTGCTGGGTTTTTGTGCTGTTGCAACTGAGCCCATACTGTGTTTAGAACAAGGAGGTGATAGCTTTCTCAGTCTCAGTCAGCACTTTGATTTAAGTTACATTTTTATGTTTGTTGTTTCGTGCAGTGATTTAGTTCAAGATCCAAATCCAACAAGATAAAAACATTTAATGAAACTACAAAGTTGTTGACAACTGTTCTTAAGGATGTAAATTTTGCTTTATTGGCTGCTTTAGAGAGATGAATGTTCATAGAGGTGGTGAAGCTAAATGCAGTCAATGCCACTTTTTATGAATTATGGTTTTTTTCTTTATTGCAAATATGCGAATGCATTGCAATGTGACTAAAAAACTGAAACTTTGCCCGACCCTTTCCGTTGCCACTAATATGGATGCTTCTGAGTGTCTTGCCTGTTTCTGTCTTTAGCTACCAATATCAACAATGAGCAACAGCCAATGCTTGCTAACGCTAGCATTTTAAACCCCAGCTAAGTACTTGGCTTCACACAGCTTCTTGAATCCATCACAACCCCCCCTCCAAAAATAGAACAACATTAAGGATTACATTAACAAGCAAGGAAGCTAACTTTATCTAGCTATCTGCTATCTGCTACACTGGGAGTCAAGCATAGCTAGTACAAAAGGCAGACGTGTTGTGTTCTTTGTGTTCTTTTTAATAGCTGTGTTTGCAAAAAGACTCGTGGTCCTATAGATGTCTATGGGAAAATAATATTAGTAAACAGTTTCTTAATGAGTTTAATCTCAGTCCCTTTTTAAAATTTTTGAATAAAACATTAAGTCCATTTTGGAAGTTTTGCTCATTTTAAATGTCAGAATAGAGGATTATCGAGGATGTGTTTATTGATGACTTGTTATTGACAAGTTTTATCCTCAGGGTTAGCCAAAAATAGCCAGAAGAAAGCCAGTTTTCACTGACTAAGCCGAATGACCAAATAAAAATATGATCAAGCTCATATTCAACATAAGGTGAGAATTTGATTCATAGAGGTATTGTTTGGTTTTGTGGATGAAATATGAGATGGCGCTGTTTGTTTTTCTGACTAATCTTAGCTAATACTAGCTTTCCTGCTAAACCAGACATATTGCAAGCTATTTTACAGGCCCAATGCTGCAAGTCAATGAACACATCAAATTCTTTCAAACTTCCAGAGATGATCTAGTAAATTAGCTATCCAATTTGGAAGTACTTCGTTTAATTAAACCATCATAGCAAAGTTAAAGCTATCTAATTAACCACACATTATTTTCTTAGGTTATATGATGAACTTATATCAAAGTGGACCGTTCCAACATTTTCCTTCTCCCGCATTTGAGCTAAAATCAACTGACTGTAGCGCAAGTGTTTTATTTTTTTGATGTTTTTTTCTTTGTGTCTAGCATGCAGATAACTGAAGAACATTTGTAACACAAGTGATGACATAATTGTACTTGTAAGTACTGAATGTAGAGCAGTAACATGTTACTGCATTACTGAAAAAATGTAATGTGATTACTCACTGTGATTACTGGCACATCACCTATAAACTTCCCATCATCATTCAGCCACCTTCAGCCCTTTTAACTGCACGGTGGAAATGTTTGACCAACTGAATCAAATTCAGTCTATGAAAATCAACCTGGGAGGCCATGTGCTGTAAACCCACAAAGTCATCTATTAACCCGAAGAACAGACGAGTGAGCAAATTCTGTTTGGGACTTATAGGGCACGGCGATATTGGCGACACACTCAATGAGAACTGGACCTTCATATGCACAGACACACACACACACACACAAACACACACACAGATTGTCATATTGCTACAAATCCAAGCTATACTGCTTTGTTTTCACACAATGAGCTTGTTTGTTGTAAGCATTTGGGTTTGATAATATTAGTAATGTTGTGTACAGTGTGTAGGTGTGTAAGTACAGTATGCAGCCAAATAAGAACGCCACACTGAAGCTAATTGTGGTGCCAATAAATATTTTGCTGGCATGGTTCCACCACTTTCTTCCTCCTTTTCTTGGGGCACGTTTATGCATAGCATTACTCTGAGCACATGTGGGATGCAAAGTACATAGTATATAAAACTAACCGCTATTTTGTTTAGCATGCTTCAAAGTTTTACAGTAAAGCCTGCAGTCTCCAGCTGTAATAAAATCTTTGATAACAGAACCAAAGCCGCAAACTTCGTGTGCAAACTGTTCTTCGGTGTCTCTGGATGTTTACTGTGTCATTCATCTTAATCTGCTCTGCAACAATTACACTGTGTTTAAAAGGGATCTCATACTAAGCCAAATTGTCCTCAGCTGCATGCTGTGTACACAATAGTACATGCCCCATTGTCTCAGTAAACAATGTTCATCTTTCTGTTAGAGACAAATAGAAATGTATTTGAAACACTGAATGAAGTACATAAGAACATAGGGGAACATAGAAATATAGAACTGTTCAATTCAGTTTTAATTATATAGCACCAAATCACAACAATAGTTGCCTCCAATTTATTGTAAAAACCCTTCAGTAATACAGAGAGCGCCCCATCAATCAGATGACCTATTTATGAGCAAACAATTAGTGACAGTGGGAAGGAAAAATTCCCCTTTAACAGGAGGAAACCTCTGGCAGATACTGGAGGAGAGAAGAAGAACACAGAACCAAAGCCACACCGTGGAAGGGATTAATAATAATTAATGATTAAAAGCAGAGTGATAAACAAACAGAGTGAAAGAAGGTGAGTGAAGAAGAGATGCTAAGTGCATCATGGGGGGTTCGCAGAAGCTTAGGCCCCTTACAGTTTAAATAAGGGAGGATTCAGGGTCGCCTCATCCAGCTCTGATTATATGGTAAATAAAAAAGGAAAGTTTTAAGCCTAATCTTAAGGGTGTCTGTCTCCCGAATCCACACTGAGAGGTGATTCAACAGATTCACCAGAATTAGAGCCCTTCCTGTAAACATTTGTGCCACTTCGTGGTTGCCCTGATGTCCTGCAGTGGAAATATGGCTACATGTATCCACAATTATGAGGCCAAATACGATGTCTGTTATATTTTCTTGTAAACCTCGAAATAATCACATAGTTTGAGGATTCTGAAACAGTATACACTTGGCACTAATTCTATGTCAGCAGTCAGTGTTAAGAATCAAATTAAACCACATCCCACTTCTAAAGAAAGTAGAAGGCGATCTGACTAGATGGAAATCTTTACCCATATCACTCATGGGAAGGGTCGCCACTATAAAAATGATGATCTTGCCAAAAATAAATTACTTATTTTTGATGATCCCTAACAAACCATCACAAGATTGGTTCAGATCTCTGGATTCATATATTTCCAAATTCCTTTGGAAAGATAAACCCCCGCGTATCAGCTTAAAAACGCTACAAAGAACCAAGGATAGAGGAGGATTAGATCTGCCTAATTTTCACCAATACTTCTTAGCCAACAGGCTTCAGTTCATCTCAGAATGGTTAAAACATACCTTCTTAGTTGAGCCCTGGCTAGATGTTGAACAGGCACTATGCAAGGATCTAGAGATTTCAGACCTACCATTTATTAGCTCAAACATCAAAAGACATGAATGCTTTAAAAGTATCAACATCAGCTTTTCTCTGACAGCATGGTGGGAGTTTCTAAAAATAACGGAGTCTTCATTAATCCCATGCAAACGTACACCTATCTGGAATAACCCTGACATATTACAAAACAATAATATGATTAATTTCCCAGAATGGAGTTGTAAAGGAATTAAATACTTAGAACATATATTAGAGGGAACAGAATTTATTCCATTTGACAGACTAGTTGCACAATATGGGATCAACAAGACAAGATTTTTAGAATATCAACAAATTAAATCCATAGTAAAAAAGAAATTTAACCTCAGTCAAGTTGAATTACAAACACCACTAAGTGCGGCACATTTTCTTACTCTTAAATCCCCCAAATTATTATCTAAAATATACAGAACACTTTCTAAATTAGATGAATCAATATCCCTTCCTATTGCAAAGTGGGAAGCAGATTTATCAGTCAGCTTAGACCAAAACTTCTGGTCTCAGATTTGCTTAAAAACCTTTAAATTAATTAAAAATCCCAGTCTGCAATTAATACAATACAAAATACTACATAGAGTGCACTATACAGGTCATCGGATGTTCAAGATGGGCTTTACATCTTCCAACAACTGCTCACACTGTCAAGGCAATACACCGGACAATTACATCCACGCTCTTTGGTTCTGTCCACCAGTGCAAAAGTTTTGGCGCGAGATATGTGAAGACTTATCAAAGTGTCTGAAATGTAACATTCCAACCTCCCCCTTAGTGTGTTTACTGGGCAGCTTAGATAATGTCACTTCAGAAAAGAATATCGCCCATATGGTTTTCACTGCCCTATGCATAGCCAAGAAAACTGTCCTCATGAACTGGAAAAATAAAAATAATCTTAATTCTAACCAATATAGAAATTATCTATTAGATTACATTAGTCTTGATACAGCCTCTGCCACCACATTAGATCAATTGCTCTGGACTCATTTTATCAGCTCCATCACCTAGTGGGGGTGGGGGGTCATAATTTGGTCCCACCTTCACTGTTGTGATTGGTGTGGGGGTAGGGACAGGCTTAGGGCGTCGGGGGGTTCCCCGGAGGCATCTTCCTTGGGGGGCTCAACCCGGGGTAGCGGTCATGTCCGGTTAGGGGCTCTGTTGGCTCTCAGGTGACTGTTTCCTCGCGGCTGCGTGCAGCGGGGCTAGGGGAGGGTCTGTGCTGACGGACGTGGGTTACTGACCTGGTAGCCTGGCTGGCCCTGGGTGGGTCCGGGATGGGCGTGAGGTTCTGGGGGCGCTCCGTCTCTGGGCTGGGGCCCGGGCCGGGCCTCGGGGGCTTGGATCCTGGTTGGTGTGTTGCCGGGGTTGTGGGCGGGTGGGTGCATGGGGGCCCGGCCCTGGAGCAGGGTGCCACCGGTGCGTCGAACCGCCTGGGGGGCTCTTCAACTGGTAGGGGAGATGGTCACATCTTGCAGGAGCTTTCCTCTCTTCAGGAACTCTCTCTGCAGGAGGGGGAGATACAGGAGAGGTGGAGGAAGATCTCAGCCTGGGCGTTTACTGTCTTATGTAGTCTGGAAGATGAGTGGATGGTGGGGTGGGTGCAGTTTTCTCTGTGGTGGGGTTGGGTGGACTGTCCCGGGCTCTGTGGGGGGCGCTGCTGCACTGGGCCCCGGTCTGGATGGGCCTGGGCCCCCTTTCCCTGGCGGGTCGCGGAGTGTGGGAGTGCCTACTGGGGTCAGCGGGGGAGCTGGCCCCAGGGAGGGGTTACCTGCCCCTCCCTTCCTTCCCTCCCTATCTCCCGCTGCCTCTCTCTTCCCGCTCCACCACAACCACCCACACATGCAGGGCCTTGGAGTAGGGGTATGTCACCAGGGTGCAGAGGAGGCTACCCCCCCCCCCCCCCCCCCCCCCCCCTGTCCCCTTCTGGCTGCCTCTGCCTCAATTTTATCCCACAACTTAGACATTCACATTATTCACACTCTCTCATTACACATACATATAGGATCTTGGGGGTGGGCACAATCACGGAGTCCAAATTACCATCAGGGTGTATACCTCACCCCTGACGTCGTTGCCCACCTCTCAATTTTAAATACACTTAGACACTGAGGGCTATCAGGAGGGACTATGCGCTTACCTGCTGCTCCTTGGCAGGTAGCTCCATGCCCTCCTGGGTTTTAAATGCACCTTAGAACACATATGCATCAACACTACAATGAGCGGGTGGAGGGAGGTTTGGAGTCTTCTCCCACCCCCATTCTCTGCGGCCTGCTGGAGCGGGAGGGCTAGGTGGAGTTGGCCGTCCGACTGCGGTCTGGAGTGTGGGGCCTCCCTGCTGCTACGGAGTCGGGGTGGTCTGCCTCTCCCCACCGCAGGGAAAAGGGTAACACCACCTGGGTCTGGGTGCAGTTCCCCCCTCCAGGGGCAAGGGTACCTAGACCCGGTTTGTAGAGTACGCTTGGGGAGTGTGATCGTGTGTACAGCGACTCTTTATGTCTGTCTCCACGTTGGTTGAGTGTGGAGTGAGTGCATATGAGAGCATGAGGGGGGGAATGGATGTTTGTGTCTGTGTGTGCCTGTATGTCTGTGTCTATATGTCAGGTTGGGTATCAGACGCCACCTCTGGGGACACCTCAGGCCCTCCAAGGTTTGGAGGCCTATCTCCACCTACCACCACTTCCCCTGCCGGTGGCGGACTCCCTCAGGTGTCGGTGCGTTGGTGGTTCTTTGTGTCTGGGGGTGGGCGTCCAGGTACACACCGGCTCACTCCTTGGCGGCCGCTTATCAGGGCCTGGAGCCTGGGGCTCGCTCGGGCCCCTTCGGGGGTGGGGTGCCCCCGGCCTCTCGGCCTGGGGCTCGGTCACTCAGGCACAGCTGGCGGCCGGCGGAGCTCACGGGCGCGTCACTGCAACTCCCCCTGGCTTCTGCTCCGCGGCTGCTGAGTGAACCCTCATCTGGGACTCTCCTCAGCTCTTACTGGAACAGTGGCGCGGCTGCCCCTCTGTTGGTCTTCCATGGTTTCTTGTGTTCTGGGGGCCTCTGGATGTCTGGAGTTTTGATCTCCTCCATACCTGCTTCACACCCTGGAGGACGGGGCTGTGGCCCCCCCACACTCCCTAGCAGATCGTTACATGGAGAAACCTTTGGAATACAAGCGCGCTGATCCACACAGGTATGCACACGGGTGTTCACTGCTCGTAGACCCAAATTACACCTTTCTTGGCTGCTACTTCGAAGCACATCTGTCCTGCGTGCTGCACAACAACATTGAATATTTAGTATTTACTGCTGTTTACACTTAGCTAGATTAATGCGATGGTGTTGTGTTTAGTATGTTGCTTTGTTTCTTTTTTTTTGTCTTTTTTTTGCTTGTTTTCTATTCTTCTCTCAACAGGTGATCCAGGAGATTTTTATTTTTTTTCTCCCCCCCTTTCTCACTGTCCCTCTCCCCTTCTGTTTTTCCTTTCCTTCCTCTTTCTTTCTCCCTTTCCTATCTCTCACTCATGTCTGTCCCGTCTGTAACATCTGAAAATAAAATATAATAAATAATAAAAACAAAGATCGACCAAATGGACCAATACGGCAATGCCACGATGATCCATTTGGCAAAGTAAATCCATTGGGTATCCTTGTTGGTCTTCAGACAACAATTCTGATGGCTAAAGAACCAAATGGGACAGGCGAAAAAAAAAAAAAAAAAAAAAAAAAAAAAGAATCATTTGTGGCATTAACCAACCTAATTCTTTGTACAAAAGCTTATATTTCCTTCCACTGAAGCAGGATTCGAATGATACTCATGCTTGGGCCCAATATGGATACATTTTCAGAAGTCAGTGTAAACAAAGGGGACTTTGTCTGTGTCAAATCCATGGTTAGACTAAAGCTTTGTACCAAAGTCCTTCTTTGGCAGCTGTCTCATTATCACCTCAGGGGTCGACCTAAGTTAACAAGTTTTAATGATCATTGTAATGAAAGTACCTCATCTATAGAACCACCAGTCATAGAGAGAGAGAGAATTGCCCAAATTAGGTTATAAAATTGACATTTTTTAGTGTGCACAGATCCAGATAACATTCTTAGGTGTCAGTCTAAAAAAAAAAAAAAAAATTTCAGTCTTTTCTTTTTCCTATGTAGGTTCCTACAGAGTGGGTCATGGAGCCAAGCAGTGTGTATAATATTCCCCAGGAACCTATACTTCTACCACCTTTTTTGTCATTGCCTTAGAAGAGCTCTGATGCAAACAGATGCCAGAAAGGAGTGCTGCTAATGTTCCAGTGCACTGACCTCTTAGTGAGACAGCTCCCTCACCTAACACCACATTATTTCCAGTGGTTCCTGTTTCCTGTTGTGAGAGACAAGACAACATCCGGATTCTCCCAAAAATGTGAACATTCACAAAGTTCATGTGTGAAAATCATGTAATGAGACAACGAGATCAAAGATAGGAGTGTTTTGATTACCCTGAAGTAATCTCTTCTCCTTGACCAAAGAGTGATAAGGCTCTGTCCTTCAGAGATATACTTCACCCAGTGGCCTGTATCTCGGTGGTAAAGCAAAACAATAAGCCCAAACAGAAATCAACTTTGCAGGACTACAACAGGAAGATGCAGTCTAAGCACATTCTTCTCTCAGTCACTCCATCATCATTTAGACATCAAAGCTTGCTCAGGTTTTGTACAGTTTTGTTCACACAGCTTGAGTGCAAGCTGTCATTAAAGCTAAAAGAAACAATCAAATACTTTCCAAAAATATCTGCTTATCTGCATTTTTCTTGTTTCTCAAAATTGCTAAGCCGATATTATCATTTGTAATGAAAAAATGTCTGTGAAATTCAAAACATATGCAAAATAGACATATCATCATTAGTGGTCTCTGACTTTGGACCCACTGTATATATCCAAAATTCAGAGAGGCCAACAATAATAGCTCAATTATCCCCGAGGAGAACTGTTTCCACAAACTTGAACACAGGAAATGTTTCCAAATCCGGTAGAGTATGTGAGCTTTTGGGAGGTCTTTTGCCAGTAGAGCAGTTTGATTGAAAGAGTGAGCATGGCTTTTGGTTTTTCACAAAGCAATTCATTCATCATTCATCTGCTTCATTTTATGTTATTACTTTAGTTATCTCTTTAATTTTACATTTTCATGTCTCACATTAATTTTTATTCCCGTCATGTGCTATGAGTCAGTATATGACCAGTGGAAGGAAGCACTTGTGTGTGCTTGAATGCACTGACTTGCAGGTATGTGCACAGTATTTGAATAACTTCTGTTCTGTTCTGACTGTTTTGAACACTGATTGATATATTGATCAATAGATTAAATCTTTGATCAATATAATAATTGCCAAAAAATGAGCTAAAGATGGCATTTTTGCAATGAGATAGAAGGCTTTGAAGCAAACAAAAGTTTTCTTTGTGAATGCATCGACTTAATGATGAATAGACTAATCTTTTCATGTGAACAAATGAGAAACTCCATATAGATTTGGATGACTTGTTTTGATTACCAGTGGCTACATTAAAGTGATGGCCACACACTCAAAAAAGTATTTATGCACAAAATGCTGACTTTAAGTAATTTGACTAGATATTTGTTAAAGTGTGCATGTAAATTTCCATGTAAGTACAATGTTAACCATTACATTTACATTACACATAACAAGTAAATACAGGGCCAGTATTAATGATACAGATGCTTTTAATCTATAAAAGGGAGGGTTATGTAGAGAGCAGCGTGTCATGATTTATGAGATGAATTGTTATTCATTTGCAAATTTTATTGACCAATAAATCACAGTGATTTTACCTTCCACAATAATTAGTTAATACATCAAAAGCACAGCTTTCTGAGCGTGTTTTGAAACTGTGTTTCTTGGAGACCTGGAATGTAAATGTGTTTGTCTTTAAAGCACATTTGTGTCAGTGCTATAGGCTATAAATAAACTAGTCGTAACAGTCAAAACAAAAAGGTTCAGACATTTTTCATAGTGGGGTTTTCAAAAAAACAACAATCACAAAACAAGTTATTAAACACAATTCATTAAACTACATACTGAACTTGGTGGACAGGAATCAAATATCGATCCTATTGGCTCGTATCGATCTGAAACTGTCAGTGTTGGCATCGATAATATTGATATTTGGATTGCTCCATTCACCTCTACTGATCACACTCACAAAGTGTCCCAGTAGCATCTCTCCATTCAGTCTTGCTTAAAATAACCATTATTTCTATATTTAATGGAAAACCCGTCAAGCTCCATGAAGCAGATGAGGATTGCAGGAAGGAAGAAAATTATTCCAAGATTTCAAAATATAACTCTGTGTTTCTGAAACAACGCTGTGAAGCGGTGCCACATGAAGGACAGAACAAACTCACATCAGATGAGATGCAATATCCCAGACATCCACCACAAGTACTTGTGGAGCAAAACCGTAGTGGTCAACTTCACAACTGCATCAGTGTGTGACCTAAAAGAAAAGAAAACAGAGGCCAATGCAAAAGGCATTGTGGGAAAAGGCAAAGTAAAGTAATAAAGTAAAAGACAGCTTTTTAAAGACAAACTTCTCACAGCGACTTTCTGGGGCAACCAGTGAGGTTGGTTAAAATTAGCTGGGACAAGTAGGGTTGTGGGGTGCAAACTGATGAAAGATCACACACATTCGCGTGATGGGAAATTTCCTGTAGCACATTAAATATGATTAATATGGCCACTGTGTATGTTGGCAGCCTATCATGTGGAAATGTGAAAGTGTGTTCTTTGTTTCTTCAGTAATTGGCTCTATCTGTCCTCGAATGGCACGAGTACTGCTCTGTTCCTGGCTGAATTACAGTGTCGCTAACCTGGTGGAAACACAGCTGAGCCTGCCAGTCACAAACACACACTCACACAAACACATACTGTAAATGCATAAATGTATAAACTAGCCACCATACATTC
Organism: Maylandia zebra; assembly: GCF_041146795.1. Classification (NCBI taxonomy): domain Eukaryota; kingdom Metazoa; phylum Chordata; class Actinopteri; order Cichliformes; family Cichlidae; genus Maylandia; species Maylandia zebra. Next base: position 13,631,502 of record NC_135186.1, read on the forward strand.
CACAGAGATACAACCACCGATTGCTAGGGAAACGTATTCCCCAAATAGTTGGGAGTAGTTCCTGGAAGCTGCTAGTTCTTGCTTGTTCAAATTGGTTGCAGAGAAAGTGCTGCACCAAACTTCCTAGTGACTGCTTTTAGTTGTTAACAGATTGCCATGGTTGCCTGTTGTTTTTCATGTTCGTCTGCAAATACTAACTATTAGCCGAGCAATTGTACAACTTGATAAACTGCGATGCAAACTGAAAATGGAAACAGTTCATGTTTAAAGTTTGCGTTGTACCTCAGCAAGTTTTGCTTTGAAGGCAAATGGTCTCCATTTCTGGTTTCTGTCACAGTTTTGCTAAAGTTCGGAGAATAGCTACACAGTGTTGTTGTAGACATGTCACTAAACACGTCATTCAAACTACAAAATCACAACAATAGCTAAAGTAATCATAAGGAGATTTTTTTGCCAGCTGGTAGAGAATCACACACACACCTTATGTCCCTAGCAACAGGTGGTTGCCAAGAGGTTTCCAAGATGTTACTGACCAGAGCGTTCTCACTCCCGAGGCGTAACATGTCGCGTAATCTCACGCGGTTAGTCTGTTGGATTATTCACATTGCTTATAAAACACTGCATAGCACCAAATCCACACTTTTAAGATTAAATTTCAAAACTTACATTTAACTACTGATTTTATCTGTTTTGATTTTATATACTGTTTTGTTTGTTTGTTAATTAGTTTGTTTGTTTGCTTGTTTTAATCCATTTTAAATCATGCTTTTTTATTTGTTTTTGTTTCTAATGTCTCTGTAAAGCACTTTGAATCACCTTGTTGTTGAATTGTGCTATACAAATAAACTTGCCTTGCCTTGCCTTGCATATTTTACTAGAGAAGTTGTTAGAATGTGCTAAACTAAACAATTTGTTAACATGTTTTAACACATATTGACACTAATGTAGTCACCGAATTGCATAAAACACTCCGTTTTGATATGCATTCATTTTTCATCAGTCATATGTAATTTAAGATAATACAGGAATGGGTTTCTTCACGTCTCAGTTCACATCCACAGATTATCTGCTTCACAGAAACACTCTTGATGACAGTAACATGATTTCAGCAGCCATATGGTATTGTTGAGCCTGTGCAGCTTACAAGTTCACACCTAGTAAGAGAAAGGAATCTTGGGCTTCAAGTTAAAAACAACATACACTGAAATCCCTCGGCTCATCATTTTGCCAGATTTAGCCAGTGATTAGTCTAGGCCGAAGCTGCTTTGAGATTCTTTAATTTTATTTCTTAATATGTGCATATACCAAATGTTCTGCCAACTTATTTATACTACAGCAAGTCTGTGAATAGAGCTGAGTGTATTTACATTGCATTTTGCAAATGGTACTCAATGTACCTGGGTAGAATCTGTGGTCTGACAATCTTTCCCTTTCAGGAACGCAGCCAGTGCAAACAGTACACTGTAAAATGTGATAAGTTAGCTTTGCTTTTTTAAAAAGTATGTAAACTTGTTTAAAAAATAAAGAAGAATAAATGAAAAAAAATGTTATATTAAAAATAATGAATAATTTTCAGCTTAGATTGGCCAAGTCATTGGATCTCATCCTTACCAAACAGCAGTTACCTTACTCTGGGCTTCATCATCAAAGAAGAGAGCTTTGCTTTGTCACTTACCAAGTAAAGTTCAGGCCTTCGTTATTCTCTGTCTTTAAAGATATTTAATTTGTAAATAACAGAGAAAAGAGTGATGAGCATTTAACAACTCGTGTACCCTATGAGTGCTCCAAGATCTTGACGGAAGAGCTGAAGAACTTGTTTGGGCTGCTTTGCAGAAATAGCTGCAGTTGCAGACCAACCCCTTATTAGCACTTGAAAATAGATAAATGAATGTGAACGTTCACAAAGTACTAAACAGGATTATTTTCATCTCACCATTTAAATGTTTAAAGAAGTATTTGAGTAATGTCACAGATTCCTGACAGGATGGTATACACATGGGTGGAGTAAAGGAAAGGAAATGAGAAAATAACTTTATCTTCCTTAGTAATCGTGGTAGTGTTCATTTACCTGTCACAGTCCCCGTGTGTGTGTGTGTGTGTGTGTATTTGAGTGTAAGGGCTTGAATATACTACTGTATCTGTATATTTAGATTACTACTGTATGTGTATGCTTAGCCAGCCCGTGGTTGCTAATGGGACTGAGACAGAATGTGAGATCCCAATAATGACCTCCATTATTGTAATTTCAAATAGTTCTCCTACATTTTAGGGCAAATAACTACCAATAAACACCTCAATTATGGGGCGCAACCAACCGCAAGAGTTTTCTTACAGATCTGTCTTTGGTTGCTTACGTTCAAGAAACACACTGTGGAAGAAAGCGTTCAAATGTTGAATGTTAACTAGGTTCAGGCATGAAATGTCTCCGTTTTTATCATTTAAATGTTCTTTAACTAATTATATGTTTTTGTATAAATATGTCATAAAAAAGGGGGATCTTTGTTTTTTAGGTTTTTTTGCACCATGAAAAGATGAAAAGTTTCACAAGATAGATGTCAGCCTTCCTGAAATCTGTTCTCATTCGCTAAAATTTTTTTCCAGTTATTATTAGATTACAGATACTGTTGCAATTTTGTTGAATCTTTGAGAAAATTATTAAGTGGATGAACTTTTGGATTCAGCATCTGGCCATTTAAAAAAGATAGTAATAGTTGTTATGCAGTGTAGAAATTATAGGATAGTTTTGTACAGTCTGTAGCTTAAACTATTTCATGGTAAAATAAATAAGTAAATGAACCAGGTACTTAAAATTCACATAATCATTACATGACTGAGTAGCATCATACCTAAAATAAAGGTTTTGTGACCTCTGCTGTATCCAGGGTAGTGCACTGTGACCAGTGAAACCTCCCCCAGAAAGCCACTTTCTGAAATCCTGTGCTGTTGATGCTGATTTGATAATAACAAAATGTTGGCATGTGTTGGGATCAGTGTGACTCATTCTTCATGTGTTGTTTTTTCCCCAGGAGGTTTCACGCGTTTCCCACAAATAAGAACTACTCACCTGTAAAAGTGTGTTCTGCTTTGGCAGCAATTGCACTACCCTGGTACTAGTTACTGAATTAAAACAACAACTAAATATTCAGTCAGGCTTGAGACAGCGGCAGCGCTCGCTGTGTATTTTTCTCAGTCCACAGAGACGAATCCTTGCTTTCATGTTAAGACATGAAAATCATCAAAAGTGGTTTTTACAATGTTTTCACAAAGAGAGAAAGAGACAGCATCAGTGATGTAAGACAGTCCACATTAAACTGCTCAATTAGCCTCATGCTGCTGCCCACAGGCAATATTTGGAGCCAAAACATTACATTGCATAGCAGCAAACGATTTAGCAGAGTTTCCATTTGTTTTATTTCTTGGATCCCCACTGATTGCAGGATAAAGAGTTCTGCTGCTCAGTTCTTGAGTCACATACTGTGCATTTTCATCTTTTGCAACTTCGAGTGCTGGCATATCTGAAGTCTCAGTGAAAACATACTTTTCCTGTTGTTGATGTTAACATTTCCTTATCTTCACTAGGTCAGTAGAGTAAAGTCAGATGCAATTAAGGTTAATGTGCTTCCTTCTTTTTACACAAGTGAAAGTGTGTCTGTATACATTATTGCAAACTGCCTACTGAGAGCTCTCTCGCCCACAACAGCTCCCTCTCTTTGTCGCGAAAACACACAAACATGCATGAAAAGTAAACTTCCCAAGGTGTTCTGTGAAAGACACTTGTGTTCTCACTTAACTTTCCACCACACTTGGGTTCAGTGAACACAAGCCAGCACTCATGGAAACAAGTACGACAGGAACTTGAGGGGAAAAGCTACCCAAAAACCCTGAGTTTGTTGTACTTTATTGACCCCTGTGGGGCAATTATCTTCTCTGATTAACTCCCCCTCCAAAAGGATATCAGAGGTCAGGTACAGAAGAGCTTCTGTGGTGGAATTTAAATCTCTCCTGATTACATTTTATGATCAACTTCTTATACTACATTTCTTCACACTGACTCCCCGTAAAGACGTCATGGAACAGTCAAAACAACATTGGTGACATGCTTTGGTGTATAGTGTTGCAAGTGTATGGGAACTACACAGGGAGGATTTTGAAGTGTTACGTCAAGTTGGACACTAGAGGTTTTCTTTTAGGAAAGACTAGTCAGTAGCACCATAAGAATTCACATTTCAACCATATGAGTTCTTCAATGTAGGTGAACCCACAAATGTTACTATAGAATGGTCCATTGGTGCTTTATGGCAGCAGTGGGTGATGCTCTGGGTTATGGCGTTAGTGTGATTAGATTGTCATTCCCAACTCATTATTTTTTAACTTCAAGGGTTGCCAGTATGCAGTGCTTTTAAACCTAAACCACAATCATTTCCCAATCCTTAAATGTCTAACCCTCACCAGCAAGTAAAACTGAAAGTAATAAACAGGTGAAAATGAAACTAAGCATGTGGGGAAAAAACTTGATGATGGGCTCTGCCAGGGCTGCCCTTTGTCACATATTCAGCCCTACACTAAACCAGAGCCACAAAATAGAGGGGCTGGCAGAAAAGACTTTCTTTTCCACTGTATGCAAAGTTTTAATGAATTTACAGTTACTCAAATGATCTCAGTCTAAAAAATCACTTTCTGGGTCCATGATGTGGAACCATTGGATAGCTTACCCAGCTTTGCCTAGCTGGTAATCCGGCTCTAAGAAACAGCCCTGTTCCCTGTCCTTGGATGGCATTCAAGTCCTGTCTTTGAATCACCCCTTACGTCACACACCCAACTTAAAACCGATCTAACAACAAAGTTGGTTTGCACAAATCACAGGGAAAATGGCAAATTATGACAAAAGACAAGAGGATGTAATCATTCCCGTTCCTAAACCATGCAAATAATTGCTTCCAGGTAAATTATTAAAATCATTATTATTAAACAAAGTTTGAAAACGTGACCTGACTGTGTTGCCTTACGGCAGTTAGTTTGTGTTAGAACATGCTGGATGAGAAGCATCTAAGGTTTTATTTGCGAGGCCTCCCGCTTTGTATGTGGCTTTGTGTGTGTGTGCTTCTGCATATTTGGGCATTATTTGCAAACACTTATTTTTGTGTTTCATCTGCGTTTGTGTGCACTGATGAATCCAGTGTGTATGCGCACTGTGTATGTGTTTGGTTCAAAAGCCTCCTGCCAGCTGCATGTGTGTGTGTGTGCGTGTGTGTGTGTGTGTGTGTGTGTGTGTGTGTGTGTGTGTGTGTGTGTGTGTGTGTGTGTGACTTTGCATAGCACATCTCTCCATCTGCACAACAGCAGACGCAGCACTAGCAAACAGCTTTTTTTCCCCTCCACCCCTCGCTGTGAATTCCTTACATTCACAAGACCTGAGGGCAAATGGGAGTGAGAGCACAAGTGTGTTGTGTTTCCCCTGCTCTCTCTTTTTTCTTTTTTTACAACACTTCCCTGTGCCTGGTGTGTGAGCGTGTGTGTCGGCCTCTAATTCATGGCTTCTTTTCTCAAAGTGCTGGTAGAGTGAGCGTAAATAAGTATAATGTAGCCGCAGAGTTTCTATGCAGCCATAAATAACGTGTGATAAAAGGTGACAAGGGTGGGAGGGCGGCGAATGGATTGCTTTTTATATGGCTCCCAAGTGTGGAAATAAGCCACACTGCACATACACAGCACGTAATCTTGACATATACATGATTACATAAGACAGAGATTGTGTGTGTCAAGGCAAAGGGGGGGTCACGGCTCCAATTGTGACTTCTAGCTGTTTGACACACTGCAGGTATGAACTGTCAAACTTTAATATTGTGTTTTTCAGTAACCCTGTGAGGTCTAAATCACCTACCATGTTGTAGGTAAAAATGCGTGTTGTTTGGGAATGCTCATCTAAGTCATTGTTTTTGTTCCCAAGACTTGGGACATCTTCTTTTTATTAAACCTTATTTGTTGTCAAAATAATTGTCGTGCATCTTGAAACTGGAGAATTTTCACTTATTCCACTGGCAGATTTTTCACTTATTTCAAGCAAAAATATCTTGTATTAAGTAAAAAAAATCTGCCAATGGAACAAGTGAAAATTCTCCAGTTTCAAGATGCACTGTCTAAAAACAAGTCCCTATATCTTACTGAAATGTTACTCTGTAGCTGAGTGTGTCTTATTTTAAATATGACAAGATTATTTTGAGAACAAATAAGACAAATACTAGATTAATAATTAGATACGTAGCATTTTGAGTTTTGCAGTGCACAATCTAATCTCTAAATGCAGACAGATTGTGATCACGTCTCTATTTGTGGAGAAATGTATGTTTTATAACTGGGAGGTTGTAGCTGGAATCAACAGAGTTTCTGTTTAACTGCCGACTTGACCCAACAGACTTACAAACTGATAGCAGACTGACTCCCTCTTATTGCCATTTTAACACTATCTTGTTGCTCAATATCAATAATGCAATAATAGTGGACATGCTATGGTCTTCAGCCACTGTCTTCACTTGATTGCAGCATTCACATTCAAACAAGCACACTGGTGTCCTGGTAATCACAAGCTAAACAAACACACTTCCATTAATTGGTAAATCAAACTTTTCAAATCATGTCCAGTGACTTTGTCCTTATAGTTCTTGCATTAAAATTGGGGTGGATGTAAGCCTACTGCTATAGCTCTGGTGGATGCTAAGGATTTGAACAGGACTTTAGCCCATTAAGCTAATTAAATAATATGCAGTTGCCTGTGTACTTCTCTTTTATGAATAATGAATGGGTATATGACCATTTTATGCTATAACATGTTGTTTGAGTTCAGTTCGTGTATTTGTATTGTTACCCTGGCATGTTAACGTTTGTGGGTAATTATAAACATCTTTTAAAAACAGAGGGGGGGGGGGGGGGCAGAGCAAAGAAACAAATGTTTGACATTAATCAGCAGCAAGCAAATGCTTTTGTTTCTCTTCCTTGTTCTTTCCTGGCTGTCAAGACCTCATTATTTTCACTATATTTTAAAAAAAAAAGTTGCTCCATAGTCATTTGCCTAACCAGTGAAATATTTCTGGTTTGAAACTGGGAAGAGAGACGCACATATGTCAAGTTACCTGCTGTGGCTAAAAAACAAACAATAAACAAGAAGTTATGTATTTATTTCCTCCATCTCCTTCTTTATCTGTCAGATATGTAGTCAAATCAGTGTTTGCCAAAATAATAATTTAATAAGAGCCTCAATTTTACACAAGAGATAAAAGACGAAAGAAAGAAAAAAGTAAAACTGCTGGACTCAATGTTGGAAAGGGAAAAATGAACATTTTGACTTTTCCTCAGTGCTTTTCCTGGGAATTGATAGTTACTATCAGATGTGCCCATTAATGACTTCAGCATGGTCTAAACAAATTACTTCCTATGAAGTAGCATCTGAACACCTTTAAAGACGAGCACAGCCTCCTGTCCTAGCACCAATGTGATGACTCTAGGTACAATAGGGCAGATGTTTGGAGAGTCTTCCCTCAAACGGATTCAAGGAAGGAGTTGAGTGAGAAATACAAAATAACAGCCTGACAGGGAAACTCATATCACCCCCCGCCTCCACCTCCACCCCACATGGCAAGTCGCTGCATGAAGTGTTAAAATAAACTTAATGGATGCAGTCTGTCAGTTCCGAATGTTGGAACGACCGGAGGGGGTCTGCTGTACTGGTGCATTAACAGCAATGACATTTTGAAAATGCTAGAATCATTGAATCCAGAGAAAACATTCAGTATGGTTAATGTTTATTTTTGTGGCTTTGACTAAAATACACAAAAAGTGTCTCTCTCTTTTTTGGAAATCCAAATTTAAAGGCTTTTAATGACCTCTGGCAAGCAGCTCCAGGCTACAGCTCACATCTTACCTCAGATTCGTTTTCGTGCGTCATTGGTTTAATTAGGCTTTTCAATCAATGGCCCTCAGGCCGAATTCTGCTTTCCAAAACATTCTTATTTGTTCCTCCAAAGGGTTTAAGAGAGCGATAAGGCTTTCCCTTTTGGTCTCCGTATAACATTTTTATATTACATTGTGGAATGACATCACTTAACTTAATCTAATTACACAAAGACACAAAGAAATCCCTCTTGGGACTATGAGAACCGGCACAGATACCAAATAAAAAATAATAATTTTTTTTCCTTGAATGTAAAGAAAGAAACAGTATTTGTTTCTTAGGAGTTCAAAGTTACAGTAGAGGTGATGCTTCCATCTGCAGTTACTTATATTTGATGGCATGTACATTTCTCGTGCATAAACAAAATTTGGAGACAGGGAGTTTGGCAGCAAGACCATGCGCAGAGCAGACAGTAGATATGACATGACATGATATGGTACGCGTCAGATACAACATGAAGGAAGGTGGCTTTCTAGACCGTTTGCAGATGTGCAGCAACTGTGGACAGACTAAAGCTGCTTAAATAGCACACCTCAAATAAGATAACCAATTGGACTTGCAGAAAGGTATCAGCTGAGCCCGTCAACTGATGTGGGTTGCATTGATATTAGTTGATCTTGCTGGTATCTGGTCTTTAAGTGATGACGTGATAAATTCTGATTCTGGGTCCAAACTACTCTGTGTTTAATAAGGCTGCTGTGTTTTTAACCTTTTTTAATGCTTTGTCTCTTGTTCTATTTAATCTAAAAACAGTCAGTGATCACTGTTGGCCTTATTACCGCTATCCATTTTAAAGCTAAGTTTTTAAACCCTTACAATGTTACTACAGCCCAGACCATGCAGCAGATTATCTCAGTTGTTCTCCTGGCTGAAGTTTGGTCCGCTTACAGCATCCTCCATCCATGTGACTGCATTTGTCTCTAACCGTCACGTTAACTTTTATCGAGTAGAAAAAACTTAGTTTCACTGTTTACATTATGCTAACATAGCTGTGTCGCTAGCGATCACGTAGCACATCATTATATACCAGCTAGCCAAACTTCAGTAACCCTACAAACATCACTGCTGTTTAGTTTCCTGTCTCCATTTATGTCGGATATTTCAGAAATCTCTCAGTCAGAACATGGTATATTATATTTAGATGGAAACTAGTGAGCTAACTTCCTGCTAACTTCTATCTCCGTTAAATTTCATGAATTCTGTTTTAATGGATGCCTGGATGTTAAACTTAATTGTTAAACCTGGTAGAGCGGCCACACTGATCATTTTATTAAAGATGAAAGGATTTGGACAGTTTTTTTAACTCTCAGTGATGCCGCAGTGATCGTTTGACTTATGGACCTGCAGCTGAGTTTGGGCTCAGACACGGTTAATGACGTCAGACTTAAAGATCGGATTGTAGCCTGATGTGTTGGATTGCCAGAACAAACTCTACGCTTGTTTTATGTTCTTACAGGTATACAAGAACACACACCCCTCCAACATGAAACCTTTATTAACATTCCTGAAAATATTTGAATATGCAACAGATTTTTCTCATCTCAGTTTTTGGTCACGTTAAGGTTTATTGATGAATGATGTAAAAAGGGCAGCTCCAACCGAACTACTCAACTGTCTGCAATGTTGAGGAAACATTATGGTCACGATGATTATAAAAACATCTGTGTATTATTGGCCATACTCTGGTTCACGATCATATGTCATGGTCCTGAGTCTTTGATCCAGCATTTTAAAAATGGACTTTCAAATACAGTTTCCTATTAAATAAACATGTTTTTTGAAATATGGCACAGATTTAGGGTCAACTGCCAGTGATCTCGATTATCTCAGACAAGCTGGCATCTGCCCTGTTAGACTTGGCTCTGGGACTCATGAACTCTCTGCTGCCAGCCTCCAACTGCCCGGTCCGTCGGTGGTCATGTCAAGCCAAGCCTCTTTAGAAGGTGAGGACTGTAGCCTTTTTTTTGCCTGCTCACTTCCAGGAGGAAACGATGCTCCTGCCATTGCGCTCTGCGTGTGTCTGCTGAGACTGGGTGTATCCGACTTTTGCCTCGAGTAACCTTGAACTAATCCCGTGTCTTCATCTTTTGCTAGAAGAAGCCACTTCACAAACAAACTTGCTACTCACTGCATCACTTCAGTCTGAAATTGCCACAAATAATTAATTTGTGCATTTTTTTGTTTCTGAGCCGGCAGATCATAAAACTGTGTGTTCCATTTATGGGTGTAACCGTATTGAGACTATGTCATTTGTTTTAGAATTATGAAAACATGAGTTGGCAAACTCGAACAAGTGCGTCTTTAGTCCTGATTTCACCCCATCACCCCCAACCGCTCACAGCAGATGGCTGCACTCCCTGGTTCTGCCAGAGGTTTTTTTCCCTGTTAAAGAGAAGTTTTTCTTTCCCACTGTCGCCAGGTGCTTGCTTATAGAGTGGTTGTCTGATATTTGGGGTTTCATTTGTATTACTGTAAGAGGCGCTATACAAATAAAATTGAATTGAATCACAGATTGTATCACTTGTGGCTACTCAACTTGAGATTTGAAATTTATTGACTGTTGTTCCGCCTGGTGCTTACCCAGAGAGTATTTGGGAGTTTCTGCAGGCTCAGCTGGTGACCTCTGTGTATCCTGAGCCTAAGCTAGAGCTGCCAGATCCTGAGTCAGTGCAGACTGGATGCACTAGCTAAAAATAATTTTACACTGCATTCAGCATAATTGCAAGACATGGAAATATCTACAACCCTAATTTCAAAAAGTTGGGATGCTGTCTGAAATGTAAATAAAAACAGAATAGACTTTCATAATTTTCAAGTCTCCTAGAGTCATATTTTATTAACAATAGAATAGAATATTCTGTGTTTAAACTGAGAAAAAAAAGTGCTTTTTAAATTTGACAGCAACATGTCTCAAAAACACCAGGACAGGGGAATGTTTACCACTGTGTGACACAACCTCTTCTTTTAACAACAGTCCATAAATGTCTGGGAACTGAGACCAGTTGTGTACTTTAGGCAAAGGAATACTCTTTTTTTCTTTTCTTTTTTTGTGTCCCGTTTGGATCTTTAGCCATCAGAATTGTTGTCTTAAGGCCAAGAAAGATGCCAAGCGGATTTATTTTACCAAGTGGATCATCATGGCCTTGCCATATTGGTCCATTTGATTGACCTTTATTATAATTATGAATTTATTTTATTTTCAGTTGCTACAAACGGGACAGACATGACTGGGGGATAGGACAGGGAGAGAGAATGAAAGAAAGAGAGGGAGAGAAAGAAAACCAAAGGGGAGAAGAGATGGTGAGAGGGGGGGGGGGGGAGGAATACTCTTTACCATTCTTCTCTTACAGGATTCTGTTGGCTCAGTAGTCTTGGGTCTTGTGTTTTATTTTATTTTTTTTGTTTCATGGTCTGCCAAATGTTTGCAGTTGGTGAAAAGTCTGGACTGGAGGCAGATCAGTTCAGCACCTGGATTCGTCTACTGGGGGAGCCATGCTGTTGTAATACAGTTTTTTCTGAATGCTTAAACCCTAACTGTGATTCCTGTAGCACAATCTCTAAAACTATTCAGACTTATAGCAAAACCACTCACTGAATTTGCAAAACTAAAAGCACAAAAACTGCTTTGCACTCAGTTTGCAATTTTGTAACACACACTTTGCAAAACTGCAGGCACTATTCACTGCACAACACTCAATTACCAAATTTCCAACACACTCCTAGCAAAAGCATACACATGTATGGCTATCATTAACACTAATTTGCCAACTGTCTGGCACACTTTCACATGTGAAAACTTTTTTAGATAATTAGTTCACTTTGCAATCAGCCTAAGCACTATAATACAGGTAAGCTGTGTGTGCGGAGTACAATGGAGGGAGCAGAAAGAGTGAGAAGTAGAGGAGGCCGAGGAAGAGGACGTGGAGGTGAAGAAGTAGGATGAAGAGGACGACAAGGACAAGGAGGAGCAAGAGGAAGACGAGGAGGGGGGAGAGGAAGATGAGGAGGGGGGGAGAGGAAGGGTAGGAAGAGTAAGAAATAGAATTGCTGATGACATCAGAGCTACAATAGTGGACCATGTAATCAACCGTGGAATGACCCTGAGGGTAGCTGGCCAACGGGTCCAGCCTAACTCGAGCCGCTACACTGTAGCAAGTACCATAAGGACATCTTGAAATGAGAATCGGTTAGTACAGTCACTTCGCACAAAGATTTGTAGCACTGCCATATGCCAATGAGAAACACACCAATACCATTGATGTAAAAATACTGAAATTGTTACTTTACAGAATTGCTAGATGACCAGATGCTGGGGGCAGAGGAAGCATGTTCACTGCAGACCAAGTAACCCATATAGTCATTATGGCGATTGCAAATAATCCTATACTTGGAAATAAACACTTGTGTTTGTTTTGATGTGTTTGAATAAACACCAGTACTTGAAGTTTGGATCCCTCTATGCTTATGGATCTATGACAGAAGTATGAGCTCAAACTGACATAGCCTACCTTGTGCACAGAGAAAGCAAAAGCCAGATGTGTTTTGTATTCATACCATCAGTGTGCAGTTGGCGCATTGTGTGCTTAGTAGATGATGGCTTGTGTGTACTGTTTGATACGGAAAGACCATTTTTACGAAGGTGTGAAGAGTTAATCTAGCTGTGTTTGCTTTTGCAAGAGAACTACAATGTTTTGATTATTGGGTGACAGGTTTTCTTATTTGTGTGAAGAGTTTTGCAAAATTAGCCAATAGTTACAAAAAATGTGCTTAAGCAATCAGAAAAAACTGTAAATGCAGTAAGTTGTTTAGCATTTTCATGCAGAAATATGTGAGGCCTTCCCTGAAAAAGACTTCATCTGGAACTGAACAAATATAAAAGCTGGATATACTTTTCAGCATTAATGGTGCCTTTCCAGATGTGGAAGTCTACCCCATAGCATTTTGATTGAGCTTTGGCCTGGTGAAGAGTGAGGTTTCGGGTTCATGTTCACATGACTTGGCTTCGTCTTCTCAGGACAGAGCCTTATAACCTGCATTTGTGTTTAGCAGAATAAACTGTGTTCACGGACAGTGTTTTCTGAAAGTGTTATGCCTGTTCTTAGAGCATTGCCTGCGGAGGCATCCATTATTGATATTCATCCTTGTCCCTTACACAGAGATTTTTTCAGAATTGTTTCATGATACTGTGTTTGAGATATAAAGTCTTCACAATTTTGCATTTTACAAAAAATGTCTGAAAATTGTTCCACAATTTGTAGACCAAGTTTTTTGGGGGAGATTTGTCAACTGCTTCCCATCTTTAATTCTGAGAAATGCTAATTCTTTTAATACCCAGTCATGTTACTGATCTGTTATCAGTTAACCTGAGTAGTTGTTCCTCCAGCTATTTCTTTTTAGTACTACCTACTTTTTCATCCTTTTGTTACTCCCGTCTAAACCTTTTGGGGAAGTATTGCTGAGAATAAGCTGAAATAAGCTATTTCTTAAAATAGTACATTTTTTCAGTTTAAATATTTGATATATTTACTATCATTTACTGTGAACGAAAAGTTATGGGATTTTTAAATGATTGCCTTCTGTTTGTATATACATTTAACACAGCGTCCCTTCTTTTTTGGAATTAGGGTTGTAATATGGCGATATTTCCAGGGGTTACAGCAATGGAACAGTCTTATTGGTAGAAATATTGGATGGTTTTACAAATCCACACATTATAAAATTCATTATAGACAATTTAAAGTGAGCCGTCTTACATACATTCCCATCCATTCTCTTCGGCTTATCCTTTTCAGGGTTATGGGGAGGACTGGAGCCTATCCCAGCTGTCTTGGGCCGAGAGGCAGGGTGCACCCTGGACAGGTTGCCAGTCTGCCGCAAGGCTAACACATAGACACAGACAACCACTCGCCCTCACATTCACACCTATGGGAAATTAACCTAACCCATACATTCCACTTTGTAAAATTATGTTACTTATAAAGTTTGATGAAGAACTTTCAGTAAGCAACCTCTGGAATTGAGAATTAGTCAAAAATGCCCATCCAACATCTTAACACCTTCCCCACGGTTTTGTTTTTTTTCTTCTGTAAATAAAAACAGGATACACTACACTCGCACTGAACCAGGTTGCCAGACTGAGCATTAGTGCTTTCGACTTTTAACCCACAATTACTTTTTTGTCACGTATCCCACACTGGCACGTCAAAACATTTGAAACACGTCAAAACTTTTGGAACTTCTGTTTTTTGAAACCCCAGGGGTGCCTCTGTGAACTGCTCTGTAATACTTGGCCGTTTGTTCCAAAGAGGCAGTGTATGAATAAATGGAATAAATGGAAACGCAGCAGAGAGACATTGTAAATATCACACTGGATTAAAAACACATTAAAAAGTGTCAGTGCTAAAGTGCCAATTGCAGCTTAATTACTGCAAACACATGCGTAATGTTTGTAATGGGGTTCAGACTGGCGGTGATTTTTGCTCCAACGGTGACAGTAATGCTTTTTGTAATGTTACACAAGAGCTGATAGTACTATACAGGCCTGCTGGCACACTAGCAAAACACATTGTACAGCACATACCCCACCCACGCTAGTGCACAAACACTGACCCACACTGCTTTGAGACAGAGTGAGTGTCTTTGCAGATGCTGTCAAGGATAGATTGTGGTCATCACGGCCTTCCTTCAGGGGATATGACTCATTAGACAAACACATGAAGAAACCAGACCTCACATTGGCACTGCTATGCATTTTTCCCCCACAGTGGATAGTACAGTGCTCACAGATAATGATTTTGTGACCAGCACACCAGTCTCCTTAAAAGTCCCTTTAACTACTCCTTTACTAGGAGTAATACTTTTGATCGCATAAAATAACCTGAAATCAAAGGTTTCAACCTCCCAGACAGCCAGAAATAAAGAGAAAATCTGATGGTTTGAAAACATTAATAAACTAATAAACAAATGTGTATTCTCTAAATAAGTAGAAGCACAGTCTTTGTTTAGCCACTAAAAAATGATCTATTAATCATTTTTGACAGAATACATTTGTTCAGAGTCTCAAATCAACAGCCGGGTTTATGTAAATCAACATTACACCAGCTGTGTACAAAACGACTGACAGTGAAGGATGATCACGGCTAATTTAATCCGTTCACAATAATTTTCTGTAGTCAGCCCATTCTCCTTATGTATATGATCCAAAGTGTTCCTCAACAATGTATAAATCCTTAACCATCGTTCTCTGTCACTCTGCCGTTCATCCCAATAATTGGAGAAAAACCTTAAAGTGTAGTATCCTCACAACTGCTTGTTGAAGATATTCTGTGTCTTAAATATCCAGCGTTCACCCCCTGTGAGCTTAAAAAGGTGGCTTTTTAAAGTTTATAGATGTCTCTTTCACAGAAAACAGCAGCTGGTACTGGCTTTATTCACAGCAGGTACAGTGGATTCCAACTGCGGCCAGCATTAATGGCAGGAAAAAAAAAAGTGTCAAAACGTCAACAGTACCCACTCAACCCACTCTGGCTGCATAATAAGGCTTTTTCACTGCAGACATTTTGACATGTCGCGGTAGGAAAAGCACACATGTAAATTAGTATATATAGATTGATGGCTTTCTGATGCATTTAGTTGCTTTGGTATCAGGGTCATGGTATGCACATGGCTCACTGCCATACTGGCGTGTCCAACAGTGACACTGAAATAGAGACATTAGCTAAACTGAACTCAAATTCCAGACAACTGTTCAATTAAAATTAGCAATTAATGCATGTCTCAGTCCTACTGTACTCACCTACTATAAGGCTCAACAATTAATTTTAGTGTTTATTTGTTTAAAATCGATACACAGTCAAAGCTCATTCCTAGAATGTGGGTGCAAGTTGAGACAACGAGGCAGTGGGGTATCAAAGAAGGCCATTACTTATTTAAATGACTGCCCCCACCCCCACCCTTACCATAGAAAATATTTATATGTATCCAAAATTATTTAAACATTATTTCAATTATTTTTACAGTAGACATTTTTCTTAGTGCAAGAAAAGTGTCATATTTCCATTCTTTCTTCAAGTTCAGTTACCAATATAATTTATAAAAATCCAAATTATTTTAACTTTGTCATTACTGTTTGCGTTTATTTTAGCACTTTAATAATGTCACACATAATTCATCATTTATAGTTCCCTATCATATCATATTAACTCTGGTGGCTTAGAAATCAGAGGATTAAACTCCTCATATTATGCCTTAAAGACCTGAGGTCTGACTGCTGAAACAGCTTTAACCATGCCTAAATGTTTCTAGGCTATGCCATACAAAATTACATTAGACTCACCTCTTTAATTTCAGTTATAAAGTAATAAACTAACCAACTTTTCTATGAATACAGGCAGAAGCACTTACAGTCATTGTTTGGCATGCACCACCAGTGACGGTGCAAAGACGTTGGTAGGATGAGCAGATAAATGTGGAGGCAACAGATTATTTGTGAATCTTGTTATCTTGAACAAATATTTGTATAACACCTATTTTCCATCTTATATTTGTTTGAAAAGTAAAGTAACAAAAATCAAATGAGTCTCCGAAGTATCTGAGAGATTAAGGTATAGCTAGCCAGCTAACTGCTGGCTGATGTAACTGTAAGTGTGTTTATCATCCAGCTGGAGAACCACTGAGGCTAAAGATAGCGTTAGAGGAAGGGTCTAAGTGGTGCTAGGTATGGCTCCAGTGAGTCATCAGACCATGATGGGGCGATCGTGGCTCAAGAGTTGGGAGTTCGCCTTGTAATCGGAAGGTTGCCGGTTCGAGCCCCAGCTTGGACAGCCTCAGTCGTTGTGTCCTTGGGCAAGACACTTCACCCGTTGCCTACTGGTGGTGGTCAGAGGGCCTGGTGGCGCCAGTGTCCGGCAGCCTCGCCTCTGTCAATGGCCCTAGGGTGGCTGTGGCTACAATGTAGCTTACCATCACCAGTGTGTGAATGTGTGCGTGAATGGGTGGATGACTGGATATGTAAAGCGCTTTGGGGTCCTTAGGGACTAGAAAAGCGCTATATAAATACAGGCCATTTACCATTTACCATGACTTCTGGCCCTCCCAAATAATCCTAAACACAGAAATGAGGAAAATTTGCTCGCTGGCCCTACATCATTTCCAGTCGTTCACATGTTTTCACTAATTATTTTCTGACATGTGCAATATTTATTTAGAAATTCATAAATTTCATTTCCAAAGATTTTCATATTTTCTTTTCCCAGGTGCCAAGCGGATAAATAGCTTTGTGTTAGCTTTCGAAACTACAATTTATGCTCAGCAGTGATGCCACCATAATATGCAACACCAGTTAAAAATGCTTTGAAAGTCTTTCGCCTGGGTCTGGCTGTCACGCTCCAATCCCAACCTCATGAGCCCCTGGCCTTTTTGGCCCTTTGCCCAACTCTTTGACAGCAAGTGGTGATTTTAATGGAGCAGAACAAACTGGCAAAGAGAGACATAGGAAAGGAAGGGCAGAGGGAAAAATGGCTGGTTTCTCCCCTCTACTCTGCCTTCACTCTGAGTCACTACAAATGCCCACAATATAAAACATATGCTGATGTTGACAGATAGGAAAAAGAAGGAGAATAAAATATAAAGAGATTGTGACAGGTATTGTCTCTAAAAATTAGCATCATATTGTGTAGAGACAGTGGTACACTGTCTCTACACAATATGATGCTAATTTTTATGCTTTGATTTGATGCTACTAGTTTACCATCTAGTAGATCGGGGTTGATCTTTGCCGATGACGCTTCCTGAAAGGTTTACAACATATATTATATACATCCAAACACATATAATCCTAAAAAGAAAAAAAGGCCAAACGGATGTGTGCGAGCTCCTTGGTTTGCCAACCATGTTGAATGCCAGTGACAGCCCACTCCTTTTGCACTTCTGTTCTACTACTTTTCAATGAAATTTCATTGACTTCACTTCTCTTCCAGTCTGTGGGTGTCGGTCAACTCTGAGAAGAAAGTGGTGTCAATGTTCAGCTACTTCTGTGTTGGATCAGCAGGACAAAACAAGCATTTGCACAGACTTTTTTTTTCATTTTTTTAAACTTCTTTGTCAAGCCCAGAGAATTACAGCATGATGAGAAGAAAGAAAATGAAAATGAGATCTGAGGAAAAAGATAACATCCTCTCCTCCCTTTCTATGTAAATTAGGCACAGACACTCAGAGCTGGATGGAAATAATAATTCATGCTGGGAACTTCACTCCATGCCATGTCACTCACTGCAGGCTAACATTAACAGAGTTTCTCAATATTAGTATTATGAGCAATAATATCACTTTGATAATATCATTTAGTATGGACTTTTTGGACACTATTTTAAATGAGAATATTTTATCACTCATACTCAAATGCCATATGTGTGTTTCCCCTCTGTATCCATAACGCTACAAAACCTGTACAAAAAGGTTTATTTCACAGCAAACATTTTTCTGGCACAACTTCACGTGCTTCCAAGGTGCGTGGAGAGGATGAAAAAAATCACAATGCAGGGACTCCAGCAACACTTAAGAGGAAGAGGAACAACTTTATTGACTGAGCAACATGTTTCGGCTTGTGGCCTTCATCAGAGTCAAAAAGGTTTATTTAACATTCTACACATGTTATTATCATGATGTCACATGATGTCTTCATTCTCTCGCCCCAACCGGTTGCGACAGATAGCCGACCCTCCCTGAGCCTGGTTCTGCCGGAGGTTTCTTCCTGTTAAAAGGGAGTTTTTTCCTTCCTAATGTCGCCAAAGTGCTTGCTCATAGGGGGTCATATGATTGTTAGGTTTTTCTCTGTATATATTATTGTAGGCTGTCAAATTGTATTGTGTGACTGCAGTTGTGAATTGGCGCTGTATAAAAAAATGGAATTAAATTGAATTGATCCCAGTATGTCACTTGTATGTAGTGGCACTTGTACAGCTGAAATGTATCCACTACGTCCACCAGGGAAGAAAGTAATCAGAATACAGATGCAAATAATGTGGGACTAATGGGACCTAACAGATCCTTGGGTTTAGCCAAAGCTATGGATGCACCTCACATCTAGGAGTATGAATCAAAGCATAGCATAAGCGCAAACCTGGATGCTGTCATACACTTATCATTATTATTATTACCTTTTATTATTATTACTCAATAAAAGGCACGTAAAATGTTGTAGAGGAGAGGCAGGCCATCTTGACTCCAACACCAGAGACCCAGGTTCATATCATACATGTCACTGCTTTTGTCATACATCATTTGCATGATTTTAAAATATGTTCTTAACAACTACAAAATTTTACTGTGATTAGATTTAACCATTAAAAACTACCAGGTTAGGTTTAGACACTTCGCATGGCTTGGGTTAAAATCCAGTGGTTGTCATATCTTTTAAAACTTGGTTTTCTTGGTTGCTATGTTGACAACTCCCTGCTTTTTGTAAAGAAAACAGTTGGTTGGACATGAGATATATTTGTTATTGCAATCAATTACTAACAAATTCCTGTTCACTCACATTTAAAAGAAGAACTTGGTGTTTCATAAACTGTTGTGAGACCAAACTGCCCATGAACAGTGCAGCATGAGCGTATCATCTACAGCTGTGATAGAGACCTGAGAACCCTGCCCGATGTGTGGTTTCTGACAGGACTGCCAACTCACGCTTGTTTGCTGCAATATCACTGCTCAACTTGAGTGCTGAGCAGTCATATTATAGCAACACAGGGCATGAGGACCCTCAGGTCACAAAAAAATGTCCTGGTTCTCCTGATGGAAGTCAAGTAGGACAGTACCTCAGTGGTTAGTGCTCACAGCCTTATCTTACAGAAAGAGACTCATGGATTCAGCCAAGGTCCTTATTAGTGCAGTTTTATGTTTTCTCCAGGAACAATAAAGCTAAATTATGATTTAAATAAAGGTTAAACAAACAAAAGAGTGCTTTAACTAGAATGCTTTGATGCTAAAGTGTAGTAATGATTCTCAAAAGCATTATTTCATCTCTAGCACCATCGAGCCATAAAGACACGTGTTGTTGATTTATAGGTAGCAGTGTGACCGAGATATTGCTGCACAAAGGGCACAATGGCGTTGATGCTACTGCTGGACATGAAATGTTGTTTTCTTTGAAACATTCATGGATTCCTTATGTTTGTGTGGCTCCTGAAAATAATTGGAACACTCTACCCTCAGGAAATTTCCATGTCTTTACTGCATGAAGTGCAGTGCTTTAACACAGTGGTATGTTTTTGATGTTTTTGATCATTATGTACACAAACAAACCCATAATTCTTGATAAGCCATGTCAGGCTCCATGCTGAAATGACTTACCTCAAATTAGAGTCCAAAATATGTGAATAAAAGGGTGTGTATTACCACCGGAGTCAAACCCGTGTGCAGTAAATCTTTCCTTTGGTGTAAAAGATAGTGACGAGGTGCTGACTGCTGTGTTAGGATGATCTGTATAAATGCCAGCAATACCTGGGCACATATACACATAGTCATCTTCTTCATGAAAAGGGAATGGCAGACCTGAAGTCAGTTGTGATTTAAAAAAGCACTCAGATTCCTGACTGCTGCTTGCTTCAATACTTAGGATGGTATTTTGTGTCCTGTGGGGGTTTTCTTTGTACCCTATGAATAACCAAATTACTATTAACATGTAAAAGATTCTCCACTCCTGCATATGTGTGCATCTGTCACACACTTAGTGACCTGTCTGTGTGTACCTCTTTTCTACAAAGTGTACACGTCAGTACGTACTGACTGTACTTCTCCCATTGTTGTAGAATAGTGCAATAAACTGCTGGTACTTTGGGATCCATTTAGGGTCATTTTGTGTTTGTATGTGTGCTGTTGTGTGTTTTCACCAATTAAACAGAACTAAGATCACATTAACTACTTACTTTCAGAGTCCAGCCAAAACCTCATGCATTTAGCAGTTTGACTGCAAAATGTTATGTCAAGTCCTGTAATGCAAAGAGACTCATGACTGATGCAGATGAGTTTCCCTCATCAGTGCCATTCCAACTGCGAGCAGTCTGAGTTAAACCCCAACTGTTTGGAGAGAGAATGCCTTCCACCAGGCAACCTGTGCAACCGCCTTGTGATTGAAAGAGGCTGTCAGGTGACACAGCTATTTGCAGTCTCCAACAGCAAAACAATTCAGCACAATCAATGAGAAACCACTGATTGCTATCCTATTTTTTTCTCTACTGTGACTGAGCCATTAGATAATTATTGGATTTACATCAAAAATGAGTTGGCTGGACCACGACTTTCCATTAAACCATTCAAAAGTTGTTGATATGCTTCAGTTTGGATCAAAGTGTTGGACTGACTGATATAGCACCATACTAGCACTTCAGCATGACTAAATATGTGTAACATCGCATGCAAAGCTACAGTTTTGAGCATACTACTGTCAAGGAAATGAGGAGTAAGGGCGTGGAGAAATAATTTGTTCCAAACTGGACAGCTGCATCACAAAGAATGTTCTACATGATCAAAAAGATCCAACACAAACACAATAATTCACCGTGATCAGGAAATCAAGAGAAAGTTAGCACAACTTCTAAAGGCTCTTAAATAAATCCACTACGACACTAAGAAACGCAACCTGCAAGTGAGTCTCCACTGTTGCCATGAATGAAGACACGTACAGTTTGATGAGAATCAGATTTCACTGATATTGCAACATGCATGTGACACGTGCTGCTCTGTTTTATTAGTGTTTTATTTAGTCCATACACTGGGCCTGAACTTGGCAGAGTCGTACACAGTTGCATAACAGTTATCATCTGATCCCACATGTCAAATCAGCACATGGGCTGTAGTTTGCTGTGGGGTAACTTGCCTCTGACCTTCAGATGTGTGTACAGTATCTATTTCACAAGCTCCCTCAACATGATGAGACAGTGTGACACAAACACACAATCGCTGGCAAACTTTTTTTTGATGAATGCATTTATACTGTAAAATATTCTTTATTTTAATCAACTGATGCTTACCAAAAAATTAAACACAATGCTAAGTTATTATTACATTTTCATCCTTACTTCAATTATTAAAAATATAAATGTAAAAAATTTATTAGACATTAATGCAGCATCAATTTCCGTCCACGAGGGGGCAGAATACAAAGCCATGATTCCATCCCAAGATACTGTTACAGCTAACGAAGGATTTATGATCAGGCAAACGTGTCTGTCTGCAAACACAATTACGGTCGGACAGAGATCTGGGAGAGGAGTTTTCACTGACCACAGACGTGCTCCCATTGAGTCCTCCAAGATCCTGACTTCCCATTGCTGCATGTGGATGATGTAAGCATCTGCTGATTGGTTGGCAAGTGGGCCACAATAGAACAGTGAGTGACAGCAGAGTTCACAATTTAAACACATTTAGATGACCACTACTGTATTGTGATCACATTCCACAATAATTATCTAACACACCAAAACACACTTTTCAGCTTTCCATGTATTTTGGGTTTTTGCTTTTGGAGTGCCTGGATCTCTAAAGCACTTTGGGTCAATAAAATAGAGGTAATATCCAACATAAAGACTAAAAACCATTTCCAGAAGCATTCTTTAACACAATTTAGTGAGCTACATACCGAACTTAGGGGAACTATAGTGCTAGTGCTGATCTGATGCCAGTACCACCATCTGTATTGATACTATCAGTATTTAGATCCAACTGGCTAACTGACCAAAAACACTTGCGAGAGTGGCTTAAAAACTGGTTTTACTACATACTTGGAACACTGAACCTATCTGGCAACAGAACTCACTGCAGGACTACCTCTGCTGGACCATAAATCTGGCTTAGCTTGTACAATTTAACTCAATTCAACTGAAATGTATTTATAAAGTGCATTTAAAAACAACTCACTATGACAAAGGTGCTGTTCAGAAGACAGAATCGATAACAGTAAACAAAAGAATAGATCAGATAAAAGCTAATTTTAAGTCTAGTTTAAAAAAAAGAAAACTCAAGTTAGACTGTGAGGGCGGTGACAGAGAATTCACATCTCGTCTGAGTATAAATCTAGAGTGGGGCACAGTCAAAAGAGTCCGATCAGCTGACTTGGAAGCCAAGTAGGGGTGTAAGACATTAGAGATGTAAGAAGGAGCAACACCAAACAGGAGGATCCACTTTAATTCTAAGCCTCACTGGCAACCAATGAGGAGAAGCTAAAAGATGTAATATGATCTCCTTTTCAGGTGCCTGTGAGAAACCTAGCAGCAGCATTTGCCAGACGGTTGGTTATTACAGTTGTGCGTCTCAGGCCATGATGGATGCTAGTGAAATATTGGCTGTTGTGTCAGCTCTCCTGGTTGGGTTTTTACACTGTCTAAGCAGAGATAGCTGAGTATTCAGCAACCAGATGCACCAGCCACATATTCAGTTTTAGGATGAGTGTAAACCATTGTTCAGTCAGCTGATCACTTAAACCAGTGGTCCCCAACCCCCGGGCCAAAGACCCATTTGGTACCGGGCCGTGAAAGTTGAAGCTCGGGTGTGAAATTTATGGTTTTCAGGGTTTTTATCATTATTTTTTTAATCGTTTTTATCGTTAACTCAGTTTTCCTGGGTCTTTTCCCCTGTGTTATGAATAAATCTTCTTTTTTTTTGGTACTGGTTTTATTTTTTTGTACTTATCCGCGACACCTTAAAGGCCGGTCAGACATAAACCGGCCCGTGGCACAAAAAAGGTTGTGGACTGCAGACTTAAACCATCCAGAGGCACTATTTAATCTTTACCTGTGGTTTAGTTTGAATCTCTTTCTATTTGGGACGTGCCCGATAATGCACTGCCGCATGGCCCATGCCAAAAGGTGTCCCAGTAACAAAGATGTCACCAAAACAAATGATCGCCAAACCAGTTCCAACACCAGTGATAAATGTTTCACTATAAACTAAACTGTAATAATTTGCAAAAGGTCAACAATGTAGATTTGACTGACATATTTAAGACAATATTATTTTATTTGCTACCACATAAATATTGTTCAAATGGTTTATGCATGTCCAATTCATTAAACATGGCCAAAGGTTATAAAAATCAGGTCAACTATGTACAAGCAACCCTTATGAGTCAAACAGTTTTTCTACTGTTGGCTCTGTGTGATGACAATAAGAGCACACAGCTCTTGTTGTCATGTTATTTTTCCATAATCTGGATCGAGGAATGTGCCCTTGCAGGAAATTTACTGTAAACACATGTAATTTATTAAAAGTGACATATAATGAAACATAGGGGACAAGTCGGTCAGCATGATCGGCACTGGATGCAGTGCATGACTGAGTGGATGATGGGGGTGCTGAATATGCAAACTAACAGATAGCAAAGTGGAAATAATTTAATGGACTGAGTACATGGACTAGCTTGCTCATAGACTAGACCAGACCACTAGATGAGCTGACAACCCTCTACTACCAATTGTCTGCTGTACTGGACCAGAACAGCCCAATAAACAAACCACACCAGCCATAAAGAGGACACTCATTCAGATCATGCAACATCAAATGTAGTTTTTCTTCACTTTGTTGGTACTTCCATGACTACAACACAAACAGGAGTGGAAGTAGCTAATGTGTGCCCCTCAGCTAACTCAGAGACTACACATGTTGTGTATATGGTGCTAACTGTACACATGAATCACAAATGAAAGTACCATAATGGAAAATGCAGTGAGCCAATCTGTGAATAATTTATTTGTACGTTTGTTGACTTTACTCAGAGCATCTCATGCATATTGATAGCAGCTGGAAAACTAAAATATGAATTTCCAAGTAGTCCAGCTTGTGCGGATAATAACAATATATGACATGCATAAGCCTGTAATTGAAGGAAATGGAAACCTAAAGGCGGTCTGAGGTTCAAAGGGTTAATCTGGGCTATAAGGTTTTATGAAAGGGACTCAACCACAAGGCTGCATTCCTGTTGCTCTTTAGAAATTGTGCTTAAATTTGATTTTCAGCCCTGAAATTTTCATGTGGCTAAGTCCTGTGGGAAAAAACAGAATGACAAAGCACAACATTTCAACTCACACATGTGGACTCATATAATTTAGAATATTTGAGGGTCTTTAACTAGGCAAATGTTCTTTTATTAATGGATTTTCATTAGTATTCTTTCAAATTCGACATGGCTTAATTAGCTGTAGTAAATTTATTGCGCCTAAAAGCTTATGCTGAGAGGAATCATGTGGAAATATTTTCCAGATTTGATTGATTTCATATGGGATGAGCCTTGGTCATCTTCACTGACTGCCTGGTCCGCTTTCTTTGTAAACTCACTCGTTTAAGTTCCTTCCTTTGCTCATCTGAGCTCTGAAGTGATTTGTGTCTAAAACGAGTTAATAATGGGGAACCCTTGAAGAAAGCTACATTCAGTAAATGTAAGAAATCCAAATTCTCAGAGTCCACAATCGAGTGCAGCTGTGTGTTTTTACTCTGCTTGTATGTGCTGTTTTAATACCATACACTGTATTCATCTTTTTCTTTAGTTACATGCTCAGAGTAACATTTTAAAGCAATCAGCCTTAGCTGTATATGGTTCAGTATACCTGACATGCAGTAACTTAACTAACCTTCAATTTTTTTCTCTTCTTTCAGAAAAATGTTGGAGCCATCAACAGAAAAAGGAGCCTCAGTGCTAAATCTCAGACGAGCAGCCAGGGTCTAGTTCAGCTCCAGATGTGTTGAATTAAATCCTCCTGCTGCATCCCAGAATGCCTCAGAGACTGCGCTAGCTCATAAATCAACACGATCTATATCTAGAACAGACAAGACACAGACACAGCTTGTTTTGCTACCTTTTTTTTAGCACCTATATCTCCGCTTTTACACAGTGACTCAGCAAACATGCCAGAAAACATCTATTCTATAAAGTGTTGTGAAAAACAGGGGGGGTTATGTGGTAGGGAGTAAAGGAAAGGCTCTGGCTATAACAGCAGTGGATGGGGGTATAATTTCCATGAAAATTTGCCATGTGGTACAAATCTTAAACTGACATACCTCACGTCTCCCAGCTTTAGGTTTTTTACGCAACTTTCCGGGAAGCTTCTCTTTTTTTTCTTTCTTGGATCTCTCTTTCTGAGCTACATGTGGTTAAAAAACATGTCTATAAACTATATATGTGAATAAGTTACCCTTATATAGCACTTGAAACGATGTTAAGGCATGTCATTAAACGTTTGTGAATTTTATCCTGGCTATGTGGGATTCTATTTTGACTTTTGAAAACAAAAAAGACTTGTAGCAGTCTCGCACTTTCCAGACAGTAAGGGAGAGACGTGTACAGAGGTAAAAAAAAAAAAGGAAATAGAGTATAATATTTGAGCTTCACAGCAGCTCAACAATGTTCTGAGCAAAAAGGTGCAAACAGAACACATTTTATTATGACATTAGCCTGCTAATTTGATATAGATAACCATAACCATAACTGCTCTTGCTCTTGACGGAGGCGGTTGCACTTTTCTCCTCTCCTCCTCTCCCTTAGCTTCCCTGCTTAGCCTCTTATGTCCTTGTCTAGTCTCGTGTTTTTTGTATTACTTTTCCCTGGAACACTCTTTCACAGTCTGTTCTCTAAAACCTAAAAGAGGAATTATGGATTTGATCAACTGGTCCCTAAATGCAATTGACACCCCTTTCTCAACGAGAAGTTTGGGCTTGGGTGAGCCTGAGTGCTGAAGATATCTACCTATTCGGAACCATGGTAACAGGGTTCTTGCTGATCGGAGCTGGCTTGGCCCCGACTTATCGAAGAATTAAGAAAGCAGAACTGGCTGTTCAAACCCCCACAAGGCTGCACGCTGGGACTGAAACGATGGGACGAGGCATGAGTTTCTCAAAATGGGATCATTGAGTGCAGCACGGATAAGATCTTGGAGAGGCTTACGGCTGCCGTGAATACTCAGAATAAGACCTCTGAGCGCAATGTGGATTACATCTCAGAAGGGCTCACTCGGAATAACATCTCTGAGCGCAAATTGGATGACATGTTGGGGAGGCTCACTGTGGTCGTGAGTTCTCAGAATCGGCTCTTTGAGCACAAGAATGACAATATCACAGAGCGCAAGTTTGATAACATCATGGAGAAGCTTACGGCTCTCCAACGGGAGATTGAGAGACCAGTGTTGGACTGTTAGAACTGCTTTGAAATTCATATGAGCTGTTCGCACTAAAGTAAAAAGCACCATCACTTCATGCGGATACCCTTTCGGCGCCAGCTGCGGTCGCAAAGGCTGGAGCTGAACAAAAACACCCTGATAACGACTGTGTTTAGTCTGTTCCTTCCCATTTCATGCAAGGCCACCTGGGTTGGCTGGAAGACTGTTTACTTAGCCTAGCAGGGCGAAGGACACTGTCTCAGCTGAACTCTGGACACGCACACACATACATATACACTGATGCACAAACTCATCCCCCTTCCCTTTCCAAACGCCTTTGATGCTTGTTCCCTCCTGGGAACACGGCGGGTCTGAGCCCGCGCTGGAATGGTAGCGCTGGGCAGGATGGCTGCTGTGTTTGCTTCGGATTACTCCTCACCCCTCACCTGAACCTGTGGCTTGTCACGTGTTCCATAATGTTGTGCTGTGGACATTTATGTGCTTTTTTGTGGACATTTATGTGCTTTTTTGTGCATAGGAGTTTTTTTGTTTCCTGTTCTCATGCTGTCCTCCCAGGAGCCCAGCATGAATAGATGTCTCTTTTTTTCCTCTTGTACTTTCCCATTGTAATGTACATTTCAGTGTTTGTTTTCTGTAACGCTACCGATCTCCGACCTGTATCCCCATGTGATGTCTGTGTTGTGTGTGTAAGGTCGGGGGGGTCCTATTTCACTGCAGGGCAACCTGCACGTGGCGAATAAAGCCTTGATTGATTGATTGATTGATTGATTGATTGATTGATTAACCAGTGAGGCCAGCGGGACAAAATCTCATTTCACACACATAATAACTCCAGTCAAAAGCAGTCAAATTTTACATTGCTGAAATGGTGATTAACAGCCAGAAACTGTCAGTCAAATGTATTTGTGTCAAAACATTAGTGATGCAAAATGCATCTTAAGCACCTTAATCAATTAAAGAATGTAAAGATCACATCTGCATAAAAAATAAAATGCATACATCTGTTACATACGATCTATTGCTTATTTATATGGACTTTGGCAAACATAACGCTGTAAATTATTAGCTTTGTAGTTGCTAGATACTTCACACTTATTTAACACTTAGCTCACTGTCTGTACCTATCATTTGGTTTTGGGCACATTAGCACAGGTTTTTATATGTGAATCACCTGTTGTCAGTAAAACAAAAAATTGAAGAGCGCAATGATTCGGAACCAAAACAGTTGATCTAAGTTCTATACATCAGTACTGTAGTGTAACCATTGTACAGAAATGTGCACAAGAAAGTATGAGACAAATATAGGGCACTGGCTATTTTTGGATGTATGTGGTTTTGTGCGTTTGTTCAGAGCCAGACATGTTTGACTGAGTTTTCAAGGTCTGTCCAATATATACAGAATATTTCTGTTAATATGCAACACTTTGTCCTTATTAAGTATGAGATATATTTAACAGGGTTAACTGTAGCTTAGGAGGAAGACCAGATTATATATTAATTGGTAGTTTGATTCCTGGGGCATTTAAAGATGATTACTTATACACTCTTGTAAATCTAACTCATGCTTAATTGGTCTATTATGCTCTATCTATTAGAAGTAGTTATCTTGCTGTATTCTGACATTGTAGTAGTAATTTACTACAGTGACATTTAATTAATTAATTAACTCACTCAAGTCAGCAAGCCTAGGTTTGGTAAAGCCAATCACTTACAGCTAATATTAGATGGCATAAGCAAACCTTAGCTAGAGACTATATCAATCTTATAACTAAACAACAACTATAGATATTGATAGTGTCAACACTTTTTACTCTTTACTCTTAAAAGCACTTAAAATAAATGCACACATGCAGTCAGAAATAAATTCATTTTGTCATTCCCAAATAATGTGGCCCAAATCTGACATTTTTTACTGTATCATGTGACTGAAAGTCTCTCAGCAAAAACATCAGGAAAGCAATATATTAAAAAAATCTAATGAAACACTTATTGGCTGTTTAAACAGTAAAAGCAAGTCGTGTTTGTTTGTTTTTTTTATTGTAAATGTTTTACATTGTAGAACAAAAGCAAAAAATAACATTTTTAGCTTTTTTGTTGTAGGTATGTACAGAACACATCTGAAAATGACTTCAGTGTTTCATAACACACGGACAATTTTATTTCCAACTCAGGTGTAATTTCAATTTGTTTTATTTTCAATGTTAAGCCAAGTGCATGTAAATAAACTGTTGCTGATATGCATTTTTTTGACTTCTTACAAAGAATGCATCATGAAACATGTAATAAGTATATTGTATGTGTTGTGTACAGACCTCACAAACACTAAGTCAACTAATTTTAAAACAATATATTTGAATTATCATGTTATGTACACTTTCTTTACAGTTTTAAAAATCTTTCACAATCACAGAAATCACTAGAAGAATATTTCAATTCTCTTTTAGATGAATATAAAGTATTTACATACATTCACGGGATCACGTACGACACTCTTTCTGAAAAGTGTTTCTTCTAATTGCATGGAAGGAATGGCTGACTGAGTTAACATACTTCCTTTATATAGCGTCACTGGTGGCAAACCAAAGACTACAAAGGGTTTGACAATCACTGCAGGTTTCAGCAAATCATTAATTTCTAAAACCACAAAAGTCTTTCTTAAAACCGCATTTTAAATCTGTTTCAAATCTGTGAATTTTGTCAAATAATTCTCAACTTTATGGCACAGAAATTTCCTCTGAGCTCCTCCTATGATATTTGGTTTAATTCAAAGGAAATTCAGAATAAGAGATTAAAGCAATCTACTCAGTTAAGTGAGATATGAAAAAAAAGCTTAACAGTCACTGCTTCCTTACAGTACAATACCTCTTTTAGAAGAATTGATATGTTCAAGACCAGCAATAGTGTTTCTTGAATGCTTTTGAAAATGGTATATATTCTGAAAAATGTGCTGTAAATTCATGTTTGGGCACAACCAAAGTAAGAAAACTTACTCATGAAGATTTCCCTTTAGATGTGGCATTTGATGTTGCAATGACACTAATTTTCCACTCTCAATGGAAAGTTAACTGAGCTCTTTTAAGTTTTAATCTGTGGAGAAAAGTAGGACAATATCTATTTGATGCCTCTTTAAGCAAGATCCAAAATATTTCATACATTAATTAATTAACAATTTATTCTCTTACAAATTAAGTCTTCAGTGATAAAGCACTGATTTTAAAAATGCAATACGTACTTGGGTATTTTGCCTCTGTTGCAGTTGGTCACTATTAGCTAATACAAGTTAGCTAACACTAGCTGATGTTAGCTAACATTTTATAATGCTAGTTACTGTTTTGTAATTGTACATCATTTACGCTATGCACTATGATAAACGATTGAAGGTACTTATAATTTTCATATGTACTGTGATCCTGTCATTGCAACATGTGACAGCATTGGCCAGTTCTTTAGCAAAAACAACATAGCTTATCTTTAATCTTTTTACTTTGGTGTCCTTGGTGCTAGCCTTAATAACTGGCTACCAAATAGACAAACTCAATTTGACAGGTAACGATTTCATTTAATTTCAGATGTTCAAAAAATCTGGGGCAAGACAAAAGATTCACATTGATGCCAGCAGATTTACCATCTTGTATCATATGACAGCAGTGACATAAAGTAAAGAAAGTCACATTAAGTAATAACTGATATGGTATAACAAAATCATTAAACAGAAGTTGTGACATTTCATGAGATGAACAAAGACAGCGTTTTAAAGCTTGGCTTTAGGGTCATCAGCTTTGATCCAATAAAGGCCATTAAATTTACAATTATTACGATAAGTAATTTTTTGACAAGATGAATCAAAAAGAGTCAGACCGCATTAAGATAACACAAAATTCTCAGAATTCTCAGTATGGGCAGACAACCAAAAATGTCATGTGTATCAGTGCAAATTACATGATATTTGTTGGTGAGCAGTAATTCAACATCAACTTGAGCTTTGTTCTTGTGTTTGAGGTCGAAACAGACTCTAAGGCAACAAAGAGACTTATTCAAAGCTAATGGAATGTTGGTGTATCTTTTTATCTACTGAGAAAGAATTAAACCAAGACCTTAATAGTCCCCATTACTTCCTAATAGTATGCCCAGTAAGCCCTTGTTGCTATGCAACAAATGAAATTCAAGCCATTAAGCAGTAAGTTTTTGCTAGTATTACTTTTCAAAACATTTGGCTCCAGGAAGAGTATAAAAAGTGGAGGTTTTAAACAGGGATGCATGTGACTAGTCAACTAGATGTTTAAATCCTACTGCTATTGCTAGTCAGCACCAGAAATATTAGTCAGTTACACAGACTGGTACACCTGGTAGCAAGATGGAAAGTAACCAGATTACCACTAACCAGCTTGGTTCAGCAGTATTTTGACGCAGAAAATGAATGGTTGTATGTCACCTGTGCTAGCATGCAAGCTAATGGCAAACTAATCATTGTATCTGTGTGCAACATTACATACAGCTCAGAATTCCACACATGTCAGAGACATTTAAAATGCAATCTGATCACGGAGGAACGCGATTGAAAGTTTCACATAGCTCTTAGATACAGCCAATGTTTAACCTCGTCCATTAAGTTTTCATTGTTTTCTACCTTTTAGACAAGTCAGCTAATCTGATTCCTTTTTTTTTTGTTTAAACAACTAGCAAATTAGTCGCTATAGCATCCCTAGTTTTAAATAGTAGCCAACCCACCAGTGTTATACCTTTTATTGATATAAGGCTTTTGATTGAACATAGCAATAACACACACCCCAACATGTAAAAAATAGCAGATCTTTCTCCAAATTAGGTTAGCTAAAATATCTGAGAATAAAGTTGTAATATACAAGAAGCTTATTCCACCTGTGAGGGTGCTTTGTCAAGTAACAGTTTTCTGTTTTAGTTCGTTACAGTCTTTTCCTCGTCACCCAATAAATTATCACAGTACCATGAGTGTACGTCACGCACACGTATTTGAACATAAACACACTTGGGCAAAAAGGAGTCCGGCGCAAACTCCTTTAAAGGGCATCTGGACTATCACCCCACCACCCTCCTCTGTCTTTCGTCACATTCCCTCCCCTTCCCTCATATCTGTCAGGCTGCCAGAGCAGGGTCAAAGGGGTCCATTTGCAGAGCGTCCTGTCCGGCTGCTTCGTGGAAAGCGGTGGACTTTGAGGTGTTTCGACAGGTGATCACTGCGAGCAAACTTCTTCTCACAGACTATACACTGGTATGGTTTCACTCCTGAGTGGGAGCGGCGGTGTCGGGATAGCTCGTCCGATCGAGAAAACCTGTTGGAAGGAACCCCAGCATGTGGTTAACAAATTAATCAAATTTCGCTGTACATTAAAAACATTTGGCTATAATAATTTCCCATTAGTGCTTCCAAATGTTCCATTTTATTATTACTATCAGTAATGTGATCCGTTTGTACACAGCTATTGTTATATATATATATATATTAAAAACAAACTAAAAACAAACTAATGTAGTCACGCTTTAAGCTGCCAAATGATATAAAAGCCATGCCAGCCTTTTTTATTTCAGGGTAATCTGATAGATGTGAGTATTGCCCTGCGACTTGAAGTTAAAGAGCCATCCCATATTTAGCTTAACACATGAGCACTGTAAATCCAAACCCAGTCTATTCCTGGCCTGCTCCGCTGTGGTTTCTATGGGCTTCGGCCAGCTTGGGTATCAAGTCAGTGAAGGGTTAAGTGGATGACAGAGCAGTGCCTTTATACCTTGATTTGGTTCCGTATATATTAGTAAAGCTGTTAAGATTTGAACAATCTGCAACACAGATTGATTTTCTAGCACATTTCCAGGAGCAGAGGCAGGCTGTAGACATGAAGGCGATAATTCAGAGATGTAAAGATGTCACTCACAGTTATTTCAAACCATTTCCACTGTAGACATGTATTACACAACTGGCCTATTCATCATTTTAATAGGCCAGTCATAAAAAGAAGGTAAATGACAGAGCTTACAAAGCTAAGCAGTGGCATCTGAGACAGCAAGAATCTTAAAACAAAACAAGATGACTCATGTTGTTGATATGGAGCTCTTTCTCTATTGCAAGTCCCACATAATCTCATATAATACTCCAGAAAGTACAGATAATCAGTCCCCAGTGTAACAAAAGAGTCTGCAGCCATAATAGCTATTATGTGAGACACAATGAGCCAATATGCTCAAAGGTGGCAATGCTAACATGTTTGTCCTGAGCAGGTAGAATATTTGCCAAGTACACCCTTACAGCTTTCAGAGACTTTAAGATGGTAAGTAGGAGGCAGGTGCCAAGGTGACACAATAGCCAGAAATGTTTTAGCTAACCTGTCTGCAATGATCTTTAAAAAAGCATCTGTTGCTGCCAGTGAATCTAGAAAGTGTTGGCCATTTGTGGCCATTTTCCAAACAATCTGAATCCTACCACTCTAAAAAGAGAAAGACTGGTCACAAGTGAAAACATTCAGGACAGGTGCCAATCTTCCCAGGAATGGACTTCCCAGCAAATTCACTGCAAGGTCAGATCATCCAGTGCTCAGAGTACCTGCAAAAAGCCTAAAAGCTACAGCTCAGACTTTACAGGCCTTGGTTAGCATGTTTAATGTTAAACTTCATGACACTACAATTGGAAAGGATGCCAGGAGAAAGCCTTTTCTCTATAAAGCTGCATTTGAGTAAACCACAAGACTTTTGAAACAATATCCTTTGCACAGATGAAACCACAGTGGAGATGTCAGGCCATAATGCACATCACCGTGTCTGGAAAAAAATGCAAAAAATGCAACCAAACAACTAGAAAAACAACATTTCAGCAAACACAGCTCATACCAACTGCCGAGCCGGAGGTTTGGACTTCTAGTATTCCAGAGTCAAATGTAAGGCCATCAGTCTGACAGCTAAAGCTTGGCCTAAACTGGATCATGGATCAGGACAATGATCCTTTTGTTGTAAAGGAAAAGAATCAAGGTGCTACAATGGCCCAGTCATGTGTGGATCTCAACATGACTGACATGCTGACCTTAAGAGAGCTGTGCATGAACGAACGCCTGCAAACCTCAATGGACTGAAGCAACGAAGAGTCAGACCAGATTCCCCCACAGTAACAATAATAATGATGAAGTCACACATTATCATACATTGCTGTTAAAGGTGTTTGTGCACGCTAGTGAATACTGGGGTGTACTTTCTTTTTTGTGACTGTATTCAGTAAAACCGCACCATATAACTATTTGCTTTATGGTCTGTTGGGGGCAGCACATGGGGCTGACACTAAAAGTTATGACATTCACCAGTTATTGTCTAACCATGTTACAAAGGACCTTTAGGTAAAACAAAACGCAGTTACTGATATCAAGTTGCAAAGCTCTCCAAATGTGTGAAAAACACTTTTTGTTGCAGGCTGTTTGAAAAGTTAACTGAGCGACAGAAAAGAGGCAAATGAAAGGTGTCTTTCTAGCTCTCTTACACAAACACAATGTTTACTACAGTATATACTACAGCTAGGGATGATTTGCTCATCTCTTTGTAGCCCTGAATGCAGTTATAAAATGCCATTTTATAAAGCTAACAAGCTCATCTGTTTGTTGCACAACTACAGTAGAAGACACAGCAGAGCAAAATAAGGAAAGAGTTGTAGTTTGGATAACGAGCCAATGGAAACTTCTATGACAGGTTTCTTTTCATTTGACACCCTCATGTACCTCTTTACATTTCACACAGTCATTCAGTTTTGTTAACAGACAGTTATGGCTTATTGGAGCCTTGAATAACATTAATTTTGTGATAGACTGTCTACTGAAGTCTTTTACCTTTGTGTTGAAGGGATTAGTGGGATTTTTTTAACCTAGTTCTCCCTACCTCAAGAACATGTCAAGTAAACAGAAATAAATACTGATCCATGTCTTTACGTTCTCTTCTTTATGCGACTACACTCTTGGTAATTGCTGGATGATGTGAATGCAAGCATTAAACCCTAAAGCATTACTATATCAGCTACAAGCTTGGGCATGGTAGAACCCATACATGTGTACTCTACGACTAAATTTGGGCTGAGCCTATAAGAACTATAGCATAATGTACTGTAGCCAGAAAGATCTTTCAAGAGAACATTCATGCAGGAGTTATGCAATTACTCAACCTCACTCTCCTCACATGTATGTTCTTTGGCGTAACGCCTGTTCTCTTTTGTCACCCCACCTTCTCTCTCTCGCCACCTCATGCCCATTCTTGCTATAGTTCTTTGTCTACAATTTTAGCAATGTCACTTTTTCTCAGCTTACATGTCACAGATTGTGGACAGAGAGAGAGAGTGTCCTCAAGCTCAGTGAGTTCAGCGAGTTCATAAGTGCTACAGGTTGGGATTAGGGGCAATTTTCTTGATTACGTGAGTTTGTGCTTTTCACTGAGGATTGTGGCTTTTGTGCCTCAAGTCCTTGGGGCAGCTTGGCGTGGAGCTGCACAACACATAGTATACATAACAGCGTGGGCCCTGTGGGAAACACACGCAGGTCTTGTTCTAACTTGTCCCTGAACTTAGATCTTCCGCCAAAGCAGCATTCAAAGAAAACAGCCTAAAAGGTGTGGCGGTAACAAACAGTAACACAGATGCTGGCATATATATAGGTATAGGTATGCCTACTACATGTTAACCAACACAAAGGCCATGAAACTCTTCTGAAGGATTTTTGCAAAATAGATATTATCTTTTTATCTAGCTGAATAGCAGCAACTTTCCATCCACTGTGGTCCCCGCCAGATCAACAACCCTTCGTGAGTGATGGATCATAAACTAAGCACCCTCTCTTCCTTTCCCTTTGTCTCTCTTTTGAGCTCTAAGTGTCCAAATCTGAGGCTAAGTTTGACTGTGACAGCCCCGTCACCACCCAACATTGTTTTGTTGTAATGATGAATGCATCAGCTGACAAAGACAACAAGCCACAGCCCTGATGACAGATGCCGAGCACGCACACGCTGGAGTGTTTTTACAGCAAACTTTGGGTTCCAGCCCAGATTCTCAACACAATCCTCACATGAGAGCCTCAGTGCAGGCCAGAGATGAAAATGCTCCATGTTTGTGTGCGTGTATGGGTGTGTGTGCGTGTGTTGCTTGTATGTATGTGCTAATTTAAGTGTTTACATGTGACCAGATGGTCACAAGAGGGGAAAAAAATTCCAAAAAGCTTTAAAAAGGAAAACCGTTTGGCAAAGGAAGGAATATAATGTTGACTGAGTTATATGTGGGAATCCAGCCAATGAAATACCTCTCCTGTCTACTTCAGAGGAGCCAACACATGGATCTACTCTAAGGTTACAGAGGGTACAGGGAGCCTGACTTCTTACTTCACGTCCATTTCCTGACTCAGAGGGAGAGGAGTGTGGAAGAGGTAACTTTATAATATAGTAAATTGCTGCTGCTGTCACGTAAAGACGTTGGAGATGAAGTTTTGAAAGAACATTTAGGATCACTTAAAGAAACATGTAGTACTCAGTGTTTGCATTTCCTGACAATACAGATTAAATCCAGTCATAAATGAAAGCGAGTGCACCATTACACCTGACCAATCGAAAAACATGGCTAATGTTGCCACACTCTGTCAAAATACACTCGTAATCCAAACAAAAAGATCTAAAGTTTAAATAAGTATCAGCAGAGTTTTCTCCACCACATAAC
Organism: Maylandia zebra; assembly: GCF_041146795.1. Lineage (NCBI taxonomy): Eukaryota > Metazoa > Chordata > Actinopteri > Cichliformes > Cichlidae > Maylandia > Maylandia zebra. The sequence continues at coordinate 13,668,304 of NC_135186.1, forward strand.
AAGCTCATTAATTTCCCTGAAATGAGAACTCCATCTAACACCTAGCTGGTTTCTGAGCTGTAGCACCTGCATCTTTCTCCTCTTCGGTGGACCTCACTGCCACTAGCATAGTCGTGGTGAGTGCTTAGCTTGCATGTCCTACTTTAACATGCACTCAGCTGTCTTAGCACCTGATCACGCTCACTGAATCAACAGTATGATTGGAAACATTCCTGAGATTTTCTTTTTAGTCACAAGGAGCAAAAATGTGAAGAAATTTTTAACAGCATCACATTGATTATTGTAAAGAGTAACTAAATAACCGATTACTTGAACTACAAAACTAACACGTTGGTATCCCCAGTTTCAAGTGATCTGCAAACTGATTACATGCATTACGTCCATATGTCTGCCACTGATAACAATAACACAGCAATGCAGCAAAACAAAGCTCGATACAAATTCATTTTGGGCTTCAGATCAGAAGTTAGCTTAGCTTAGCATTAAAATTTGAAAAGGAGGGCAGAGCTAGCCAAGTGCACCTTTTCAAGATTACTAATAAAAGTGCTTTTGATCTCATCTGTTTGGTCTGAGGAAAAAGCAGAAAACTAACATCCACAAGCTGTAACTGTTGCTTTCCAGTGAGTGCTCGGGTCCAGTGACCTCATCAAGTTTCCCCTGGATGCCTTAAAACCTCCCTATAAAGCCAAGACATGAGAGTCGTATCACTCATCTCATCTGTCCTTCATCAGCAAGCTTGATGGAATGATACAGGTTACCAAAGGACAAATGCCTATAGCATGGAAAACATGGAAAAAGTATGTCTTAGACTCCAAAAAAGAGATCATTACATACATAACAAGTGACAGATCACAATAACTTGATATAGAAATACCTGGATGTTTGTCCATCCATAATGTTGTTAAAAAATGTCTGACATGTTTTTTTAATGGTTATAGTTGTAGCACGGCCTCCTCACAGTGTGTGCTGATTGCAGGTGTAACTCTGCACCGGACAACTGCTGAGCTGGACCACCATATCCAACATATCACTCCATGACAAAAACACATTAACCTTTTCACTCTAACTTTAACCTAAATTTAAATCTACCCTTTACTTCAAATCCTTAGCAGAGTTATTTTAATGTTACCAATGCTTGCCCTAATGTAGGCTGGCCTTTGTCTATAAGGCTCTATATGCACACTCTTGGGCAACGACTGAAATAAATGACCACTGCACCAAAGATCAAAGAGTTCAAGTAAGGATTTCTTATTCAAATCTAGTCCATGATTTAAACATGGAAAAGCTACTCAGTTTGCAGCAAATTAGACTTTTACCTTGTATCCTACACTGATAACTTTAAACTTGATTCTGCACTAATGCTCTGCTGCGAGAACAGGAGTAAAGTGGTTGCAGACAGTGAGCAAACAAATGGAATAACTAACAGGGGACAAAGTCTGCATGCAGACAGCTTCAAAAGGCACTCTATCTAATCTGCAATTTTACCACGGTAGAAAAACACACAGATAGCCGGGATACAACCAACATGTAGAAAAGAACAAATTGTAACCTTCTAAAAAAGCCTTGAGTGCAGCTTCCCTGACAATGACCCATTCCTCCGTTCACTCCCATCCATAAACTAATCAAACAGAGGTTCCTGAATCCTCTCTCTGTGCATTTAACATACATTTATACCCTTGTTAAAGTTTTCACTCTCTTGTAAAATGATATTTTTGGTTCTTTCAGATGACGTGGGGACATCAAAGATGCCTCAAAGACAGATAAAGGATGTGGAACAATTTGCTCTTCCTCCAAGAAGCAAAAAAACCCTTCTAGCATATTTCAGAAGTCAAAAAGGACAATAAGACAGCTTAATGCTGCTGCACTCGATGGATTACATTTCCTAGAGTATCACTTCTTATCAGTATTAACCTGACAGTAGAGTATTCTTCATTACATGACACATTAATGTGTAGCACTGTGGTACCTCATTAAAGTCTGTACACAGTATTCAAGTATCCTATAGAGTGGAAGTCGATAATCCTGGTTATTGTAATCTCTGTAGTGTAGATACGGATTTATATGCAACATTAAACCTCTTAGTATCCACCATGTAACTGGTTAACCACATGCTAAATAGGAAATTTTACAAATGAACTTTAATACATTCATTTTGACATTACATGATTTCTTTTCCATTTGGGTGATCCAAATAGATGAAAATTCTTTAAAGGGGGGGGGCATGACCTAACTCACTCCCTACTCTTAACCCTAGGTGGGTTGCTGGTTACCTGGTGGATGTTATAAGAGGCTAAAGCAATTGAATGTGTGTCATGTGAAGCTGGCTTGCTCTTCACTTCATTTGAAGTCATACCAGCTTTACTATAAAAACATTTGGTCCCACTCACCTCCATCCACAGCCAGGCCATGTGCAGGCAAATGGCTTCTCCCCCGTATGCCTCCTCAGATGGGCTTTAAGGTGGCTGCTCTTGGAGTACATCTTATTACAGCCAGGAAAAGAGCACTTGTGCATCTTAATAAGGTCTGCGACTGCATTCTTCTGGTACCTCTGACCTCCAGAAAGCACCCCTGTAGCCGAACTGCCACCTAACCCACCTTCCACAAGCCCTGTGGGTTTAGCTGCGATGGGCACCGGCGCGATCCGGACAAATTTGGACGAAGTGGTGATCCCGGCTTTGCTTGAGCTCGCGACGTTAGCTGAAGAAAGCAGCTGAGGCACTAAGGCAAAAGTCTGCCCCTGAATGTTAACCAGGAGCTGAGCTATTTTGATGTCAGTTGGGGCCAGGGTTTGTTGGGACTGGGATTTCTCAGGATTCTGTGTGTCAGATTCTGAAATGGCGCTGGAGTTTGGTTCTTGTTTGATCTGTATAGGCTGGATTTGTAGGATGACAGGCACATGAGAAGCAGAGCTGGAACTTTCGGATGAGGAAGGCAGTGATCCAGACTCCTCCTGTTTGATCCCTTCTGCATGGCTGGTGGCAGAGCTAGTTACACAGCTAGCATCTACCGATGATGATGAGCTGTCCATGTCTGATGCACATGGTGCATGTTTGGTCTCTGTGTGGGAGGAGAATGGAGAATGAGCCACAGGCACAGTTTGATCCGAGTTCTGTGACACTAGTTCTCCTGCTAATGTCCTTGAATTTTCTGCATCTACATCCTCTGATGTTGGGGACATCATCTCATCGCACCTTTCCTCTTCTTTTTCTACTGCCACAACCATGTTTTCCTCTAGGAACTCCTCAATCTCCTCTAGAGTGGGCTGAAACAGGAATGCCGCAGGATCCTGCAACTCATCGAGGAAGACTGGGAACTCGTAAGAATCCTCTTTGGCCTGCTGCTGCAGAACACTCAGCTGTTGCTCCCAAGCCAGCCCCGTAGGTAAAATGGGAACAGTAGGAGAAGAAGATGTGGAGGAAGGTGGAGAGGACAGGCACAGAGAGGATGAAAGAGTGTTGCTGCTGTTGCTGGTGTTAGAACTTAATGAGGTGGTGTGGGAGGCCTGAGACAGCAGGAGGTCTAGCAGGCTGTCTTGACTCTCTCCTCCCGAGGAGCTGCAGCTCCCACTGCTCCTGCTGCTCCTGCTTTTGTAGCTGGAGCTTAGGACATGTCGTGACACTGGGGACGAGGACTCGGGACTGGAGCAGAGGGACGAACGAGGGCTGGAGGAGTCACTGAGGTCGTCCTCAGAGAGCCGAGGAGAGGAGGAGAGAGTCACTCCTTGGTACAGGTGGTGGTGGTGGTGGTAGGTACACGCGTCAGTCACCATGATGCCACCATTAGTGTGGCAATAGAGGCAGCTATAGTCAGACTTTGGGGAGCCGGTGTAATACAGGAAGGTCTCCTCACCAAATGGTAAGTGATCAACCATTCCTGTGCGGATGAATGGCAGCTGGCTTTGCTTCTCTCTGCTCTGAAGATCGGGCTGTTGTGAACGTTCAAGCGTGTTTCTTGTTCCTACAAAACACAAATGATTACGTTTATTAGGTATGAAATTGAAAGAGATTCTCCACAATCCTCATCTAGTGGCAGCTGCTCAGACTGTGTTCAATTTTAATGAAATGGAACTTTTAACAGGCTTGTGTTCCTGGGTGATGGTTAATCCTAAAAAGTTCCAGCGTGACACAAACACAGCAATGTTGTCTATGAGGTTAATTTTTTAACAAGAAAAAATAACAAATAAGTAAACCAGCACTAACAGACTGAGAATGATCTCCTATTCTTTGTGGTTTCTACCTGCTGCCTGTTCAAGAGGTTTGCAGCTGATGGCACTTCAAAAGGAAAGTCAATCATGTGTGAAAGAAGTGGAATTTAAAGACTGTGCATGTGTGCGGGAGCGTGGATGCTGCAGCTGCTGGTTCAGACTTCAAGTTGACCATGTGGAGTTTGGGTTTCCGGTTTCTTCTAACATTAAAGCCATATGGTCATTAAATGTGTTTTTCTACCTGTGGTCCTTTGCAGAGGTTTTGTCTCAAAGAGGACACCAATTGAAATTTTGTATCAATAAGATTTTCAATACGGCAGATATTCGACATTAAATCAGAATCAGAATACTTTATTGATCCCTAGGGGAAATTATTTTGGTTACAGTGCTCCAGTATAAACATTAACAAGACAGACAATGCACTAAGTAAGAAATAGACACAATATATATAATATATACATGACTTATATACATATAAGTCACTTATTGATAAATAGCTGAATAAGAGGAAGAGCGTGTGCAAAAGGGTGTAGCTATTGCAGTATACAGTGTGTTAAGTGGATGAGTTGTATAGGGAGATGGCCACGGGCAGGAATGATTTCCTGTGTAATGTAAAGCTAGAGCCCAAAAGCTTTCTGCAGTTTTGGAGTCAATCGGTGCCACTGCAGGAAGAGTGAGGGATTTAGTGCCTATTTTTATGCCAGAAAAACAATGCACCACATCTACATTTACGTGGATTAAAAAAAAACAAAAAAAAACACTAGACACAAATCCACTTACATGCAGTGAGTGGCTTATGATGATTAAACGCAACTCTGAAATCCCCCTTTAAAACTTCAAAAGGCTGCATGAAAACGGGACTAGAGACAAAATGATAGTGCGCCCTCTTCTGTAAAAGAATAAAAAAAATTTTTAAAAAGTTTTCAAGTGCAGAGATCCTAAGAAAAAAAATAAAACAAAAAAATGTTTTTGTTATGCACACACACACACACACACACACACACACACACACACACACACACACACACACACACACACACACACACGAACTTTTATCTAATGTATGATCTCAGGCCAGAACAAGGTAACATCATATGACATTGAGGGTCTGGTGTTCTGCAGCTGCTGCTTCTACGTGATACCTTATGGGAGGGGGGAGAAAAAGGGGTTTGGAAGAGATAGGTTTGGCCACGTCTAAACGATCTGCCCTAGAGTAACCCTGCAGCCATTAAACATCAAACAAGAATTTTGACAGCATGGTGCTCTCCTGCTCTTAACCATGCTGCGTGCTTAGTTAGGTGTGGAGGTTACTTCGGAATTCACGGCATGTTTAACGCTGCAGGCTGACAGCTCCTCCGATCACAGGCACGGGATTACTTTTTTTTCTTTTTTTGTAATACTGCGCCAATTCGCTAAATATTTCTACGTATCATCCGGTAACAGCTTTGCGTGCATGCATGTCTTTCATCAGAGCCACGCTTCACTGCACACAACACGGATCAACAGAAGACACACAGTCACATATAAACAAGTATCTTTTAGCAAATCGCCAACACACTCACCTGTATATGCAAGCAATCCAAACCCCGCTCCTTTAAAGCTGAGCGCTTCTCTCCTGGAAGTCCGTGCGTAATAGTGCGTAATGGCAATAGAACTCCACCGCACTGTCTTCGCACACTCTCTCTCTCATACAGCTCTCACAAGATCTCTCTCCCTCTCTCTCTCTCTCTCTAGAGTAGTCGTTGGTTCGTTTAACCGTCACGTGATCGAAGTTCGGCATGTTATACCAGTGAAATCAGGGCTCACGAAGGCTCGTCTGCTCGGCGCACGGTAATTGGCCTTCGATGACGGGAGGCCGGCCCTAGGGCTTGGCGTCAGTGGAAAGAAAGTGTGAGTAAAGGAAAGAGAGAACATGTGTGCCAATGAGGCTCGATCATAAAATCACTTTCATATCTTAGCAACTGCTCTTGAGGCTATTGAAGGCGCAAGTCATTTTCAACATTGTGTTGATGTGCTTCATTTGCATTTGGCAACTGGTAATATTTCCATTGCCCTTCCAGGGAGTGTGCCATGTGTGTTCACTGAAACCCTGCAACAAGAAGTGTCTATAATATTCTCAGTCAGAGCTGCATGTATTTTCTTTCCTGTATCACTTATTGTGTAGAAATAAATAGCTTTTACACGACATTACCATAGAGACTGTGTTCGAGGCTGACACATGATAAATCATAAATTAGGGTATTAAAGCTGCTAAAAAGTAACAGCCCAATTTTCCTGAAGGGAAAAGCATCAGCAGCTGCTGCCTAGAAAGCAAGCTGAGATTTTCGCTTTTTACAGATGACCATGTCTGGATAAGTGGCCAAGTGACTGAGTGAATGAGGGAGCTATTGAGCAGGCAAGTGAGCGTGTTTACATGCTGCCTAATGACATCAGTAAGAGAAGTTTTGCTTTCACTCCAGCTGAGCAGACCTCATATAAACACCTCCACAGGGCTGAAGGAACTTTACTGGCTACAGCCTAATTTGATTTGCCTGCGTAGGTTAGATTACCGTTCAGTGTTTGGATAAATGATCCACTTTCAGCCTGCTTGTAAACATTAGAAGTGTTTCAGTGTGTACTTGCATGCAGCACAGTCACTGGCTATTATGATGTATAAAAACACACACACAATGCCACACTGAGGAGGTTCGTTGTGTGCATGACTCCCGTTGAGCACTTCCAGTGCCACTGCTGCTGCTGAAACTGCTACTGACACTCGTGGCACTGCTATTTTGTTCTAGTACAAAATTGTTATTGTTTAGTTAAATGTTCTAGTTTGTTTCCTAGGCACCAGGTGCAACACAACTGTTGAATTAGAGTTTGCCATGGAGCTAATTTGCATCTACAGTCTCAGTGCAGGAAATCATTAGAAACAATACAGTGCAGTACAATTATTAAAGTTAGGCTGACATCATATAAATATCATATGTTTGTCACATTTATTATTATTATTATTATTATTATTATTGTTGTTGTTGCTGTTGTAGAGTTTTTACTGTTGTGATTTGGTGCGACATAAACACAACTGAATAGAACTGATCTGAACCATTATTACTGCTGCTGTTACTAGTGTGACAACTAGCACTGCTTTTAAGCTACTATGACTACTAATATTGGAACTAGTATAATTATGATTGCTACTACCTGAACTATGCCTCGTACCATCGCTAGACTGCTATTCTCATTACTAATATTATGACTACAGAGGGTTGGTGAGATAGAAGAGGATGCTAGGAACAGGATGAGATGGAAGCAGATAGCCCGTATAAGAAGAAGGCTTTCATTGCTAATGTCATTACTAATGTTACAGCCTCCAGTAATGGTAGCCAATGGTAAAGATGAGGTTGGAGTGGTCAATTTAGATCATAAAGCCATAAAAAAAAAAGTTGACTGAGATGATAGTGAGTGGTCAGCTTGTTTGCTGATAGACTTCTGTATAAATGCAGATTTATCAGAGAAGTTTTCCTCACTGGCCATAGAGAGGATACAGGTTCAATACTCCTTGGCGATGCTAATGCTACACCTTTGTCTTTGCTGTATTTCTACTGCTAACACTGCTATTATTGCCTTTGTTACTTCAAATGGTACAGCAGCACAGGGACCAATCAATGAATCAATCAACCAATCAATCTATTTATTCATAAGCAAACAACACAGGTTGACCAAAGTGCTGTACAAAGAGAAAAAGTAAATAATAAATAAACAAACACACAAATAGAAGATAAGACAAGAAGCTAAACAACTCCGTCACAATTAAAAGCTAGCAAGTAAAGATGCATCTTCAGGCGGGTTTTAAAAATGCTGAGTGTTGGAGAGGTCCTCATTTGAAGAGGCAAACTGTTCTGAGGTTTAGGCACAACAATTGCAAAGGCCCAGTCTCCTCTGTGTTTTAGTCTGCTTCTAGGAACGATCAGAAGAACGTTATCAGCTGACCTTAGAGTTCTGTTTGGAGTATGTTTAGCTAAAAGATCAGAGAGGTAAGAGAGAGCTAATCCATTTAGAGACTTAAAAGCAAGAAATAAAATCTTAAAATCAATTCTAGAATGTACTGGAAGCCAATATAAATGAGCCAACACCGGGGTAATATGGTCATGTTTGCGTGTGCCTGTCAAGAGTCGGGCTGCAGCATTCTGAACAAGGTGATGACGAGAGAGCAGAGCCTGGCTGATACCTAAATACAGACTAATCCAGTAGTCAAGCCTGGTGTAATAAATGCATGAATTACTTTCCTGCAGCAGGCGACAAAACATTCTTAAGCTTTGCAAGTGCCCTGAGCTGGAAGAAGCTGCCATCAAAGAACACCCCCAGATTGGGACAACTGGGATTACTGTTCTTATGGCTGTTTTCACAAATACAACTACCGGTGCTGCTATTACTGCTTTTGCTTATACTTATTAATTCTACTACCAGGCTACATCTATCAGCATGAAAGTTGTTGTAGTGTTTTTACTGCTGCAACTACTGATGCTGCTGTTACTACAATTATTGCCACAACAGCACCAAAGCAGTGAAGTGTAATTATAAATGATGTCATGAATGATTATTCAATTCCATTTAGCTGCTTCACTTTCACATTATTGACTTAATGGGACACTTGAGTGGAATCGGGCCTGTTATTAGTAGTTTTTTGCTCTGAAACATGAGAATCTGTTCATTGAAAGGTATTCTGTTTCCTACCACTGCTGCTGGATACAGTAAATACCTAACGTGAGGCTGACCGGGATCACAGTTTGAGTTTAAACATTCTTTCCCTGCTAATTGAATGGACCATGGCTCATTTACCAGAGTTTCAGCCTCTCTCAGTTGACACATACCTGAGTCAGAGAGAATTCCTGTAATGAAAGAAGAAAAAACAAGGAGATGAAGGACAAAGTCTGTACACTGCACCCTGTAAAGACTGTTTCCTCATGTAGATTACATCTTTGCTCATATCAATAGACAGCTTGTTAAAAATGTCAGGAAGCCCTGGTATCTTCATGAGCTAGAAGTTACTGGAGTTTGTGATTAACTGCAGGTCCCAAGATATTTTTCAAGCAAAATTTTGCTGGAAATTGTACTGCAAGAACTGTAGTGCTGCTAGTATTTGAGGAAATGCAGAGCTCAGAGCAGTTACTCATTGCAACAGTCACATGAAGCCTACAGAGGTTCTTTTCTTTGCCCCACATACTAATTGGTTTCGGCTGCTCCATTCAAACTCACAAACACCTACACATATGCATATTATGTAAGCCCCAGATGGACTTAATTAATCAAATTGATTTATTTCCTCTGGTAACGCTAGCAATCTGCCAAAACTGAAATGGGTAAAATGTGTGCTTCTTTGATCACAGGCAATACCCTCAAAAGAGCTGGCATTCTCACCGAAGAACCACTGGCCGGGAGATAGATAAATACTTCCTTTGTATGACAAGTTTCTTGCATATGGAAGAACACAAAATAAAAATCACAAGTACTCACATGTAAATGTAAACAGTTTGAGACTTTGGTCTTAGGTGGGTATCAGTTGGATCTTTGATATGATTGCTAAATGCATATGTTAGATACAGTGTTTGTACCCTTTCTAAAGTGTTATCATGGGTTGGGTGCTCATGCTGTAACTGGATTTAGCACCACCAGCTGACCAGCAGACCCCTGGAGAGTTTAATCCTGCCATGTAAACAGTCCACTGTGTGATCTGAACAGGTTTATTTCCCTTCACACACACACACACACACGCACGCACGCACGCACACACACACACAATTAATTCAACTGTGACCTGTTTTGTTTTTGGAAATGTTGGGAATACACTTCCAAGAACAGTTTTCAGGAGCAGCTGACCCTTCACAAACACACACACACTGAAAAACTACTACTCTTGTAAACTTAGCCTTTACTCTAAACTTTGTCTAGCCTGAACCTTACATAAACCTTAACCAGATTTACATACTTTTGAGCGTGCGTGGGTCCCTCAATATAAGCATATAATCATGTCCCCGCAATGTGAGTAATACAAGTATAGACGCACTCACTTCTATTATTAGACGCTCTCTTGAGATACTAACAATACTAAAAAACTCATATTTGTTTTTTAAAAAGTGTATTTGGGAACAAAGATGCCTTCTGAGAATTGTGCAATGGGGCTTTAATAAAACTGCAAAGAACCTCAGCTCTTCCAACTCCCATCCAGTCATGCTGCTACCACCAACACAAACAGTCACACTGGTACAAACACCCTTCTCGACTCTAATGCACTTTTTAGACAGCTTAGTTGGCTTTTAGTTAACCTGGCAAGTCTCATCCTATTTGATGGATTAACTGCTTTGCCTTATGCCTCGTACTGACTCTCACTCAAAGCCATACAGATACTTGGCAAACAAACTGCTTTGTATGCTGATTTTTTTTTAACACACTGTGGTTGGAATTGACCCTAACTCTACTTTCAAACATTAACCTTAACCTTATTTTTTTGTGAAAGTCAAGCAGAACCTTTTTGTTTTTAAAGTAGACAATTTTTAATCTATGTCAGCTACAGGTAGAATGATTATTTCTTAGCTTCCAGATTCCTGCTAAGATCTGACATTTAAAAATTTAATATTCTGATAGCAAAGGATTAGGGTTAAAGTCATCACCATGGATGACTTAGTCCTCACAAGGTTAAAGATAGTTAATTGTACGCATAGCTGTCAGTTAGGGCCTATTCACTAGACCATTTAGTTTATTGCAAACATACAACACATGTTGGCTGACAAGTGTCAAGACTGGAGGTAAGGAATGTCAGAGTTAGCCAACCATTTATTTCTTGCTACTTACCACAGACACATCCTGTCTCTTCCTGGAGGATTTGTAGTCCAGATGGAATATAAAATCCCACCAGAGCACTGTGCCCAAAACAAATGTGAGTGGCAATACTAATTTAGTTTTGGCTGATGTCAGAGCCTTCTTTGAAAGCCATGTCCAGTTCTTCTTAATGTGTCCTCTTACAATGTATCCATAGAGGAAGGTGCCCTAGGGACATTAAAATGAGACTTTTTAAACATTAAGTGACCTTGTTAATGTTTCCATTTTCAAACAGCAGGATACATATACAGTATGTGTAATCCTATGCACAGTGTAGTAGGAGTCTTGGCATGTGACATGATGACATCGAAAAATTTACTTTGTATAGATTATTAAAGAAGACTGTGACATTATAGCTTTGTCATATAATTTACATTTTTTAAAACATTTATGTCATCATATTAGCTTCTGTACTTTCATTCTAAGATCACGAAAAAAGAAAGACAGTCTGACCTAAATCCCCCAGGGTCCATACATCCTGCTGATGTTTGCTCTTCTTCCTTTGTTATTTGTTTAACCAATCAAAACATGATCGGGACAGAGTGCATAACCCACCTTTCAAGGTCGTCAACCAATTCTGTCGTCAACAGACGTCACGGGTCAATCTTTTATCTGCCTACGTTTGCCTACACACATTTGTTTACAGGAGGGAATTATGTGAAACATTGGCCGTATATACGTATACCCTCAGTTAGCTCTTATTTTTTTCACTCATTAGAGCTCATTTTACTAACAGTTTGTTTCCTGAAGCCTCTAACAGGCTGTTGCACAAACAGTTTAGTCATATTATAGTCTTATAGTCATATAAGCCTTATTTTTGAAATCAAGTATCCCATTTCAGGAGCTAATGGAAAGCCGTTATCTGGCTATGTGAGTGGGTGTTTAATAAATACATGCTGTTAATGTGGAAGAAAGACGGTATACCAGACCCAAGCACATTCATGGCATCGCGTTATGCAAAATGCCTGCTGTGAGATTTATGTCTCCATTCTGTTGAATTTCCTGATGTTTTATACAGTATAGTGACAGAGTAGATCAAGTGCTTATAATATTGCTTTCATTTTTTATTTGATTCAATAGACAAGTATGATTTAGGCTTTTCCATTAATGGTACTGCATTCTAACTTTAAAACAGCAGTTTACTTTCCTGTTTTATGAGCAGTAGTTTGATTATTCCCCTTTTGAAGAAGACCAGAAAAAAAGACACAAGAACATTTTGTGGCGGTGTAAAGGATAGGAATAAATGGGATTGCACAAACCTGTAGATAACAGAGAGTCACCATCGTCATCATCAGGAGTGGAAGAAGGAAAACCAATATTTAGTCAACGACAGCAACACTGCTGTCATAGTTTCTGGTAGCAGCTGAGATATTTTAATGTTTTAATGCACACATAGACACACAAGAATTGACCTTTGTGCTTTATTTGTACACAAATTAATTTTTTTAACTCTTTAACTGCTGAAGCCTAAAGACACATACACCGAATAAAAAAAACAAGTGATTGGGGCCGATGGGTCAAATAATGTAAAGCATCTTACAGATCAGGAAAAAAACACTAAAACTTTAATATCTATATTTTATAACTTTAAAAACACAAATATTTACACTGTGTAGATACTTGTGGGTCACCTGAGTCTCATATGCTCTTAAAGCAGCATATGAGAACCTCTCTGTGTTCAAATAGAGTACTCTTCAAGACATGTATGTGTATGACACCAAACTGTCCAATCAAATTCTTAAACAAGGCAGGTAGCCAAATGTGACTGAAAAACTCCCAAATGGAATTTGGTCAGCGCCTGCAGGCAACAACACATGTTATATGAGGAAACTGTACGTATGTATTTAATGTATGTTGTTTTAGATTTTGTTCCTGGTAATATTTTTACGGCCCTAGCACCCTCTGTTGACGAACCGCCACTGCTGACAGTGGTTGAATCTGTTATTTTAAGAAAATAAGTACAAGTCCATAGTTCAATTCCACCATCAGGCCGGGGTCTTTCTGTGTGAAGTTTGCATGTTCTCCCCGTGTTTGCGTTGGTTCTCCCGGGGTACTCCGGCTTTCTCCTACAGTCCAAAGACATGCACTTAGTGGGGATAAGTTAATTGGAAACTCTAAATTGCCCAAAGCTGTGAATGTGAGTGTTGAATGCGAGTGCAAATGGTTGTCTACGTGTTGGCCCTGCGACAGACTGACGACCTGTCCAGAGTGTACCCTGCCTCTCGCCCTAAGACAGCTGGGATAGGCCCCAGCCCCCCGCGACCCTGAAAAGGATAAGCAGTAAAGAATGGATGGATGGATGGAAGCACAAGCAAATATTAGATTCATTGTTGTCATAGTAGAACTTTACGGCCTCTTCAGTGAAATGTGCAATGATCATCAATCTTTAAGAAATGGTACAGGTCGTATTTTCATAAAAGAAAGAGCTTGGACTTGATACCATGGAGGAAGACGTCAACTGGTTATTTTTCAGATGCATTTAAAGTGGATCTGAAAGGTTAACACTGAGCATAAATGGTGTCACAAATCTGGCCGACAATGAAAATCTTTGGGGCTTTACCTTAAAGGTCTGACATTTTGCTTGTGGGATGTGCTATACTCTAAAAGGTACTAAATAAAGTCATCTGCAACATTGTTTTCCAAGACTCCTCAGCTCCCAGATACTGTTTTTCCAGGACAGAGGCTGCAGTGTTTAACGCTGCTCTCATGGCTATTGCCATGCTCCGCTGAGAATATTATGCCTCCAAGTCTTGCATCTGTAGTCCTAATCCAAACCGTTTACAGACACAGAGAACAAAGCATTGCCTTTATTCAAAGTCCAAAACAGGGGTATTATGTATCCCTCTTCTTCGTCAGTCTCTTCTGATCTAAAAATTGGTTAGCTTCAGTATGTAGTGGCCAAATCATGATTTAATAGCTTTAAATTATGTCTCAGCCTATTCACAGAATCCAGTGATGGGAAAAGATGCAAAGATTATATGATGAGGAAGAGAAGTATTGTCAGGTACTTTTGGACATCTTGCACTGAGATCATCAATTTTGATTGGATTTAACAGAACTGACTGTAATGAGAATAAATGCAATATGTAGCAAGCAGTGTCTTCCAAGTATGCTGTTAACATAATATACAAAATATACCAGGGATTTAGTGGATAATTTGATCCAAAATAGCAGTTCACATTATAGCAGGTTGCCTCAGAAGCCCCAGGCTAAGCTGGATCCTTTTTCCTTAGTGTGAAAAAGTTCATGCAGATCATTAAAATATAGACCTTTAAATTACAGATGAGTTTACATTTTATATAATACACAAAATGCATACTTGGTAAGTACAATTACGGTAGGTACAACTGGTTGGCTTAGATTAGCGTAAACAACAAACAGCTAGTCTGGCTAAGTAACAAAATCCACATTCAAAGATTGTTTCTTCACAAAGGAGAAACTGTAGTGAAGCATTGACATATCTCTTTGACTCATCAGAAATAAAGCACAACCAAAAGGTCAACGTAAAAGTTGGGTGGAAAACGATATCTGACTGGAGATCTCTCAGTTAGATATAGTTATGTCCTAAAGATTTTCCCAATTTTTGTATGGATTAAATAACAAAAGTCTATTAGTTATCACTATTTATCTATTTAATAAATTTTGAAGTGCTTATAGGAGGAGAGCTAGCTCTTCTTGCCAATACGGTTCAACCCAGTTAGCATAAACACTGGTCCAGCATAGGTTAGCATAGGTTTACAAACTATGCTAACTGACTTCGTATGAGAGTAGTGTTCAAATTATCATCTGATTAAATTTCAAAGTGTTTCTTTAAAGGTATTTGAGTCATCCCCTCAAGAGACACATTACGTGCATTTACGCAGCATGAGATTTTGCCAGCTTGCTCTTTATTTCTCTTTGGTTTTTACCTTCATCTGCAGCACCTCTCGGCTATGACAGCATGGCAACAACAAAAAAGCTGTTTTATAAAGCAGCTTGGTGGTGAGGTAAGTGGAAAAACAGAAAGGCTGCATTGTTGTTATAGGTAATACTACTGGTGCTTTTATGGAGTCTTTTAAAACCTGACACGATTTATTTCTTCTCTCTTTGATTATTTACTCTGCTTTAATTTGCAGCTTATATGATGGATTCTGACACTTTGAATTGGGCGCAGACATCGTAGAATCTCATAAGTATTCTTAAAGTCTTGCTGAGCTGTACCCTACCTTGGTCCTATAGTTAACATTTAAGCAAACCACTCTGGATCAAACTCAAAAACTCTACTGCTTTTGTCTTTAACCAGTAATTAAAGCAATTTTCTTGAAAAGTGTTATGCACATTCTGACCGTAGTCTGCCCAACCCCGGTAGCCCTAAAGCAGCTTCCTGAAAATTTCACGTGTGCCTCCAGTTGCTTGCTTTTTTTTCTCTCAGGGCTTGAAAGCTTCATTTATATTTACCCAAAGTTTCCCTGAGCTAAGCCTCTCTGACCTATTACCCAAAGTCCCACAAAACCAGGTTTGTTCAAGTCCCTTTAAAAACACACGTTTTTGCCAGATGTTGTTCCTTGTTTCTTTCCACATACTCATAAAATATTATGTTTAGAAAGGAGGGGGGGGAAAGAAGAGCGTTGTAATGACATCAGGATCTGCTTGTTGTCCAGAAGTGTAGCACACTGAGGTGCTTTGGATTACTGAAAATGAAAAGATGTTTGGGTGACTGCTACATGAAAAGCAGTTTATCTGCAGTAACATTACACTTTGCTCAGAGGTAATTTCCTGACCTGTTTTCAGTCTGTCTGAATGAACTCTTACTTTCCTTGACTCTGGCCTGCTTCAAAACACCTCTTTTAGAAACACCTTTACATCCAGTCAGAGTTACTCCTCTGTCTCTTTGGGTGATTGTGTTCAATTGGCCGTCACAGCATATCTGGCACCAACGGGTCCACTGTTGTCATAGTTCAAAGAATGGTGCATCTGGGTAACCTGGGATCAAACACTGTATGATTCTTTCAAACTGGAACTAAAATATGTACCTAAACTGCAGGTACTCAAATACATTATATTGCTGGATTGTATTAACTGATTTATTAATATGTATTCATTGTTAATGTTGCATCTTGAGATTATTTTAATTACTTATATATGCTGCTGGGTAGCTTTATCTATAATAATATAATATAATAATAGGTTTAAATTTCAAAGTCTGTAAACTAAAAATTGTATAGAGTACAAAGCATCATAGTCGATTTCCAGAGGGGGACATACAATACAAAGTTTTTTTTTAAAGTTATTTCAAGTAGCCATTTTCAGTTTGCAAATGTAGAATAGTTATACCAAAAAGTCTGTTTTGTTTTAAATGTGTATTACCTACCTAAACTTTAAATCAGTCATAAAGGGTAACTAAAGAGTTAAGATGAAAAGTATCTTTATTTCAGTATTGATGCACACACTGTTTGTGAGAGCTTCCAGGGTTGATATGGAGAGAACAAACAGGGTGATTGCAATGGCAAGAGTTTCAGAGATGATTTGATAGAAAGCTGAATTAAAGTCCATAAATCCTCGACGCTGTCGCTCCTTTTATATTCAGACAATGCAAGCCAAAGGCTAGTCCTTGGCTAACCAGAGCCGCTAGAAAAGAATGTAGAAGATGTGAAAGACGGTGGAAAAAAGATAGGCTGTGCATCTCTATGGAAGCTCTTAAGACTAGCTGGAAAGTCTATCAGAGAGCAGTAAAGGCTGCCAAGCACTCCTATTTTTCTCAACTTATTGCTACCAGCTCGCATAACCCTCGTGTTCTATATAACACTATAAATTCTGTACTTAATCCAGAAGGCTATGTTCTTTTGCACTCTTCTGCAGTTATGTGCAATAAGTTTCTTAATTATTTTGTGGAAAAGGTTGCTAGTTTGAGACCTCCGACTCTACCTATTGCTGACCCAGCCATGCATGGTTCTTGCTCAAGTCTGTTCTCTGCTTTTCTACCAATTGTTTTATCTGATTTAGAGAAACTTGTGTTGAATGCTAAACCGTGTGGCTCTCCAAATGACGTTGTTCCTCCCCGTTTTCTTAAAAAGGTATTTCCTGTCATCGGACCACATATTCTGAACATTATTAATACTAGTCTTTTGTCTGATCAAGTACCTAGGGAATTTAAGCATGCAGTCATACATCCTTTAAAGAAACCAGGCTTAGACAGTTCAGTCATATCAAATTTTAGACCCATCTCTAAGCTTCCCTTTCTTAGTAAGATTCTGGAAAGGGTTGTTTATACTCAGTTGATGGACTACTTGAATGAATCTAAATTGTCAGAAATCTTTCAATCCGGCTTTAAGCCATTCCACAGCACGGAGACAGCCCTCGTAAAAGTTATGAATGACATCCTGATAGCGACAGACCGTGGTAAATATGCAGTGCTGGTCTTGTTGGACATGACAGCTGCATTTGACACTGTGGACCACGATTTGCTGATCTCCCGCTTACAGCACTGTGTGGGAATTTCTGGTTCGGCACTTTTGTGGTTAAAGTCCTATCTTTTAAATAGGACCTTTTGTGTTAAGTTGGGGTCGGCCTCATCCTCTGTGGCCCCTCTGCTTTGGGGTGTGCCACAGGGATCTATTCTTGGGCCGTTATTGTTTTCATTGTACCTCTTGCCTCTTGGCGCGATTTTCTGAAAGCATGAAGTGCCATTCCATCTATACGCAGATGACTGCCAGCTCTACTTACCTTTTAGTCATGCTGATAGTCTTCCAACTGGACCTCTGCTTGACTGCCTTACTGATGTCAAAGCATGGATGGCAAAAAACTTTTTAAATTTTAATGATCGGAAGACAGAAGCAATTTTATTTGGCCCAAATCGTTCTTCTCATACTCTGGATGTTGATCTTGCAGCTTTGACTTCCCAACTAAAGAGTTCGATCACAAATCTCGGAGTTAAAATTGATTCTGCACTCACCTTTGATGACCATGTAAACGGGGTGGTAAAATCAGCATTTTATCACCTCAGACGTTTATCAAAGGTTAAGCCCTTTCTTTCCAAGCGTGACTTGGAAAGTGTTATTCATGCCTTTATTACCTCACGTTTAGATTATTGTAATTCTCTTTTAACAGGGGTTGGGCAGGGCACTTTGTCACGCTTGCAATTAGTGCAAAATGCTGCGGCACGATTTTTAACTGGCAGAAGAAAATTTGATCACATCACTCCGATTTTGGCCTCTTTACACTGGCTTCCAATTGAATTCAGGATCCGTTTTAAAGTCCTTTTATTGGCTTTTAAATCTCTAAATGGTCTGGCACCTGTCTATTTGTCTGACTTGTTGAAGCCCCACGTCCCCACTCGTTCCCTTCGGTCAGCTGAGCAGTTGCTGCTTTCGGTCCCAAAGTCACGGCTGAAACTTAGAGGAGACCGAGCGTTCTTTGTTGCCACGCCAATGCTTTGGAATAACCTTCCTCTCCATATTAGACAGGCTACATCAGTGCCAGTTTTTAAGTCTTTATTAAAAACCTATTTTTATTCCCTGGCTTTTAACTCTGTGGGTAACTGATTTTTTTTTATTGTTTTTTAACTTTATTGCTATGTCTGGTTTTATTACTATGTGCATATTAGTATTGTACAGCACTTTGGTCTACCAGGTGTGTTTTTAAAGTGCTATATAAATAAATAAATGATGATGATGATGATGATAAATGGTGTCTTTGCGTAGCTTTCAGGAAGTCTAGGTTTGGCAAATATGATGTAATCTGATTTTGATTGCATCGTCCACTAGTGATGGGATTTCCGGCTCTTTTTAGAGATCCGGCTCTTTCGGTTCGGCTCACTAAAAAGAGCCGGCTCTTTCGGCTCCGAACCGGCTCTTCAGGTTGTTTTGTTGCTTTAATTAATTTATTATTAACAATAATATAAAATTATGCACAAAAGGAATTACTAACGTAAAAACAAGTGGTTTTATTTATATATGTTTATATATAAATATATGCGGTGGCCCCTAGAGACAAAACACGTACAAACTCCAAAACACATTTCTAGCATTAACTGAACTTCCAAAGCAGAGCTACTAGATCACTTAAATTACACAATTGAAAGCATGTGTGTATTTGTGTATTTATACACAGGCACTCATATATATATTCAAATAATTTTAAAAAAAGTTCATTTACCTGTTATTACCACACACCAAATCCGGTCGTTGGTACTTGCTGGCTTGTGTAGCCACAAGATAACAAAGGCTCAACACTGCGCCCAGCATCCTGGAGCACTTCTGTTGTCTTTTGTACGTGTTTTGAGTTTGTATGTGCTTCTGAGTTTTTATATGCTTCTGAGTTTTTACGTGCTTCGGAGTTTGTACGTGTTTTTACGTGTTTTGGAGTTTTTACGTGTTTTGGAGTTTGTACATGCTTCAGAGTTCGTACGTGATTTGAAGTTTGTATGTGCTTTGTCTCTAGGGGCCACCGTAAATATACTTTTATTTATTCACTCCACATAAAATGTAATAAATAAATCATATAATACAAAAATCAACTATTCACATTTCAACTTTTAACTATTTAAATTTTCAGCTTTTTCCTTTCACAAATTTAAAGTGAAAAGAACACAAAACACTGCAAACCACAACACAATTAAATATAAATTATAATATGAAAACTAAAAGAACATGCATATTCTCTGTCATATGGACCTGCATGAATAAACTTTCTCAATCCTTTATCATCTGCAACCGAAAATAGTTGTGGATGATTACTATACCTTTCTAATGTTGTTGTCCTTGCCTCTCTTTCTCTCTCTCTGGCTCTGTTCCTGTGCTACTGAGTGTAACTACCGCCCCTCCCCCCTCTGCCCAGCGTAAAGCACAAGGCTCGCGTGCAGAGTGAAGCGGAAAAAAAGTGCGAGAGAGAGGCTGAGAGAAAGAAAAAAAAAACCCACGTGATGGCTCGCGATAAGGAGCCGGCTCGCGTCGTTCACGTCAAAGAGCCGGCTCTAAGAGCCATTTCGTTCGCGAACGACCCATCACTATCGTCCACAGACCTGTTTGTCTGGTAAATTAAACTGAAAGGATCCAACAGATTTGCCAGACCAAGTCTTTTATGAAACAAACACAGTAACTGTTTCAAAATCAGGATATCAGAGGAAAATATTTATCTACCTTTTTTAAATGTTTTTTAATGAAGACCTGAAGAACTATGATGGAAATAATGTTGTCAGACCTGCTGTGGAGAGACTCCTCGAAGCTTCAATACTGAAAGTTCAATTACTCAGAATAAACACTTAAAGACTTTTAGGTTTACATCAAAATTACAACTGAATAGTGTTGGCACTGTGGATACTTGAGAGTAATTTGAACAGTAAGGTTTTTTTCTTCTGTTATTCTCTCATTTCCACTTTAGACAAATTTACCATAATCTCTCAAAACAGATATTTGTATATTCTCAAAGGAAAGGGGCTTTGGCACCAGACGCTTTCTGCTTTGTAGACCCAGTTCTACTGACAAATCAGTTTAACTGTGTCTGCAAGAATGCTGTTTTTCTGACAATAATTTAGCTTTTTAAAAATCATCTGTTTTTTCAAAGAAACTGTTCGATAAAACTGGAAGCCTTGAATTGGACATCTGTTATCTGTATCTTAAAACCACTGGATTCCCAAGTCATCCACTGGGTTTCTAAATTATTCTTACCACAAATGAGTGGTAATAGTCAGTACTTGCTCTGGGCACCCAAAACTAAACCTAAATTTGTAATATTAATTAAATTACTTATGTAACACATAGATACATGTTAGCAAAGCTGGTCAAATACACAGTGAACGTAATTTGCCCTGTGAAACAACATAGCCAAACATGGGATCACTGAGCCACCCAAACCCTCCACTGTGATAAGGTGGCGATTCACTGAGGAGCTCTGTTAAGTACTGTATTTATTTTCACAACAAGATGAAAACAAATATAGGGCAATGAATCCAAATCGGTAATGAAGCAAATGCACCCCCATTATGTATTAAAGCTCTTTAATCTTTTTAATGAACCAACAATTTAAAGCTGGAACTCATTCTGAGTGATCTCTATAGTGCTGCTGAATGAATTACTACATACAACATACAACCAGCAAGAGTGTGTTGCTTTATGTTTGGATATATTGTACTGCAGATCATCACCTTCAGGTGATATGCGTAAACACAGACATAGTCAAACTTCATATTGAAACACGACAAGATATTTGTCAGAACAGTTAAGGGTTTCTAGGTCAAACATCTACATTCCCCTTATATGGACATTCTAAAAAATGTCAACATACAATTTAGCTGTTTGAAATACAGATGTAAAAGTTTCTTGAAGCTTTACTGTAAGCAAAAAGAACATTTATATACAATAAAACTTTAACCATCTTGTTTTGTTTTTTTAAAGGGCACCTATTATGCTTTTCCTTATACTCACATGACCAAAGGTTCAGCTAATGAGCTCAGGGTAGGTGTCAGTTATCCCTGCAAGCTAAAACTCAGGGTTCAAGCTGCTTTGAAAACTCTCTTTTCAGTTTGTTTTTTCTAACCATGGCTCTGTATGATGTCTCACAGAGCAGATATCACTGATACGGTCAACCGAGAGCCACAGCGCAGTCAGCAAGCACAAAGCTCCACCAATCTGCTGTTTAAGTCAGATTTTTATGTTGGGTAGCCAATCAGCGGAAATGCATAAAACAGCTTGGTTTAGACAGGTTACGAACTGATGCGCTGCACCAAGCCCCAGTATAAGATAAATAAGGATTATGTTTGAGCTGTGACTCATGCAAAGCAACTTTAGTAGAGTACTTGAATAAAAATATGAAGTTAGAAATAAGCATAATAGGTTGCCTTTAAGTTCATACAGCCATAGGACAACAGTAGGGGATAGACAAAAATCACAGCAGGGCTTTAAATAAGTTCAGAAAACGTTCTAATACCACTGGCATCTCGCAGAGTCTTTGCATTTCTGTTTTTCATGACCCTGCCAAAATATCAAAAATACATGTAATTTCACATGTTTCTGCAGGACACAAGGCATACAAGTTAGTTCCAAAATCTGCAAATGAAAATGTACAGTACAGATTATTTTGGACAATCACTTTGAGTGATGACAATTATCTAAACACTGCAACACTTCTGCTTCCCCGACATGCAATAAACATGACGTTGAAACGGATTATTTTAGAAAAAGTCTATATGGTCACACAGCAAATAAAACATCCCATATAAACCACGATTGTCACACTTGACATTAACTCTGAAGAGTGACACGTTTCACAAAGATGCTTGTAGTTCTTTACACGGGCCTCTGTTGTTTGTTGGAATGCCTGTCTTGAATTAAGATAGTAAGATGAGCTGCATCTGTTCATGCGTGGGTACTGTTTGAGTTAGTATAGAAATGTACAGTAGTCATGCATAATAAAGATACCCTGCTATACAAGGGGTGAACACTAGGTGGCAGGCTTTGCCAACTTTGCACACAGCTCCAGTCTTCTGGGGAATAAAATGTCAAGTCATGGCAGGGGAGAGGAAGGGACATGCATAGGGCAAACATTACACTGGAAGTCAGGTATATTGCTTTTCATAGAATGTGCGTTTATCCCTCATTGAGATTGTTCCACACCTTGTAAATATGCATACAAAGGCTTCTCCAACTAAAGATGGCACTGAGCTACAGCCTTCTCTGCTGCTGTCTCCAACCCAGCTCACATCTGCCTCATTGTTCTTTCCCTTCAAACAAAACAGATCTCCCGATGCTTTGTTCTTCCTCGCTTCTTTGTGCATCTCTTTTCTCCTCACTTTTTTTTTCTTTCTCTGCTCATTCTCTTACCCATTCCTCCCCTCGGTTCCCTTTACTCCCACCTACAATTTCTCCTTCCTTCCTTCCTTCCTTCCTTCCTCCCTCTTCCTCCTCTCTGCAGGGCAGCCGGAGAGTCTGGCATTTCTCTAACAGCAGGAGGGGAATCTGCACCCAGCCTCGGCCCATGCTGGGCAAAGAGAGTGTGGGTGTGGCATGTCTGACAGAGGCGAGTGTGTGTCTAAGCCTGTGACAGGCCACATGTGTGTGGATTCCCCATATTAGCTCTAACAACACTTATTTCCTACCTTAAAAAGGAGAAACCCAAGGACTCTATTTTCTCTGAATGGATTATACTAAAGTAGTTTGCATTCTCGATTACAGTTTCAGATTTGGCTCAGCAACAATAAGAGATCATAAAACGGCTGGGTGAAAATAGATTTTATTGTTGTGATCGGTCACTGCAAAGAATCAGTCGAAGTAACCCCACAGCACCTGATACGAGCTGGAGTCTATTCCTCATCAAGAGATTTGAATGTATTTAGCTTCAGCACTCCTGCCAAATGTGATGAGTGGCAACACTGGCCAAAGACCAACAGCAAAACCTTTTGTTCCAAATGTGTCTGGAGAGGGGAATCAGACAATTAAGAACAAACAAACAAAAAAAGCCAGGCTCTGAACGGTCTGGTATCAGAGGAGAGGAATGGTCACGGTTCAGTTGCAAACAGTAAATGAAAGCAATAAGAGGGCGATTTAGAGCTACAGCAGTGGGTGGGTCAGGGATGACACCCGCTGTGTAGCTACGATATGCCTGTTTATCCCCACGGGTGATGAGAGAGGAAGAAGGGTGAGTGACGGGTCGATTTTTCTCTCACTATTGTTTTTAAAGTGAAAAACAAGAGTGAGGGACGTGAGCCGAGGTAAGCAAGGAGGGAGAAGCAGAACCAAGAAAGGCAGAGACTGTGTCGGGGGTCAGATGTGTCTGTGCAGCTGCGGTAGTGGGGAGGAGGACAGGGCTGGTCGCGGTTCGATTCCTCGGCTCTTCATGAAAGACAGCAGCTGGTCGGGGATCTCGGCAAGGACGTCCTTCGCTAGTCGAGCCATGCTGAGGACCTGGTTGCCAGATCTGTCAATGTAGTCTCTGAATGGAACGAACTAAAAGCAGAAATCATTATATACATCCTGTTTATTTAGTACAGATAAAAAAGTAGCATACCAGTATAGACAACATAAAAATCTTTTTTTTCTGAAGATCTCCCAAAAGATTAAAAAGCCTGGAATAGTGCAATGTTTTGCGAGAGTGATGAAAACTGCCAATATCTCACATAAACTGAAGAAATCATCAAACCGTGAAAAGATTAGCGAGTGACTCAGAGTACGGATGAATTCAGTTAGATAAAGGCTCATTAAGGAAAGTTTCCCTTAGACAAATAACACTGAAAGGCAGCTATAAAAAGCCACTGATATTCAAAGCTGACGGTGTCTCCGGAGTACCAAAATCCTCAAGTGGATGCTGGATGCTCCCAAGCCTGGCATTTGTGCAAAAGGTTCCATCTGACCAACTCTCACAAGGAGAAACAGTGGGCTCAGGACCTTGGATGCCATGTTTGCATCACCGCCACACTAGCAATGATGCAGGGAGGCCAGTGATGATGGGTATAGGGTCTCTGGGGGTACAAAGTAATATGTGGATCTTCTAACTGACCATTTCATGCCATGTAAAAGGTAGAATCAAACCTTCTCGGATAGAATTATTCCCACGCAGGACAATACGTGGTATTACAGCATTACAATCATGCTGGGCAAAACATCACTACCTGGGAATAAAAAGACATGGACCATCAGCCCTGGACCTCGGTGTCATTAGGATAATATATAGCAGCATATGTGGAAACAGCAGCTCTGAGATACAGTACTTATAACTCCCTAAGTCTATTGCATGAGACAGCAGCTAAGGTATCAAAGAATACCTCTTAGCATATCTAGGAAGCTGCATTTGTAGGCTTTTCATGGCTAGCTGCAGAGTTTTCAAGATTCGTTGTCCATTCTGATTTCAAACAATGTGGATCATGTCCTTTTTTAACAAAAAAACTGATAAACCAGCTTCTAATTTCACATTTGACAAACAGGTGACGCCACATTTGTTAAATAATGAGAAAGAGTGCTTGATTTGGGTATTATGTTTTTTGCCCAATTCCACATCAGGAGGTTAATGTAGCCATTCACTGGAGGTCTTGTCCAAAAGACAAAACTTTCAGAAGTTCTCTGTCATCTTAATGTTTGCAGAGATCTTTTCAGACATGAAAAATGGAAACACAGCTGGCTTCATCTGTCTCCTGAAGACATACCACTTGCATTTTGTGCATTTGTCATGTGATATTTGGCACCAGGTGCTGCGTGACAAGGGAGGGGAAAATAATGATACCAAGTAAGACAGCGCTTTGGTTGCATCAGTGATGGATTTTAAAGCTGTTCATGCCTCCGAAGCCTTACTTAAGGACCACTGTGAGCATGAGGGAAACCTTTGCCCCCTTCACAGTGAATCCTCTCAGACGCTGTCTCATCGGTTACAGCTTTTATTAGATAATGATTTCAGCAGCATACTTTAAAGTACTTTAAAAGTAGAAAATACATGCAGAGGATGTTGCAATGATTAATATGGCCATAGAAATCTCTCTTGCTCTCTTTCTGTGTTTTTCCCCAACTGCCATATGGCTCACTTGCTGTTTTTCTACATTCATTATCTTAAATTTGTGCCATTTTTTGTGCTTTCATGGCTTCAACCACAATTTATTTGACTTTTTTCACACATTAAATGTTCTGAAAAAGAAACAGGACTCCCCAAGATACTTCTCATTAGCTCAACCTACTGACTTCTTTCAAATCAGGGTGTGGTTGTGGTGCTGACATGGAGAACTGTTATAGACTGTATGTGAAAGCTGGACATAACCAACATGCTAACATTACACTCTGCCTCAGCCACTTTAACTCAGCTGGAAAAGTGGCTGAGGGCAGCAGCAGCTCAGGTCAGCTGATTACAGTCCGAACAGAAGGAAAATCTGCTGGAGCTCTCAATAGAAATTTTAGTTAGTTTTCTACAATAGCTGGTAACAAAAAAAAAAGAAAAGAAGAAAAAAGAAGAAGAAAAAAAGATATCTTTCAAAGAGCTACTTTTTTACTTTCTTTCTTATTAACACAAAAAGCTGTATTTAGCATCATGTACATCATGTACGCGAGCATCTCAGGTGCACAGCCATAGCTGTGAGCACCAAAGCTCCACAAACTTGTGTTGAAACATTTTGTTTACGAGGACCACCCGATCAGAATAAAGCTAAATGGAGGGAAGGTAAAATGATTGTTTCAAACAGAGTATGGAATTGAAAGAAACATATTCGAGTTGCAGAATGAAACTATAACGCTGGAGATTCGACAAAAGGTACCCTAATATTCTTTTTTTCTTTTTTTTTTTTGTCTGAGATTTTCCCTGGTTATGTTGCCAATGTGACTTTTAAGTGGACATAAAACACTACATGTATGAAGGCTAGTTTGCGCCATGGAGCCCTACTCTACTCAGGGGCTTAATTTCCAGGGGGGTTATGACCCCCACCCAATAATCATACCCAACCAATATAACCCCCCCCCCCCCCCACCCCCCCATAAAATTATGAATTATCTTGCATTAATAGGCTGTTCATTTTCTTTACTCATTTCAGTTATTACCAGCAAAATAGTAGCATGTTTAATCATCTAGGAATTTACCCAGATTTATTTATTTATTTAGACAGAGATCTTGACCCCCCCAATGTTCAGCACAAAGTTGCGCCGATAACTCTACTACCCTATTCAGTATGTGAAGCTAGAGAAATAACTGTCTCCTCCATACCTGCTTCATGCCCAGGAGGACGGGGCTTTGGCTGTCCACACCCACTAGTAGATCATTACATGAAAGAACCTTTTAAATACAAGCGCGCTCATGCTCACAGGTATAGACATGGGTGCTCAGTGATGGCAGTACACATATTGAATCAATAACAACAAAAAAGCGTGAAATGTAGAGTGAGTGAATATTTTTCCTGCTAAGTGTAACAATCCTGATTGAATTATTGTGGTAATAAGGTTAAAGGCAATCAAAGGATTACTGTGTGCATGCAAATGTGATTACTGCTGCAAGTAAAACAGACTCAAAGACAATATAAGCTATACAAAAACAGCTTTAGAACAAGCGCATAAATTATATGGCTATTAACCTTGTGAGGGGTCAATTTTGTTTTTCATTAGTGCAATGCTTTACGGTGAGAAGTTAAAAATAGCTGCAGTAAAGTGTGTGAAGATTTGTGGATGTGCTCAACAGAAAGACATAAAATGAAGCTCTTGGCTTGACTGCAGCACTTTCACCTATGTTCCACGAAGAGCAAAAAAGCAGATTTAAGACGGATTATGAAAAAAAAATTGAAAGTATCCTGTGGCGGTCCATTGCAATCAAGTGGGACACAGAGCCCTGCTTCCATAAAAGCAGCTGCCCTTGAAGCGGTGCCTAACGAGAAACATTTTTTACTGTCACGATTCAGACCGCTAAAAATCCAGAATTGAAAAATGAGATGGACTCCCTGCTATTTCTATAATAGCCTGTGATTAATTTGTTTACTTGGTTTCCGAGCAGTTGGAAGCTACTGTGACATTTTACATTTGTAAAATATAACTTTGAAGAGGCAGAATCAGACACGCTGGGCCACTTCTTGAACATCTTAATTAAGACTCACGATAAACTTAAGTGCTGTTTCTATAGGTTCATAGTGTTTCCTTTCCTCAAGTATTACGATCTTCCTGATTTGTTAGTTTATATGGGTTTTACAATCCACCACAGGTGTTGGCTACCTATGGCTGGTATTAATTTCAGGGTGATGCTGTGTTTGTCAGACCCTAATGGAGATTTTCAGGAGAGTCAACTTACATTTCTTTTTGTTTTCTCACAATATACTTGAAGGAGAAACTTCAATTATCACTTGCCTTTATGACACAGTTCATTGATTTTAACTTGTGATACATATGCACATATCTATGCACTGCACTGCTGAGGAGCATCAACTGAATGAGCCATTAGAGTCATACAGCTCTTCCTTCCTTCTTTATAAACTTACAAAATAGCTATTGTCTCTGTGCTGGCTCAAACAAGATTAGGATGTGTGTTTTATTGCCATAAAATGTGACAATGTTGAAATTAATGCTAAATCACATGGAACAATAAAAAGCAAGACCAACTTTGAAGTAATATTTAGTATTTCTAAACATGATTGCATTTTTTTCCTCTCGGCTTTTAGACGCCATACATATATCTCTTTAAGTGCTCATTTATCATCTTACCCTTTGCTGACTCTTCTTCACTGTTATCCGGAACTTCAACAGTACATTGTTATCAGAGGCCCTTGTATTTACCCATTTATGTTCTCATATCTCTAAAAGGCTGTCTAAAATAACTGTTTAGTGTTGCCAGACCATTCTTCAGTGGGATCACCGCTTATTCTTCACCATACTCTCAGCTAAATAAGTTTCAGAAAGCGCCGCTCTCTCTTGTTGAGTTTGGAATTGGGAATGTTATAAGTGTGTCTTTTGAAAGATGAGGATCTTTTCAGCAACCTTTTGCATAAATAAATATAAACGTTCATGCATTTATAAAGTAAAAAATCTTGGTGTCCGAAAAATCTTATTAATATTAGTATTCGGTATGACCACCTTTATTCTACAATACAGTCTCTCTTAGGTAAGCCGTGTTTTACAGATGGCTGTAGAAACTAATTGGATTACCTGTCTCTTAACCTCATATTGAAGATGATTTAAGCCAAACCTGTTGCTTCTGATTTTCAGTCCAGCTCTTGTGTAATCTGGCCTACCTCAGCCTTTTCTCACTGTTTCCATTCCTTAAGAATGGCTTCTTGACAGCCACCCTTCCCCTGTGCCCATTTCTGATGAGGCTTCAGTGAACAACAGATGGATCAGCTGAAAGGCCAGATGCATCTCTCACGTCCTGTGTCAGGTCTCTGCTGTTTCTCAAGCACATGACTTTAAGATACCATTCATCTACTGTTGACAATTTTTAGACCTATCACATCTTTTTTGTCCTCCACGTGTCTAGTTTTAAAAAAGATTTTTACAGGACACATTGTACACCATGCTGAGATATGCCAATTTTCTGGCTAATAGCTCTTCAGGAAATGACCTTGTCTCTCAAACTGTTATCTTTGGCATCTCTCAGAGATTCAACTACAGAAATGGGAACTAATAATATTTTTCTTTGCATAGACAGTAAAAATATAGATGCAGCTTCCTGTTCAGAAAACTAAGCCATTGTGCCCTACACCTGCATTCTAGCAAAAGGCCACCAGGTGGCGAGAGCTGTGGTTGCAAAAAGACTTCTGGTCCTATAAAAAAAGGAAAAAAAGTATTTCTCTCCCGACCCCTATAAACACTTTGCTTTTGAATTCATTTCTTAGTAATTCATTTTGTCATTTGTTTTGTAACGTCTTAGCGGTGTTAACCCTACCTTAACACCGCTAAGACTTATCAAATAAGAAAAAAAAACAGCTGTTGTTCAGTGAGCAAGCGGTTCCAAAGTCAGACGTGTATCTTGTTAGTTCTTGGAACTAAGACCAGAAAAATTCTTTACAGGGTTTCAAAGGAGTTCAGAAAATAACGGGAGGCATCACTGTAGCTACGTCCATCTGTTATACTGTCTATGCTATTCTTCCAACAGCCTGCCAGTAACAAAGTGTCTAAAGATATAGTTTAACACGGGTTCTATGATATTTTTCTGTTATGTGCAGACATAACAGAAAAAACTAAAACAGTTAAAAAGTTAAAAATCACTGAGACAAGGCGAACTACAGAGGGAGAGGTCAAAGAGACCAGACAGCAGACACGAGAACACGACCAGGATCACAAAATGGAGCTATAGTCAACAAAATCTGGGCAAAGGACTAAAGCACAGAATAACAAAATCACAAGTAGAAAGAAACAATTGATCAGATCGCTAACAGCAGACTATAAAGCAAGAATATAAAACCTTTCTTAAAATGAACACAAACTATGAACTCACAAACAACTGAAAAACCCTGAGTCACACACCCGGAACGCTTGATCCTTTTGCTTTACATAAGTAAATATCCAAACAGATTTAATACTGAGGCACATGCCTTTTATAAGTTACGACTATTTAACACATCAACACATATATTAATATCACCACTTCATGAACGTCATTTTAACATCATTTTCATACATGACATTGATTGAAATGTTCATGTATTTCTTTATTTCTTCCTTCTTTTTGCTGCACCCTTTAGGTTTACCCCATGTGTCAGTCTTACTGCACACCTCACCACTGGCTCACTGTAACACACTTCTCTGCCACTCCTGACTTCCACCGTTCTTTTGTCAGCACCCTATCATACGTCTTCTTTAGATCCACAAAGACTTACTCGATGTCCTCCATCCATCCTCCTCGCTCTCATTTTCTTCAGTCATGCTCCTTAAAACACTCCTTCCATCTTTTCAACACACTTTCTTCACTTGTTAGCAAATTTCCTTCCGTATCCTTAATCACTCTAGCTTCCTGCACATCCTTTCAATGTCTCTGCCGAGCCAATCAATAGAACCCAGTTTAAGCCTTTTCCTTTGCCACTTCTCTCTTTGCTGTACATCTACCTTCTACCCTTTCTTCATCTCACTAACTATCCCAATTTTTATTTGCTATTTTCCTGTGCTTCTTCATTTGAACACTGAGCCTCCCTGTCCTCTATTTTTTGTCTCATTGTAGCATCTTTAACTTGCAATATAAAGTGTCCTGAGGTATTAGTTGTTGTTATGAAAATTTGATTGACAGAAAAGAAAGGACCTTTTATGGCTTTAAGTCACTTTTTAATGTTTAAATTGAGAGTTTAGAATAACCACTGTTAATAAATGGTGAATTACAAGATAATTTAAATGTTGCAAATTTTTTTACAGTGAAAAAGAATGATTGATATATATATTAATATAAACCACTCATTAGCAAAATTACATTTATAATTGATCCTTATGACATTAGTCTGTGTGATGAAATGTACCATAGCTGATGAGAAACAGTAAAAATTACAGTAATGCCTTTAAGCTTTGTAATCTATCTGTTAAAGGTTACCAAATGTTGTTTTTAGTCAAGGTTTTGCACTGACTGATCAGTGATAAGCAAAAGGCATGGATGAGAAACGTCGGCATTGTTATACAGTAAACTTGTGTAATACATATGGATACTGCATTCTGTATGAGGCAGTCCCCAGTGAGGGTCTGAGTGTGTGCTATAAATGCAAGCCGTCCTCCACCGGGGGACATAAACCCCACGCTGATGTTGTTGACAGAAACATGCTCAAGACTAACCCGAGGACTTAACCGAATTTCGAGGCGTACCTGAACAATGTCTCTCTCAGCAAGACGCCCTCTTGAGGATACTCTCACCTCATCTCCATCCAGCTCCTCCATAGCTAAAAGGAGAGAAAGAGGCAGAGCGTACATGACTCAACCAAAGGGGGAGAATATAAAGAAGGCACAACACGTTCTTTTGTATTTCACTGTATAATTGCTGAAGCAGAACAAAGCACAGAGGCTAAGAAGCGCAGAACTGTTAGAATATTTTATATAGCAAAAACCTCGAGCCAAATATGGAAATGAAAATAATAACTGAAACTAATTCCAGCCACTCAAGAGTGGGACTGAGTAGCTTAAGAATACAGAGCAGTGTTTAGAAGGCAAGTTCAATTACAACCAAACACAGAAGGAAATTTGGAAAAACTTTACAGTACAGCCCATGACTAAGGGCGTAATTCCCCAGTAATTAAATGGAATTGTAATGTGTTTTATATGAAATTACAACATTATCATATGTATGCATGTAATTTACAAGCATGCCTAAAGTCACTAGAATAAGGGGTGACAAGTCATGTTTTACACAAAAGATGAGTACTTACAAATACAGTAAACACATTTAAGTAGTACGTAAGTCATATTAAATATTGCATAGGTTCTTTTTGTTGGCACCCTATCATACGTTTTCTTTAGATCCACAAAGGCTCGCTGTCCTCCATCCATCCTCCTCGCTCTCATTTTCTTCAGTCAGTGCTCCTTAAAACACTCCTTCCATCTTTTCAACACACTTTCTTCACTTGTTAGCAAATTTCCTTCTGCATCCTTAATCACTCTAGCTTCCTGCACATGCTTTCAATGTCTCTGCTGAGCCAATCAATAGAACCCAGTTTAAGCCTTTTCCTTTGCCACCTCTCTCTTTGCTGTACATCTACTAAACTATGCTGTAACTGTAAGTACAGCATCATTTCCTGGTCATTTAATGGGAAACAAAATGTGTCAGGATACAGGTTGTATTATGGAGTGACTTAACTTAGCCCAACGTCTGGATATTTTTACAGGAAATGAGACTGTAAGTATTTTTAAGTATAGCATAAATAAAAAAAGGCCCAACTGAATAATAGAAAATCAATCATGAATATCAACATAAAGAATATGGGGGCTTATACCCTTAGTCATGAGCCTTATTATAAAGTGCTACCTACTTTGCGCCAGGCTGGAGGTGCGACTTTTAAAGGCAATGAAAAATAGCACCTGCATAAAACTCCATATCTTCTATCTGACCAAGACAAAAAGGTAAGGTCGCTACGCACAACTTGAGGATGCAAATACATTTATACAGAATCTTAGGTAATAGGGGGCAAAACCTCCTGGCAAACAATGAAAGATCCTTGGCTGACCATTTTTTAAAAATACATAATTCTGATTTTAAAATTGTTTCCAAATGGACGCTGTGCCAGTATCGGAGACATAACCTCACCGCCTGCTGGATGCCCTTTTTAAACATCCCCTCGATGTCACTGTTAGACTTTGAAGCAAAACTAAGCCTGTGCTTGAGAATTGCTTTATGATATCCTTTCATTCAATTCAATTTCAGTTGAGTTTTATTTCTATACTGACAGTTCAACAATTGTGTAAAGGTGCCAATAACAGAGAATGCCAGTGATTAGACAGTCCCTTTTGAACGGCTCTTGTTGGGAGCATAGAAATCCCTCTAAACAGGAAAAGACTTCCACCACAATCAAACCATCTGCTGCAACCACTTAGCAGGCAAAAAATATTGACATGCAATGAAAACACATGTAAGTGAAAGGAGGGCATTGGAGGAGAAAAGTTCAATGTATTACGTGTCTACCAGGAGCCTGAAGAAACTCTTGGAGCCACATTGTGGATTGGAGAATAATTATTAACCTATTGGGATAACTGCAGAAGGGACTTGACAGCCAAAATAACAAAGTTCAGGCCAATCCATTAATGACGTAACTAAAAATAATGGAAACATCAAAACTGGTTGTGCTACAATGATATAAAACGCACATTAGACAGAGAGTCGCTGTTGTTGTTGCATTTCCAGATAGGTTTGGGTGTAATATTACTAGAAAGATTTCAGGGACAGTCAAAGCAACACAGCAAACACTAACTTAAAATAAAACCTTGATTAATTGATTGACTTAGGCATCAGAAACCTCCCTATAAACCAATGAAAAACAGGAGAATATCAACAGAAAATGGCAGCTCTCCTTTAAAAGCGTTTTCTGTTCACTGTAACCGAAGGCACAGAAACAAAAGATGAATCAGGTTCAATCAGGATGAACAAAACAGAAAGAGAAACATAAGAAACTTGACAAAAACTGGCAAGCAAAGCAAAGGCTAAAGGCACACACTCATTAACACATCGTGCTCTGACAACCAAAATGGCCAAAGGCCTTGAAGTGCAACTTCAGTCAACCTATACAGGCTACCATCCACTGCAGGACTAAGATCTCAGCCAATGACATGAAAATCAGGACCTGGAAGTAGCATGATAAATGGTAAAAGTGCTGGGTCTTATATAGTGCATTTCTACTTTACCTGAGCAATCAAAGAACTTTACACAACGTGTCTCATTCACACATTCACTTTTTTCTATGTTTAAGTTTCTTCTATCTAACATTCACACACATTCACTGCAATGGATGGATCAGAGAACAACCTGGGGTTAGTGTCTCACTCAAGGATATTTAGCATGCAGACTGGAGCAGCCAGGAGTCAAATTAGCAGCCTTACAATTAGTAGATAACCTGCTCTACCTCTGGAGCTACAGCTACCAAAGCATGGTAAACATTAACCATCTATGTCCTCCTTACTTTCTTTTAAGGGAATATAACAGAAACTATAGTGATGTTGTCTCTATATAAATAAGAACAAACCAAGAAAATATTCACTGTATTACAATTAAGAACTTGATATCAACATTTCTAGTTGCTAAGTGGTTGTCATTGTGCAGCCAAATAACACCGTCTTCATAGCGTGTGCAGCAGCTAGCACATCCACACTCTGAGGTTCTATTAAATCAGTTTGACCTCGCGACCTCCCAGCACGCCTGAGTACTTTCACCACCAATCCCAGCATTTGATTCCTTAAACAAGTAGAAAATAATGGGCCGTCCAACATAATGAGGAGACTTTATGTTGTCACACCCTGTCGAGCAGTAACACACTCACACACGCAAACAGTTCCCACTGAAAAGTCATTCATTGATTTGTGGGCTGTAAGCTGCTTGCACACTTGAGTCCATTGACTTTCCTCAGCTATTTTCTCAGGAGGGGTCAGAAAGAGCTGGTGTACATAAAGAACCAATTATGACACAGCTGCTTTTCCTGTTCGAGTTCCATCAAGACAAGCAAAATTCAAGTGCTGTTTGTCAGATAAAACACCACATCTTTGTGCCTTTCCAAAGTCAGGCTCGTTGAATTTTATTAAATGTGTTTGGAGTTCAGATTTATTCTGTGCACGGTGCTTGTGGGAAGATCTTGCTCAGCTATATATACATATGCATACACATTTACACACTGCATACACATGCGCACATATGTACACATACAAACACGTGCTCAAACAAAATAAACAAAATCTCAGTGACTCAATCAACTTTTCCTACTCTGTTTTTTATGTGCATTTTGGTGATAAATATTAACGTTTAACTCAACAAATGCCTTCTTTGGAGTAAAGCCAAAGGTAAATATTATTTTCTCACTATTGGATACTTTGTTTTTGACATTACATATAAACAGAAAAACTGAAAAAATGGAGGCTGACATTACAAAGTCTGACTTTTTTGTTGTTTTGTTTCAAGAAAACCTAATCTAGTGTTATTAGTGGGGGGTTTTTTTTATTTTTATTTTGCTTGTTTTGTGGAGACGCTCATAGGGCACGCACACAAAACACTGTTAAATATAATTAAATATAATTAGAGATTTGATCCTTACCTAGTGTTCTGGTCAAATTTGACCTGTTTTGACATTTGACACCAGCAAAAATACAGAGCATTTTATTTCCCAACGCCTAACATACCTACGATTTGTCACGGCCCAAGGTGTCTCATAGTAATGCTAAAGGTACCCTTCCGCGTCCTTTTGAGGCACTCCAGATTGTCCAATAGAATGCTGCTTGCAGTGGTAACACGCTTAAAAGAAATCTGTATCTGAGTGACTTCTAACCCCTAAGTGTTTGATTCAGATGTATTTCAATGTCTATTTATACACCCACATACAATTTACAAGCATACGTCATTCAAGCTGCAGCTCTACTGAACACAAGCTGCTATGGGTGCATCATAAAAAAGAGAGAGGAAGAAAAACACTGTGCATTGTCTTTTGTAGCTGAGGGTAAAAAAGTATTTTTCCAAGAGCGAGAAGGTAGAGAAAGAGTTATTTCCTGTTGCTGTAGCAGCAAATGTGCCAGAAAATGAGGGCTGCCAGTACCTTATCTTCAAGCTCAGGTCTGTGAAGGTAAGGTCTCTTTAGCTCATTATAAATGAGACCAAAGCTTGATTTGTAGTTCTCTTTTGAATCCTGCATTGAAATGCAGAATTGCTCTAGTATCACTAGTAAAACTGAGCTTATCATGTTGGACTTGGAGCTAACTAATATTGGACAATCATTACTTTCACTAATGCAAGAGTTAGAGAGAGACGACTTGAGAACTGCCTAAATCTATACACAGACTGAGAATAATAGGTTAAATCTTTGTATAACTGTACATATGCTTTTTCTTTTTCAAAGTTACACTACAGCAGAGAGGAGACCAGAAATAGAGACACAGACACATGACACACAGTAATAGCTACTGGAGAGATGTAGAAGAGGAACTGTTGAGGTCTAACTCCCCAGTGTTTCAACAGCCATGATCCCATACATTATGTATGTGTTAGTGAGTGTGCTGGTGCTTTCGGGATGTGTGCATATGAGGCTGAGAAGAAACAGCACCACCACTAGAATTAGCAGGACAACAAAAAAGACTGGGTGAAAGACTTTTAAAAGACGATGTGATTTCATAGGTGCAGGTCTTGCATCACGAACAGCTCTTCTAATCTCTTCAGATACCTACAGAATGGAGTCTTGTGTGTACTACCAGGCATCGTATTATTCAGCAGACCAAAACAATGACTGTTATGCCATTATCTGTAAGAAATGCTCAAAACAATAGCAGCACATAGAGTGCATGGAGTAAAGACAGCTCTATCAAACATGTTGAATAAAGCTGCTGTGGCTATCGCGAGTGCTATTTCTTTCACATGAGGATTATGTTATGTAACGTTCCACACAGTGGCAAGGCCACTGATGATGTAGCTGATTACCAGTTGATGCAGATGATGGCATTATTAACAGTAGGTCTTAAAAACATGACAATGCAAAATTTGCAAATTAGTGTATGAGCGTAACGAGGTTAGCACTGAGATTTGGGACGCACAGGAGGCTAAACAGCTTTCTCAAGAAAATGCTGTCCAAAAGAAACGATAGAGTAACTGAAGTCCTTTGTCACATTATCTAACAAGTAACCCTCCAAAAAAACAACAAAAAAACCTATGAAATATTGGTCGGTAGGTAGAGCTTGCTGGCTGCCTCTCATTTTTTCACAATCTCTCAAATGTCATGGGGCTTTTATGGTGAGTCTGAAGCAATCGCACAAAAAGATAGGTGAGGAGCAAAGAGACAGGTTGATACAGATTTCAGTCAAAGGCTTATAACTGGTTGGGTTTTGCTTCTTTTTTCAGGCATCTTATAGTAAAGACAGACAGGAACTGTTGAGGAAGAGGAGAAGGGGAACGACATGCAGCAAATTACCAGGGCTCAGCTGCTGAGGGGCTGGTCATCTGTCACATAATGAGTGAGCATTCATCCACCTCTATGAGGCAAAAAAACTTCTTTGCAATTTTTATGGGCAAATTGAAAATGTGCATAAAAACATGGATGGAAAATCATCTACTGTGACATGGAAACAGGCAGGATAGGCCTTTTTTTCCACCTTCACATTTAGCCATAAAATAAATAATAGACCCTGTTAGTATACCCAAACACTTACCATCAAACTCAGCCGGCCCAACACCTACGATGATAATGGAAAGAGGGAGTGATGCCGCCTGTTCAGACAAAAGGAAAGATGATCCACATTAACTCATTAGATTTTTAAAGCCACGGGTGAGAAGCAGGAAATTAAATGTTGATTCACACTTGTTAAACGTTTTATCTTGTTTTGGGTGAGGCTATTAACCTGATGCAGCAGCCTACATTTTGTGATTTAAAGTAATGACCTGAGAAATTTACTTTGCACTGCGTGATGGGTAATTAGGATGAAGACAATAACAGAGAGCTTGCTTTTAATGCTCTACACTGTGTGCTTTGAGAAACCTCAGAACCCAACCAAACACTGCTTAAAAATTAATTTGATGGGTTACTGAAATTACTGACCTCTTCAAACACTACGTCAATAAAGATGAAAAAAACTCCCCTCTGTTCAAGAAAAGCTTCACTTAGAGGCTCTTACCAAAGAATGCTAATCGTTTTTATCCAAACAATGTAAAAACATTATCTTCACCCCACATGCAGGAGAGTCAGTGGGGTCACAGAGGGCTGTTATTCATCAGTACGCCTGCAGCTTTAATTTTTAACACATGCATGCAAGGGAGTTGTATACATGTGGTGTTTGTTTACTCACATTGACCACAGCCTCTTTGGTCTGGACCATGTCAGATATCACTCCATCTGTGATCATCAACAGGACAAAGTACTGAGAGCCATCTGTAATCTCTGCTGCACAGCTGGGGAATGTGCATAGACAGACACACGGACACCCACGCACACACATAGACACACACATAGAAATACACAGGTTAAAGCTAATAATCTGTGCAAAGAAAACATAAGAAGGCCTGTCTGTTTTCGGGGCAATGAGCTGCAGACGAGACTGATTCAAGCTTTGTCAAAAAAGACAAAACAAAATTTATTGAGAGCTTATATAGAATTATTAATGCTCCTGTAGAACATTAATAAATAATAATCAAATAGTCAAATGCAAAAACAGACAATTATAAAGTACCAGAGTGAAAGTGATCGTTCTGTCATAAAACGTGTCATCCATTCTTTAAATTACTGCCATGTTGAGTATTGCTGTTGGATACATGCTTGCCTTAGTCCCATAGGAAACTGCAGTTTCAAAATATAAATGCAAAATATAAATTCTTTTGAATTGAAATCATGAATTACACTAAACTTGAAAATGTCAGCTTCAGAAATTTCTTTTTACACATTTTGAACTGATAATAGATTTGAAAGTTTCAAACAGCTTGCCTGGACACAAAGACCACTTAAATGGCCCGTTTTCTACTTTCTGTTGTAGATGGTAAATGAACTGGTTTGGACTGATTTAGCACTTTTCTATCTGAGCACTCAAAGCGCTTTACACAACTTGTATATTCACCCATTCTACGCTGTTTCTAAGTGCTTCCTATCTAACATCCTCTTTCCTCACACATTCATACTCCGATGGATGCAATGGAGAGAAACATGGGGGTCCTTTCCCAGGGATACTTTCCATAAAGACTGGAGCACACTGTGATCGAACCATCAACCTTCCAGTTAGTAGCTGACCTGCTCTACCAGCTGAGAAACAGAAAAAAGATTAATTTATATTATCCTGAGCCTCAATTCATCCTCTGTGTGAAATAAGGCATTTTAGCTTCTATTTTAATCTCTACTTTATTTATGTTAAAGTAGATGCTAATGTGGGACTAGGCTCTGTAGCGCTTACAAAGGGATACACTAATAAATAACTTTTTTTAATAACAAAAAAATAAATAAATGCTAAAGTTTTGCCGATACCTAATATGACCGATGTTTATGGTGGATAATGTTAGCAAAATATGCTTGACAATGACTACTATTTCTCTTACACAATCCTGCCTTGCTATAACACAATACAGACTTAAACTATATATAGTTACTGCAATAAAAAGTGGACTTCATATCTTTCACCCAGCATAGCGACCCATCCACTCACACCCTGAGCCAGAAACCTTTTAATAATAACAAGCACCCCAAAGATAAAATCCTGCAACCGCGCTTCTCATTTTTCCACTGCTCTTCATTCCCTGTCCATCATGGGGAATGATAAGAAAACAAGAGTATGTACTCACATCGCTAAAGATCAACTTTAACTCGATATGAAGTCAAATGAGTTTCAAGCTGGATGTGTCTGCGTGTGTTTTTTACCTGCTGCTTGTGAATTTACTGTTAGAGGGAAGAATCTATCACCACTGACTTCCCTGTTTTGTGTTGATGAAAACAGTATAAATCTGTGTCAGTCAGTGTTTCTGTGCCTTTGTGTGTAATTGTGTGTGGGTGTGGTGTTAATAAATGGGATTGTAGCATACTGCTAGGATGATTTTGTGAGTATGTGAGTTTTTTATTTATACTCTCTTAGCACCACTTTAATGCCTTCTGCTGCTTGGCAGGTGGCATTCCAACACAGGGTGGGATATATAAATGACAACTGATCATTCAGTGCACGTAAGTTTTAACGTCCAACATTCTGTTCTGCTCGAACAACCAGAGCAAAAACATGCAATTTACTATGGCAGCAAAATCTTTTTCTTTCCCGTTTTTTTGTAACACATCTAGGAACCACTTCAGAAATAACGATGCAGGATATATATAACGGCTATTTGCACAAAGAATCTTAACCTTGAAATTCTGAAATACTAAAAAAAAAAAAAGATTTACACATTTCCTGTGTCTCCAGTGCTTTTACTTTTTGAATGTGTTTAAGTGTCAAAGTCATAAAAAATATTGATACAAAGTGACAATATGTTTTTTTGTCATTTGTTTAGTCTTTGACTCCACTGTTATTGCCTTCATCAGATTTCAGATAACACCAGGATGATGTACAAACATCAGATTGATCAGTACTGGTACTTACTGAGGACATCAGAATACCAGATTTTCTTAATTCCCCTGCTCATTTCAACTTTAAAAAATGCCATGCTGCGCAAATTATACATGCGATGAACCAAATAGGTGTCCATAGAGCTACAAAGCCCAGGAGCCTAGACTTACTGTTTTTTGCAGCTTAATATAAGAGATTATAAAGATTTTTTTAATTATTATATATCCCTGTATAAAAAAATGATATTTAACTCCTCATCACAGCTGTCTCCTGTCTAAACTTCTGACCTCCAAACTTTCACAAACAGCATTGCACATATATATATATAATCTTAATGCTACTCAAATTCATAGCTTTCTCCAGGATTTACAATTATTAAAAACTAATTTGATGTAACTACGCACACCTACTACTTAAAAATATAATATTTTACCGCATACATCCATCTTGGTTTTTTTTTCCACTGTTTTCACTGAGATTTGAATTTGAATGCTAATCAATAAAATCAAAATCAAATCAAAAAATCAAAATCAAATCTTCAAACTTACTTTGCTACTTTGTTGATAACAGGTGCAAAGTTAGTAGGTCCATACAGCTGCACCGCCCTCAGGCTCTGAAAATAAGTCTCCAGGACTCCCTCGATGCCCACACAGTTTGGATTATCATTGTCACCATTCTGCAACAAACAGCAGACATTGCCCTTATGAAGTATGCAGTGCACATATAGTGTATATTAAATATTGTACACAGGCTGGATATGCTGCTGTCAGCTTTGATAAAATCAAATCTATCTACATTTAACTGATTATAATCTGATTAGATTCATCACTGGGTGATGAAGCTCATTTAAAAAGAGAGTACACACATTTACAACCTGAGTCAGTTTCGCTCTTTAAACTAAAAAACTGGCTACTTTCTCACAAGCAGCAAGTATCCAGTTTTAAAGGTTTCAAAAACACATACAAATGTTAGGAAATGCACTCTGTCCTTGAAGCATTCATCAACATGAAACATGAGCACAGATAGATATTTTCTATTCAAAGTTTCCACATCATGTCACATTTTTAAAGAAACCAGAAGGACAAAAGAAACTTCTTTTTTTTTTTTTTTTACTACCTGCAAGTCATTTTTGACCAGATTTGATGCCTGAGACTTGTGAAACTGGAGTCATGGCACTGCGTGTTATATTCTGCACATTCACCCTTTTTATCAGTGATGGAATATTTTAACTAACACTGGAGATGAGTTACATGTTATGTGGACATCAAAATACTACTCCTTTGTCACTACTACTTCACAACACTAACTATAATCACCCTGAAACCAACAGCAGATGGACCAGTGTTAAAGAGCTAGCAAATGTTAGCTAATCCGCTCTCATCATTTTTTGTAAATGTTTAAATGCTAACTACTTTCTTGTCCTTTTCCTTCCAAACAGTAATATTACACAGGAACATTCCAACCAGTAACATAGTAAATAATACATACAACAATCTGCACTTTTCTCCCATCCTGGCATATATGTAAACATCACCAGCAAGCTGCTGTTTCAGTGGTTACAAGGTCCAAGAACTTCAGTTGTTCTTTTAGTTTTTTGACATATGATCCAAAAATGCATGGTTGGAAACAGATGGGAAACTGTCAGGTCTCTGTTCCCGTTATTAACCAGTTTTAACCAGCGTGACGAAAGGCATATGGATAAAAATGCCAAATGTTAAATCACTTTGATCAGCCAGATTCCCCTTGCCAACTTTTTATATGCGGTGATTGCATTCACTGCAGTGTCTTTGGGGGAAAAAAAAACATTTTTTAATGGAAAGGACTGTTGCCCTTGTGGTCTTCAAACTGAAAGAGCTAAAACACTCTGGATCATAAGAAGTGAGATCAGTTAAATGCAAAAAACATTGTTACAGAAAGAAAACAATAGAATCAAAGAAAAATGAATGCATTTTTTTTAAGTAGTAGTTATTTCTAAGAAGTTTTCCTATTTTTTTAAAAAAAATCCTGCAGTTGTCCTGTCTGTTGAAGCACTTCTGTAAGACCGCAGCAATCAATACTTTCACAGCACAGGTAGGTACTTCAGCTTCATAGCCACTGATTTTTTATTGGTTTGTCCCCTCGGGAGGGAGCCGGGAGGAAGTGGAGCGGATCCTGAGAGATTCCTGCTGGCAGGCAGATGAGCCAACTTCTCAACTTGTACAAACAGCTGGTGTCACGGCCGCATCTTCTAGTCCAGCACACCCTGCCACAGATGAACTGTGCATATTTGCCTTCTACATTTAAACTGTGCGTGTGTTTCTTACCAGCGGGAACGCGTGGGAGATTTTGCCATCGGGGGGCAGCTTAGCACCGAAGCCATAGGCAGGAAAGAGCTTATCGCTGTCGTAGTCCTGGATAATTTCTCCCACTGCTTTCAGTGCCATGGCATATGCATTCATTTGGTACGGACTCATATAATGGAGGGAGGTGGGCTGGGATGGGTTACCTTAGAAGAGGAAACACACATGCACACAGAGCACAATGTGAAGTGAACAGTGCCTCCTTCTCTCTGGTTTGTTTTCATCTGCAAAATACAAGCAACACTAAATCACCAGTGGAAAACTATGAGATGATCAATGCCAAGAAAATACCATATGTTTCATCTCCTTCTTTCAGGTTTTCCCGATGCAGCAAACAGAGACAGGCTATGGCTGTGATGA
The DNA here is from genome assembly GCF_041146795.1 of Maylandia zebra. Classification (NCBI taxonomy): domain Eukaryota; kingdom Metazoa; phylum Chordata; class Actinopteri; order Cichliformes; family Cichlidae; genus Maylandia; species Maylandia zebra. Next base: position 13,711,137 of record NC_135186.1, read on the forward strand.
ATTATGTAAAGACTTGTGGGTGTACCAGTAAAATCTGATAGTTGCAGGGAAAGAAGACACTTTTTATCTCTGGAAAATCAAAGACTCACGGAAACAGGATTTTGTATGGGGAATTAAAGAGTTTATGCAATCATGCTAAATGTCTTAAGAAAATGCATTGGTATTGCTAGCGCTGTAATTATTGCACACATATAAAGATCACAGAATGTGACTAAAAGACAGCTCTCTCTTTGCCCCCTTGGGATAAGGTGGTTTGGACTCTCTCTTCCATTCTAAAAAGAGTGCCCTGCTTTTAAAGGGGATGAAGGGGAGGGGTATGGGGGGGTGATTTGATTATCCACGACAGATGCCTGCTCCCCACACACCCACTGATAATGTATTCCCCCTAATCCCATCAAGCTCCCAACTGCGCTGCAGGTGCACCTCTGGCCATGAAAATACCAGACACATTCACCATTCCCTGTGCACGTTGCACGGTTGACTGCACGTTCCATCATGTGAAAATAAGAGCCTTAATGTAACAATCTATCCAGCACCCACCATCAAGAAGTTGAGTATACCTGCCAATGAAAGGTGAAGGGTCAAATTATATTAGGGAAAGAAATACCTTTGCTGTGTCTAACAGCAGAAAGCACAGTTTCAGACAGAGGAGACTGCAGTTAGGAGAAAACACGAGGTGATATAACTGAATAGCATGCTAATTAAGTAGCATAAAGGCACATTTCTCATATATCATTTCCCCAGCAAGAGCCAATCAAGCTTCGTGCTGAATCCAGACTTCTGTTAAATACAGCTGATTTGCACATTTACCACCACTTCCAGCTTAATGCTTTTAAACTAAACTGTTTTAAGCTTGTACAGTTTTGTCAAGAGCACCTGGAGTAGAATATATTTTTGATTGAAGCATGGGAATCTCCACAATGCTCACACCAAAAGAACAGACAGTGTAAAAATGCTTTTTAACATCGTCACAAATAAATCCACGTATGTCTGTTTGTCTGTTCTTCTCATCTTTTTACCTGTCCATCTGATCTACCTCAAACTTGGCAGATCAATTGCGAGGGACTACATAGTTTGATTAAAAGTAATAGTGAGTGTTCGGAAGGTTACTTTTATAATGTATTCCACTACAGATTACAGAATACATGCCCCAAAATGTATTTTGTAATGTATTCAGTTACGTTACTCAATGACAGTAACATATTCTGAATACTTTGGATTACTTAATATGTTATCAAGCTTTTTATAACTACATGAATGTACTATTGCTGTGTGATTTATTACTATTACTGAAGGTTACTCGCCATACCAATACCAACTAGATTTTTAAATCTTAATATAATATTAATATTAATATAATATTAATATAATCTTAACATAAATGAGTAACAGTAGGTATATAAAACAGGTCCGCGGCTGCGAACCGTAGTAAAGGGACCTCTGGCGGGTTCCGTGTGGGGCTCATAGCCGAAAACTAGCTTTACTTTGTTGTCTGGGTCAACTTTGCTAGCGAGAGACAGAGAGAGGCGTTGAAAGGCTGCTCCAACTGAACTTATTGTTTTGGAGGAAAACACGAACACAGTGTACAGTCGAGTCTTAATAGCTTACTTACAACTGGACTATACTGCCCACGAGGCTAAATTCTTTAGGGCTATGCCTGTAACACTCTGCCTATTGCCTTCATATTAAATCATTTTTTGAACAATAATTTAAAAAAATATTTCGTCACCTCATTGTGCAAGTAGAGGTGACATGGGCCGCAAGGTTGAGCATTAGAGCCTCTTAATGTATGTTTTGTTTGGGTTTCCACCGGCGTGGAATTACCAAAAATAGAGAGGGGACAGCCTAACATATGAAACAGGAAAAGACCGCCGTGTAATCCCTGTATTTCAAGAAAGTAACTGTATTCTGAGTACCACCTTTTTAAACGGCAACTGTAACGGAATACAGTTACTCATATTTTGTATTTTAAACACGTAACAGCGGTACACGTATTCTGTTACTCCCCAACACCGGTAATAGTTTTATATTTTGATAACATGAGCCCCTATAGACAGCACTTAATGACAGTGGGAAGGAAGACCTCTGTCAGAAGACTTATGGAGGGTTAGCCATCTGCCACAAGTGATGGGGAGGAAGGGAAAGAGAAGCATAAAGAGCACAAACAGGACAAAAACAAGTTTAAGACATGCAAAGGTAATATATATAAGTGTATGGGGAGTGAATGGAGGGGGAATGGATGCTTACTGGATTGTGGGAAGCCTCCATTCAGCTTTAGCCTGTAGCAGCAGGACCATTAAGGGATGGTTAACGGTCACCTGATCCAGCCCTCACTATAAACTTGATTAACAAGTACAGTTTAAAGCCTTATTGCTGTCTCCTAAACCCAAACTGGAAGCTGTTTCCACTCGACTTCTGGAAACTCCAGGAATCGCAAGTCTGTACTCAGAGAGTGCGCGTTGTCCCACCTAGAGTACCAAATGCTTTCTTAGCATCTGTTTAAGACAGGATGCTTCTCATTTTGACGATATTGTGCAGATAAAAGAAGGCAGTCATAGTTCTTTGTTAAATATGGAAGTTAAAGGACATGTCCTAGCCAAAACGGACTCCAAGGTTCCTGGGAGTAGTGCTGGAGGTGAAGGTAATACCATACAATATAAGTAAGTTCATATTATTATTAAAAAACAATAACAATGCTATTATGCAGTAATATTTGCAGTTAGGAAGCTAAATTGAGTGGGTGATTAGATTTGGTTAACGTAAGGAATCGAATCCAGTAGAAACAGCTGACCTGCGCCAAACTACAGATTAGCAGCACATCATAACCAAAGCAAAACAGACTGTAGTCACAACATACTGTGAAGTATTGCTTTGCAAATGCTCACATGAGCTTTTGAGCATACCAACAAGGGCAAAACCAAAATATTAAGAATAAGTTCATACCATGTACCCTACATTAGTTTTGCTTGCTAGCATGCTAATAGGTGCTACTTAATAGGTGTAAGTGCAGAGGAGTATTTTCCTGGGAAAACCAAAGAATGGCACAAACATTGTATTAAAATTTTTTGGTAGGTCAAAAAAAAGTAATATGTGCACACATCACAATAAAGCAAAATGGTTGTGAGGCAGTGACTTACCATTAGACGCGGTGAAGTCTATCGCCACAGTGAAATTGAGTTGCGTTCTGTGGTAAATAAAATAAAAAGAAACATGAAAGAGTAACACGCACTTTAGCCCACTTGACAAACACTCTACAAACCCTTCGAACACACAACTCTACCAACACGACAAGCTGTAACTCGGTCTCGGTAACTAGCTAATTAGAATGGAAGGACAATATTCCCTTCACCATCTTGAAGCGCTAATTAGATAAAACAAATAGAGCTGCTAATTAAAAGTGAATGAACTGAATAAATTAGTTATTTACAAATAAGATTTGCAAACACAGACTTCCTCAAAGCTTCACCCTTTCAAAGCCAATATGAGCTCAGTGTGGTGCTCAGCATGATGCTTTTGGGAAACATAATCTTGAGAGATACTGGCACAAAGACACAAACCCTCAAAATGGTGGCTGTTGACACTCACTGTGAGCGCGGGCTAATTATTATTCTACTCACCCTCCTCGGATGAAATCCACAAAGGTATACTCAGACTCCACTTTGAAGGACAGCAGTGTTACCTGGCAAACACACACATACCAAAACGCATACAGAGCGATAAACAGAACAGGACGGTGGGAGAGGGACCAGGGCCAGGCAAAAAAACTAAACAGGTGGCCAGCCAGTGAAAAGAAGCAGATGTAAGAGGTGATGATACCTATACTACTATATGATTCTATAAGACATCAGTAAATAGCAATACAGAGGAAATGACAGGCAGTTATGGGTGACGTGGGTGCACTCACAGTTCCAGAATTGATGTATTTCTTTTTTTTGCCTTTCTTCTTGGGATTTAAAACCTGCCCGTGACAGAAAGAGCACATTAGTGATGATGAGTGCCTCCATAAAACCACCTTATAGCTTAAAATGAAGTGCAAAAATGAACATGAATAATTCAGCAGATTGCTGATAATGGTGGCAGCCTACAAATCGATCTGATGTGTGTATAGAGAATTGAGAGAACATCCGTGTGCACGTCCGTCACTGTAAAGCTCATCAAAGAGCTTTCTGTTTTTTTCTCTCCTTCAGACCACGTGGTTTTCCAGTAATTATGTTGCAACATTACTATTAATTTGTTTGGCTGGAACAAAGTACATCTTTACTGAGGAGATTTGAATAAGCTGGGGGCAATAATAGATTTGTCAGTTCAGTGTGCGCTTGTTGATTTTTCCAGCAAAATAATGCAACACATTTATTGGTTTCTATTTTATTTGTGAGTGTGTGTGTGTGTGTGTGTGTGTGTGTGTGTGTGTGTGTGTGTGTGTGTGTGTAATGACTGATATTATTTATTTCATGGCGTATACTGGTGTAATGTTAACAGTGCATCCCATGGCTGATTAAAATCTGCTTGTCTGGACTTCATCACCTTTGACAGGAGCCACAGAGTCTCCACTGTGTTTTACAGTCAGCTACAGACACTCAGTGCTGCATCTCTCTACTGACCTCTTTCATGAATATTCACAACAACTTGAAGTGAAACTTTTAAATTTGGATGGTGTTACCACTGATTTTCAGCCCAGTTCTTGTGTAACTTGGCATACCTCAGCCCTTTCTCCCTTTTTCCCTTTCTTAGTTTCCTGGCATCCACCCTTCCACTGAGACCATTTCTGATGAGGATTTGGTGAAGAGAAGACGGATCTATGATGTGCCAGATGTATCTCTTAAGTCTTTGCTGGATTTTTTTCCTGTTTCTTAAGGACATGACTTTGTGATGCAGATATATTTTTTTAGGTACGTCACTTCTTCTTTTGTCCAGCTTCCTCAACATTTTTAAGGACACACTGCACACCATGTCGAGGTATACCACAAATAGCATATCAGCCAATTTTTCACTAACAGCTCATTGTGAATCACCTTGTTGGCGCAAAAATACTATGTGTCAGGCTGTGCAATAGGGGAGTTTGTAGTGTAGTGCACTTGCTTCTATCATGAAGACTCAAATGGCACTAAATACTAGGAATGACCCAGGTGCATTTTTTGTGCTTGAATGATTCATAGGTCAGTGTTAAGTAGCTTAACAAACAAACAAAAAACTTTCTTTGAAAATAGTCAGGCAGGATTAAAGGATTAAAGGACTAGACTAAAAATGAGTGAAAAAGCTTCCAATGGACCACCAAGATGGTTCAGTTTGTTGAGAAAGGGACTCATATGTTAAAGGGCTAATATAAGGGCCCTGGTTTGATTCTACCTCAGGCAACTACCTGTATCATTGTGTGACGATCATATTATATTATAAATACCAATTCTTTTGTGTTTCAAATGCATTGTGGCCCTTGCAAATGTGATGATACATTCTCTGTGCGTTTATTCCCCACAGAACCTTTGCTCAATAGCATAAAACTATAAGGAAGTCTAGCTTCTACAGTAATCTAGAAGTCTAGAAACAAAACACAGTTGTGCAGTAGTACGTGTCCTTGTTACATACTCTGGAAATCAGTGCTGTTTATGCTAGCTGAACCCCCTCCTCTCTGTGATACTCTAAAATCAATGTACAAATGTGATGGAACTTGTTATACTGTATATATGAAAAGTGTCCTTTAGTGGGAATCAGTGCTAACCCACTAGCTAGGAAGCTCTCTCTTTCAGGTAGGAATACAAAGTTAGCACAATGCAACCTTATAAATGTGAAAACTTTTTTTTAAATTATGGACAATAAATCATTACTGCATATGCTAAATCCATATATTATTGTGACAATGCCAAAGTCATAACAAGGTATGTAAAAATACACGACTTTGTATTTTCAATTACCTGTCTGTTTATATGTTCCGGAAATTATCCTTTCAGCTGAAGGTTTCATAACCTTCAGCTTCATTCTTTTACATTTTTTATTTCATTTTATTTGTTTTTACATTCATCACTTGAAATCCAATCTTTCAGTTTAGAAAAAAATTGTGCCATTGTGAGGGTTCGAGGTTGTTAGAGATTAAAATCACCTAAATTGGATTTGCGAGGTCTTTATATGATGACGGTGGTATGAAATAACAAGCCATCTCCATGTTGTGTCTCACCTCATAGACATTGAACTGGTTCTGCCCCCGAGACAGCTCTCTGTAACTGGTGGTGAACTCGCCGATGAAGTCATGGCTACAGCAGACAGCACCCACACAGAAAAGCAAGCAGGAACAAAATGTTTTTTTACATAAATCGTTTTTTTCATCTGAGCTACAGAGCTATATATTTTTTTCTTTCTTAATAACTGTCAAATATGGAATTGTTCCTATTAATCTCCAAATCAGGCCTATCTGTCCTTGCAGCATAAGTTTTGTAGCACATTGTGTCAAAACCCCTCAAGCTCTTCACCACCAAGTTTGTCTCACAGACTGTAAACAAGACGTTTCACTCCCTTCTAACACGAGGGATCAGTGTCTGAAGGTGTAGTGAGTGCTTATCTGCGAATGCTCTTACCTTCCATCTCGATCCCAGTCATAGACGTCTACCTTCACAGTTCTGAAACAGACAAGCACATATTATTTTTGAAGGCCGTGGGTTTTTTGTGAGAAACTTGAACCTCAAATTATGTTTGATTGAATAAAAAAATACTTTTTACGCCATCATATCAGGAGCAGATAGAGCTGATTTCAATTTCAATTTCAGATTTCAGAGAAAAAATGAATAGAAATTTCCACATATAACCTTGGAAGCATCATCTCAGCTTCATGAACAGCCAAATGTGCTGCATGTTGTTTGGCACCACAGCTAGCAGAGAGCTGCTTATTTATGATCTGCATGGAGCCAATGACATTTTCCATTCAGTTGGTTGTTATGGCACCCTCCTTTTCACAACTAGGACAAATAGTCAGTTCCCAGTAAATTGCAGTGATTTTTTTTTCACATTCAGTGAATGATTAAAACTAGTTGTGGTGACCAACTGGTCGTCCAGAGGTTGTTGGTTTCCATTATGAAGTAACTGCACAGGTCTCCCTGTCTCCAAACAACAGCAGTGTCATTTATAACCTCAGATTATTCACACATTTCAAACTGTCTCAGTAAGTCTGCACCAATGAATGAAACTCAACTGGTTGCCGACCTTTTGTATCCTTGTTATAGTCCTATAGAAAAGCAAGTGCCTGTGTCATTCTTCGTAAGTGCCTTGCTGAATGGTGTTGGTGGCCATGGTCCTCCAAGGTGCTCTTTCAGTCAAACAGTGCAGGAACATATTCGAGGTTTTCTTTTTCCAGTCTGGGTTTCTCTTCTTCTGCCTTTGCTTCTCTTGCCTTAGATTTTTCCACATGTACAAAGTCATAGTCAAAGTCGCTTCTCATTATGTGTCCAAAGAATCTTGCTTTCTGACATTTTTACATAGACATTTTCTGGTCTTTGCTCTTTTTGAAAAGCTCTTCAATAGTCAGTCTTTCCATGTATGACATTCTCATCATCTGCTGACGAACCACTTCTCTGCTGCCTTAACCTCCTATGACCTGGCATCCACATATGTGGACATCACATTTTGGGTTGTCTAGACCAAAATACTTAATTTTGCTCTACAAGGGCCTGATATCCACTTACGAGGACATTCCACTGTCCTTTCGAAATTTAAAACAAATGTCCTCATATGTGGATCTGATTTTTCTCAGAAACAAAAATCAGGTAAAACAAATCAGGTAATTCTTTGTTTTTACATTCATCAGGTCCCAATCAGTCCAAATAGCAAAGAGAAGTTAAAAATGCATGCCATGAAAGAGTTCGGGTCTTAGGAAGTTAATGGTGTCTACAGTTTTCTTATTTATTGTCCCAGCTCCATTTCCATACATGAAGATATGTATATAGTCATCAAGGAATCACTTTGACTTGAAGGAAATTTATCAATCATCTAAAATCTTTGCTAAGTCAAAGAAAGCTTTTTTTGACTTTGCAATCCAAATAATTTGAACTTATCAACTTGTTGTAATATGGAATTCTTCACTCTGATTTTAAATGTGGAAATGTTGATTCTTGAGTTTTCCTTGTAGTCACGAACAGTCCCACTTTTACGACCATTCATTTACGTCTATGACTGTTTTCTGCAGGTTTTCTTCAGATGTTGAAATGTTTATAGAATCAGTTACTAATATGTTGCACTTAAATTGCAGTCTTGCAATAAATATATAACTATTTTGAATTTCTGTTTTAAATGCATGAGGTCCTGGCTGGACTGTTTAATGTGAATTTCCGTGTTTTTGACATACTGTCACAAACAGGCATGTAACTGCCAATTTCACCCCATTAAGTCACAAATTGTTAAAAGACTGATAGCCAATGACTCCATCTAATTCCAGTTTTATCTCCGTCCTAACAAAGCAAAGTCCCTTTGAAGACTGCAAATGACTGCAAATGGTCTCAGATCTGTTCTCTGTCTTTGAAGAAAAATATTTTAAAGGCAACAAGATTGAAAGTTTGTTGCACATGATCACAACAATTTTGTTTGTGCTGTGGTCTCCAACCAGCCTTTCCTCAATAGCATTAGCTGTAGCATTAGCATTACAGCAATAGCTGTAGCATTACATAAAGCTAGAAAGTCTCAAATATTGATAAACATCACAAAATGTTATATATAAATCAACCGGCTTAAAGTGGTTCAAATATAAAATGTGATGAATTCACAAAAATCTGTCAGATTTATGACAGGAGTCCTTGTTATAGCAACGGTGGCACTGTGCATTTCTGTAGTCAGTGGCTTAACAAATGCTCAGCATGGTCCAGCATGACTGAATATGTAACACAGGGCTGTCTTCAAACTAGGTCAGTCTCAATAACACCAGTGCTGGTCCCTGGGACACCACGACCGACTGCTGGCATTATTCTGACCGCCCCAGCAACAGGCGATGTCATCCACTTAAAAGTCTATCTGTGCCCGATTGTTCTTACTTTACCCAGAGAAAACAAATAGCTTACAACATGGAAGATCTCTGAAGGTTTCTAAATAGTCATAAAATACCTCGATATTAAATTTGATCATGTTTTCTGACCTGTCATAGTCACCATTGCAGAGAGCTCTAACAGGAATGGTGAAGGACTGCCACACTGGGTTCAGTGTGTTCTTGATCACCTCTGTCTTGTGGCAGATGGTGAACCTGCAAGCAAAAAAAAATCAGCCATGAGGAACAAAAAGGGAAAGAACATTTATACTGCTCCTTTTGTACCAGTGAAGATCCCCCCACTAATCTCCCATTCCTTCCTCTGCAATTGAGCAAAAGGCATTGTAAGCTTTTATATTTTTTCTGTCTGCTTAAGAATATCCAGAGGATATAACAGAAGAGTTTTATTTTCTTCTCCTTCCTGTTTTTTATTTTATTACTACAAAAATCTCTCCAAGGCACAGCAGTCGAAGCGATCTAAAAACTTAAACAAATGTGACTTCTGGTGGAACTCGAGTCAGAAGTGTACGTGCAGCAAAGTTGATTTGTATGGAAAATAAGTGTGTGAACCAGATGTGACAATGGGTATTATTAAATGTGGTCTTCATATGAAACACCTTCACAGAACACCTTCCATAACCTTTCTTTTACTAATAATGTGTTTGTGTGCTGTTTCACAGTTGAAAGTAGCACTTATTGAGTGCTTTCTGCTACACAGCACCACTTGGGAATAAGTACTGGAAGCGGTTTGGAGCAACAGTCATTATTTCGCAGCCCCACAGGCTGAAGAGTGTTAAATTTTGTAAATGAAATGATGTCAGATCATTCCTGATGTCTTTCCTCCTTACCAGTGCATTAACACACACTTGAAAACTCCAGAGCTCCAAAATGACAAAACTTCTGCTTTTATATAGTTGCTCATGCTCACATAACCACGTTGCCACCACCTGGCTTAGACTCTTAATTCTTATGGAAACACTAAGGGTGTAGTTAGTTTTTTACACACTACTTCCATATTTTGAATTCAGTTCAATTCAATTTTATTTATATAGCCCCAAATCACAACAACAGTTGCCTCATGGCACTTTATATTTTAAGGCAGACACTACAATAGTACATACAGAAAAAAACCCATGACCCCCTATGAGCAAGCACTTTGGCGACAGTGGGAAGGAAAAACTCCCTTTTAACAGGAAGAAAGGGAGGGGCAGCCATCTGTAATGACCTGTTGGGGTGAGAGAAGGAAGACGGTAAAAGTCATGCTGTGGAATAGAGCCAGAGATTTTGGCGTAGAATTGTTAAGAATAACATCACGGTATAAGATGCCATGTATTACTGTTCATTACTGAGGTTGTATATACGTAATAATAATAATATGTCCTGGAATTTAAAACTTTACAATCTCAAATAGGATGTGATTTTTTTGCTAATCAGAGATTTGTACATACATACATATTAGGGGTGCAACGATACTCGTATCGATATTGAACCGTTCGATACAGTGCTTTTGGTTCAGTACGCATATGTATCGAACAATACAAAATTTTTTATTTATTTTATCAACTTTCCTTCTGACGATGCTGTCTGTGTTGAGCGCTCAGTGGATCTGCGCTCGACAGTGCAGCCTAGGCGGAGTAGTCGAACGCAGATTCACTGAGAGCAGGGCAAGCTAGACAGAAGTTAAGCTCTCCTTGCAACACGGCAAATTGAACCTCCCCCACCCTCATTCAGATGTGGTATTTTGGTTTTCATGTGAAGTATGACCCTGAAGGTAAGCGCGTCATGGACAAAAGTAAAACAGTATGTTGGATGTGCCATGCAATGCTCAATTACATTGGTGGGAACTAGTGTGTTAGCGCAGTTAGCTCGTTAACGTGTTGGCCGTCCAGCCCCACGCACGGGGCGATCCGCGGTAGCTCGTTAACGGAGATTTGCCGTGTTGTGGCGTTAACGTCATTTCAACGAGATTAACGCTGACAACACTAGTGGGAACACAATGAATATGACTGCACATTTATGCTGACATCATCCTAGTGCAAAGACAAGTGGAAGCAGACAAAAACAACAAGCACGCATGCTACAAACTTTACCTGAGTCATTTAGACAGCCGTTAGCATATGATTCTCCTTATGGGGACCTGATATGTTTAATATGCTGCTGAGAATATAGCCCAGAAGAAGCATATAGTATAGCTTTTATTTTGGAAAGAGCCATTTCTCTGTAATAAACTCTCTTTTCCAAAGATGAGTGATTTCTCGATCAGATAGATTATTTTTTTTATTACTTTGTTATTTCAGCAACATTAAATTTAAAAACTGTACTTTTGAGTTAAAATATATATTTATAATTTTAATAAATGACAAATTAAAAAGGCATGAACATTTTTTTGTATCGAAAAAATATCAAACCGTGACACCAAAGTATCGAACTGAACCGAACCGTGAATTTTGTGTATCGTTGCACGCCTAATACATATATATATATATATGTGTGTGTGTGTATATATATATGTAGAGAGAGACAGAGAGAGAGAGAGAGAGATGTGTGTGTGTGTGTGTGTGTGTGTGTGTGTGTGTGTGTGTGTGTGTGTGTGTGTGTGTGCCTGAGGTCTGAGCCCACCCCAAATGTCAACACTCACGTTCCATCCTCATTACTGCGGTAGAAAACCAGGAAGGGGTCAGACTTGCCAAAAAAGTCTTTTTTATCCAGCTTGTTGGCACACAGCTGCATGGTAGCAATATCCTGACAGAGAGGAAGCGCAGGTGTCAATATAATTCAGAAGCAATTACAGTTTTTAAGTCAGCAACTTTGTTTCCTTCAACAACTCCTTTCTTGGTCACAAAGGTGAAGGTTTTTGTGGGACTTTGTGTGTGTGTGCTCACAATAGTTTTCAAAACAGAGCTTCGCACAGAATACAAAATACCTGGTGAGGTAAAAATCCGTGCATAATGTTGAAGCAAATAGGAACAGAATCTGAACCAGCAGCACACCAACAGTTTTTATGCTTTAATAACTGAATGCATGCACAGATTACAGTGCTTATAATCCATTTTTTTTAATTAAAATTGCAAATTTTATTAGGAAAAGATACTTATTTTATTATGGGATGGCTGCAATATTACGAGCAGGAGCAGAGGGAATGCTTCATAAATATGTATACACCGTTATAGAAGTTAGTAAGGAGCAGTATTATTTCTGCTTCTGGTTAGACAGACAGACAGACAGACAGACAGACAGACAGACAGACAGACAGACAGATAGATAGATAGATAGATAGATAGATAGATAGATAGATAGATAGATAGATAGATAGATAGATAGATAGATAGATAGAATGGCCTTTTAGCTATTTTCTCCTAAAGTAAGGCATTAGGGGAAATTGAAGCTTGTCATTGGCAGCTAGGGGTTGTCAGCTTGCACACACACACACACACACACACACACACACACACACACACACACACACACACACACACACACACACACACAAACACACACACACACACACACAACACACACACACACACACTTCTCAAAATTTCTGAAAAACATTTGGGGCTTGTCAGGGGCGATATGTCCCAGAGTAGCAATAGTAAATATTTCCGAGATAAGCCTGTTCACATAATGTTATCTGGAGCACACAAACACGCACATCGAAATTCTGTTAGCGTCTGACTGCCTGTTAATATATTGCTGTGGCAAGGGGTTGGCAAAAATAAAGGAGAAAATCCCATAGTTCATAGCAGGAAACCACCTTGACAGTTAATCTTAAATATATTTAGAGAACTGTGGAGAAGAGTGGCCAGCAAAATATCAAATGGCTATTGGCACTCTATTTACAAAACTCAGTGTAAAGGTGGGTGGATTTAAAGTGATTTAGTGGACAAACTCAAACATTCATTACCAGGGATGATGATGTGATTAGCTGATTATACATTTGCTTTACACGGTAGTTAAACAGGTGTACTTAATGAGGTGGTCAAGATTGCAGAATGAAAACAGTGGCCTGAAAATCGAATCCTGAGGGACTCCACATGTCCCAGTTGTCATAATACACTGTGCGACAGGCAGGTTAGGACAGAAATATACAGAAATAATAGGTAAATAAAATAAAAGGTAAAAAAAAAACTGTTTTATTGAGAACTTAGGAGCAAAAACAGAATACAAAACTCTGACTAGATGTGAACTGAGAACTTCCTGAGAATTTCCTGAGAACTGTGGAACCAATACAGACACCTGGGCTGTGTCCCAATTCAGGGTCTGCATGCTTGAAGTACGCGCACTATAAGTACGAGAAGTGCGGAAGTGAGAGGCTTGTGAAATGGGACGGTATACGCTTCGTCGCACTGTTCAGGTTGCCTAGCAACCATGATACTAACCGCGAGACACGTTACATACAGCTTTGTGTGACAGAAATGAAGGAGAAAAATGTTTTGTTGGTCATTCATTTTTGTCATGACATCTCTGTCATGATGTCTCTCATGACATATCTGAGGCTGAAACCACCGGACCGTAAAACATTATTGTTGGGCTTCATTTCTGTACTGAAAAGTCATTTAAGATTAGTTAGTAAATAACAATTAGTTAATGTTGTTCATGAGACTAAAGTCATCTCACTGTGGTAATGTGTGGTAACATTATAGTATTGTCAGATTATTAAGATATATATATATATACATATATATATACAGTGGGGCAAAAAAGTATTTAGTCAGCCACCGATTGTGCAAGTTCCCCCACTTAAAATGATGACAGAGGTCAGTAATTTGCACCAGAGGTACACTTCAACTGTGAGAGACAGAATGTGAAAAAAAAAATCCATGAATCCACATGGTAGGATTTGTAAAGAATTTATTCGTAAATCAGGGTGGAAAATAAGTATTTGGTCACCTCAAACAAGGAAAATCTCTGGCTCTCACAGACCTGTAACGTCTTCTGTAAGAAGGTTTTCTGTCCCCCACTCGTTACCTGTATGAATGGTACCTGTTTGAACTCATCATCTGTATAAAAGACACCTGTCCACAGCCTCAAACAGTCAGACTCCAAACGCCGCCATGGCCAAGACCAAAGAGCTTTCGAAGGACACCAGGAAAAGTATTGTAGACCTGCACCAGACTGGGAAGAGTGAATCTACAATAGGCAAGCAGCTTGGTGTGAAAAAAATCAACTGTGGGAGCAATCATCAGAAAATGGAAGACATACAAGACCACTGATAATCTCCCCCAATCTGGGGCTCCACTCAAGATCCTTGTATGTCTTGTATGTCTACTGTCTACTTGTATGTCCACTTCAGTTTGTACAGTATGTCTACTGTACAAACTGAAGTGGAATGACTGACTGTTCGTTTTATAAGTTCAATAAAGTTTGGAGAAAAAAAACCCCTCTTCGGCCGCTCCCTTCTGCCGTATTTTGCGGCAAAATTATCCACACCCACCGCCGCGCTATGAATTGTGGGATATATGGGACCACGAAGCGTGCACCGGACCACGCTTGATATTTGGGGAAATCGACGGCACATTTGGAGTATGCATTTGAAGTACACTTCGAATTGGGACAGCCGTCGTCGCATGGCGGTGACGTAACCGCACTTGAAATGCGTACTTCAAGCGTGCAGACCCTGAATTGGGACACAGCCATGGAGTCCACAACATGAGAACAAATGAAGACAAAACAATAAATACATGCACAGGACAACGAGAAGCTATGAAGCTATGAAGGTGGGGAAAAAGATAGATGGCTACACTCAAGGAAGATGAGACAAGGTAAGCAAAACTAAATCAGAATCAGAATCAGAATCAGAAAGGGTTTTATTGCCAAATGTTGAGCAGGTTTACAACATTAGGAAATTGCTGCGGTGCTTCAGTGCAAACATACTGTCATAAAAATATAAAAATAAGAATAAGAATTAAAAGTGCTAAGTGGATAGATATATACATGATATATAGATGAGTGCAGGTGGTGATCAGTGCCAAACATGGAATGATGCAGTGAACACAGCGTAGGGTCATGTGTTAGTGGTGGGAACAGTCATACGGTTATTGTTCATGTGTCCAACAGCAGAGGGGAAGAAACTGTTCTTATGGCGAGAGGTTCTGGTGCGAATGGACCGGAGCCTCCTGCCTGAGGGGAGCAGGTCAAACAGACTGTGTCCAGGGTGAGAAGGGTCAGCTGAGATCCGAGCTGCACGCCCCAGTGTCCTGGAGGTGTACAGGTCCTGCAGAGATGGGAGTCTGCAGCCAATCACCTTCTCAGCAGAGCGCACAACATGCTGCAGTCTCTGTTTGTCCCTGATAGTGGCTCCAGCGTACCACACGGTGATGGAGGAGGTGAGGATGGACATAAAAGCATAATACACACAAGACAAAGACTAAAAAATAAAACAGGAAGTGGCAAAACTCCAGACACAGTGATGGAGGCTTGACAAGACACAGGCGAGGCAGGATTTCTGTCTATTATTGTTTACCTTATGATATAAAACATGTTGAGGTGATTGTTATTGTGAGTTGGTGCTATACAGGGAGTGCAGAATTATTAGGCAAATGAGTATTTTGTCCACATCATCCTCTTCATGCATGTTGTCTTACTCCAAGCTATATAGGCTCGAAAGCCTACTACCAATTAAGCATATTAGGTGATGTGCATCTCTGTAATGAGAAGGGGTGTGGTCTAATGACATCAACACCCCATATCAGGTGTGCATAATTATTAGGCAACATCCTTTCCTTTGGCAAAATGGGTCAAAAGAAGGACTTGACAGGCTCAGGAAAGTCAAAAATAGTGAGATATCTTGCAGAGGGATGCAGCAGTCTCAAAATTGCAAAGCTTCTGAAGCGTGATCATCGAACAATCAAGCGTTTCATTCAAAATAGTCAACAGGGTCGCAAGAAGCGTGTGGAAAAACCAAGGCGCAAAATAACTGCCCATGAACTGAGAAAAGTCAAGTGTGCAGCTGCCAAGATGCCACTTGCCACCAGTTTGGCCATATTTCAGAGCTGCAACATCACTGGAGTGCCCAAAAGCACAAGGTGTGCAATACTCAGAGACATGGCCAAGGTAAGAAAGGCTGAAAGACGACCACCACTGAACAAGACACACAAGCTGAAACGTCAAGACTGGGCCAAGAAATATCTCAAGACTGATTTTTCTAAGATTTTATGGACTGATGAAATGAGAGTGAGTCTTGATGGGCCAGATGGATGGGCCCGTGGCTGGATTGGTAAAGGGCAGAGAGCTCCAGTCCGACTCAGACGCCAGCAAGGTGGAGGTGGAGTACTGGTTTGGGCTGGTATCATCAAAGATGAGCTTGTGGGGCCTTTTCGGGTTGAGGATGGAGTCAAGCTCAACTCCCAGTCCTACTGCCAGTTTCTGGAAGACACCTTCTTCAAGCAGTGGTACAGGAAGAAGTCTGCATCCTTCAAGAAAAACATGATTTTCATGCAGGACAATGCTCCATCACACGCGTCCAAGTACTCCACAGCGTGGCTGGCAAGAAAGGGTATAAAAGAAGAAAAACTAATGACATGGCCTCCTTGTTCACCTGATCTGAACCCCATTGAGAACCTGTGGTCCATCATCAAATGTGAGATTTACAAGGAGGGAAAACAGTACACCTCTCTGAACAGTGTCTGGGAGGCTGTGGTTGCTGCTGCACGCAATGTTGATGGTGAACAGATCAAAACACTGACAGAATCCATGGATGGCAGGCTTTTGAGTGTCCTTGCAAAGAAAGGTGGCTATATTGGTCGCTGATTTGTTTTTGTTTTGTTTTTGAATGTCAGAAATGTATATTTGTGAATGTGGAGATGTTATATTGGTTTCACTGGTAAAAATAAATAATTGAAATGGGTATATATTTGTTTTTTGTTAAGTTGCCTAATAATTATGCACAGTAATAGTCACCTGCACACACAGATATCCCCCTAAAATAGCTAAAACTAAAAACAAACTACAAACTACTTCCAAAAACATTCAGCTTTGATATTAATGAGTTTTTTGGGTTCATTGAGAACATGGTTGTTGTTCAATAATAAAATTATTCCTCAAAAATACAACTTGCCTAATAATTCTGCACTCCCTGTATAAAAAAACTTAAATAGACTAATGTGACTGCAAACTCCTACAAAACAAAAATTAACAGTGCAATATTGTTCAGTGACATGTGGGTTGTATGTGTGCATGTGTTTGTGCACGTGTGTATACTGACCCTGCAGTTACTGAGCTCCTCTGCAGTTAAGATAATGACTCCACACTTCTTCCCAGGAATCCCGCTGAGAGCGTAAATAGATGGAGCGAGAAACAGAAGGAAAAATTGCAAAAGAGGGTAATTGTAGCCTGCCATAAATAATACAAGTGCCAAGCAGATGTCATTCATAGCTTTAAACTGCTGTTAAAGAAACGCTCACACAGTGACTTACTTTCCGATGGGCAAGCCATTTCTAAAAATAAGAGGCAATTACAACGAAAAAAAACTTTTTAACAACTGTAGCGTATTGGAAACAAAATTTTTTGCAATATACGTGTGAACAAATCCATCCACTTGATCTGTCCCTATTCTTTTCTACAACGTGTTCAAGGTTAAAGATGGCAATGATTCTTTTATCCCGTTCCTTTGTCTCCTTCCTCCTTTTAATCTTAAATTAAATGCGAAGCCTTGAGAATGACCTGTTTGCAGTATTTCTTATCCGACAAATGAACCGTTCCAAAAGAGGATATAACAGGAAAAAAGTGGATGTCTTTAGAAGAAGAAAAAGAGAACGGAGGAACAGACTGGGAAAACGAGCAGAAAAATGAGGGGTAACTTTGTGATCACAAAGGGGGCCAAGCCTGACTGCTGTTTCATTATAATTTTTAAAAGAGTTGAAAATGAGGAGAGAGAAAATTGGCTGGGGTCCGCATGAAGTTGGGAAGTCTAAGTTGAAAGAAAAATGAGAGACCCATTTTTGTGTCAATTTGTGCAGGGTAAATTCAACTCTAATATGCTCATCCTATAACCACCATGTAGCCTGCAGTGACACACACACATTTTAATACATTTGATATTCCTGATATGCCACATATTGGATGGGTTATCATTTGTACCCGGTCTCAGAAACTGACTGTCATCATTACCAGGGTGAAGCGGCACACAGCGGAAGCCTGCTCTGCGCTTGTTTCTGACATGCAGTCCTTTCATGTGCTGGCAGGAAGCTCTGACATCCGAGATCTGAGCAACATGCATCTAAGAGCGGGGCTGTTGATTGTGACTCATAATTAAATTCACAGCATACAACTCAAAGCTACCTTTGGTAACTCTGTATCAGTTTAGCTTAACATTTCTTTGTGACCAGACAAAAGACATTGTGAAAGAATCGGCTGGTTTAATTTACCGATCTCACCCTGTTCTCATTCATACATCATGTTAACACAGCTTTGTCAAAGGTGCTGTCTTATTTATACGCACTGGATTATGACAACGGTGAGATGGTCTGTCATTCCCAGGCTTTTGATAAGAGGAAGCTTTTTCAAAACACAAACATCCCAACTGATCCTTAACTAAAGTCCCCTGGCTCACAAATCTTTAAATAAGTGCCACCTGTTCAGGTACCCGGTGTGGATTTTGTCAGTCTATAAAATAGGACTGTTAAATCTGAGCTGATGATATAGACATAGCAGGTGTATAAAGGGACACGTTTGTAAAACAGGGAGATGCAAAAATGACATTATATTACACCCTGAGATGAAATGCCAGTAACTATCAAAACAACCAAATTCATTTAATTTGTATTTGGAGCAAGGTAAAATTGAACTGTCAAGAATGACGCAGTAAGCCTGGAAACAGCTGTCCCGCTACAATGTTCTGTTTTAATGACGTATTATTGGTATGCACTGGTAGGTCTAATTCCTCCTCGGTGACCTTTAACTCTAACAATAATGCTAGGCAATCAGAATTTGTTATTTTATCTTTATTAAATTATTTTCTCTATTAGGTCTTGGAAATCAGGCAACAAAGAAAATAATCATTCTAATTAGCAAATATAAAAAATACACTGCTCAAAAATATCAACAGAACACTATGAAAAAAGGTCAGATCTCAATGGGGAAAAAAATCATGCTGGAAATCTATACTGATATAGACCCGGTAATGTGTGAGCCACAAATGATGCAACCAGCTAGTCCATTTTGCCAAAATGTCATTGCAACTCAAAATAGCACTTAGCCCCCACATGCTTCTATGCGTGCCTGGCAATATTGGGGCATGCTGCTAATGAGGCGATAGATGGTGTCCTTGGGATAGATCTGGACCAGGGCATCACTGAGCTCGTGTAGTGTAGTAAAAACTGTCATGAACGATAAGGAGGGAAAAATGTGTGAGACCTCCAGCTGTAACAGCGTTCCTGTTTTGGGGCCCCAAAAGTTTGATTCTGTTCATCTGGATGTAGCGTTTTCAGTCGGAGAAATGTTTCCCTCCCAGCCCATTGTTCCTACAGTGGTGCTGGTTTCATTCATTATGCAATTACACTGTTTATAAGATTGGGGAAACCTGCAGTCAGCTGAGACTGATGAAGTCACTTGGATGTGTGACGAAACGTTTCTCCCACTGAAAACGTTACATCCAGATGAACAGAATCAACCTTTTGGGATTTACTTAACTGGATGCTTGAGCATGCATCAAGAAATACTGTTTTGGGGGTTTGTCTCATTGTTGTCCCTCCAGTGCAGCAGTTGTTAATTTCATTAACACTAAAGCAGCTGAAACTGATTAACAACCCCCTCTGTTCTTAACTGAGCAGATCAATATCAAGTTTAACTGACTCGATGCTATACTCTGATTAAGTGTTCCCTCATTGTTTGTCTCTTTGACTTTTCACCAAAATGTATGCTTAGGGTTAGAATCTAAAGGGACATCATTACAATCACTTTTACAATGTTGTTCTGGGTAGACTTTGGTGCACAGTCAGTACCGACAGTAGCAGTCAAACTATGGCGGTCTGATTATAGAGACCCAGAGAGCACCAAAATGACATTTCTCCACACCACCACAGGGAGACTGGCCTGGACAAAGAAGGTTTTATGGATTCATTCTGTTTAGCCCAAAGTCTGACCATCTGCACGCTCAGCAGAAACAAAGACTCATCAGACCAGGCTACATTCTTTTCCAGTGTGCACCTTCATGATAATGGAAAACCTACTGCACTACTGCATCAGAGCTCTATTTATTTTGGCCCAGAGCAGGAAAACTCAGCCAACTTTGGATATGTTACAGATGACGTTTGTGCAAAGCCTTATGTAGCCTTAGTGTGAAGGTAGCTGCAACTTAGCAGAAGGTTTTCCAAAGATTCAGAAAAACTCTGTGCAGCACCGTAAATGCTGCTGTCAGAATCACTGATATTTGATCTGAGCATTAAGTGAAAGCTCTAGATTTCACTTTGATTGGTTGATTGAATAACTGAACACATTAACAGGTGCACAGATGCTCTGTGAGTGTATATATGTAGTTGTAGGTAATAGGTACATTTGAGCAAATTACATATTTTTGGAGAAAGAATATCTGTGCAACAAAGCACAGAAGAACGGCCTGGTTTTGTTTATACTTTGTACCAAAGAGACAAAAAACACTGTAATTTGAGGACTGGGATGTAACGTCTACATATCTGTAGCCATGCAAGTTCCAGTTCTACAAACCATCTTTTCCCACAAGTCTACAATGATTTTTCTGGTTGCATATATTTCATATATTTCATTTACTTTTCAGCCTTTCAAGTGCTTTCAGTACTTTATGTTGTAAGTTTGTAGTTTCTGTGACTGAACTTTCTCACTTTCCATCAGCCCTGGTTTCATTCAGTGGTCGAGTGTAGCTTGAAGCAGAAAAGAAAAAACAATGAACTAGAAAAATTTGAGAAAAAGTATATTGAGAGACATCCATTGTTTCCACAGCTGTCGGCTTCGCTGACAGCGAATTTAAATTGGGTGGCACAGTCACAAGGTGTTTGCATTGATATCGAGACACCCTTTTCAAATCCTTTTCCTTTCCACACACACACACAATTCACACTTTTGTGAGACATACAAATGTTATTCATGTGTGTAGAAAACATTACATAATAATATAAATGGTGCTAAAGACGCAGCTATAACCTTGATTTGTGATTCATTTCAGCTCAATTTGAATCATGGTTTTGTTGTGAAAGTAAGAATGAATGTGCTCAGTCTCTGCAATATTCATCAAAAGTCATTATCCCATTTTTAGATGCCTTTCATTTATTTATGTATCAATTTATTTATTTATTTTTGGCGGGACTGTGATTTTAATGCATTTTCATCTGCTGCCATGTGCCAAACTGGAGCCCAAATCCAACTTGTTGGAAACCGAGGGCCTGAATCCAAAGCCATGAGCTGCTGTCCACTGACCCTGTGTCAGGCTCAGGAGGGACTCGGAGGCAGACCGTCACTAAGGTTCACAATTTAATTACACGTAGACACCAGGTGCGGGTATATACAAGTGAGGGGGCACAGGAAGAGGGTCTCCGGGGAACACAGGCACGGGAAGGGAACGGCTATATACACAATCCACTGAAGCTCAGGTAGCTCGGGCTCCGGTCTTTAGGTCACCGAACGGCGGTCCTCAGGCTGGCGAGAAATGAGTGTTACACAATAATCCAGCGAGGAAGCACTCCCAGCAGCTGCCTTAAGAAGTGAGTGAGATGATTGTTTGCAGGTGTCCGAGCCAGGGGCTGGAGCCGTCAAGACTCCGCCCCGGTAGAGCGCAGTGTGCGGAAGGGGAGAGAGGGAGATGCAGCACAACAAAAACACTTGTAGCCATACAGAGTCAGCCGAGAAGGCACAGGGTCATGACACCCTGAATATTTCAGTTGTGTCCCAGTTCAGTGTGACGATAAAGCAGAATGTCGAATAACAGCCACATCGAGACACAGATGACACAGACTTATTGAAAGAAAACGCTCTGAGATGATAAGTGAGAAGAGAAAAATACGTGATCATATGACACAAGTTCATTTAAAGATTTATAGATGAAAGCTCTCGCCTTGGCTCGTAAACCCAGAGCCTGTTCTGACATAGTTTTCAAGTCGGTGGATTCTCTAGCTTGTTCTGCCTGCCAGCTGTAGTGAGCAGCTATACAATGAGAGAATTATTTATGAATTTATCTACGCAGTGTGTCGAACTGTACGCCCGCCAGCTAGCCCGCCAGATGCAAGAGCTGCCTGGACTCTAGAGTATCTGTCCAAGCCTTAATAGCTCTCTAACTCCAGAATAACAGTGCTGCTCTCCGTATCTGTCTGAGATTATACACGTATTCACCTGATTTGTTTCTCTTCATGAGATGCATTCAATACCACAGAGACTTGCAAGACGTCAGCATGGTGTGGAGTGCTGCGAGCTTGAGGTGCATGATTGCAAAATAACAACAACCCCCAGTTTATGTGTATTGATTTAGAATTTCTACAGTTTTCCACGGCACCCACTCAGAGTAAGTCAGCTGTGAGCTATTTCATAAGAAGTGCACAGCTCAAAGGCAACAAAACAGGCTAGGTTCCCATCTGCTGTTAATATAGAGATGTCAAGTATAGATCTTGACTAAGCGCCTTTAACCTCTGGATCATGTTTGCCCATTTAAGAGTACACAGAGTGGCATGCAAAGAGGAGTGGGTTTGGTTTTTGTTTTTTCATTATTCTTTGAAACAGAATTTCCTACAATAATTCAGGCCAGATAGAATTTTCAAACATGGACGCCTTAGTGTAGAAAACCTCCGTTCTACTTAAATATTACCAGATTGTGTTGATTTTACTGATTTGCTTGTTGCAGCATGTCTCCAACTTTTGAATCATACTATATACTGTATGTTCATTGATACAACATGTGATTTCAAAATCATCTCGTAACACCTGCGACACAGGCAGCCATAATGGGCCTACAGCGGCTTGCAGAAGTATTCAGCCCCCTTGAACTTTTCCACATTTTGTCACATTACAGCCACAAACATGAATCAATTTTATTGGAATTCCACGTGAAAGGCCAACACAAAGTGGTGTACACGTGAGAAGTGGAACGAAAATCATACATGATTCCGAACATTTTTTACATATAAATAACTGAAAAGTGGGGTGTGTGAGCAAAGGGTCTTGGTCTGAGTGCAGTCAGTTGCCCATAGACATTGCCTGATGAGTGCTAATGACTAAATAGAGTGCACCTGTGTGTAATCTAATATCAGTACAAATACAGCTGCTCTGTGATGGCCTCAGAGGTTGTCTAAGAGAATATTGGGAGCAACAACAACATGAAGTCCAAAGAACACACCAGACAGGTCAGGGATAAAGTTATTGAGAAATTTAAAGCAGGCTTAGGCTACAAAAAGATTTCCCAAGCCTTGAACATCCCACGGAGCACTGTTCAAGCCATCATTCAGAAATGGAAGGAGTATGGCACAACTGTAAACCTACCAAGACAAGGCCGTCCACCTAAACTCACAGGCCGAACAAGGAGAGCGCTGATCAGAAATGCAGCCAAGAGGCCCATGGTGACTCTGGACGAGCTGCAGAGATCTACAGCTCAGGTGGGGGAATCTGTCCATAGGACAACTATTAGTCGTGCACTGCACAAAGTTGGCCTTTATGGAAGAGTGGCAAGAAGAAAGCCATTGTTAACAGCAAACCATAAAAAGTCCCGTTTGCAGTTTGCCACAAGCCATGTGGGGGACACAGCAAACATGTGGAAGAAGGTGCTCTGGTCAGATGAGACCAAAATGGAACTTTTTGGCCAAAATGCAAAACGCTGTGTGGCAGAAAACTAACACTGCACATCAGTCTGAACACACCATCCCCACTGTCAAATATGGTGGTGGCAGCATCATGCTCTGGGGGTGCTTCTCTTCAGCAGGGACAGGGAAGCTGGTCAGAGTTGATGGGAAGATGGATGGAGCCAAATACAGGGCAGTCTTGGAAGAAAACCTCTTGGAGTCTGCAAAAGAC
This sequence comes from Maylandia zebra, assembly GCF_041146795.1. NCBI lineage: Eukaryota > Metazoa > Chordata > Actinopteri > Cichliformes > Cichlidae > Maylandia > Maylandia zebra. Next base: position 13,735,096 of record NC_135186.1, read on the forward strand.
TTGAGACTGGGGCGGAGGTTCACCTTCCAGCAGGACAACGACCCTAAACATAAAGCCAGGGCAACAATGGAATGGTTTAAAACAAAACATATCCATGTGTTAGAACGGCCCAGTCAGCTCTAAATCCAATCGAGAATCTGTGGCAAGATCTGAAAACTGCTGTTCACAAACGCTGTCCATCTAATCTGACTGAGCTGGAGCTGTTTTGCAAAGAAGAATGGGCAAGAATTTCAGTCTCTAGATGTGCAAAGCTGGTAGAGACAGACCCTAAAAGACTGGCAGCTGGAATTGCAGCAAAAGGTGGTTCTACAAAGTATTGACTCAGGGGGCTGAATAATTACGCACACCCTACTTTGCAGTTATTTATTTGTAAAAAATGTTTGGAATCATGTATGATTTTCATTCCACTTCTCACGTGTACACCACTTTGTATTGGCCTTTCACGTGGAATTCCAATAAAATTGATTCATGTTTGTGGCTGTAATGTGGAAAAGTTCAAGGGGGCCGAATACTTTTGCAAGCCACTGTACATCTCTGAAGTGTGCTTAAAGTGCATTGACTGAGTGTACGGATAGTTGGTGCCTTGCAATTTAACTTATCAGCTGAAGACTCACAAAAAATGTCCAGGACACATGGATGCTTGAATTTACTGATGGAATTTACATCACAGAGACTCTAGTACAGTCATGGTAATGGAAAGCATAAAACCCATTTAACACATACTTCAGTGTTTGCTTTGCCATAATATACTCTATAGCTGCATACAGAATCATACAGTCTGTGTACTTTTGCACCTTATTTCCATATCATTAATAATAAACAGCACCATACAAATTGGCATGGATTAAAGTCAGTCTATATCATGTGTAGTGGGCGTAACAGGACATTCTCTGTTACATAACAGAGAATCCAAATTTTAATTTGATTGGTCAGCTGTGTGTATTAGAGAGTAAGGTGATTTTGAAGAAGTCAGCCTGTTGTAGAGAGCTTAATCTAAAAAACAAATAATAATAATAACTTAATGAGGCTGAAAAACATCTTAAAATCTTATCAAAGTATATTGTTCTTATTGCTAGCGAGAGTGTGAAGGGGGGGCTGATAAGCTTCACAGAGATGAAGTTACATTGTGCTTACAACAGTTGCGTTTTCAAAAATAGACATTGGAAAGCAGAGGGTTTACATATAAGGACCGGCAAGACATTTCCAATGTACCCACATGTTGTGAGTTGTTAATAATGTGCTGTTTAAACTTATTCTATGAGTTTCATTTGTTACTGTTCGTTTTGCTCTGCTGCTCGGCAAAGTTACAGCAATAATGATACAGAGCAGGAGGGTTCCTGAGGACAGGTACAAACATCATTAACGGATTTACATTCAAAAAATAAAAGCAAATAGGTTTTATTCCTTTTTTTTTTGCTCTAGTATGACTTTCAAACCTCAGCAAAGAATTACAAACATAAAAAACAAACGTTTAAATACAAGAGCCAAACGTTAAGTTTGTGTACCTCTGCCTCTTCCATGTAGGAAGCTGCATATTCCTACATGGAATTGTTTGTTGTTTCAACAAGTGGTGCTGCTAACAGATTAGACATGTTGTCCGTATCGCACACTGTCACATTATTTGCCAAGATGCTCAAAGCTGGCAAGCATAAAACTATCTCAGAACGAATTTATGCCTGCTCAAACACAGCCATGTACAAACATGTCTCTGGTTTACAAGATAAAATAGCAACTAATTCTTGCCAGTTGGAAGATAACACGGTTGTAAATCTGTGTTGATTCATCTGTCGGTGATGGTGCGGCAGATTTCTTTTTTTTCAATGAGAAGTCAGAGCTTATAAAAACAATTCTGCCACATGTCTAATCGCACAGCATGTGTCACAGGTGATAGGTGATATTTGGTTTGCTGAGCTTCAACTTCGACACCAAAAACGGATGTCGGCACTGTTTTTTTTCCCCGTCACATCTGGAGCGTAGGGAGAATTCATTTCATTTCAAGCCTAATAAAGTTAATATTGTCTAGAGAAGAAGAGCAGCAGCTGAAGTGTTTTGTCTTGTCACAGGAGAGGAGGCCAGATGAGGCCTGAACCGCCATGCCAGATGGCAGGTGACGGCGCTGTAGAATGAGAAGAACCACGGGGTGGTGGTGATGTGTGTGTTTGTTTATGTGTATGAGGAAGACAGAGAGAAATACAAAACAGAGATTAAAATGGGAAGTGTTGCTCAGATTGATATTTTAAGTAGACTCTTTTGCTGGGTACATGGGAAATGTTTAGCAAATAAAAACTGGACTAAAACTATAGCATCTTAACACTTATATTAACAGGTTAAAATATGTATATTCGACCTGTGACACACTTGAATTAAGACTAAATTTGGATTGGTCTGTTGATACCATTACACATTACATAATTGTGTCACAGGTATTTCCTACATGATATAACTGGTAACAAGGCTTATGAGTTTTGATAGAATTCCCATCATTTCTACATGTTTTAGGAGGCACTTAACACATTTTGTATGACTTTAGGGTCTGTTAAACTACAGTTACATATGTTAGCATCCTGACATTGATAATGCTAACATGCTAAGGTTAACCTGGCCTTTTGGCCTTCTAAGATTTTTTTTCAAATGATCATTTATTATACAGGGTGGGCCATTTATATGGATACACCGTAATAACATGGGAATGGTTGGTGATATTAAAGTCCTGTTTGTGGCACATTAGTATATGTGAGGGGGCAAACTCCTCAAGATGGGCGGTGACCATGGTGGCCAATCAGAAGTCGGACATTTTGGATCCAACTTTTGTTTTTTCAATAGGAAGAGGGCCATGTGACACATCAAACTTATTAGTAATGTCACAAGAAAAACAATGGTGGGCTTGGTTTCAACGTAACTTTATTCTTTCATGAGTTATTTACAAGTTTCTCTTTGCTCACAGCCATTGACATGTCGAAGAGGTTAACACGTGAGGAGCGGATCGAAATTGTGTTGATATCTGGTGAACGCAGTAACCGGGTCACTGCAGCAGATTTCAATGCAAGACACCCTACGAGACCACCCATCTCCCATGCTACAGTTAGCAAACTGCTTGCTAAGTTTCGTGAAACTGGTTCAGTGTTGGATTTGCCAAAATGTGGACGCAAGAAAATTGTCACTAATGAAGAAACAAGAGCCCAGAGCGTAGCACTCTCCGCATGTCACTGGAGAGTGGCATTAGTCGAACATCCCTTCGATATTAGCTACTCACAAATGGCACCCTTACAAACTCCAGCTACTGCAGCATCTCAATGTCATGGTCTGCGGCCCGGCGTCCGAGGTGCTGATGGGATGCCCACGCCCACGGGCGTGGCTGTTAACTCCACACCTGCACCCCATCCCAGGCGATCATCAGGTGGACTATTTGATCCAGCCCAGCCTGCTGCTCCACACCAGTCCGTAGTCGTCTCACAGCGGTAACGTACACCTGCGGGAAAGCGATTGTGAAAACTCATCTGTCTGAACTAGCGCTAATTCTGTCCTGTGCACTCAGATAACAACTCGGCGTGTTTTTTGAGCCACCTGCCTGTCCACCTGCCCGTCTGGAATCGCCTTCAGTACTCGCCACCTCGACTTTCCTGGAGCTCCCCTGCGGACCCTCACCCCTCCCTCCAGCTCCCACAGCCCCGCTGTCATCGTAAGACTCATACTCTTCCCCCACGTATGCTGCTATTTCCCCGCGCCCCAATAATTCTTTTCCTTTTTCTGTTGCAGCCTCCCACAGTCTCGTTTTTGGCGTTCCTGCGCGACTCATCTCCCGGTCCCTTGGTATCTCTAGTTTCACGCGTGTTTTCCTTCTACCCTCCCGGGACACCTTCAGTTAAAATAAAGTTTATTTTCTCGTACTCCTGTGTGTGTTGACTCTGCTTCTGGGTCCAGCTTGTGCGCTGAACTTCGGTTCATGACACTCAATGAGGATGACCCAGATTGGCGCACAGAATTTGCAGAATGGGCAAAACAAAAATTGGAACAGGACGCAGAAGATTTTGTTCAGTGATGAGGCAAACTTTTATGTGAATGGTGAAGTTAACAAACAATATCACTGCTATTGGTCTGACACTAACCCCCATTGGATGGATCCCTCCAAGACTGTTGGAACAACAAAAGTGATGGTTTGGTGTGGTATATGGGGTACAACGATAGTGGGTCCATTCTTCATCAATGGAAACCTCAAGGCCACTGGATATTTGAAATTGCTACATGATGTTGCTACATGATGATGTGTTTCCCTCTTTATGCTCTGAAGCTGGCACGTTCCCTGAGTTTTTCAAGCAAGATGGTGCACCACCACATTATGGGTGCCAGGTCCGAGCATTCCTAGATGAACCAACACGTTCTCACTCCCAAAGCGTAACATTTTACGCTAGGTGACAAATCGTCAACATATTACGTTTTCGGCTACCAACCACATTCCTAAATGACGACCTCGGAAAAAGAGGAAATATGAGAACCGTCTGGACTCCATCTACACATGTTCGCTCTTTTTCTTCAAATCGCTTAGAAACACACTATTTAACATCATTATAGTCCTGGTTAACATCAGGAATAAGCTTATGGTTAGGGCTAGGGATAAGGTTAGGTTTAGGGCTGGAATACAGGGCTGGCACGTCTATTACCGTGGGAGCGTCATTGCACTGGATTCCAGCCATAACCCGCCGCGTACCATAAGAACGCCAAAGGTCTCCTTTCGCGTTCCTCAGGAACGCCGTGGGACGTGACAAAACGTCGACATGTTACGCCTCGGGAGTGAGAACGGACTGGATGAACAGTTTCCTGGAAAGTGGATTGGTCATCGTGGGCCAGTTGGTCTCTCGATCTGACCCCCTTAGACTTTTGTCTTTGGGGTCATCTGAAGGCAATTGTCTATGGTGTGCAGATACGAGATGTGCAGCACCTGAAACTACTGATACTGGATGCCTGTGCTGACATTTCTCCTGTGGTGTTGCTATCAGTGTGTGAAGAGTGGGAGAAGAGGGTTGCATTGACAATCCAACACAATGGGCAGCACACTAAACACATTTTATAAGTGGTCAGAAACTTGTAAATAACTCATGAAAGAATAAAGTTACGTTGAAACCAAGCACACCATTGTTTTGTGTAATTACCAATAACTTTGATGTGTCACATGGCCCTCTTCCTATTGAAAAAACAAAAGTTGTATCCAAGATGGCTGACTTCTAAATGGCCACCATGGTCACCACCCATCTTGAGGAGTTTGCCCCCTCACATATACTAATGTGCCACAAACAGGACTTTAATATCACCAACCATTCCCATGTTATTACGGTGTATCCATATAAATGGCCCACCTTGTATATTTATACATTTATCAGTTTATCAGTTTGAAGTATTACATAAAAAGAATAGTAGCATAGTAAAACTGCTTTGAATTTACATTATTTAGAGCCCAGCCTACCAGGCCAGGTCAAGCTGTTTGGTATAGGTGGGAAGTCACATGGAGAAAAGTCAGTTTTATTAATCACCCAGTATCATGTATGCTGGTTTTAAAGGATATATGCATCTCAATGTTGCAAATTCTGTGAGTCACATTTCCTTCAACTGCATATTGTTAAAAAACTTTAAAAAGTCTATTTTACTTTGTAGCATTACAGAGTTCCTCCTATAAGGAGGGTCAAATCCGAGGTCAGATTAGACAATTGTATTTCAGACTTCCTATTCATATGTGCAGAACTCCAGGAGAATTAGATGACCTGATGAAAATGATCTGCTACCCCCATTTGGGTCAGTCTAGTTCAAAATCAGGGTACAAAATTTATTTTAGTGATTTCTGGTTTCAGTTAAGAGTTTCTGGTGTTAGAACTGACCAAGTAACCAACCAATAATTTTCACTTTCAATTACCCGAGGTAGTAAAGTTTAAGAAGCATTTTGCCTATAGACTGGTGACATCAGCATGCAACCAAATCTCTGATTAGTACATATTAATAATAATGGAATAGACACCTAGTCTGTGTTAATCAGCAAATCTGGGCCCTGTCCTTACTCTCAGTAATTTCCAACAATGTATCCTCACCTGTCTGTATTCCACTGTGGTGCAGCAGTATTAGGAAATCTGCAGATGTCTTCTCCACCAGCAGCATTTCAGTAACAATCACATAATACTGCCTGCAATCTGTCACTGTTTGCTACCACACACAGAGCAGAAAATGTGTTATTTTGTCTGCCTGACAATGTATTTTTTGCCAAAACTTTGTGGCACTGCGTGTATATGTGTGTATGTGTTGGCTTTTGCCTGCGTGACATCAGCCACAGAGCAGAAGGCGTCCCACCAACTGCCCCCAATTACCCACCATGAACTCTGACACACTGCAGCGACAGACTGACCACTGTCTCGCAGAAAGAAAAAAAAAAGGTGAAATTTCATGACACTGGCTGTTTTGCTGTCCTAAACACATCTGCTAAACCGTCCCTCTGGACAGCTTATTTAGTCCACTATCCACCTCATCAATCTACATCTGGGCAGGTGACAGCGTGTGGGATTGTTAATAGATCCACCTCATTTTTTCTGATTTTGTTCACAAATGGGTAATTTGTCTGCTTGCTTTCTTGCTCGTCAGCCAGGAAGGGTGATGATATGGTAAAAAAAAAATAACTTTTCTGCTTCGTATACGGATGAATTCATATGTTAGTTATTGCATGTGGGTGTGTGGGGTTATGCTGGTCTTGACTAACATCAGTTCCAGTTTTAAAATACCTCTAGTATGTGGTCATGCTGTATGGGTGTCCATATAACACATGCTGCTGAGCTCCCCATTTATTTGTTCAAAAGGGTGTATTTTGGATCATTGTTATACTTTTACCGCCTCGGCTAATAGCCCCCTCGGTTACCATGGCAACAAACAGGTAAGTGGAAAGGAGTGCTTAGTTCGCCACGCAGCGTGAAGCCCATTTCTAAAACTGTTGACCTATAAAAATGTACACCCACCAACACAAGGAGGCTCCCACAATCATATATATGTCCTGGAGTTGTTCTGGATTTGCGTGAGCGTTTGATGACAGCGATTGGAGAAAAAGCAAAAATAAAAATCAATAACCTATGTACAATTTGATGCTTTTCATATACAGCAACTGTGCATTTGTCTTTGTCCAAGCTTAGTGTGTGTGTAGTTTCCCAGCCTGCTCCACAAGTGCAGCGAATCTCCTAAATGACAGCACATATAGAGAGGACTCTGCAGTTTGGAAAGTAAACACAACTCTGTCTCTTTCTGCCTCTCGAAGGAAATTTACACTGCCCTACATCTATCTTGCTCTTTCTACCAGCCCAACTCCTCCATCCCAGCTTTATTATTTCTTCCCTCTCTTCATTTCTTCTTTTCTGTCTCTTGCACCTTTTCAGTCGCCTCTACCCATTTTATTTGTTTTTTACCTTTCGCTGTATTCCCTTCTCTCCCTCCCTTCCACCTGTCTCCCCGCTCTACTGAGTTGTCTGTCACCCTTCACATACCTCTTTTCTATCACCTCTTCAACTCCCTCTCCCCCTTCATCTTTCCCGTTTCACCCCCTGGGCTTTAGTGGTGTCTGATCTATCAGAAGCTCCAGACACCTGTCTATTCCCTGCAGGCAGCCATCAGAGACACTGACCATATGGGAGGAATTGTGATTGCGCTCCTCTGGTCTCTTTCTGTTTTATATCCCCTTTTCCAGGGTAGTCTTTTCTTCCCAAAATGCTTCTCGTATTGCCATTTCCCTTTGGTTCCTTTCAGATTTTTTTCTCACTAAATCTTTCACGCTGTCAAGACTGGCTTGTGGTGTAGTGTGGGAGTGGTGTTGAGGTAGAGCAGGCATTGGACAAGAGGTGTTTCAAGGGATCATTAGGGAATAATTTGACAGGTGTGGATGTTTGCTGTGTTGCTTTAGTTGTTTTAAGCAGTTTTTAAAATTCAAAACATTCGTCTTTGAAGGGAATTGAGGCCACCGGGTATTTTTGTCTCAGGTATTTTAGGATTTTGTATTCATGGCATAAAACAACCGAGATAAAAAAGACTAAAAGTATTTGTTGGGATTATGGGAAATAAAATGCCAACCTTGGTTAGATATTTGTCACTGTCCAGTTAAGCATAGTTCAACACTGATACGATGCATGTCACAATATATTATGATTGCTGTTACTGAAAACTTTGCACAATGCAAAATGGGTCACGCATAGTGATGAACCCACATTATCCACCTGCTTTGTAGTTGCCCTCAGCACAGAAAAGTTTTGATTAACTCTGCAGTATGCAACTAATTTTAGTTAACTTAGCAGCCAAAAGTAATAATTTTTATTAGAGAGGGTGGTAGAGACCACAGAAGCTCTAAAATGCAAGATCTCAACTGCATTACAAAACCTAATTACTAAGAATCAACTAAAACATGACAAGGGCAGAAGTCAGCCACTGTATGTGGTATTCATTTCCCATTATAAACTATTATTAATGAATAATTAGCTAGTACTGATATATTTCAACTCAAAATATTAAGGTTTTAATACAAAAGTTAGCAAAACATCCTAAATGGTGCCACCTGAAGCCCATTATTTCCTGTGGCTTGTGGTTTTCAGCTGCACCAAGCAAAGCGTAGCACAAGTACAAACAGTTAAAGTTAAACATAGATGAACTATGTAGGACCTTTGGCATAGCTGTATAAATGCATTGCCACCATTTACAACCATTTAAACTCTTTTGATAGTGAACAAAACAATCACAGTCTTTGTGGACAATGTTGATGCAAAGTGTTGTTACATTCATAGGAAGATGCTACCATATACTATGGTGTAGGACAGGCCTGGCCAACTCCAGGCCTTGAGGGCCGGTGTCCTGCAGGTTTTAGATATCACGCTGGGTCAACACACCGGAATCAGATGATTAGTTCATTACCAGGCCTCTGGAGAACTTCAAGACATGTTGAGGAGGGAATTTAGCCATTTAAATCTGCTATGATGATCAAGGACACATCTAAAACCTGCAGGACACCAGCCCTCGAGGCCTGGGTTTGGACACCACTGGTGTAGGATTTCAGGGTTTCGGGTTTAAGGTTATAGGATACCTCACAGAGCATAAACCCAATCAATCTCATGGTGTGGATAATAATGTTGAATAAGAAAGCTGAAATTAGACACAAAGAGCAAAGAAAATATGAAGTATGGAGCGTGACAAAATATTTCCCCCAGCAATATATCATAACGCTTCCTCCTGTGATAGAATTAGCAATGTTAGCATGAAATATCCACACTTTTAGTAAAATATGCTGACACTAAAGATGAATTTTACTCAAACTTCTGAAAGTTTAAGGCTCATAATACTGGCATTTATCAAATGACTAAGGGTAAAGTATACAATAAATTGTAGTAAAAAACAAACTGGCAAACGCTGGGGGGAATGCAAATCCGAAACACAGAAAAACTAATTGAAGATGAATTGCTGTAATGTGCACATAGTAACACTGACATGAAGCAATTATGTGCATTATTCTTGTTTGTAACCATTATAGTGGTATTATCATGCTGTTGTATCAGATATTGCAGGAGTGCTATACTGTAACACCACTGTTATTGTGGGAATTTTGCTAATCCACTACTTATTTAATTTTAATAATCATTTAACTGCTAAATATGAATGTTGAAAGTCAGTCACTGGAGCAGGTTGAGAATGTCATGTACTTAGCCTTTTCTGAATAAGAAAGAAATCCTGTCTTTAATTAGTGTTTAACCCTTTAAGACCTACCATAGAACCAAGTTCGCCAGAGCTTATATTATATTTTTACATGCTGTGGAGCCATTTTTGGGAGTATTTCAAGTTGCTATACATCAATACAACCATTATAGCCCAAACTTTAATAATATGTCTGCATTAGGTGCATAGTAATTACATAAATTGCAAAAAAGTGCAATAAACTACAAAAAAATTGAAAATCGTTTTTGTTTTTTTAACATATATTTCTAGTTAGAGAAATTTAAGAGGCTTATCCCTCAAAACTGTAAATACAAAAAAGTTACACAAACTAGTTTCCCACCACAGGAAATTTATTTTGAGTGTCTTCATAGTTTTATTTTTGAAATACACCAATTTTTATATACTGCAGGAAAAACGAAAATAAATATTATAGTGCAAATTTGCAAAATAACAGCATATGCATCAAAATAAACTATTTCCAGCAGTGCAATATGAGTCCTAAGCATCCCAGAAACGACACAGAAAGTCATAAACTCAAACATAACTTTTTAAAACACATAACAAGTAAAACACAAGCTCATAAGGGCCCGATCGTAAAAAACTACATTTCCGCAAAATGACGTCACTTCCGGTTTCGGGCAGGTCATGCGGTCATGTGATAGTTCGTGCTGATGGACGTAGGAAGTGTTACAAACAGCTGATGGATCGGCGAAGCGTGTTTCTGGAATATCATGTTTTTGTTGCTGCAAGTGATTTTTATGCAGTTTTTGCAAAGCTATATGTGGAAGGAAACTGTGACCTAGGACAAGCTGATGGCATAAGATGTAAGTACAACTCCTCCAGTTTCATATGCAAAAGAAATTATTGTGCTAGCTTAAGTGGTTGCAGAGCTACCGGGATTTAAAAATAGTTACGCAAAACAGAGCGTGCCCGCTCCGATCGGCTGTAAAGGGTTAATAGGAAAAACAATCAAAGCAAACTGAAGATGAGTTGGAGCGTGGCGCACATAAAATTGTGCCATCTGCAAAGAAATGGGCACCGAAGAACTGAGCAAGATGAATAAAGTTGTTTAATGAAATCAGTAATGGACCAGAAATAAAGACCTGTGGAAATCCATTACTGATGCTAAGAGGGCTTGAGTGATCAACGGTATGACATGCCTATGAGAGGTCATTGAAAAAAGGAGCACTGAACTGTTTTTATCCACAGTGGAGGAAAAATGTTACCAATTAGTGAAAATGCAGTTGTTATTGTGCTGTGACCCAGGGGAAAACCAGACTGTTGTGGCTCCACATTTAGTGAGTTGTTCAAAGTGGACCTATTATGCTTTTCCTTATTTGCTGTCATACACATATACATATACTGTATATTACAGTGGTGGATGCTCATATTAAACATAGCCTAATATTTAAAACTGTGGCTAAGTGTATGTACAAATAATCCCTGATTAGAAGCTTAGGCTTCAGACTGTATTTCTACTATTGGCAACATAATCCAGCTGGGATTATGTTTACAAAAAGCAACCAATCTGAAGGAAGATGGTTTAAAAAGGAGGTAGTCTTAAAGACAGAAGATGAACCGAGGAGCTCAGAGTCCAAGGATGAAAAGGTTTATGCTGGAAATTAAATTACTATTAAAGGTCTCATCTAAATGTTACACTTAGGGTTCTTTTACACTAGTATCTACTCGGGTCGGCTCAGCATGGCTCAAGGTGGTTTTTAGAGTTTTCCATTAGGTAGTAGTATCTGATACCAGGTACCTTTTTAGTACCTACTCGGCCAGGGTTCCAAGCAATGTGATGCAACCTGAAAATGTGACGTCAGCAGACTGCATGCCATCGATTGGCTGTCATTTTCAATCATTTCAGAACAGTTGTTCATCCAAACTGAAACGACTGAAAACGCTTACGTTCCTGTACGTGAAATGTTAGATGATTCGACCTGCGTCATTTCTGTCTGCCATTTATTTACTGTCCGGCTCTTTGAAACGTCGCAACAAAATGTTGAGGAAAAGCACCAGGTTTTTTAAATGGACTAACAATGAGGTGAAGTTGTTGCTGCGAGTAACACAAAAGTACAAAGTTGCAAAAGTGAGTGAGAATTAAAGAATTTAAAGAGAAGCTATCTAAAGCATGTACAAACCGATATTAATCTTTAATAGGGCTGTCAAAATTGATAGCAAACAAAACAACTGCAGTATAATGCCCTCCGCTATCTTAGTTCAATCGGTCACTGAACTGCATCATATAATTTTCGTCATCATTTATTTTATTTATTTGTATAGCACAATTTACGAAAGCCTGCAGTTACGCTGTCCACACTGCGACGTGAAAACGGTGTTTTCAAATGTATCCGCTTTTCCTTGATCGAAAACACAGTCTCAGTGTAGACTTAAGGCCAAAACACAGAGAAAAAGATGTGTTTTCATATGAAAACATATTAGTGTGGACATGGCAAAAAAGCCATACAGCAAGGAGCCAGTATATCATCGCCTTGACATCCTCCGTTTTTGTGGCATTTGTGTCACATGCAAATGACATTGCTGGACCTCCACATCACTATAACCAGTACTAGGCACATTAGGCGGTACTCGATTGTAATGTAAAATGACAGAACCCAAGGTTAGTCGAGTCAAACCAAGTAAATACTAGCGGAAAATTATTCTAAGGTTCCATGGAAATTTACACCAGTCACCAAACTCAAAGAAAATAGAAGAAGATCAAGGCTTTAGTGACTCTCTCTACTAAATAAAAAACAATGGTTAAGAACTGACAGTTGAAACACTGAGCGCTGGTCAGGCTGTTAGAATTGTAACCACATTCTACTATAAGTTGCAGCAGGAGACGTGACCTTTCATATTCTCACAAGATGATATTTCCATAATCACATGAGGACCGTAATGACTGGTAGTAATTTGATTTAGCCTTCTTAATCAAGTGGGTGCAGATGTTTCTTTATTGCAGAAAGGACATGCAGTCCCCTGGAGTGGCACCAGATGTACCATTGGACCAAGCTTTTTCTCTATTGTTGATGGCATACAACAATTCCTGAGGCACTCGGGAGTTTTGTATGTTTTTAATTGTGTTATGTTTGGAATGTCAGCAGTTCTAGTGTTAAGGGGCATCCACACAGGAAGCAACTAGGAAGCTTATTTCTGCCACTTGTTTTAGCAATCTTGTTCTTTCAGTCACTACCCATAGCTCGGAATAAGTGAGGGCAGGAACTTAGAGTGACCTGTCAATTGCCACCTTCACTTTCACACCCAGGTCTCTATTCAGTGCAATATACAGGTATAACATCTGTACAGAAGACATGGCACCAATCTACCTGCCATTGGCCTCTGCTCTCACCTTACTTATGAACAAAACCAGAGTGAGCACTCCAACCTTTTCTGGCTGAGAAGCAGGGTGACAGACTTGGAGGTGCCCATACTCATTCCTGATGCTTCATGCTCAGCTGCAAACCACCTCCGGGCATGCTGGAGGTTACTGCCTGATGAAGGGTTAAGCAGAATTATGGTACAGCAGAGGCACCACATTCATTGTCCGCTGGGAGTCCAAGTATGGTCTGTCTGCTTACAGAGTTATGCTTGCAAAGTTTATGCAGTAAAATCAATCTGTAGGTCACTCTTGCTTGTATTGTTGTTGGTCAGTTAGCCAGCCACAGAGAAGACTGAGTAATAACATACAAAGGGCTGAAGTGAAACTGTGTGCTAAAAACAATAAAAGTGTTAAAAACAGTTATGTTGCATATGTCATCTGCTTCCAGGAGACAGGATGTTGGAGAACTGCATGGGAGCGTGTGTGGGGTGGGTGAAAACCCCTTTCATGCCCTCTTTGAGCGGAAAAATCCAAATATTGTATGCAATCATTTGCAGAACCATAAATCACACTTTAACAAGAGAGAGTGAGAACGAGAGACAACCACATCATCTGCAAAAAGCAGAGATGAGATCCTGAGATCACCCCTCAGCTGCGTCTGTAAATTCTGTCCATAGATGTTAACAGAATTTTTGACAAAGGTGGTAGAGACCCCACGCCCACAGGAACGCTTCTGATTTATTGCCGGCAATATGAACCAAGCTCTTCAGGGACAAGAAATAATTAAAAATGGCTAATGCTAAACACACACTACATAACACTGTAGCACACAATTTGAGGGAGATCGTGGCTCAAGAACTGGCAGTTCATCTTGTAATCGGAAAGTTGCCGGTTCGAGCCTCGGCTCAGATAGTCTCGGTCGTTGTGTCCTTGGGCAAGACACTTCACCTACTGCCTCCACCAGTGTGTGAATGTGAGAGTGAATGAATAGTGGAATTGTAAAGCACTTTGAGGGTCTCGAAAAGCGCTATATAAATGCAATCCATTATTATTATATTATTATTATTATATTGCCTCATGCTGTGCTCAGGGCATGCTGCCAAAAGGTTTCAATATTCCTGTCGGTGATTTAGGAGCAAAGGTAACACCTTTTTCAAGCAGATTTCCAGCTGTGCATTAGACAGTCAGCAGGTGGAGTTTTCCCTCACTCCCAGGAGGGTTACTGCTGCTTGGATTAGAGCTTGAAGTGTAGCACCACTCCTTTTCATGTGTGGCATGGCCAGGGTATGGCCCAGCTGTCACAAGTAGATTCAGTGACATCTGATAAGTTCCCCACGTAGAATGAATGAATGTAGAATGAAGTATTTCTAATTTAAAGTGACTGCCAGAGTGCCCCTAATCCCATTGATGCTGTATGACACTTTAATTTAGAGCCTATAGTTAACATTAACTGAATAAACAGTTCCAGTTCTTAAACATGCAATAGGCAGAATTGGGTGCATTTAATTGGGGTCCGCTGGGAGCCCAAAACATTTATAATTTTAAAAAGCATTAATTAAAGAAAATTTAAAAAATTATGTCAAGTTATGAGAAATATATATACATAACTGGGGAGTCCATGCAAACCCTAGAGATATGTTTTCCCCACAACCTTTGTAAAAATTGCTCACACACTTGTCTTTCCAGTGGCAGAGAGTGCATTCTGCTCTGTATCTTAGCCAGTCTGAAACCTTTGCTCCATGAAAATGGAAGAACCTGCAATTTCAAATCCCTCCCTCGCCTATATCTGATGGAAATAACTAGAAGGTAAAAGAAGAAAAAACGTCCCAAAGATGCAAAAAGAACACTAAGTGAATACAGTATACTATACAGTACTGTAGTGAATACAGATGCAATAACCATGGCAAAGGCATACCACTGTATTCCACTTTAAGCCACAAGTTCTTAAAAACAACAGCAGTCTCTTATAGAGACTAAATAGAAAAGAAACATAATTTCAGAAGCACGCTCAAGTGATTCTTGGGCCTCTGCCCTTGACTGCCCAGTTCACATGGTTAACGCAGTTTCAGGCGGTCCTAATGGGACCAGGCCCTGGGGTATGATCTCTCGCCTGGCTTGAGAAGATCTAGGCTTCCTCTCTGGAACAGTTGGAGGAGGTGGCCCAGGAAAATGAGGTTTGGACTTTTCCTGCTTGTTGCCATAGTGGATAGATGGGTGGAGGGATGATCTTATATCGTTTAAAATGTTTATCCAGTCTTAAGATTTTCCTTTGCTGACATTTACAAGTTTTACTGAACATTTAATACAATTCAATTAAAATCTAAGCTATAAAATATATACCCCATTGAAGGCATGAGAACAAAAAGGAATTCTTCCACAATCATACCTTCGGTTGTCGGATAGTGTTGGAAAATCCCCCAGTGATTGTCTCCAAGTGCTGTTATCCCCCATCAATCACAGAATCAGTCATTAATAAAAATTCCTCTGTCAGGGGTCTTATTGCATGTAACCTTTCACTTATGTCACTTTTGTAATTTCTCTCCTCAAGGTGAATTGCAATAATGGATACAGTGAAAAGATGATTAATGGCATGGCACTTCCGACAGGTTTGTGATGAGTTTGAGTAATTGTCCCCATCGTTAAAAGCCAATTTCATTTAAAAGAAAAGTAGGGGGTGGTGAGTGCGTGTTCCATAGTTAAGAGAAGACAAATCAAAAGCAGTAAAATTAAATGTATTTTATTATAATCTCGCATCTAATGGCTCCTTTTTGTATTCGTGCCTGCTATTCAAGCACTGGCAGCACATCGACTTTACATTCCAAAGAAGCAAAAATGAAAATATAGATATCTTTCACCACTTTCTTTGTTTTTCCTCTTCATCCCTCACTCACACAGTACCATGGCATTTGGGCAGAAAGTGGACAATAGCAGGCGCATTGTTTGGTCTGTCTGAGCATGATAAGCTTTCTAAAACATGTCAATAAGGCTTCTGGCAAGGGACAGCTGAGGGGGACATAAGCTAGCCTCTATCCGACTTGACTCACCACATCAAGCCAAAGTCAGAAGCAGTGATTCACACACTGTACTACCATTCCAGTCAGGACAAACCCACACAGACTTGCTATCAATAGACTGGAAATTGTATTTGTTTAGAAGCTGAACTGTTGCTGTTTGTTGAGCTAAACCACCATGAGCAACGTCAAAGAGGCATTTGGGAGTGCAAAAGAACTAACTGGCAAGCGTAGACAACAACAAGAAATTCTACAGAGAAGATGAAAAATGTTTGAATTTGACTTGTAGGTATTGTTTACTTTCCTTTCCTTAATTAAAGGTCCACTTTCTTCCAGTGGTCTCTGTATCTGTCATGCTAAAAAACAGAGACCACTAATTAGTCAAAATGTTAGGTTAGTCTGGCCACCGTTAGTCTGGTCATCTTTGATCTACGTTTCATTAATAATTAATTAGATAGCATAACATCATTTTTTTGAAAGTTTCATGGTCCCAAAATGTGGATTCTGTTTATTATGACAAGCCCCTGATTTTTGTACCACCACTAGACAGTTTTTTTTTTTATTGGTCCTATGAATTATCTCAGTGTTTCTTTGGTGTAATATTTATCCTTTAAACATTTTGTGTTCTGGAACGGTTCACAGCCGAGTGTGAAGCAGCGGAATGAGGATCAGCACCTCCAAATTTGAGGCCATGGTTCTCAGCCGGAAAAGGGTGGAGTGCCCACTCCGGGTCAGGGATGAGTTCCTGCCCCAAGTGGAGGAGTTCAAGTATCTCGGGGTCTTGTTTGTGAGTGATGGGAGAAGGGAGCCGGAGATCGACAGACGGATTGGTGATGCGGACACTGCACCGGTCCATCGTGGTGAAGAGTTTCGCTGAGTGTAAAAGCGAAACTCTCAATTTACCGGTCGATCTACGTCTCTACCCTCACCTATGGCCGCAAACTGTGGGTAGTGACCGAAAGAACAAAATCGCGGATACAAGCAGCAGAAATGAGCTTCCTCCAAAGGGTGCCTGGCCTCTCCCTTAGAGATAGGGTGAGAAGTTCAGCCATCTGGGAGGGGCTCAGAGTAGAGCCACTGTTCCTCCACATCGAAAGGAGCCAGCTGACGTAGTTCGGGCATCTGACAAGGATGCCTCCTGGGCGCCTCCTGAGTGAGGTGTTCCGGGCATGCCCCACCGGGAGGAGGCCCCGGGGCAGACCGGGGACACGCTGGAGAGATTATATCTCTCGGCTGATTCATGAGTTATTGTGAACTTTTAAGCGCTCTACATCATCATGTGATTGTTTTCACACACAAAAATTGTAAAACAAAATGTATTATTAATATTTAATAATTTTTTAAGTAAAACTTTGTTATATAATGCATAACAATAGTGGATATAGCAAAAATAATACAAATTAAAACTCATAGATACAAAACAGTTTTAGATTTGTTGTTTTAAAATTTGTCAGCAGGTTCAATAAACACTTTTTCTAGAAAGTATTTCATGGTTTAGGGAAACCAACCCTAACCAACACTAGCATTAGATGACAACTCCCCACCTCTGCACTCTTGCCCAAATATTGTAATGTTTGGTAAAAAAAAAAATCTCATAAATTGTTGGTTAAAATGACAAACTTGAGTTTTTGATTGATATCACAATGTCTGCATCCATCTGTTATATACAGTCTGTGGTACCAACCTCCAATGTTTTTTTCTGTTTGATGTTATCATAAACTAAATCCAGCTTTGGACTATTGGTTGAATAAAACAAGGCTTAAGTACATCCCTTTGGATTCTGGAGACTGGGCAACTGTCCCATTTTTTAACACACTTTAAACACTTTAAACACATTAGAATCAGTGCTACAAGGTGAGGTGTAGTCAGAATCGCACAGTTCTGAGTCAGATACTTTTTGAACTCAGATTAGTTTCATTGCATGGGTTTAAATTGCGGTTATTACCTGGTGGCGTACATGTCAGTACCTTACAATGTTTTGAAGAAAAGCAAAGTTTTTGAGTTTTGAATGTATCTATTTTAAAGGGACAGATCAATATAAACATGCCAGAGATAGCCAAAAGGCTACTTTTTTATCTATAGTCTGTAGTAGATCAGAGAAAAATGAGCGAGAAATGTGGAGTCTAAAAATGTTATTTTCTTTTGTCAAACTTCGACAAGTGTGACTACCTTCATCACAGGATTTAACCTCCAGTCATGTGTATATCATTCCCAGTCAGTGACAGTTTATCATAAAGTGAGTCCACTGATCATTTACATCAAGGAAATTTAAGTCAAAATTTAAGACAATAAAGCAGCAGTGACACTCACAGAGCTCATATAATCCAGCTTCTAATTTATGTGCTGCTCCACAAAGGGCTATTGTGAGGGCCACTGAGAAGAAGAATTGTTTCCTTGCACCCTTTAAGATGAACTCTGAACTGTATAGGCAGAGAAAAAGCGAGATGCCTCGTCCTTGCAATAAAATGGGTTCAAATCTGGCCGGTTACTGCTCTGACCTCACATTTCTCTCTGTCTCCCAGCAGTTTGTTCACTCCTCAGAACACTGGGTGTTATCTAACACTGCAGGGATGCAGTGTGAAAAAAATAGGGGGGGTTGAGCTCACAAAGAGTGCACACTAATCCACCTTTTATTATCTGAAAAAAAAAAGCATTGGTTTCTACTATCAACATGCTGCCTGGCAGAAAATATGAGCGCATTCTGTATATCTGTATCCAACGTTATATTGACTTCTACTGCACATCCCACTTTCGTTCAACACAGTAAAACTCAATACTACTTCAGGAGCAACAGCTCAGAGTGCAGTGATACAGCAGGCTTGCCTGGTCTCGCTTACTCTGATCTAACGCTGTAATAGATGAGGCTATTTAGCCAGGCGAGTCTGTGCACACTGCATCAGTGAGATGTTGTTTTCCCCAGCAGCCATCGATAAAAATGAAACAAAAGATGGAGGGGGGACTCGTTTCATTCTGCCCAGCTGAAGAAATTATTTATGTGCATAATTTCTATTTATGATTCACCGCTTAAAGAAAATAAATAAATAAACAGAAAAGGAGGGAAGTCATTTCACAATGAGACAATAGAAAGGGTGTGAGGGACTTACGAGAGGGTCCTCTCCAGCCTTCCTCCTGTGGAGCCGATAATTTCTCCGAGTGTGCAGAAGGTCTGGCCCAGAAAGTCCTTCGAGGGGGAAAGGGTAGAAAGAAGACAATTAATTGCAAGACAGTACTAATCAATAACCCAGGCCTCAAAACAGGCTCAAATACACTACAGTAGAAATATAAATATATGCCTGCAGATAATTATAATGGAGCCATTTTTAACTTTAGACCCTACAGGATAGTTATTATTATGTTATTTTAAATAACATAGTTACATATACAGGGATGCACTGTGTGCAACAATGGCTTTTTCCCACCAAAAGGGTATTGTGATTCTTTTTCCCCTGAAATCGTTCACACATAGTTTTTTGATAAACTAATACTACTGCTATTACTCATATGACATTTAAACGCCTTTAAAAACAGAGTACGGGGTGTTTTGACATGCAAGTATGAGTAAAATACAAAAACCAGGACAGAAACAAAAACCAGATAACCAGAAACCAGAAACAAAAACCAGATAACATCCCTGGTAGTGTGCTGAAAGACTGCGCAGAGGAGCTGAAGAATGTCTTCACAGACATCTTTAACACCTCCCTGAGGCAAGCCACTGTCCCATCATGCTTCAAGACTGCCACCATCATACCTGTGCCAAAGAAACCATCCCCAGCCTGTTTCAATGACTACCGCCCCGTGGCACTGACACCCATTATTATGAAGTGCTTTGAACGACTAGTCATGTCACACATCAAATCCACCCTACCTCCCACCCTGGACCCACACCAGTTCGCATACAGAGCGAAACGATCCACAGAGGATGCAATCTGCTCTGCCCTCCACCCAGCCCTAACTCATCTGGACAAGAAAGACTCATATGTGAGAATGCTGTTCATAGACTTTAGCTCAGCATTCAACACCATAATACCACAACAACTCATCTGTAAACTGGACAGACTGGGCCTCAGCACCTCCCTCTGCAACTGGCTGCTGGATTTCCTCAGCCAGAGGCCTCAAGCGGTGCGTGTGGGCAACAAGGTCTCAAACAGCATCACCCTGAGCACGGGGGCTCCACAAGGCTGTGTGCTCAGTCCTCTGCTCTTCACCCTGTTGACACATGACTGCACACCAACCTACAGCTCCAACCACCTTGTGAAGTTTGCGGACGACACAACGCTGGTGGGGCTCATCACCAAGGGCGATGAGACCCACTACAGGAAAGAGGTTGAGCTCCTGACCACGTGGTGCAGAGACAACAACCTCCTGCTAAATGTCAGTAAGACCAAGGAGATTATTGTCAACTTCCAGAGAGGCCACACCTGTCACCCCCCATTGACCATCGACGGCGCTGCGGTGGAGAGGGTGAGCAGCACCAAGTTCCTGGGGGTGCACATCAGTGAGGACCTCTCTTGGACCACCAACACAGCATCACTGGCCAAGAAAGCACAACAGCGCCTCTACTTCCTGCGCAAACTCAAGCGGGCAAGTGCTCCACCACCCATCCTGACTACATTCTACAGAGGCACTATTGAAAGTATCCTCTCCAGCTGCATCACTGTGTGGGGCGGTAGCTGCACTGACTATAACAGAAAAGCTCTACAACGCATTGTGAGAACAGCTGAGAGGATAGTTGGTGCACCACTCCCCTCCCTGCAAGACATTTACACCACTCGCCTCACCCGCAAAGCCATCACAATTGTCAACGATGCAACCCACCCCGCGCACTGTCTGTTCAGCCTCCTGCCCTCTGGAAAGAGATACAGAAGTCTCCGCTCCAGCACTACCAGGCTCACCAACAGCTTCATCCACCAGGCTGTGAGACTGCTGAACTCTCTTCCCTCCCGGCTCCCAGCCAGCAGAATCACCAGATTGGCAGAAGTATAGGAAGACAGATTGGACTCTTACCCCCCCCCCCCCCCCACGCACACTCTCCAACAAGGAAACACTCTCTGAACCAAGAACTGAAAACATTCCTGACTTGCATTGCAATTGCACACACCTGCTGCTATATATATATATTTTAGTATTTCTTTTAGCACTATTTATATTATTATATTACTATTTATTACCTTACTGTTAGGGCTGTTTTTGTTGTGCATCTGCACCTTATTGTTGTCAATGTCTACGCATGGGACAGTGTGAAACGTAATTTCAATTCCTTTGTATGGCAAGTACATTTGAAGAAATTGACAAATAAAAAGTATTCTATTCTATTCTATTCTAGAAATAAAATGGAGCCAAGTTAAAGAGACATTGGGATATAGGATATATTGATATTAAATTCAAACATACACAAAACAGTTAAAACATATACACACAATAGCATTTAAGGTCTAAAATGAGAGTGACAAACGAGATAGACATTAGATAAAAGCAAATTTATAAAAATGGGTTTGTCCAAGTGATTTCAAAGAAGTCACAGATTTCCTGAGACTCGTCTATTTGTAATCCAAAGCTGAGGGGCCCTGATGGACAAGCTGTTGTCACCTTTGGAATAATTTTTGTTAAATGGAGGGCAGTACTCATTGCAATATGTGACAACACAATGTTGGGGGATCAGCGCCACCCCATGCCTCCCTTCACCTTTGCTCTGGTATCACTTATTTTGGCGTTTGCTTGGACTCATGATGTGGATCACTGCGAGTCTTGCCCTGTCCTGTAGGCCTGGGTTGTGACAGCACATGCTCGTTTCATTTTGCAGCTCCTCAACTTTATCCACTAGAGTTATAAAAGTTGGCAATGAGGGAACCAGCCCATTAAACTCTATGAAACATCTGACTAGACACCTCTGGCTCTTCAGTGTTTTAACGTTAAAGGGTTAACACTAAAGATAATGGGCTCTATAACAGTTGAGAAAGACTATAAAATCAATAGGGATATTATCAAAGATATTAAAGTTATTAAAGTTCCATTAAAGTTTAATCTCATCTTACTGAAGTGCCATTTTAAATGAAACATTAACTTCCGAGTTTGAGTCCATGATTTACATAAGCATTCATTATTCCAACTAGGTCAAGCCCAGGAAGTCCTGGAGGACTGCATTATTCAGCTGCTTGTTGACCGATTGATTATTCTTAAAAGGGCCGACACTGTGTGTGGGGCAAATGTCCTATTAGTAGAAATAAAGGTTTCCCCTTCGTTCAGCATTTTTATTGACAACAACAGATTTGGAAGTTTACAACCTTCCCAACCACTACAGAGAAAACCATATGGCAACATTAAAAAAAGAGGCGATGACACAACATAATGAAACTCCTGCACAGCAACGAGGGCAGAGCGTTGATGTTTGCGGTGTGTGGGCACGAGCAGGTGTAGGTGCAAGTCCTGCAAAGCGGGTATGCGTGTAGCTCCTGTAAATGCCCTGACATGCACAATCTGCTGTAGTATAGTGCCTGGAACAACAACGACAGCTGCTTTCACTTTGAAGTGGAGTTGTGAAAGTTGCTTTTACCTGAGTTAATGATAAAATGCAGACAGACAAAATGAGGAACAACACTACGGGGAGGGGGGCTTTCCAGGTGGGAGCTGCTGCTGTTTGTCCTTGATGAAATGAGATGAAAGAATGGGAGAAAAAATATGATGAAATTAAAGGGAGTGAATCACACTCACACACACACACACACACACACGCACACACACACACACACACACACACAGAAAAATCACAAGATTCTTCTGGGGATGCTGAAATATACTGGAACATAAAAAAAATAAAATGAATAAAGGACATAATAATACAAGGACTCATGAGACCAACACTCTTCAGCTGAAACCACTCACCTTCTGTTCTCCAGTGTGATTTATTTTAGTGGGGAAGAAGAAGAATAAAAGACATTGTCATGAGATGGAATTCCACTTATTAAACAGGAATTTTCTTCATGCTGATTCATTGTCAGCTGCTGCACTCATTGACTGTAAATTAGCATTTACAGCGTGAGTAATGCTGAATAACATGATACATTTGAATGCTGCCAGGAGCCTTCAGCTCTGAGTCAAAACTGTCGTTTGAGGTTGACATACTGTACTTACGTGTTTGGATATGTTACAGCTTCTGGAGTCCACATTGTACCTGTGAGAAACAAATAGATGGCACAAGAGGAAGAACTTGTGAGTTTATATTGGAGGAGATTTTGGACAAGTGCATAAATGGGCTTCCTTGTTATTAGTCTGGGAACAATGAGGGTGTTTATTCAGAAAGCAGCAGTTCTAACTTAGAGAAATTATGTTAACCCTGGAGTTGAAACACACAGGTTTGAACAGTCAGAGTAATAAGCTCTTAAACTGATTTTTCTTTTCACATGGGAACCAACAGGTGTGATAACAAAAAAAGAGTCTGCTTACTTAATGTTAGAGTATAGTCCAAAAGTTGGATAAAAAGCCACACATAGGTCTTGAATATTTGTTTCAAATTAGTCCAAAACCTTCCACAACTGCCCTGCTTATTACAGTTTTGAAAAGTGTAGTAGAGTAACTCTGGTCAGAGGAGAGAAGCATGATTTTTCTGTTACTTGTTTTCTTCACAGTAGTGATGAGCCACATTACTGTGATGCCATGACTTTGCAACTCAGCAGAAAATTCTGATTATAGGACCAATTGCAGAGTTTTATCTTCTGGGTTATCTAGCAGGAAGACATTTTTAAGCATGTGAATAATGCTTCCAGGTCTGAATGTACCCTAAACGAACATTATTTATCGCTACCAGCAGGGGGCGACGCTTTGGTAAAATAGGCTTTTGTTTGCATAGTGTGAAAGTGTGAAATGTGGTCTTAAACACTGGCAACACTAAAATATCCTCAGCTTCACAGCAGGACTTCACTAACCAGTTGATGCCATCTACATCCATCTTTTATACACAGTCTATGATTTTATAATCTCCAATAACCTAAATTATATTTAATAAACCAAAATAAATAATAATAATAATAATAATAATAATAATAATAATAATAATAATATTTCTTAAGAATTCTCACATTTTTTTATTTTTTCAAAATTAATGAATAACAACATTAATGATATTTTAGGATCTTTCCTCTGAAATGCATCACATCAACGTGATTGTATTTATCAGCAAACAATTTGTTTTTAAGTAAATAATAAGCAGTATAAATTAATAAACTATGGAAATGCAGTAATATACACTGCTTAAACGCATTAGAGTAGTTTAACATATTTACATCCCCCTGGCAGATCAAACATTGAGTATCCTTTGCTGCCACTCAGTTGCCTGCCTAAAAGTAAAAAAAAAAAAACTTTACAGTGGGACCACATGTGCACCCACTTTGTTTCTGCTAGCATCTCATAGTCTCTGGTTTCTATGTTAATGCTAGTCTCTTTCCATGTGGATGCCCCTTAAGTATGGGTATATGTACATGTATATGATACTGAAAAGTGCTGGGGGAAGAGGAAGTAGCCTATTCCAGCTGTCGCTGGGCCGCCAGTTCATCAGAGGCCTGACAATCATTCACACCTACAGCTAATTTTGAACCACCAGTTAAACTGAAACCCACACGTACAGGGAGACCGTGTGACCTCACCACAGAAAGACTGGCCAGCAGATTCAAACCAATAACGTTCTTGCTGTGAGGTGACAGTGCTAACCACTTCACTATTCTGTGAACAGTCGAGTGTTTGACTTTGGTCTGTTACTTAGTAAAGTCAATAAACTGAGGATCTACAGAGAAAATAAATTATTGAAGTGTAATCAAAGGCATTACTAGGTTAATTATCTCTGCCTCCACATTTCAGTTTTTCCACAGTGTGCTCATGTTTAAATTACTTTAGATTTATTAAGAGCAAGCAAAGTCAGGCTACTTACACATCAAACCTTAGATTCTGTTTCTCTTCAAAGAAGAAATCCAGGACAAACTTCCTGACGAAATCAGGATTCCGAGTGTTATCGATAACCTCTGTCCTGCCAAACTACAGAAAAAAAGAAGTGATAATTGGCGGTAACAGTAGCATCGATTTTTTTTTATATATATGCTATAAAACTTGTTTTAAGAAAAAATACACCAGAGATACAACCAAGTAAAATTCATGAGGTTTAGCAACAAGTCATTAATAAATTTATACACAGAACTGGAATCCATAGACACAAATTCACCTTTGCAAAACTCAGTATGACACTGAGCTGCATTGTGTTTTGCTGAACCTCGTTTCCCTAGAGAAATCAGAGTGTTACTCTGGAGGAGGCTCTCCACATTGCGAGCCCACAGAGACTCAGTCCCAGCCTCTCTCCTGGGCCAGACTGTCTCTCCATCATACTGACAATCACGCCAGTAATCCCCCGGTGGACTGCCGGCCGCGGGGCTGTGGCATGGCCTGACAGCACCGTGTAATGAGCTATTGATCTTAGCACTGCCTCACCACAGCCACAATACCTCGACTCATGTCCTTAGTGCCCAGCGCACATAATCCGCGCTATCAACCGTGTCCCCAGCCTATCCATTACCAAGGGCTCGCAGGTTACTATATTAGACCTTAGAACTGACCCGCCGTATCGACCCGCAGGGAAAAGCCCGTGATATTTTCTTGCGGTGTTACTATTTCCAGGGATGGAGGCCTTTGGTTTATAATCTGACTCTGACATGATTGGTTAATAGATGTTAGAGCATTGTGGGCAAAGGTTAGGAATGGCTTTGTCAGTGATTTTTTTTTTCTTATTCTTGGGTAAGTAAGGAGTTTTAAAGGCAGCGTCGGCATAGGAGCTAAGACTGTAAAATGAGTTGGTTACAGATGTAATCCTATTACACATACATGCTTTTTATCAACATTCCACTCCTTTCATCTATTGTTTTTCACTAAAGTACTGCCAGGGAACATTTATTCACTGTCAGAAATACACTGGGTCACAGAAAAACTGACTCAAGGCTAAAAAACTGTTAAATAACAACAACATTGGTGCACAGAAGAAAGACCTGCTCTTCAATTTGTTTTCCGTGTATGTTGTTATGGGAGCGTTTTTTACGTTTATTGGGTAAGCTAAATGGAGTTCATAGAGACTGTAATACAAAAGCTGCATAAGGGATCTTTGAACCATTTGTTGCAGAGGGTTTAAAGAGATTTGTTTCCTTGGAAATCTGCAGTTCTCAGCCTGGTAAGTAGACATGTCTGAAAGCATATTTGACAGGTATTAGAATAAGAATTCAGCACTACCACATATATTGTAATTGGTGTAATTCAATAGTATCTTCCTTAGCACAACATGGATGCATATTTGCCCGAGAGTAAACTGATCTTGGATTTAGCACTCAGAACCCAAATTAACATGTATACAAGCAACAATTCAAACAGCTTATAGGAAGAGGCGATAATTGCCATCTTAAATGTGATCTTAAAGCCTTTCAAATCCAAAAGTTCTTTCAACTTAAAGTGTTCTTTTTCTGTAGCATTGAATAGTCATGATTAAATAACCCGAAATCAGATTTAAAGGTAGGAGTTCAACTAGCTATCAAGCTAATCTGCTTCACCAGGACTGTGTGGGTGTGTTTTGAACAAATTTAATGAGCAGAGGCTTGACATCTTAAGAAAACAACCCCATAATTGTCATCATATCTTGATTCAAAGGTTGCAAAATCCTGATTGCTGCAGGGAATGAACTCCCACCCACTTCAAGCAAGTGAGAGAAACTCTCATTAAAGACGAACACAGAAATGTTTCAAGTGAATCAACAGAAGTAACGCCCCGAAATCCGTAGTAGGATAGCAATCTTGCTGTGTCTGTGTCCTATAATGCCCTATGACAGCTGGGATAGGCTCCAGCGCCCCCCGCGACCCTGAAAAGGATAAGCGGAAGCGAATGGATGGATGGATGAATCGAGGAGGGGGCCTAAGGGTACATCTTTCGCCATCTTGCAATCCTGTGATTGCAGCCATTCCCCAGCTCTCTGTGAATGGTACTCATGGACATTGATCAGTGGGCTTTGATCAGTGGTCAAGATAATTTGCATAATTATGATGAGGGTGACCTCCCAGGCCATTGTTCCTTCAGTGGTGCTAGTTTCAGCTATTGCGCAAATGTACTGTTTATAAGGTTGGGGAAGCCTGGAGTCAGCTGAGACTGAAGAAATCACTCGGATGAGTGAGGAAACATTTCTCCGACTGAAAACGCAACGTCCAGATGAACAGAATCAACCTTTTGGGATAGGCTGAGAAAACAAAATCAATCTATGATAGTAAAAAACACAGAATATTGAAGTGCATGATGCCAGAATTATTTCCATGGTGAGAAAAAATTAATTCACAAAATCTAGACATAGATTTGAGGAGGCAGGTGTATCACTGTCAAAGTCTACCATCAGGTGGCAACATCATCAGTGGACATATAGGTTTACAAGAAGGTGCAAACCACTGGTTACACTCAAGAACAAGAAGACAAAATTAAACCTCGGCAGGAAACGTCTAAAAGAATCTGCACAGTTCTAATAAAAGTTCTTTGGACACATGAAACACAGATTAACTTGTACAAGGTTTATGGGAAGAGAACATATAGATGATTACAGTTGCAGAAACACAATCTGGGACTTGTTTAACTCTTAGGATTGTTTTCTGGTGATTTTCCTTGGTTTAATTCTATAAAGACTTTCATTAGAGACAGAAAAAAAATCCACATGCTTTCTGTCCGTTAACAAGACAATAAGATTCCTTTGTTGTGGGGAGGATGATAAATAAAAGTACCAGCTTAATAACCTACTATAGCTTCCTAGAGTTTAGTCTGCTCAGTGAATGCAATTATAACACTGATTTGATGAAATACAGTTTGTATCACCACAAAATTCCATTGCCAGTGTAGCTCTACCTTCATTTCTGGCTTAAGGGCATGTAATCACACAGAAAGAGCTGAGACGGAGTAGTCTGCAGTCATCTATGGGGTACTACTGCTGATTTGTTGACCTTTAAGTGGAGGATCATAGCTGTTCACAGAGGAAAACTGAACCGCTTGTGATCATAAAACAAATGAGTAAACTGTCATGGCCTGGGTCTAGGGACCCAGGGCTCATGTATTTTAGTGTATGTTTATATTTATATTTTCCTATCACGGGACAAGAGGTAGGCCACTTGAACTCTTTTGTTGTAGTGATGGGCCGCCTGAGACTGTTTTGTGGGGTTTTTTCTTTTTTTTGCACCGCTGCGGGATGCACGGTTTGACTTTGGGACTGTGACCTGTGAGGGTTTGTTACTTCGTTGTTTTTGCTTGTTTTGGTTCTGGCCCTCCGTCCTCCGTCGATGCTATAAACATGGCTCTACACTTCATCCTGCAGCATCTGGACTCCCCAGGAACCTATGCCAGGATCCTGTTTGTGGACTTCAGCTCTGCCTTCAACACCATCCTTCCAGACCATCTCCAAGGCAAGCTTTCCCAGATAAATGTGCCTGATCCCATCTTCCGGTGGATCACTGACTTCCTGACGGACAGGAAGCAACATGTGAGGCTAGGAAAGAATGTCTCAGACTCGGTCTCGGACTCCCGGACCATCAGCACCTCAGGGCTGTGTTCTTTCTCCTCTGCTCTTCTCCCTGTACACCAACTGCTGCACCTCCACCCACCAGTCTGTCAAGCTAATCAAGTTTGCAGATGACACCACCGTTATTGGACTCATCTCGGACGGGGATGAGTCTGCCTACAGGAGGGAGGTTGAACGTCTGGTGTCCTGGTGCAGCCACAACAACCTGGTGCTGAATGCCCAGAAGACAGTGGAGATTACTGTGGACTTCAGGAAGCGCACAGCCCCACTGCCCCCCATCATCCTGACTGACACCCTCATCATCTTTGTGGACTCATTCCGCTTCCTGGGTACCACCATCACCCAGGACCTGAAGTGGGAGCCCACCATCATCTCTGTCATAAAGAAAGCCCAGCAGAGGATGTTCCTTCCTGAGGCAGCTGAAGAAATTCAACCTGCCAACACGGACGATGATGCAATTCTACACTGCAATCATCGAGTCCATCCTCACCTCCTCCATCACCGTGTGGTACGCTGGAGCCACTATCAGGGACAAACAGAGACTGCAGCGTGTTGTGCGCTCTGCTGAGAAGGTGATTGGCTGCAGACTCCCATCTCTGCAGGACCTGTACACCCCCAGGACACTGGGGCGTGCAGCTCGGCTCTCAGCTGACCCTTCTCACCCTGGACACAGTCTGTTTGACCTGCTCCCCTCAGGCAGGAGGCTCCGGTCCATTCGCACCAGAACCTCTCGCCATAAGAACAGTTTCTTCCCCTCTGCTGTTGGACACATGAACAATAACCATATGACTGTTCCCACCACTAACACATGACCCTACGCTGTGTTCACTGCATCATTCCATGTTTGGCACTGATCACCACCTGCACTCATGTATATACCTATCTACTTAGCACTTTTAATTTTTATTTTTATGTTTATTTACAGAATGTTTTGCACTAAGTACCGCAGCAATTTTCTAATGTTGTAAACCTGCTCAACATTTGGCAATAAAACCCTTTCTGATTCTGATTGCTTTGTTTTGCATAACAAATATGGCCTATAAGTAAGATGATACAGTGTCAAGATGATTCTTCATTTGCTGAGTCCTTCCCATCACATGGTTACTGCGTGCATTTGAAATATTATACAAATTTATTGCACCTTATTTTGATGGACAAGGTTTATATACTGCGCACACATAATAAACAAAACAGTCACACAATACAAAAAAACCCATCATGCTCACAGGACGTTTGCATGTAAGTGTAACTGAACGTTAATGAATAATTTCTGCATGAATTGCACTTACAAATGACATATAGATTATTTACATAATGCATAATGATGTCAAAAGCACACAAAGGATTTCCAGGTTTCCATCCATGTGCAATTATCTCCTCGAGGTGTCAATATGTAAGGCTGGCAGAGAGATATTTACTCTGCTGATTGTGCTGCAATTCATGCAGTGCTTTTTGATTAAGCCCCACCACATGGAAAGCAAAGGTGTGAGGTGCGTTAAAATGAGGGGATCAACGGTAGCCAAATAGTGTGACTAAAGTACACAAAGTGACTAGAGGCAACGTGTAGGCAAACTAGATGAGGGAATGTAGCGCCAAGATGTGAGACATGAACTGTGTGAGGGACCTAACAGATCAAAATGTATTCAAAATGTTAATGAGCAATGGAATGTCACGTGACCTTGCCTTTAAAACAGTGACAGTGGATGAGACAGCAAGATGTCAAGGGGAGCAGATGGTGCATTTTTGATGAGGTGGAAAAAGAACTGACCTTCTTTCTCTCACTGCCCTGAGTCATGACAAGAATCCATTTCATTCAACATCATAAAATTATGAGTCTTTTAATTTATTTATTCCATCACCTCCAACATAAATTCACCAGTTTGGGTCTGATATGTGGGGCTTTCCCCCCCCCCCCGGGTGTTCAAGATGTGGTTTCACTTTCTGGGCAAGTGAAGAGGCTCACACTTCCAATTTTCTACAAAATGTTCTCAGGGGTTTTTGTGAGTTGCCTCTGGACTTCAGCTTAATAACCCCCATTTTAAGTTCTGATTGAAAATCATTAACACTGAAGACAACTCATTTATTTCATTCCCTATAAAAAAAATAAAAATAAAAAAATCTGGCAGATATGTAGACAAAAATATTGGATATTGTCATTGGCAATAGAAAGGTTGCTTAACTTACCTCCCTCCATTCTTTGGTTCCCACAGCCTGCAGATACAACACAACAACTGGAAGGGAAAGTGGAGGAGTAGAGGCCAAAAAGGAAGCATGAAGAAAAGAAAAAACACACTTTTTAATCTCAGTCACTAGTGTAATGGTTTCTGCATGTTGCCACCTACATATCAACACACTCACATCCACATATATTTCAGTTAGATCTGATGTAGCCGCAAGCAGAGTAAACAATTTCTTCTTAAACGCAATGAAAGAACATTTAAAAAATGTGGAATTTTCAATATCCAGTGGTGATATTTACACTCTATTAATAAAACAGCTGTCCATTAGAACAATAACAACTCATTGTACATTTCTCTCATTTTCACACTTTTCATCCTGATCTCGCTGCGTAACTGTGAGGGAGTAATCATTCTCTACATTTTCTGCCTCACAGATATGCTGTCACCACCTTCAGCCAGGCCTCTCTCTGGCTATTAATATGCATGAATATTACAAAAAAAAATGCAGAAGTGCTACAAGGCATGGATCTAAAGACCAAATAGGTAGAGTGCCATTGCAAACTCCCCTCTCAGAGAAAATAACAGAATCAGTTGTGAGCAAACACATACAAATTTAATGATATCTCATCAGCCTCAACTGTACTTAGTGTTCAGTGTTGCATGTTAGCATATCCTTGTTCAAACAGGCTTGGCTAAAATACTGTAATGTATTACATGAAAAATACTATTCTTCCATGTAAACAAAAAAGGTTTCCACGGAAACCTTTCATCCATGTTTTTAAAATCTTTCTGATCTTTATGTCTTTACTGACATAACTGAAAATGTTACCTCTTGCTATAACCCTGCAAGATACTTATATGCATGTAACTGGAGTGGTTATGTAGTGAGCAGTGAGCGCTTCCAAAGCTCACATCTAATAATGAACAGAAACTATAAATATCAGATGAACAACTGCAATCCTGAAGTTCTTTTAGTTGAAAAAAAGAAGTAAACAGAAGTGTATGGGGAAATGACCCCTCATTTATAATCACTTATTGTGAGTCGTATATTTCACATAGTGTTCATAGTAGCCTGTCCCCTGTTTTCCTTCAAGCCAAATCTTTGCTTCATGAAAAATGTAAAGCACCAGCAAACACAGATTTAGGCTTTAAAATGTTTAAAATGTTTTATATATACAGTCTGTGACAGTGCACCTGAAGCACCACAGCTGCCCTGGCTCTGTTAATGCATTGCTCCTGCCATGCAGTGCTCTGAGCTAAATTATGAAAGCCTCGCAATTACAGTACTAACATGCTGACATTTAGCAGGTATGAAGGTCTAACTGTTACCACAGTCTACTCAGTCTAGCTTCCTAGTATTTCTTTGGATAATAATAATAATAATAACCATGATGTCATTAGATTTGTCATTGTGTTTGTTCATAAAACACATTACAGAAAGACAGTCATTCTGAGCAGAGGACAGTGCAATGACCAAACTGATTAGCAGCGTATTTGTCTTTACATGTCTACAAACGCAAATGACCAAACCAACAAAGGTTTAACTTCAGTTTAATACTTGACTTAGTTCTTCCACAATATTTCTGATAAAGATTTGAACAAAAATGCATCAGATTTATTACATTTTGATTATAATTCACCAACAGGTTGTTGAGTTATATTTCACTCAAAACAGTTTGCTGATCTCATAGAGGAAGTGTTAAGTCACCAAGCATATTCCAATTTATAAGTGGATTGTGTATCTGCTATTTTCATTGGACAAAGTACAAAAATATCAGCCGCCCAGTGATGCTATGACCAACGTTTTTTTGATCCATTCTATGGGGACCCAGAATTTCACAGCATTCAGTAATTGCTGGGATAGTTCATTTACCAAAAGCCTTAGAGACCGCCTTTTTAAACTTAGCATGGCTAAAGCGTTTTAGCCTAGAAAGGCTAAGGCAGAAAGGGTTTATTTTAAAAGACTTAATATGACATTTTTTGTTGTAAGCAAAGAATTTACCTTTACTTAATAATCAATAGCAATGCCACTGTAATCTGGCTTATTTTTACAGTAACTCATTAAGTCTCAAAAAAATTTCTTGATTAGTCAAATTGTTTTCCTTCACAGACGAGCATTACAGCCTTTACAAATTAGCTTTTTCGTGACTACGGTATAAATTCTTGAATTGTTAAAATAAAATGGGCCTAAGTAAGTTCTCCAACTGGTTACAATTTTTACTGTAATGTTTACCGTGTCCTGCGGTGCTTTGTTTAACATTATGTCTGTCTTTTGAGGGCAAAAGTTACTTTAAAACAGCATAAATATGCAAAAACACAGAGCCAGACCAATTATAACCCACAGATTTATTATGTTTATCATGTTAAGCTCAAACACAAACATGTTCATGCCTAAGCTAACAAGTAACACTCACGAAAGGCCCTTATGAGGTGTATTAATAATTGGCCAAGTGTTGCTGTTTGTGTCTAGACAGGAACCATCAGCCACTTTGTGCCTCTGTGAAGTTTGGACATTAGCTCTAATGAACTTCAGACTGTCTGGACCGACAGACGATTAAAACCACATTTTCCCTCCTAATGAGCAATTAAGAGAGGCGAGATAAGACAGAAAGAAGAGCAGACAGCAAGCGTTTTGGGCAGAGGGTTTGAAATAAAACAATCTTTTCTTTGTCTGACTATTAGCAGGAATATTGCTGCTTAAATGAGGTTTATAAATCTGATTAATCCAAGTTAATCAGTTAGTGAATTAGCCCACAATTGAATAACAGAAAATAAAAAATTGAAGGCAAATGAACATCAGGGGTTCAATCTGTTTGTCTCAAAGTCATACCTCTTAACTGCAATAATGATGTTTGAGAGAGAGCACGGTGCTTTGACCGAGATCAGAGTCTTGGGACCTTAATGTTCCCCGAAGGTTGCAGAGTTAGAGCAGCACAGACTCAGTTGTACGGAAGGCACAACAGCGCCTCTACTACCTGAGGAGACTGCGGAGCGCACACATTCCCAGATCTCTGATGTTGAACTTCTACAACTGTGCCATCAGCAGCGTTCTGACGTATGGATTTCTAGTGTGGTTCCCCAGCTGCACCAAGGCCGATCAGCAAGCACTCCAGCGGGTGGTGAAAGAAGCTGACAGAATTATTGGAACAAGTCTGCCAGAGATCAGTAATATCTTCCCCACTCGCTGTCTGAGGAGGGTGCACAGTATCCTGCGGGACCAACATCACCCTGCGCGCCACCTTTTCCATCTGCTGCCCTCAGGGAGAAGGTACAGGTCTATACAGGCCAGAACATCCAGACTGGCCAACAGCCTGTATCCACAGGCTGTGAGGCTCCTGAACTCTCTGCCCCCCTCTCACGGACAATAACCATATCCAACTTCTTAATAGCAATGAACTGGTCTGCATTGGTGCATCATATCTTTATTCTCTTCCCCCTCCTGCCCCCCCCCCCCCCCCCCCCCCCCCCCCTCTTTCTTAAATAGATAACTATCATATCTGATATCATATCTCACAGTACAATAATATTGAATGGGTTGCATTGTTGTATTTTGTCATGTTTCTCAGGTCTTTGTCTGAATTTCTACGAACATTATTGCTAAGGATTGTCTTATTGCATTGGAGTCACACTGGGTTAAATATGTACACTTGGGTTTTAAGGGGTATTTATTATTTTCTTCTTTTTTTTGGGTTGTATGGAAGCCCCAAACGCAATTTCATTGTTCTTGACAATGACAATAAATAAATAAATACTAAATACTAATCCCCGGTAAAGCCATTTGAGTGTCGTCCGTCTCGGAAGAACCTGACTGATTGCCTGCTTTATGGAAAGTGACTGACAAAGGAAGGAGCCCATCTGGTCAACTGCACAGCGGCCAAATCACAAGGCAATTCCATATCCCTCCTCCCATGACTCCTGACAACAGTCTGGCTGCAGGCTGGCCACACAGGGGACACTAAACATGAATGATTCAGAATTGAGCACAAATCATATCAAGTTCTAATCTGAATGGACATTTTAGCAGTGTACAGGTCATCCTACAGAAATAGAATATCTCCAGCAAACAGGAATCTGCATATTAGGATGTTAACACATTCATACCAGAATCTTTTGTCCAAACACACAAATGATTATTATACCATTACTATTCTTCTAAAGCAAATGAATCCAGGATTTCAGATCATTTGGCCACTTGATGTTTTGAAGTCTGGTTTCCAAAGAACAATGTTGCTTTGCTTTTATCTTGGCTCCTTGTGTCTGTCACGGAGAGACAAAGAGCCAATCAGATAAAAGAGAAAAGAGCATTTTACTTCACTACCAGTTTTTTTTTCAGGTAAATATCAAATAGCTCAGCCACACGAGCCAGATCATACAGATCCACATCCACATAAACACAGTTTACTAGCTAGCACTGACAAAAACATTTTCAGATATTGCTGCACTGCAGGCCTTCTCGGCCAGCAGGGTTGTAAAAATTTCCAGATACAGTTACAGTATCCAGTTACATAGAAATATATAGGAAAAAAGCTGCAGACTGCCTTTCCTCACGGACTCAGTCAGTTTTGAATCATACTGAATATAAAAAAGTTTATGTCAAAAAGGAGGATAAAGAAGAATGCTATTTATCATGTGATTGTTTTTTTTTTTTAGCGTGTAGGGAAATTCATCCTGAAGATTTCACTCCATATTCTAGACCCGGGTTTGAGAGTTTTTTACTGCTGTATGTACCATAGAAATCATATGGTTCCAGCTATACAAGATAATACAACAACATCTTAAACACTGATGGCCAGTGCAGGTGCACCAGCATGTATTTATGGATATATTTGCCATGTGAGTCGGACGATCAGAGAAAACTTAGACCACTAAAACAGAGAATGTCACAGAGAACTTTGAAAGAAACGCCTCATATTTACCTAAACAAACACGCATCTATTTCACACAAAACAAGGTGACTGAATTTTAGCCATTGAAGTCATATTAACAGTATATTGCCAGAATTTTCATCATGATTCAATTGCTATTGTGAGCCTTAACATGTTTAATATCCCAAAAACTTTGTGCACCTGCAAAGGATGCAGTGCACACTAATATGACTGATTTAATATTTAGAGCTTGGCACTCACACTGCACACCCTACATGTCATTTTCTTAGGTTCTTCCTCCATGAATATTTTCTGCAGCACATCAAAGGTGCATTTGAGCTCACTTGGAGAGCTCAGGTTTCAAGCTAGATGAGAGCAAATTTGTGAGGTGGCTCCTTGTTCCCCTCTGATAACAATTCCCAGTCTGCATTTCAATTTCAGTGTCTTCTTATCTAAACTGTCACTAAATATGGAAACACAGGATACTTGTGCAACAGTCCTACAGCACTACACATTGTTATATGATGAGTAGCTTTGCTACTTTCTTTGAGGGAAATCATGTTTCGGCCTTTGTTTTGATGTAATGAACAGTTCTAAATAAAACAGCAGAAATCAGCAGAAGCAGGAACAGTAGATGTATTATTAACAACTGCTACAAATATTATGTTTAGCAAAGGGAATGAGGGGAAGTGGCTTGAACTATTTACACTATGTGTCCTGCACCCTCCAGCACTGATTTTCATCACATCTAAACTGCTGTGCATTTTATTTTGTCTACAGATTTCTTAAAGAGATACCCATCAGATAACTTCCAGGACACCCTGCCCTTCAATATCAACATGTCTGTCCCACAAGTATGTTGAGAGTAGCTGAAAATGCCAGAGCATACTCTCGGTTGAGCAACAGTTACATCAACAGTCACCTGTGTGAAGGTTTTATTTGTCTGCTGGGGATTTCTTGCTGCCTGCCTCCAAGATTTGCACTGAAGGAGAATTTCATAAGAGTGAAGGCAGACACAAATAAGATTCCACAGACTTAGTTACGGGCTGAGGATACAAGCTGCTTACTGTGAGGTGAAAGAGAAAAGTGGTCAGGTAGATGGAATGTAGGGCTGTGGGGGGATGGCGCTAGAAAGGGGTGACTGATAGAAATCTAGCTAAAAGGTGAGGACAGGGAGGGAATGTGGAGTAAGAATATTAGACAGGCTGGGTGGGAGTAGGAAAACAGAGGAGATAAAGACAGAGAGATGAGATGGATAGATGATTGTTTGGCAAAGAGAAGTGGAGTGCAAATTTGATTCCAGCACAGTGAGGCAGTGTAAGATTTTAGCTAGGAAAAGAAGGAGTAGGTTTAAGACCTCAGCTGTCAAAAATCCTTCACTGATACACAAACTGTCCTATAAGACTGTCATATGAGTTAGCTAGGTTAGCAGCACTTCCTCACAAATCTGCTGATCTGCTAATGTTTGGAGACTAAATTCTCGAACCTCATTGATTCTTTCATTCATCAATATCAACCACTGAGGACAACATGCAAAGTCATTATTAGAAAGATGGGCAGATGCCG
Source organism: Maylandia zebra (assembly GCF_041146795.1). Taxonomy (NCBI): domain Eukaryota; kingdom Metazoa; phylum Chordata; class Actinopteri; order Cichliformes; family Cichlidae; genus Maylandia; species Maylandia zebra. Next base: position 13,772,313 of record NC_135186.1, read on the forward strand.
GTGGCACAAGCTGCCAGTTTATCAAGTCTATCATCATGATTCCAGTCCAGTTGGAAGTGTTGTTTTTTTTTTTAAATTTTATAAGACTAAGCCTTACAAACTTTATGTTCAGCTAAGGTGACCACATTCTAGCTACATTTCCGGACTTATTGTGCTGATGTTAAGTTCCTTGCCATTGTTCTTGGACTCTAAAAGAGTAGCTTTGTATGATTTGCAAATTAATAATCCCTATGAACAACTTTTACTGAGCCTTAAAATCAGTCATTTTACTTCCCTCTTATATAGCTTTACACCAGCTTTCTTCTGACTGGCTGTAGCTTGTAAACATTTCTTACATTTCCCAAAAGAACACTGACCAAAATATCACACTGCCTTCCCTGCCTTGCATTCTTCCCATACTGCATCCCAGTGCCAGGTGTTCTCCAGCTAAGCCACACACAAGAACCCGGTCATCTACATGTTGTAAAAGAAAATGTGATTCATCAGAACTGGCCGATAAACTACGTGATAGGTTTGTAGCTTGAACCCATCCACTACAATCCACTAAATCACAGGTGTCAAACTCCAGGCCTCGAGGGCCAGTGTCCTGCAGGTTTTAGACGTGTCCTTGATCCAACACAGCTGATTTAAATGGCTAAATTACCTCCTCAACATGTCTTGCAGTTCTCCAGAGGCCTGGTAATGAACTAATCATTTGATTAAGGTGTGTTGACCCAGGGTGATATCAAAAACCTGCAGGACACCGGCCCTCGAGGCCTGGAGTTCGACACCACTGCACTAAATCCACCTACAGTAGTTGCCCATTTGATTGGACCACACATGCCAGCCTTCGCTCTCCATATGCATCAGTGAGCCTTAGCTTCTTTGACTGATGTATTTTACAACGGAAAAAAATACAGTTAAAATTATTATTTAGTCTAATCCCTGAGGTTTTCATTTACACAAGAAATTACTTATACATACACTGACCTAATTATTTCGAACTTTGGCCATGTAACAGGGAGAAGCATAACAGGTCCCCTTGGTGTACGCGTGAGGTTTAGATGCTCAGTGAATGGCTACATACAGCATCTGATTATTGGAATCAGGCATCAAGGTCATTTATTTAGCATTCAGTTATCACTCAGTGTATAATAAATATGAAGGACATATTCATAGTGTAGTGCTGAACAAATTCAAATAACATGCAAAAGGTCTCCAGTTCAAAACACAAAACCCTGAGAGTGTTGCACGTGAAATAGTATCAAATCAAATATATGGATCCATGTGCTATAGTGACCTGGAAGATGAAGAATGTCCAGACTCACTAGGAAAGCTAAAGCTAAACCCTGTAATAATAGCATGCCTAATGCTCTGTTTATACTTCCTGATTTTTTTTTTAAAGTGCTCTTTTCAGGTAGGTCGTGGTTAATGGATGTTGTGGGTGTGGAATGGACAACCCTCGATGTCTGAATCAACAGGGGCTGCTCACTCTTTCCTCAGAACTCATTAGGAGACCTTGGGGGTAATTAGAGACCAGTGACCTTTAGTTTCAAGGTATGACTCAGGCCTTGCATTTACTCACCCCACTGAGCCTTTATTGAAATATAATTGACCAAGTGAAGGAAAGAAAACTTCCCATGTTAATGTGTAAACAATGGATGACAAAAAATAGTAAAATTCTGCCATCCTTTATTTTGCAAGAGGCATTCGGCCTCACGTGTCCCGGCTGTTTTCACACAAGTATATATATATATATATCATTCCCTCTCTCTCTCTCTCTCTGTCTCTCTACATATATATATATATATGTGTGTGTGTGTGTGTGTGTGTGTGTGTGTGTGTGTGTGTGTGTGTACTTGTGTGAACGAGAAGCTGGAGAAATACCAAGGGCTCAGAGAAGAGCTCGAGAGGATGTGGAGGGTGAAGGTAACGGTGGTCCCTGTGGTAATCGGAGCACTAGGTGCGGTGACTCCCAAGCTAGGCGAATGGCTCCAGCAGATCCCGGGAATAACATCGGAGATCTCTGTCCAGAAGAGCACAGTCCTGGGAACAGCTAAGATACTGCGCAGGACCCTCAAGCTCTCAGGCCTCTGGTAGAGGACCCGAGCTTGAAGGTTAAACCGCCCGCTGGGGCGTGCTGGGTGTTTTATTTTACATATATATCATTCTCTCTCTCTCTCTCTCTCTCTCTCTATATATATATATATATATATATATATATATATATATATATATATATATATATTAGAGATGGACCGATCCGATATTACGTATCGGTATCGGTCCGATACTGACCTAAATTACTGGATCGGATATCGGAGAAAAATAAAAAATGTAATCCGATCCATTAAATATCACGAAAGCACCTCGCAAAACTTGCAACACACCGTAACTCGCCTCAGAACGTTAGCACGTCGGAGCAGTATGCATCACGTGATAGAGCAGCTGTGGCATGCCGGACCTGTCGGTGGTCTGGATAGCATGTGGAGCTTCGCTAGCAACCTGGCATTTCATCTCCGACAAAGTTATCCCCGAGAGAAGTAAAGCAAGTGTGTAAGTCCATCTCTGAATGTTTGTAAAGCATTCCTGCGTTAAGCTTAACAAGCGACTGCCTCTCGCTCTCCGGCTGCTACTTCAATCGTGAAACTGCTTAAATGATCAGCTGATCGGCTTTTCTGTCGCGAGTCCGTGTCTCTTGTTTGTTTTTGGCCCACTTTGCACCAGAAAGAGGAAACCAGCGGCTGAACAACAGCAGAACGTTTAAGCTTGATAAGCTGTTGTTAGAATTTATTTAATATTTCTTTCTACACCAGGATCTTTTTCTACGTAGCTGACGCTGGTAACTGTGCAGGGGCGGATCTAGCAAAGTTTAGCCAGGGGGGCCGATAGGGCATGAACAGGGAAAAGGGGGCACAAAGACATACTTTTCTTTCTTATTCTCATTTAAAATGTCGAGCTTTTAATAAATAATTATCTGACACCCAAAGTTTTAATTTGATGTAAAATGAATAGAAGTCAATTACTGTATATAGTGACTATTAAGTCTAATATATATACCCTAGTAAGCTATAGTACTTTTTACTTTGGGAAGGTACCATCTGTGCAGTCTGCAATTTTGTTGAAGAAAGATGTTGAATCTATTTAATATTTCTTGAAAAATAATTGATTTCTGTGCATTTTTTTTCACACTGCATCAAATTAAGGTTGATTACGTTGATTAAGCATCATGAGGTGGAGCATGAGGGGTGGTTCCCTATTTTTTATTTATTTATGTTTGTTGTTGCTGGGAGTTGGAACCCTATTAGTTAGGTTGCTTAATATTTACGCTAAGTACTCTTTAAAATACCAGAATAGGGAGGATGGTGTAGGTCTAAGTTTATTAGATTGATCAGTATTGCTGAACTATGAAATATTTTTTTTGTATACAGGTATAACAGAATAGCTTTAGTGTAGTTGTTGTTTTAAACTTGAGTATGAACTTGCAGACTTGCAAAATGCAGCAAGATATTTTAAAAAACAGTTTTGTTGATTAAAAAACACTATATCGGATTCATATCGGTATCGGCAGATATCCAAATTTATGATATCGGTATCGGTATCGGACATAAAAAAGTGGTATCGTGCCATCTCTAATATATATATATATATATATATATATATATTAAAATATATATATAAAAAACTCATCCATATACAATGAATATAATGGTGAGATCTTTAGGAGACGTGGACAAGCTCTCCAAACTATAACCACACCTTCTGTGTTACAACAAAACATTAACTCCTACCTGCTGATGAGTCACAATCCTCGAGCAGCTACAGCTAAATGAATGCAAAAGAAATACCATATAATGTGATGAATTTGATAAACATGACTCACCAACTTGCAATGAGAGACTACAAAGAGTAATCATAATTGATACAATAATTGATTTTACTTTTATATACTCCTGGACCGACGGTCAGCTGGGGGGTTGCCTCTCCTACAGATTTTAATGGAGCGAAACACCCATGCATGTGGATGGAAACTGTCAGTACTCCACCAGCAAATGATGTTACATAAGAGAAGTGGGATGTTTTCATATGGGAGCCTGAGAGCAGTTTAGATGGTGGTGGATAGAAATAAAAGAGTCAGATAATTCCTGAGCTAGTAGCTTTGGGAGCTGCTGGATGACAGCATGAAGCAGCTGAATGAGATTGCTTCTACTTTTAAAGTGTCTTCTCTTAAACTTTCAAAGTTGTAGCAATCCGATGTCATCAGTAATTTTCTGTGTAATAGAGCTCCACCACCAGTGAAATATCCCATCTGGATAGGAATTAAAGTTGTAAATTATGCTCTTTGAAGTTTAAAAGGTCACTTCAGTGCTGTGCCCAAAAGAGCAAAGCGGTACAGTCAAAGTTATTGGGAATGAGAAGAAAAATATCTCATGAATTTCATTATTTTGTATCCGGGACCACAGCAATCTATCAGACAGATATATTTGTCTATTTCACTAAAAGACTGAAATTTCTTCTATTTCTCCCAGCCCCTAATCTCTTCAGGGAGCCGTACTTGGAGAGAATTTTTTCTCTGAAACGCACAAGACCTGTTTGCATCTGTCCAAGGGCAAAGTCTGTGTGGTCGGGGTCACGCATGCCTGGAATTCATTAAAATCTGGTTGAGACAAGGCTGAAAAAATGCATATCCAGCTGCCTAACAGCATTGCAGAGCATGTAATATTAATAATGAAAGGAGTTATGTTTCAAAATTAAACATCTATCATCATTTTAAAAAGTGACACCTCCTTTAAAACGCTGGCTGACAGGTTGGTACACAGCACGCCAGAGTTCTTTTCAAAGGAACTTACATAACTTCATTCCTTGGTGGAGAAAATAGTAGTGTAGTATACTGCTGAGTGACGGATTTGATTTTTGCATATGGCCCAAACTCAAACAGTTTCCATGACTGTGCAACCTGCTTTCACACCAAGTAATATGAGTGAGGGATTTAAACAAAAAAAGGGTTACATTTTTTATACTGGTCTGTCTGTTTTCATGTAAAAAAAAAAAATCTGTAATTTTGTTACTGTGACTTAGCATAATATGGTACAATCTAGCAAGCAAACTAACATCTATTAACAGACAGACTTGTACATAAACCCGCATGTGTGGATGCTTTCTATAATAAGAATTACTGGGAGTAGCCAGTTGGAGATTAAAAGGAGGCTAGAGCCAGTGGGGAGCTGGCTAGATCAGAAGACCCTCAAAGAGTCTTCTGGTCTAGCCAGCTCGACACTTCCTGACCCATCCAATGGCCATTGATATGATTTATTGTCAAAAGTATTGTAGGTGCCAGAGGTCTGCTTTAAATTTTAATTTACAATTAAGTTCATGTTTGTTTTATAATTCATAGATTCGTTGCATAATTCATCTTTTCAGGATTTCCAGTGGAAATTGGCCGACATATCCTCAGCATAACCATGTATAATATCCACAACACTTAAAAAAGAGGTTATACACACACAATACGGTAATATTATGTTGAAGCACAGTACGTATCACTCCGCCAGGCTCCTGACTACGGTAGCCGTAATGCTCCGACAATCCATCAAGCAGTCCAGGTTCGTAGCTTAGCAAAGTAGTACTAAAACATTTGACAGATTTTCGAGCGCCGTGTACGACATAAAATCGTTTCGAGGTCAGTAAACACAACCAGAATCCATACATAAGGCACACGGGGTTATAAGGGGCACTGTCGATTTTCAGAAAAATCAAAGGGTTGATTTTTTTCTGATTTTTCTGTGCCGTATTTTCCAAAAAAACACGGTAATAATGACGGCCCGCTAGCATGCTCTACCAAAAATAGTGCTTTGTTGTGTGTCTGACGGACAAAAGCTAAACCAGTTCCACACCACTGAAGTTGCAGCATTTTTACAAACCAATTCTGGTTTATCCGATTCATTCAACAATTTGCTTTCGCCGCCATGCTTTTTCCGACGTGTGCATATGAAACCAAAGGCACTGCGCATGCGCGTTTTACTCATATTCTATCGCGATATTTCATTTTTCTATCGTTGCCCAAAATTACACTGGTATTACCGTGAACGGTATAATATGGCCCAGCCCTAGTGTATACAAACAAGTACCTAGGGATGCAGACTGCTTTACAAACATTTTAGAAAGAATGGGAGCTCAGTGAATTCCAGTGATAGGATGCCACCTGTGCAACCCATCCAGTTGTGAATTTTCCTGACTACTAAATATCCCACAGTGAACTGTTAGAAGTATTATAACATTGTGGAAGTGATTGGGATCAACAGCATCTCAGCCAAGAAAGTCATAAGCCAAATAAAATCACAGCAGAGTTAATGGGTCAACTTTCTGCAGTGTCAATCACTACAGATCTCCAAACATCATGTGGCCTTCAGATTAGTTCATTAACAGTGCACAGAGAATGTAATGTAAAATTCCAACCTCCCCTTTAGTATGCTTGTTAGGAAAACTGGATGAGGTCACTACAGAAACTAATACAGTCCACATGGTTTTTACTGCCCTATGCATCGCCAAGAAAACGGTCCTCATGAACTGGAAAAATAAAAATAATCTTAATTCTAGCCAATATAGAAACCTTCTAATAGATCACATTAGTCTCGATATAGCCTCTGCCACCACATTAGATCAATCCCTCTGGGCTCCTTTGATCGGCTCCATCACCTAGCGGGGGTAGGGGGTCGTGGTTTGGTCCCGCCTTAGCTACTGTGGTTCATATGGAGTTGGGATGGGCTTAGGGCGCCTGGAGGACCCCTAGAGATGTTATCCCTGGAGGGCTTAACCCGGGGGTTGTGTTCATAACCTGGTTAGTGGCTCTGGTCGCTCTTAGAGGTTGTTCTCCTCGTGGCTGCATGCAGCGGGGCTGGAGGATGGTCTGTACTGGTGGACGTAGGTTACTGGCCTGGTGGCCTGGCTGCCCCTGAGTGGATCCGGGGCAGGCGTGGGGGTTTGGGGTTCGGGAGTGCTTTGCCTCCGTGCTGGGGCTCTGGCTGGGCCTTGGGGGCTTCGGTCCTCGTCGGTGTGTCACCGAGGTTGTGAGCGGGTGGGTGCATGGGGGCTCAGCCCTGGCGCAGGGGGCCTCTTGTGCATCGGCCTAACTGGGGGGCTCTTCAACTGGCAGGGAGGTTGTTCCATCGTTGCAGGAGTCCACTCTGCAGGTGGGGGAGAGACATAGGAGAGGTGGAGAATAAACTTAACCTGGGTGTCTGTTGTCTTGTGTAGTCTGGGAGACGATTGAATGTTGGGGTGGGTACAGTTTCCTCTGCGGTGGGGTAGGGTGGGCTGCCCCGGGTCCTGTGGGGCTTGGCAGTGCTACCGTAGGCCCCGGTCTGGATGGACCTGGGCTCCCTTGCCTTGGTGGGTACCAGAGGACGGGGGGTGCCTACTGGGGTCAGCAGGGGAGCTGGCCCTAGGGAGGGGCATCCTCCCCTCCCTCCTTTTCCTCCCCATCCCCGGCTACCTCCCTCTTCCCGCTCCACCACATTCACCCACACAGGAGGTTTTGGCTCAAAATCTCACGATACATGGCCCCATTCATTCTGTCCTTAACACGGATCAGTCGTCCTGTCCCCTTGGCAGAAAAACAGCCCCATAGCATGATGTTTCCACCCCCATGCTTCACAGTAGGTATGGTGTTCTTGGGATGCAACTCAGTATTCTTCTTCCTCCAAACACGACGAGTTGAGTTTATACCAAAAAGTTCTACTTTGGTTTCATCTGACCACATGACATTCTCCCAATCCTCTGCTGTATCATCCATGTGCTCTCTGGCAAACTTCAGACGGGCCTGGACATGCACTGGCTTCAGCAGCGGAACACGTCTGGCACTGCGGGATTTGATTCCCTGCCGTTGTAGTGTGTTACTGATGGTGACCTTTGTTACTTTGGTCCCAGCTCTCTGCAGGTCATTCACCAGGTCCCCCCGTGTGGTTCTGGGATCTTTGCTCACCGTTCTCATGATCATTTTGACCCCACGGGATGAGATCTTGCGTGGAGCCCCAGATCGAGGGAGATTATCAGTGGTCTTGTATGTCTTCCATTTTCTGATGATTGCTCCCACAGTTGATTTTTTCACACCAAGCTGCTTGCCTATTGTAGATTCACTCTTCCCAGTCTGGTGCAGGTCTACAATACTTTTCCTGGTGTCCTTCGAAAGCTCTTTGGTCTTGGCCATGGCGGCGTTTGGAGTCTGACTGTTTGAGGCTGTGGACAGGTGTCTTTTATACAGATGATAAGTTCAAACAGGTGCCATTCATACAGGTAACGAGTGGGGGACAGAAAAGCTTCTTGCAGAAGACGTTACAGGTCTGTGAGAGCCAGAGATTTTCCTTGTTTGAGGTGACCAAATACTTATTTTCCACCCTGATTTACGAATAAATTCTTTACAAATCCTACCATGTGAATTCATGGATTTTTTTTTTCACATTCTGTCTCTCACAGTTGAAGTGTACCTCTGGTGCAAATTACTGACCTCTGTCATCATTTTAAGTGGGGGAACTTGCACAATCGGTGGCTGACTAAATACTTTTTTGCCCCACTGTATATAGGGCCTTGAGGGTGGGCACGTTAACGGCGTCCATGCTCTCCCTTGTTTTAAATGCACTTTAGAACAACACGCAGCAACACTACACATGAGCGGGAGGAGGGAGGTATGGGGTCTTCACACACCCCCGTTCTCTGCTAGCCATTGGGGCGGGGGGGCTGGGAGGAGATGTTAGCTGTCCGATTGGCCTCCCTGCTGCTGCGGAGCCTGGGATGGTCTGCTTGCCTCCACCCCGGGGGGAAGGGTAACATCTCTTGGGTATGGGTTCTGTTTCCCCCTCTGGGGGCGAGGGTACCTGGACCCGGGGTATAGAGTATGTTTGGGGAGTGTGATTGTGTATACATGTCCATTTATGTCAATCCTTACGTTGGGTGAGTTCTGAGTGTTTGTATATGTGTGCATGAGGGTGGGAATGCATGTTTGTGTCTGTGTGTGCCTGTTTCTCTGTGTCTATATGTCAGGTCGGGTCTTAGACTCCACCTCTCTGGGAACTCCCAGGCCCTCCAAGGCCTATCTCCCCTCACCACACTCCCTGCCGGTGACTGATGCCCTCAGGGGTCGGTGGTGGTTCTTGGTGTCCGGGGCTGGGCGCCCAGGTATGTACCGGTTCACTCCCGGTGGCTACCTGGCGGCTACCTACTGGTTAGCCTACCTGGCGGGGCCTGGCGGGGCCTGGCGCCTGTTGCTCGGTCAGGCCTCCTCCGGGGTGTGGTGGGCCCTCGGGCCTCTGGCCTCTGGGCCTGCGGCTCGGTTCACTCTGGCTCAGCTGGCTGCCGGCAGAGCCAGCGGGCACGCCGGTGCAGCCCCCTCTAGCTTCTGCTCAGTGGCTCCTGGGTGACGCCTCGTCTGGGGAATCTCAGCCCTTCCCATGAGGGTGGCACGGATGCCCCTCCAGTGGTCCTCCTTGGGCTCTCGCACTCTGAGGCCTCTGGATGTCTGGGGCCTGGATCTCCTCCATGCCTGCTTCATGCCCTGGGGGACGGGGCTATGGCTTGCTACATCATCTTGCAGACCATTACATATGGAAACCATTTAAATACAAGCGCGCTGATCCACACAGGTATGCACACGGGTGTTCACTGCTCGTAGACTTACACCTTTCTTGGCTGCTACTTCAAAGCACATTGTGCGCTGTCTGTCCTGCGTGCTGCACAACAACATTGAATATTTAGTATTTACTGCTGTTTACACTTAGCTAGATTAATGCGATGGTGTTGTGTTTAGTATGTTGCTTTGTTTTGTTTTTTTGCTTGTTTTCTATTCTTCTTCTCTCAACAGGTGATCCAGGAGATTTTTTTTTCTCCCCCCCTTTCTCACTGTCCCTCTCCCCTTCTGTTTTTCTTTTCCTTCCTTTTTCTCTCTCCCTTTCCTATCCCTCACTCATGTCTGTCCCGTCTGTAACATCTGAAAATAAAATATAATAAATAATAAAAACAAAGGTCGATCAAATGGACCAATACAGTAATGCCACGATGATCCATTTGGCAAAGTAAATCCATTGGGTATCCTTGTTGGTCTTCAGACAACAATTCTGATGGCTAAAGAACCAAATGGGACAGGCAAAAAAAAACAAAACAAAAAAACAGTGCACAGAGCTTCTTGGAATGGGTTTGGATGTCTGAACAGCTGTGTCCAAGCCTCACATCACCAAGCACAATGCAAAGCATCTGATGCAGTGATGGAAAGCATACCACCACTGGACTCTAGAACAGTGGTGGACGCTAGAGAACATGTTCTCATGCTTCTCGATCCGGCAATCCGATGGACGAGTCTGGGTTTGGCAGTTACCAGAAAAACGGTAGTTGTGTTACTGCATTGTGCCAGGTGTAAAGATTGGCGGAGGGGGAATCGTGGTGTGGGTTTGAGGTCAGGACTCTGAGCAGGCCAGTCAAGTTCTTCTACACCACATCACCAATTCATTCCAAACATATTTGGAATGAATTAGAGTGGAGACTGCAAGCTCCAAAATTAGTGTCTGACCTCATACATGACATCTGACAGAATGGTAGAAAAGAAAAAAAAGAAAGTGAAATACACTCCTAAATCTTATGAAAGGTCTTCCCAGAAGAGGCTGCTATAGCTGCAAAAGGTGGGCAGACACCATATTAAACCCTAAAAATGGGATGTCACTCAGGTTTATATGAGTGTATAGACAGATGTGAAAATACTTTCAGCAACATCGTGTATATAGATATAGATTTAATAAGAAATGGAGTGGTTACCTCTAGGAAATGAAAACCTTTCAAAGATGATTGATCAATAGAACTAGAATAGGTGAAAAATAGAGAAACCTTAAAGATACCTTAAAGATAACCTTCAAATCAAAATGTATACCTGCAATTTTTTTTTCTGACCTAAATTAGTTTTTAATGGTTTAATGGTTGCTACAGACTCAGCTCAAGACCTGCAACAAATATGAAAGTAAACACATTAATGAAATGCAAAAACGAAGGTCAGGCATCAGTGGTGTAAAGCATGTCAGGATGAGCAAAGTGTAGAAGCCAGGTGCCGCTAGTCAAATGCACTTCATTAATTGATCACCAGCATGTGTGAGCACCTCCATAAAAACTGAATCTTTGCCAATTTGTAGTCTGGAGCATTCAGGTGTGTTAACACAGTGCCACAGTCTTCACAGCACTCTATGCCCAGCAAAGTCACCTCAAGGTCAGACCATGCAATCAGGGAAACTGCAACAAAACCAAAGAGCTACACACAAGCTCACACCAGTACAATTAGAGAAAGACTGTACAAGTATGGCCTTTTTGGAAGGGTTGAAGATGCATAATCATAGTGCACAGTGTCACATTTGGCCGAAAGCAAACATTCAAACACCTGGTCTTCCTAAATCGCTTTACATTTAAGCACAAAAGTAAAAGAACAACAAAATCTTCAATATATTCTTTGTAAAAACCTACTGGTTAGCCTACTGGTTTCAAAGCATCATGTTTATTCATGTCCATCTAAATGGGAAAAAAAGCTATTTGCAAGCCAACTTAACAGTCCTGTACTTTACACAGATGAGCACATGAACAGTGCAGGTATACAGTACATCCTCCATCCCTGTGTGGGCGGTGAGAGAGAGGCATCAGCTAATTTGATGGTGGAGTAAGAGAAACTCAAATTAAATTTACACAACGACCAGGCAACGTGACACAACATCTCCAAGGACAAACGCTGAGTCATCAATAAATTAGATAAGAAGAAGTGCCTGAAGAGATGAGTGTTTGGCATCTAACACATTCTTGTAGAAAGCTGTGACAGACAAGTTCATGAGCAGGAGACAGATACGCAGACAGACAGACGCAAACAAGCACAACCTCTTAGCTCAAAGCTGTTGACAAGAACAGCTGAAATTCTCAGAATGTGAATGCAGGAGAAAAGAGATCACATATTTATTGTTGTGTTCTTGAGAAAAAAATCCAATCATTACCAAAGTCCAAAGCTGTAGCTACCTAGGTATGAAAAAAGAGACTCACTACAGCACTGAAATAGCGAATATCAACAACCGGATCACTGGGTTTCGTCGAGTACCACTTGATATGAAGTGCCATCAAAGTTCAGAAGCACTGGGGTCTATCTGTAATTTGGTCTGCCTATTTTTAAACCAAAGATGCAGCCATGTGCTTTCGTATTTGTTTTGATCACTGATCCCCGAATTTGAAAAATATGTTTTTTGAAAAACTGTTTTGCAGACTGTAACTGTAGTCAATTCATTCAAAAAACGGTTTCACAGACCAGTCTGGCTATTATCTTTAACCTCCTAAGACCCAAACTCTTCAATGGCATGCATTTTTAATTTCTCTTTGCTATTTGGGCTGACTGGGACCTGATGAATGTAAAAACAAAGAATTACGTGATTTATTTATTTTTTTACCGGATTTTTGTTACTGAGAAGAATGAGATCCACATATGAGGACAGTTGTTTTAAATGTCGATAGAACAGTGTCAGTATAATGTCCTTGTAAGTGGATATCAGGCCCTTGTAGAACAAAATTAAGTACTTTGGTCTAGACAACCCAAAATATGACATCCACATATGTGGACATCAGGCCCTAGGAGGTTAACTAAATTTGTAAAATCTGGAGGTCATTATGACAAAATAATAAATCTATTACCAAAATACTGTAGCGTACAAAAGTCTCAAACGACACCAATTTCTTTATATTTTGTTTTTGTGTAATTTGTCATACCTCAGCCTTCTTTCCTTTCTTACTCTTTTGTTTTAAGAATGCTGTCTTGAGAGACATCTTTCCACTGACACCATTTCTGATGAGGCTTCGTCAAATAGTAGATGAATCAATTCAAGCAGATTAACTCAACTCAACTTTATGATACTGTCACACTATTCAACATTAGTAAGCTATTAGCAAGTGCTTAATTCAGCATTTATACATCATTATTCTTCCTTAGTATGTCATTTATAAATACAGATATGTTTATCCATCTGTTACTGTTACACCAATAGAATAGAATAGCCTTTATTGTCATTGTACAGAGTACAACGAAATTGGAGTGCCACTCCCTTGGTGCAAGTTTCAATAATAAATATAAATGTAAAATATAAAAAGTCCAAAAAAAACAATCGTAAGTACTCAAACAATAGTATGTACAATATATACAGGATAGCAGCATTAATATAATGAGCATGTGCATGTGCATCACTGCTGTACATGGTTTATCTATGTACAGCTATCACTGCTAGTAATAATCAGAATCATAGTCATAACAGTATATTTGCATTTATAAATGGCATACCAAGGAGCAGTAATGATGTAAAGATACATAAATGATGAATTAAGCACCTTCTAATACCTTATTAATAGCTTAATAGTGTGACATCATTTCTTTTTTTTGAGGACATGACTTTCAGAATTTGCTCATCCGGTGTAGATTTTTTAGACATGCCACTTCTTCCTGTTGTCTTTCACTTGTCCAGTTTCCTTCAATTTCTTCGAGCACACACCACACACCATGCTAAGATTTCCTGAGTTTTCAGCTAATAGCTCTTTGGGAATCACCTTGTTGATGCAAAAATACCATCATATGCCAGTCAAATTGTGTTATCTTTGTCTTTTTCTAATGAGTTAATTAAAGAAATGGGATCCAGTCATGGCTCATGACCTTTGCATAGTAATGTAGGGGGAATATTGGCAGAGACCACATCACTAGCTTGGTTTATTGCGGTGAGCTCGGCAACATCAAAAGGCCTGTATTTACACAGAAGACAACAGTGGCTGGTGGTCTGTACAATGCCAGTATCCCTGGCATTGAACAGAAACCCCTTGTCACTACATTCAGCCAAGACCAGCACAGACCAGGATGCAGGGATATCATTATCCAAGTCAATCACTGAGAGAAGAGAAGTGAGCAAATACAGAGCTTTTAACACAAGGTAACACCAGAGGTTGCATTTCATTGTCCATCATTTTGACAGACAAAGCTGTAAAAAGTGAACTGGTCTGTCACAACGTAATTTTACCTGCCATTTTAATCTCTTTCTACTTTTCAGTGAAACTGAGTCATATCTAATAGTGCTGCATTTTCAAAAACAACTCAATCACAATATCTAATGTAAAGGACAGAGCATGCATTTAGGAGAGCATGAAGAGAAAACAGAAACACTAAAAAAGCAGATAAATGAGCCTAAACAGGCACATATGAATTAAATGTATTTGAAATGAATTTGAATGTAATCAAATTGAATCATTACATCTCCCTCAACAGACAAGTTTTTGTATCATATTTTATTTTATCCTAAAGACCCTTCCTATGCTGCAACAATAATTCAATACTGAAATCATGAGGGATGTCATCAGTTCCCAAACATTTCTGTGAATAACCATGAACCTGAAAATCCAGACTATAGAACTCCTTTAGTTCTTTTTAAGCCACTCTGTAAGTTAAACAAAACTATTGTGGTATTGTGGAATGTAAATAAATGACTAAGTTGTGACTGATATTATTAGAAACATTTTTTATTACATTTGTTTCCAAGTTTGTACATCAATGAGGAGGAGGAGGCTTGTCTTTCTGTCATAGTGCAAAAAAACCAGTGGTATGGAATATATGGTATTTACAGTATACATAATATATAGATCTCTATATAAATATTAATTAGCAAAATACTCAGTTTACAATTGTATAAAAAACAGAGTGCTCCAAAACACAGAGGCAGTCATTGCCTAACACATAGCTAGGATTTGATTTTGAACACAGATGGTACGTACGATTTCTAACAGTCGCACAATCCTTTGGCATTATTATTGTTTATCTAGCTAACAGTATTTAACTTGTCTATACTGTGGAAGTGTCGCTAAATCTATATCCTTTTTAATGGCCAGTAGAGGGCGACTCGTCTGATTGCAAAGCTTACAGTTATATTGTGTCTGTGGGGAAACAGCCCTCAGCTGTTTTGTTCTATGACCTGAGAAAACACTTTCCTAGTGATGTTATGGTCTCACTATGAAAGTATTTACTAATTTGAGGTCACACTGAGTAAAACACAAAGTTTATGACTGCCCATCTTTTAAATACAGATGACTTGTTTGTAAAAATATGAGACGTGGCGTGTATACAGATACATGGATACATGATCGATCTCTGTCTGGAAGCATAGTGAACTAACACTGGATTACTTTGATACTAAAAACAGGTTTTCGTGAGTCTGGGGTAATTCTAAGTGGATTTATGTCAGTTTCACAACCTTCAAATAAGTCCTGTAATTGTGCAAGGTTTAAAATCTGATCTGAAACACAGAGCTGAATCACCGGGGAACAGAAAGCATCTCTCCCTCATCCATCCATTATGTTAATGAAACCCAAGAGGGCTATAGTGATCAAACAATTTAAATTTTCACTGATCATTGCCTTACTTGAATTGAGTAATTTAGGCACTTTAATGCATTTTTGATGAAGACAGCAGTTTATGATGTCTGTGTAAATGTATGCCCTGCTTTAGTCAGTCTCATCTTCTGTGAAATGACTGTAATAAGTTAAGCTATGCGGTGAAAAATGGACAACAGTATTAAAAAACATCTTCCTGACTCCTCACACACCTCCGTGAAAGTGGAAGTGACCCATTTAATGAGTACCACCTACTAAATTATCTCTGAACGATATTAAAAGTAATTAAATCGCCTGCAGTTTTATGAGGCCAAGATGCTCTTTTTGACCCGATTGCATATTGTGTTATTTTTGCTATCTCATCTAAAGTTCCTATATTTAGCAATCACAGAAGCTTCAATGATGCAGTGCACGCAGCCCTGATTGGGTGAATATACTTTGATTAAAACATTCACATGTGAAGTGGAAAAAGAACGTCTGATTGATTGAACGGGCCGGTATCCTCTTGTTACACAGCCACGTTCTTTAGTCCTTTTTTTAAGCTTCCTTCCTGTCATACGCTGCAGCCTTATTACTGCCATAGCATTTATTCCTGTAACTGCCCAACATCCAACAGCTAACTCTCTACAGTCTTAAAGCCCGGATGCATGCATCAGGGAGCATCTGTCAACAGAAACTAAATCAGTGAACTGGTCTGACTTACGAAAATACCTGTAGACAAGTGTATACAGATGCATGCCTGTATAACAGCTCTCTGCATATTAAAATAAATTGAGAATGACAGGGTGGAGGTATTGTTAGATTGTGATCAGTTCAGTAGCTGCAATTTCCTGGAGATCACAGAACATGTTTTCAAATAAGAGGTTATTAAGCCTGTCAGTCATTTTTGCTTCCTTTGACAATGATCTCCTCCAAGTAGGATTGATTGGCAAGCAGTGAGGAGTTGTTTTTCTACCTTGTTAGATGAGGGGGAGTTACAGAGCATTCAGACCACAGCACTCTAGCGTTGCAAAGGTTGGCGCTGGTGTTCTGTGTTTTTCCAGGTACCAGTGAAATATTACCTAGGAAAACTGTGCATTTGCAGGCTTATCTGATGCCAGAACTCACAGGCAGCTTTTTAGTCAAGCAATTTCACAACTTAGTTAACACAGCAGGAATCGTTTTATCGTTTCTTCTGACAACTGTGAATTGAACTGTAAAAGTGCACCATTCACACAAAATTCTTGGGCGTGCAAGATTATCCAGCAGAATTTCCTGGATGGCAGACATATCCAGATGATTGGTTCCTATTACAGATCAAAGTATGTAGTTCCTGTGAGCCATGCTAAACCTTCCTGCCACTATAAACACAGAAAGACCACTAAGACAGTACATATACTATATCACAGAAATTCATAAGGAACACAGGCACTCTTGATAATTACAGAATAAGAAAGGTATTTCAGCTGCTGAGGACTGATAAAATCTTGCTGCAGTAAAAATACATTTGACTTTAGCCAGATGTGGAGGTGCTAATTGGCAGCTGTGGATGTCTATGTTGCCAGAGGGAAATGCTTCCTTAAAAATATTTTAAAAATGGTATTCTTATTAATCATTTGAACATGCATGTGTGTTTTAAAGATATAATGCACTTCTTAGAGACTATGGATATGGGCACCCACACATTTCATCTAGTTTCAGAGCTAAATGTGGAAATGTTCAAATGAAACCTAAAATGTCAAGAGCCAAGAATATTTTATAGTTACATAAAGAAAAAAAGGGACTAGTAAAAATGCCTGGTGATTGCATTGATTATATTTTTTGTATTACGTAAATGCAAGCAGTTGTACTAACGAACTTCTCACTCAGAGGTCGACTGTGCACATCAGCAACTACTGGGTGACCATATTAAGGCAACCTATATTAAGGTCACGTGATTGGAGGCAACCTGTCTCCAAACAATTGCAGTGTGACTTACACTGCTTGCAGTCACACTCAGACAGACTTGATTAAGGTTTGCAAATAACTGCTGTCTAATTTATATATGGTTTCTAATACATTACAATTAATCTGAGTCAATGTGTACAAGTACAACTTTTCTGAAACGCATCTCTTTGCACTACAAGACTCAACTTAAATGGTTGCCAACTGTTTGTGTTCTGGTTATCTTCCTATACAAAAAAGAGGCTTTGAAGCACCTCATTCATTGTGCAGTCAAATCTCGGTCCAGCAAAAACTACATCACTACTTGCGGAATCTATGAGGTTCTGGCTCGACTCTGAATGTAATTAGGCAATTTTAGCAAATTTATCACATTCAATGACCTATTATCACAAACAGAATGCATGTAATTGCTACCTTGACACCATTCAATTGCAACCCGATAGCAGACTAATTCGTCTTATGGCCGTTTTATCAACGTCTTGACACCAAAGTCACTTTAAAGATAGAAACTGCTACAAGCTGCAGACAAAGTTCCTGTCTGTGAAGCAGCCATTTCAAAGGCAATGAAATCCCAAATTTATTCCACACGTTTGAAATTATTTTGTTCATGTCATGGTCTCTGACCACTGCTTTCCCTAATGTGACTGTGGCATTATTGAGGTGAATATGTTGCTGCTGATGCATCACACTAAGTAATTCTTCTTTCAAGCTAAAACTAACTGATGACTGAGAGTCCTGATAAAGCTGATATATTAAGTTAGGCCAACTTTCAGTGAAGAGAAAGCAAAAAAAAAAAAAAAAAAAAGCTTTAAATTTCAATCAAACATTTAGCTGATGTGTTTTTATTCAGTTAAAGAAAACTGATTTTACAGATGTGATGTATTTTTCTCTGTGTGTGAATATTAAGTAAAATCCACTTGAGCACAGAAAAAAAGTAAATGGGTGAATGAGTCATGTTGTGTAAAGCTCTTCAGGTAGTGCATTTACCATCTCTTACATCAAAATAATAAATTTGTTTGTCACAAACCTTCGAGCTAGAAAATGAACTGAAAATTCATGTGGGTTTTCTATCATGCAAGTATGCGTAATTTTAGAAGAATGTCATGGTGGGAAGCTGTATGGAACCACTGTGGTATCTACATATATTACACCTAAACTTTATAATTGGAGAAAAAGAAATCAAGCAAAGACCACTAACTCTAATGCTTATAACACTAACCCACACACTGGCTTAGACAGTTAGCTGACTAGCTAAGTAGCCGTAAACATAAAAGCTAAGTTTGGTAGCACATATTGGGCTTGCTAGCTTAAAAGAAGTATAAAAGTTGACATTGTGAAATAAAATGTCCTTATCAAAATACCTAAAAGAAAATGTGTCCCTGCAAAACAAAAAGGTTATTTTTAGTACTGTCAGAGTTAATCTTGTTAAAATGACGTTAACGCCATAACCGCATTAACACGGCAAATCTCCGTTAGCGAGTTAGCGTGGATCGCCCTGTGCCTGGGGCTGCACGGCGCTAACGCATTAAGAGCTAAACGAACTAACGCGTTGACGCCATGCAGGTCATGCAAGGGGCGATCTGCACTAACTCGCTAACAGAGATTTGCTGCATTAATGCGGTTATGGCGTTAACGTCATTTTAACAAGATTAACTCTGACAGCAATAGTTATTTTATAATATTAAGGTAATCTAAAAGATGATTATTAACAGTTCATAACAACATTGAATCATCTGATTTCATAATGATAACTGACTGTATATTAAATGGCCTTTTTTCATTTTTTCATGTCAAGCTGTATCTCAGTTTTTGATTGGTATTTTGGTTAAAGGGCTGATGTACAGCAAGCTGCTGCTTTTCACATCAGCAATAAGTGCAGTAAATGCAATACTGTTTACATATACCCCTAATTAGTGTGCCACATGAGTGCACTGAATCTTCTTAGAATTACTATTGATGTACATCATAAGATTTGCATTTCTTCTGAAGTGAATCAAGAACATTTGCCTTGTTAACAAAAGTTTTAATCCTCTTTAACATGACTTTTAATCTTGCACACTCTGCACATCTAATAGCTCCTCCTAAAGACTGTACTACTGATGCACATCAGAGTTATGGAAGTCTTTAACATAAGCTTTGCACTTTTTGTTAATGCTGCACGTTAAACGTTTATTGTGCAAGTTCAATTTTCTGTGGATCCGAGAGAGAGCACAAAAAATAAGCGACTTAATGATAAAATCCAACCTCTACTCTTTGCTTGAAATATTATTTTTTAAATAGTTTTAAATCTTGAATCTTCCCTGTTGCCTCTGTTTGTTGATTAATAATAGCATCTCCGCTAATTACATCTTCCAGCTGCAGTGCATGTAGCAACAGGCGGCTCAGAGCTGTTCTCCAACATCTGCTTGTGTGTGCTGGACTGAAGACGAACCTCACGCACTACTTCACCCTGTCTGTACTGGTTGGAGCCCAGTCGCTCCTCAGGCAGCCCTCACATCTGTGATCAGTCATCATCGCCCAAGCCTGAAGACCGGTGGTTGGACAGCTGTGCTCTCAAGCTGTGATTTGAGTAACTCATTTAAAGCTCAACTGTTAGGCTTTCTTAAGGTATCATTTCTTGTCTGAGATAGTTAAGCCCTGTGGCCTCTCAAGCTTACCACACTGCTCTACTTAGACTGCAAAAAGCTTTGGTGCCAGGAGGGCAAATGAGGGGAAACACCAAAAAACTATTACAGAGCAGTCAGATTATCAGATGCAATGGCTCACACTTTTTTTTGCTATGATTGTATTCTCTAGTCTATTCTAGTGGAGATAACTGATATCTAAATTCACCAATTGCATTTAATTTCACTGACTACAACACGTGAACCTGTTGAACTCAAGCTGTTATGCTCTTTTTCTGTTGACTTCCTTTCACTCTGACGATTGCTAATTTCTCCTTTTCTGAAAATCATGTTTTCTTTTAACTGCCATTTTTTGGCCAGCATGTCTTAGTCCTTTTTTTAATCACTTGTGCTTTGAAAATAAAATGAACACGAGGTGGTGGAGAGACAGCCAGACTTGCTGCTGTGGAGGTGAGTGGCTGTGAAATGTTCTCAGTATGGCTTGGCTATTGACAGCTCAGAATCAACCCCCCACCCCCCACCCCACTCCCCAAAAAAGGGAAAAAATTGAGATATCACCTAAATTTCTACATGGGTTTGTAAAATCAAGATGTGTGAGTGCAGCAGTGGGGGTGGAAAACATCCTGCCATGGAGGCGTAATTATGGACAATTTTGGTGTTTAGAAATGTAGCAGTTTGATGGAAACCACTCAAAAATAGTGTTTGAAGGTACATCTGTATGCAACACTTGTATTCTCTGAACTTTTTAGCTCCGGCTGGTGCATTCAAATCCACTGTGGCCAACAGCTATCGTGCCAATGGCATTATGGGGAGAACAGTAGGAGAAAGTAAGTGCATGAACTCCTTTATCAAAACTTTCTGTCACAATTTTCCCCAGCTGTCTAACAACTCTGAGGCTATTTTGTACCATATAAAATGTATGATCTGTCAAAGCTGCTGGATCTGACTGATCATGTTTACATACACAGAGACATGTGCATCCACACACCGGTCTAATAAGAACCTGACACATGCACACTGCTAGCAAAACTAACAAGCCTAACACCTTAATCAGACTGTCACCCTGAATGTGACTGAGAACATGGTTGTGTCCACACGTACACGGGTCATTCTGTAAACTTGATAAACATTTTATCCTCATGTCAGCAGTGTTTTTTTCTGAATATGAGGTATTTTATATAAAATGAGATCTTTTTTTTAAATGAATTCATGGAAAAAACTGTTTTAATAAAGATCCCTGCACAGATGGATATTTGTTTTCCATGCAAATGTGTTTTAGGTCTCAAAAAAACTAAAAAGTTGAAAAACTGTGAAAGTTATGTTTTGTTGTGTAAACTAATTAACAGTGGAACGTAAAAAAGTCATTTGGTGCTCATTAAAATGTATTCACATTTAGCATTCGGAAGATGTATTCACTTCATAAATCATTACACTGCACACAATGTACCGGTAGCTGTACTTTCAGTACTTGGTATTATCAATACTGATCTTGTATTTACTTTGTTTCAGATCAATACTACATCTTGCAGTATTGTGTATTAATAAATAAGTTAAATATGAGTCATTTATCTGTGGTGTGCCTTATTTGTTTTATTATTTTTAATGTATTTAACTTCATTTTAGGTAACACAAACTAACAAAAAAATAACCCAAATCCATCCCCAGCAAACAGTTTTATTTAAACTTAATCATCAGTACCAGCACTTCAGACTCTAAATGGTTCATACATACCAGGATCTGACTTGGAGAATGTGTCCACATCCAGTAGACTCCTGTGGAAACAATAAAAAAGATGTATTCATTCATTAACATTCGCTCCATCCTATTTTTATCTCTTTTGTTCTTAACTCTCCTGCATGTTTACAAAGGTTTTCATCTAAACCCTGAAAGTTAGGTCATGGGCAAATTTAAACTGCTCCCCAAGTTATTCTGTGAAAACAAAAATCACGAGAAGCCTTTCTGAGTAACGCTAAGCCAAAATGAAAGAAAAAATTAAAAAACAAAGCACTGAATGATTAGTGAAGGACTGATCAGCAAGATAAATAGGTAGCTGGTGACTCAGTTACTCTGGCACATTTTGTGAAATATCTTTCAGAACCAAAGATTAATTTCCCAAAACATGAGCAGAGAAACACTACATGACTCTAGCTCGCCAAAGGTTTTTACATTAATGTGTCAAAAAGTTTTAATGTCAATTAATGAGTCCTACAAAAATGAAAAACTCAAACCCTTTGGTACTGTGTGAAACAGGCTGGTGATTTCCAGTCATTTCCACAATGACTTTTCCTGTCTTGTCATACATACATATTTCTCTGCCAGTGATGACTTGATGTGTCAGACTGTTAGTTTTCTGAAGGTACCTGCTATTATGCATCACAGTGAATACGCTTGAGATGATGATTTCAAGAGCACAAGGTTTTGCAGTTACTTTGTGGAATAAGAGCGCTTACATTTGCATCTAATGTGAGGAAAAATAACTGTATTTTTATTCAATCTTCACACAAGTGCTAGTACATACAGAAACGGAATATTTCTACTGTGTGCAGTTGTACTCTAAAAGAACAAACTAATACTGGGAGTCTGTCGTGGTAATCCTTCTGCTTTCTTTAGCGACAGGTTGTCATTAGCGTCACACCTGAAAGATGTATATAAAAATAACAGTTGTGCAACTTGTAGGCAGTAATGACAAGTTACCAAACAGAATGAAGAAGGTACTTCCTGTTGTCCACATATTACAAAATCAAGTGAAAGACTTCACATATTTATTTGGACAACTGTCACCTGAGAAATGAACCAAAGTAACAGACAAATCATATATTATCACATAATCTATGGGCTTTACACTTTTTATAGTCCAAAACATTATGTAACATGATTCTGCCTTTTCATTGTATGTCCACAGAATTTATGATTTGGTTGCATTTCAACATCCACAAACAGCGTGATTGTATATCATGTAAAACCACTCTGAGCCATGAAGTGTAAAGCCAAAAAAAAGGAAAGCACACACCTTTGCTCACATATCAGCAAATAATGCAAATCATGTGGTCCTTAGCAAGTCTTGAAACTAGACAAATAACCACAAAACATGACATTTTACACCATGTTATTATTTAATAACAGAAATTAAGCCAAAATGCAGAAACAGTGAGTGAAATAGTGCATTCGTATTTCTTCTATGAGGGTAAAACACTCCATAGATTAGCTGTAAAAGTCTTTATAATCATTTCTAACAAAAGTTCATGTCATGACATTCATACGTTTGTAAAGTACTGATTTAATTACTCCACTGGTTAATTCACAAGTAAACTAATATTCAGAGAAGCCTTATGTGTGATGTAATCCCAAAGATTTCCCTTGGTTTGTGTACATGGATCTTTCTACTGTATCATTTCAACCCTACTTTTGTTAGGTTTAGTCAACAAAACTACTTGGTTAAGGCCATGATTTGGCTTCAGATTTCACATGCTTTAAAGCCCCAAGGGTTGTCTCGTGTCAGTCTGAAAAAAAGAAAAAGTATTTCTCACTGAAATGTATCAGTATATCAAGCTGTTGCTCAAAAAAAATCCAGAAACAGTGTGCAGGATAACTCTATCTTTGGGAGAAGAGGGATCATAAAAATGAAATGCAATAGTGCAATTTTGCCCATCTAAAGAAAATCAGTTGCCCGTCTCTACATGCTTACCAGAACCTCCAACATCATTAAAGAGAGTTATATAGAGGTCTGTTCAGTCTGGTTAATACCCTGATGTATTACTTCATGTTTTGTCCTGCACACAGTGCCCAGAAACTCACATTATGCTGGTTTTTAAACTTTTAAACAGAGCTAGACATACTGTTTCCTCCTGCTTCCAGTCTTTATATTAAGTGGTCAGCTGTTCCATTTGTCATTGTATCAAACAGAAATTCAGTAATTCAAGGCATAGATACGGTCATGCATTCAGTGTGCAAACCCAAGGTAAAAAACAAACAAACAATCAAACAAAAAAACACAAAGAACTTTATCATTTATCTCTTCATCTGAGCTCACCTTTAGCTCACACTGCTGTCAGGTGTCTAGCCACTTCAAATCTGTCTGATCTTAGAAGGGACAGCACAGGAGCAACAGCTATTCATTATTCAGGAGTGAATTGGAAAGACCGTCAGCAGACCCAGGTAGGCAGGGTGACTGACAGTCTGGAAAAGCCCTGGGTGAGCTTCTCCGCTTGGTCTGTTAGTCACTCAGTCAACTGTTCAGCTAAGGCATCTGTAAAACTGTAAATCCAGCTGTAGAAGTTCTCTTGCAGGGTTACAAATTAAACAGGACAAATTAAACGGCTGTTATCAGTGTATTTATTTGCAGCATTTTAACACTCTGTAACTGCACGTGCTATTGCACTGTGCCTAACACACAGCTCACCATCAAGGCATGTCTATGAATATCAGTGGCACGCTAGGGCACTGGCCAGACTTGATGCCATATGAAAATATTTTCCACGATTTTTAAACCGCTTTAATACATATGGAGGCAACCATGAGAGCAAAGGGCATCTGAAAGCATAAGGTCATCTATAGATAGATAGATAGATAGATAGATAGATAGATAGATAGATAGATAGATAGATAGATAGATAGATAGATAGATAGAAAACATCAGTGTTACATGAAAGAACAAAACATTCCTCACGCACATCTGATGAACTAATTTTTCAGCATATTTTACCCACAGTGGGTGAAATAACAGACTCTAGATCAGGGTTTAAACTGAAAAGCATCTACAGTATGTGTACGGGAGTTTGCCCTTACCTGCAGGACACGGTAACTTCTATTTTAGTTGCGGGGACTCTGGTGTTGAGAGGATCGAATTCCCCTATTGATGCCATCATCTCGACTCACGAAGCTAATGAGCATCCGCAAAGAAATAAGGAAAAGAGGGTGAGAGGGGAAAAAATCTATTTAATCACTACTGGATCGTGATTGCGGTAAATCCATTGTAGAGATATTCCTCTCTAGGGGTTTCGTTCCTGGAACAGCGAGCGGCGGGGGAGGGGGGAGAAACTGTCAGGTAGAGAGAGAGAGAGAGGGGGGGAAAGTTGTGAGGCAAATTTAAAGTTCATTCATCCTTCGTGCGTTCACCGTGCGCTCCCGGTATCTGTCCGGTGCTGAGGAAGAGAGGAGGGAGGCGAGCGCAGCCAACCGGAGGCACCGGCAACAGCAAGGTGCTTTCTCCACCTCTCTATCTCCCTCTCTCTCTTTTCATCGTCCTCTTCCTTTGTGAAATATTTTCTGGAGCTTACATGCTTTTAAAATAAATTTAAGTGAGTAAAATTCCTCAGATCTTTTCCTCTCGTCCTTTGCCTGTCTGTCACCAGCGGGCAGAATATTTCCACGTGTGACAAAATGTAACGCCTTTTCTGTTCTGTGGCGCCAGAGACGCACCCAAATTATCCGTTTAAGTTGTGTAAGACGACATGTAACAATGGACGAGGACTTGGACCACTGAGGAAAGCATGTGTGTCTGTGTCTGTGTGTGTGTGTGTGTGTGTGTTGGTGGTGAGGGGGCAGCGTCTTTTGTAAAAAAAAAAAAAAAAAAAAAAAAAGATTCAAGAGATTGAAGTCTGAATTTATACCTCAAAATTCATTTATAAAAATCCAAGATGCCTCTATTTTTCTTTTTCTGTGTGTATGTTTGTTTTTGCTTTTAACCAGTGGCCCTAATCCTCTTCCACACAAGTGTATGGTTTGTATTAAATGTTATGCAACAAGAGGGTGATGCAAGCTCCGTTTTTGCCTTTCTTGGGTCAGCTGTACACTAAAAATAGAATGCATAAATGCTTTTTTTTAGGGCTATTTATGTAGGTAAGAATAACAACTGCATGGTGATTAAATATGTGAATTAATGTATCATGAATTCCTGTTATATAAATGATCAACTCATGATTTATGAGATTGGTTAAAAGGTCATGTATTAGTCATCTTGAATATTACTGAGTGACCCTGTGTTCCTCTCCTCGCCTTTCCAATCTGGGGGATGTAACAGGAGAATATTAGGTTGTTGTAGTGTAGTGAGAGAATGGACAGGCATGTTTTGGTTGGCAGAAGCAGTGTATCTACTGAGTGCAGGTACAGTAGGCCTAAGTGTCTATCTTTTTTTTACCATCATTATCAGATATTATTTAAAGTCTATGTTGTTCACATAAATACGATATGTGATAACATTCAAAGTCACAAAAAAGTGACTCCACACAGTGAATAGTGACTCCCACACCTTATCGGGCTGTTCTTTGGTACTTTTTTGACCATTTCCTTTTGGCTGCAGTGACACATACAGACACAAACACAGTTTTCCATTTGCTGAGGACATCACTGTGCAGTAGTGGGTTAATATTTCTTTGGAAAAAGTGTAGCTTGTGTTTTTATAGCATTATAGTCTTCCCGATGACTCAAAGCATCCAGTAGTAGTTTCCATTTACAGGTATTTCTTTGTCTTTGAACGGTGGAAGGAAGTGACAGCACCCGAAGCAATGTACAGGGCATTGTGGTCCTGGGTTTTCGACTCAGAGTTCAAGTTCAAGTTCGCCATATTATGCAATGTAGTCTATTCAGTTTCATCTATATAGTGCCAAATCCACAATAAGGTGCTTTATAATGGAATGGTAAGGACCCTATTATAATACAGAGAAAACCCCATTAATCAGACAACACCCTATGAGCAAGCACTTGGGACAGTGGGAAGAAAAAACTCAGCTTTAACAGGAAGAAAGCTCCAGCACAACCAGGTTCAGGGACGGGCAGCCATTTGTCATGATCAGTTGGGAATAAAGCGTGGGAGACAGGACAAAACAGGACACTGTGGACAAGAGCTAGAGATTAATAATCACTAACGATTAAATGCAAAGTGGTGTGCAAACACACAGTGAGTGGAAAAAAAGCGAGTGAAGAAGCATTAATGGGAAGTCCCCAGCAGCCTGGGCCTACTGAAGCAGAACTAAGGGAGAATTCAGGGTCACCTGATCCAACCCTAACTATAAGCTTTATCAAAAAGAAAAGTTTTAACCTAATTTTAAGAGAGAGTGTCTGTCTCCTGAATCCAAACTGGGAGCTGGTTCAACAGAGGAGGGGCCTGGAGGCTGAAGGCTCTGCCTCCCGTTCTACTTTCAAATATCCTAGGAACCACAACAAGCCTGCAGTCTGTGAGTGAAGTGCTCTAATGGAGTTATACGAGGTATACATGAGGTCTTTAAGATAAGATGGGGCCTGATTATTCAAGAGTTTGTGCGTGAAAATGTAGAATTAATTCTGGATTTAACAGGGAGGCAATGAAGAGAAGCCAAGCGAGAGAAATATGGTCGCTCTTTCTAGCCCCTGTCAATACTCTTACTGCAGCATTTTGGATCAACTACAGGCTGTTAATAATTTAGACACAATGTATCTAATTTTAGAAATATAGCACAAATCCAAGAACGTAGCCTGACATATTAGTTTAATAAGCACAAATCCTGTTTAGAAATGACCCCAAGATTCCTCACAGTGTTACCTGAGGCCAAGGAAATGCCATCCAGAGTAATTATCTGGTTAAACACCAATTATCTTATCACAAATTATCTAATTCTATATGAATCGTAGTTTGCTCATAGCCATGGTGTTTGAGCTGTGTTTTCCAGTTTAATTTTTTTTTCTGTTTGTCTTTGCCTTGTTTATATTCTGAGGTTCAGTTAGTTTTATTTACTTTTCAGTTTAGTCATTGTCAGTTTTTGTCAGTCACTGTTCTTCATTTCCTGTTTTATTTTGGTAGTTAGGTGTTTCCTGTGTTCCTCCACTCTTCTGCCGATTGTGTGAAGCTGTGTCATTCCTTCCACCTGTGTCTGATTCCCATTATCCGTCAGTGAGTGTGCATATTAGCCCACTCAGTCCTTTGTCAGTGCATTTGTTTGTCCTCCTGAACTGCTTCCAGTCTGCTTTTACTGTTTACTGTCTGTTTGTAGTGTTTCTTGTCATTTTTGGTTTTAGTTTTTCCTTACAGAGTCTTTTGTGACAGTTCTGTTATGTCTTCCTTGAATATTATTCCCCTTTTCAACTTGTTTTCAGTTGGACTGTTACAGCTGCTATTCATTTAAGGTATGCTGTAAGTGTCATTTCACCTGCCTATATTATAGTCTGCATTTGGGGTTCTCATCCAGAATTCATGACACAGGGAGAACATACAAACTCTTATAGCTAATATAGTCTTACCATCAGGAACTGATACCCCTTACCCTTTAGCAGAAAATCCTTCTTGGAAGCATTTTGTATAACTGTGCCAGAGTCTGCCATTGGGTTTGCCTAAATGTTTGACCTAAATTTGTTCCATATAAAATTTCCTCTGCTGAAAAATATTAATTCAGAAGGTTTAAAATCTAGGCTTTTTTTTCACCAGAGCACGCCATAATCCTCCATTTCTTCTTTCTAGGCCATTCCTTAGTGGATTTGCAAGCTAACTTATTTTGTTACCCTACTGAAAAGTCCTATCCTAGTTCAAAATGAAATTTTAGAAAGATGGCCTTACATTACCTTCTAAGCGCATGATGTGGAATCCATAGTTAAATCAGTGACTTTAGGCTTCTCAGTTCCCGAAGGAGCAAAGTAACCCCAAACTGAAATATTTCCACCAACAAGAGCTGCAGTGAATGTGAGATTTTTTTTCTTCTACTTTTGGATACGGATCCCATGCTATTCAGATTCATGAAATCACTCTCCTTTGACACCAGCTGTTGCAAGAGTTGCCTGCAGATGATGTAATGAAATTTGGGGTTTATTGGAGACTTCTTTCACATCAAACAGTCTGCTCCTGGGCTGACTGTTATGTATGATGTATTTCAAATAATTTAGAGATCTCTTTTTTAAATTCCTTGCCAGACTCTTTGGAATCATATACATAAGAAATTTCTAAAGCCTGTAAATGGTTCTTAACATCTTGGCTTAATTACTCCACACACTTTAATAGCAAAAAGAACATGAGAGTTTCGATCAGGGGTCCCCAATCCCAGTCCATGAGGGCCAGTGTCCCTGCAGGTTTTAGATCTCACTCTGGGTCAACACACCTGAATCACATGATTAGTTCATTACCAGGCCTCTGGAGAACTTCAAGACATGTTGAGGAGGTCATTTAGCCATTTAAATCAGCTGTGATGGATCAAGGAAACATCTAAAACCTGCAGGGACACTGGCCCTCGTGGACTGGGATTGGGGACCCCTGGTTTAAATGGTAAAGGTTTAAATTAGACCCTGCTGCTCTCAAAGAAAGTTACCAGGAAAGTTGGTTGAAAGATTGATGTTATTTTCCAAGTGTGATGCCAAAAAGTCTACTGTAGATGGGCCAATCTTAATGATGATTTCTGTTATAGACAGTGTTGTTGTTAATGTATGTTTGGGGGCGTTGCACCCCGGAACCTTCAGAGGTTTTTCAGGGTTCTCCCTGCCGGAATGTTATGTGTGGGACAGTTTGCTGTATGTGTGCGACTAGCTGTGGTTGTTTCTAAAAGTGGTCAGTAAACATCCTAAAACTGGCACTTGAGTTTCCGAGCATTTTTATCCTGAGGTTATAACACCTTTTTGGCGACGAGGATAAAAGCCGAACGCGGACAGTTTTGAGTTTTTGCTACGGATTTTGCAGTCGGACTACCGCTTCGCATCTATGGCTACGATCGGATTGCTCACGGAGTTCGCCGAGGGAGACGGCGACTGGATTGAATATGTCGAGAGGCTGGAACACTTTTTCTTGGCAAACGACATTTCGGACGAAGGAAAAAAAAGGTCAGTTCTTCTCAGTGCGTGTGGAGCGAGGACCTACAAGTTGATACGTAACCTGACGACGCCTCAGAAACCCAGCGACTTCAGTTTCAAAGAACTGGTGACATTGGTGCAAAATCATCACTGCCCGAAACCCTCCGTGATTGTTCAGCGGTTCAAATTCCACACTCATTCACGCTAGCCGGGAGTTTCGGTGGTTGCGTATGTGACGGAGCTGAGACAGCTATCGGAGCACTGTGAGTTTGGAGGCGTGCTGGATGACATGCTCCGCGACAGGTTGGTGTGTGGTATAAATGATGATGGCATGACGCGTCAGTTGTTGGGGGAGCCCACACTGGACTTTAAGAAAGCTTTGGAAATTGCTCAGGCAATAGAAACGGCAGCTAATAACACTAAAGACATTCGGAAAGCTAACAACAATATGCACTCAACCGAGGTGCATCATGTATCTCGGAGTGTGAGGGGCAAACCGAGGGAGCTTTTGGAGTGTTACCGGTGTGGGGGAGCACACTTTGCCAAGGACTGTGTTTTCAAAGATCTTCTGCAGAAGATCCGCCTGAACTGGAGGGAAATCAGGTATGTAACGGTAATAGCAGAGTTACTGGGAAAGTATGCAGATGTGTTCAAGAATGAATTGGGCACTCTCCGGGGCACCACTGTGAAGCTGTGTGTGGACCCTTTTGCCCGGCCACGCTTTTTCAAACCACGCACTGTACCATACGCCATGAAGGCCAAGGTGGAAGCAGAGTTGGAGAGACTACAACAGATAGGGGTCATTGAGCCAATAGAGTTCTCGGACTGGGCAGCCCCGATTGTACCAGTGTTGAAAGGGGTGCATATATGCGGTGATTACAAACTGACAGTAAACCAAGCCTCTCAGCTCAACGCCTACCCTCTGCCTCGAGTGGATGACCTGTTTGCCACACTGGCGGGTGGTCGGACATTCACAAAGTTGGATATGAGTCATGCTTACCAGCAGTTGCTGCTGGATGAGGAATCAAAGAAATATGTGACAATAAACACACACAAGGGGCTGTTCAAGTACAACCGCCTGGTGTTTGGCGTTGCATCCAGTCCGGCTATCTTTCAGCGCACCATGGACAATCTTCTGCAAAACATTCCTGGTGTTGTTCCTGGTGCTGTTTACTTGGATGACATTTTAGTTACAGGTAAAACAGAAGAGGAGCATCTGCGTAACCTTGAGCAGGTTTTGAAGAAGCTCTCAGAAGCTGGGTTGCATTTGAAGCGCAGTAAGTGTGTTTTCCAAGCCCCCAGTGTGACATACCTGGGTCATCGCATCTCTGCACAGGGCCTGCCCCCACTGGAAGAGAAAGTGAGGGCAGTAAAAGAAGCCCCGAGTCCAAAGAATATAGCTGAACTAAGATCATTCTTGGGCTTAGTGAACTATTATGGGAAGTTTTTGCCTGACCTCTCCAGCATGCTTGCTCCCCTGTATGGGCTACTGCACAAAGACAGTCAGTGGAGGTGGTCCCAAGCACAGGAGAAGGCCTTCAGACAGGTAAAAGAACTGTTACAATCGGCACCGCTCCTGGTGCATTTTGATCCGGAGAAGGAGGTGGTCCTGTCCTGTGATGCCTCCCCGTATAGCATAGGAGCTGTTCTTTCCCATCGCATGGAAGAGGGGGAAGAGAAACCGGTCGGATATGCGTCACGCACACTCACAGCAGCAGAAAAGGGCTATTCACAGCTTGAGAAGGAAGGCTTAGCAATAGTTTTTGCTGTGAAACAATTTCATCAGTACCTGTATGGCCGCCCATTTACTGTTGTTACAGACCATAAGCCCCTCCTGAGTCTCTTTAGTGAAACAAAAGGCATCCCACCCATGGCTTCAGCCCGGGTTCAGCGCTGGGCATTAACACTGTCGGCATACCAGTATCGCATTGTTTATAAGGCGGGACCTGAAAATGCGAATGCAGAGGCTTTCAGCCGCCTCCCCCTCCTGGAGGTCCCCGACCAGTCGAACTTGCCCCCAGAAACTGTGTTTTTGCTGGACAGGTTGGCGAACTCTCCAGTCTGTGCTAAAAACATCAAAGCATGGACTGAACGGGATCCAGAGTTATCTCAGGTTAAACAGTGGCTGTTGCAGGGCTGGCCAGCAACAGTGGAGCAGGATCAGCTCAAACCGTATGCCAAGCATCAGCAGGAGCTCAGTGTTCAAGATGGCTGCATCCTGTGGGGCTCCCGAGTCATTGTTCCGCCTCCAGGTCGGTCACAGATCATTGAAGTGTTGCATGAGGCTCATCCAGGGATTTCTCGAATGAAAAGTCTGGCAAGGTCATTCGTGTGGTGGCCGGGAATGGACAGTGCCTTGGAAGACAAGGTAAAAGCCTGTTCTCAATGTCAGTCAAACCAAAAAATGCCACCACCTGCCCCACTCCACCCATGGGAGTGGCCTGGCCGTCCATGGTCCAGGCTTCATCTAGATTTTGCCGGCCCCTTTTTCGGCCACATGTTCCTGGTGTTGGTGGATGCGCATTCAAAATGGCTGGATGCCCACATAATGCCGACCATCACAGCCCCAGTCGTCACAGACACACTCCGGAGAATCTTTGCAACACGTGGATTACCTGAGGCAGTGGTCACGGACAATGGGCCCACGTTCACAAGTGGGGTTTTCCAAGAATTTATGGAGAGAAATGGGATCCGACATATCTGCAAAGCACCCTACCACCCTGCCTCCAATGGCTTAGCGGAGCGCGCCGTGGAGACACTGAAAAACGGTCTAAAAAAATGGCAGGTCATTCCATAGAAAAGAGGCTCTGCCTTTTCCTGTTTCAGTATCGCATCACGCCTCATACAACCACAAGCTTGTCCCCAGCGGAGTTGCTGATGGGGAGGAAGCCCAGATCTCATCTGGACCTTCTTCGCCCAGATGTGGGAGCCAGAGTCACCCAGTCACAGGGTGGGCAGAAGGTGAGACATGATCTACATGGCAGAGGCTGTGTTTTCAAGCAGGGAGACTGTATGTATATCAAAAACTTTACGGGTGGCTCACGGTGGCTGCCTGGCGTCATTCACCACAGTTCAGGGCCAGTATCTTTTGTGGGGGAGTTGTTGGATGGCAGACAAGTTCGCAGGCACAAGGATCATGTGAGAGCCCGCACGGATGGAGCTGAGAAGAGGGCTCAGAGTGGTTCGCACGCACATGGTGGAGACAGGGCTGTGGACATTGTGGGGCCTCAGAGTGGTTCACCCGAAGGGGAAGTTGTGTCAGCAGCCCCTGAGATCGGGATTGGTTCTTCAGTATCACCAGAAGTGGAGCAATCTAAGTCACCTGAGCCGAACCCGACCACAGGAGCTCAGCAGGCTCCTAGCCTGGAGAACCCAGCAGCAGGACTGAGAAGGTCAAAGAGGCAGCACAAGCCTCCTGATAGACTGAATTGTTAAAATAATGTGGTGTTGAATTCTCCCTCTCTTTTCGTACTTATGCATAATTGCTATGTTGTGGGTTTTTGCTTAAGGGGGGGGAAGTGTTATAGACAGTGTTGTTGTTAATGTATGTTTGGGGGCGTTGCACCCCGGAACCTTCAGAGGTTTTTCAGGGTTCTCCCTGCCGGAATGTTATGTGTGGGACAGTTTCCTGTATGTGTGCGACTAGCTGTGGTTGTTTCTAAAAGTGGTCAGTAAACGTCCTAAAACTGGCACTTGAGTTTCCGAGCATTTTTATCCTGAGGTTATAACAATTTCCATTGGTGACCCAGCTGGAACCTCTGTTATGAAGCACAACATTTTTGCAAAAAAAGAGAACAAACGCTCATGTGCTACTCGTTAGCAGCTTTCTTAGTTCTGAATTGGTTGTGATGGTGCCAACATTCACTCTACATACACAGATTTCTATGACTATATGCCCTGTAAAATGTAAAAAAAAAAGAAAACAAAAAAGAAACACTTTATTAAAAAAATAATTCCCAAACTTTAATTATTTTTCAAACACTAGACCCTGAGAAAGATGAAATATTTGCTGGATTTTCATGACTTGTAATTAATCTGTAACTTTTAAAACTGCATTTATGGAATAGTAGGTCAAGTTGATGGAATTAAATTTTTTTGTGATTAGTTTGAGTAAATAATCTTTATAAGCAGGCTCTGTTAGAGGAAACTTCTGTCCCAACAGATATAATGTAAAAGCATCCACTCTTCCACTGAGACCATTTCTGATGAAGCAGGCAAAGAGCAGACGGATCAACTGAAGGGCTAAAAGCATCTCTCAGGTCTTGTGTCAGACATTGGCTGACATCACTTTCAGATATTGTTTATCTATTACAGTCTTTTAGGTCTGACACGTCTTCATTTGTCCTCTACTTGTTCAGTTAACCCAAATTTCTAAGGACACACTGCACACTGTGGTAAAATATAGTTTTAAGCTAATAGAGCTTTCAGAATCTCACTGAAGAATCTTCAACTAAAGAAATGGGAACAAATGTCTTCTTGAAACACGCTGCTAGTAATAGAATGCCTACGGAAGCAACTTGAAATTCTTTGCAAAGTTGTCTATTATGTGTAGACACAACTGGTCCCTCAAGTTAGGCATCTTTCTTTGCTTGAATAATTAATTGTAGCTAAGACAAAACATTACTGTGACTTAAATGGCTGAACAAACATTCCTCTGAAAATGGTCAGGTACAAAGACTGGACCGGCCATCAGTTCATGTCCTGATGCTCCAGTGTACCTGGGTTATGCAGCAAAACAATGACCCAAGACACACCAGCAAGGCCACCATTGAATGAATAAATTAAAAGCTACACTTCAGTAAGACTGAGATGCATAAAGGGCACTAATCTAATGTAATGTATGGGTCCCTCTCTCACAACTGCACTCACGGGTACAGTTGCATCATATAAAGCATGCATTCACTGGAGCCGGTAAAAGTTGAGCACGTACACCCGTGCCCAATTAGGGTAACAGAAGAAACAAGCTACCGTCTTCTAATGAGATCTCTGCACTTCTAAATCTAGAGGGGCTTCTTAATCATTTATCCATTTCAGTTCTCCTGAAAGCAATATGACACACTCTTTGAAGCTTCCTACTGTGACCTCATCATCCCCTCTTTTGCAAAACAAAGAGCCATATTTCTGAAAGACAGTATTTTTGGAAAACAAAGCAACAAAGGTCTTAGAGAATCGCTCTGAGGACAAAAGGAACAAAGGTGTATTTGAATTTGTAGTATATACAAAAAGAAACAGACTACAAATAAAAGGAAATGTAAACATTTATATAAGATTACAGGTGGTGGAAGGGCTCGCATTATAAAGGGTGTCATCAAATTCACTGAAGCAAGTCAGTGGAAGTTCAGCCTCATGTAGAACATACAGTCTGAGTCATTATCTGTCCGACATCGACTCATCCATGGATTGGTTCACAGTTAATGGACAGTGAGTGTGACAGTATCAGTGTATCATTCTCCACTGGCATTGTCACAGACAGGTAATGACAAATAGAGGTTATTTTCAGCTATGTCTCCATGCGTGTGCATGTGCGTCTGCAGATCCACTCAATTTTGCAGCTGATCAGGCAGAAATTGAAATTTTTCATGGGCTGAAGAAAATGGCGTTGAGGAAAAAATGGAGAGAAATGAAAAAAGGATGGGAGGGGGTAGAATGGCAGTAGGATGATGAGTAGAGAGAGAAAAAGTCTAGTTATTTACCCAATTTCCACTCTCATGTCTCTGGATGATCTCTACCAGGAGGTGTATTCAGACGTCAAAGGGGTTATTGGCCCGAGGGGTGTGTGTTTGTGTGTGTGGAATTGAAGCTAATTATCCGAGGAGGAGAAATCCTGCTTAGTTTCCATTTCATTGTGCAGAGCAAAGCAGGTGTCTGACAAACAGTGAAAGCATGATGCAATAATATAAACAGAGAAAGAGAGCCATTTTCTTCATTTGTTGGTGCTTGAATATGTCGGCGTGCTTTCATTTCTGAGTAAATCTGCTGGACAGCCTTAGGTCGCAGTGCTCTTTAGCTTTCAGGGTAGTTCTTTTCTGAGAAAGCAGGTGATAAATAGCTCCAACAGCTAGAGTTTGCAGTATGTGGTTACTTGAGGATTGACTATGGTTTTATGCTTGGATTTGTTGTTGTCATGCTCCAGAAGGAATTGGGGACCCAATCAGATGCGTCCCAAGTCTATTGACTTTTCAGACTCCCGCTGTAGAGTAACCAGCAGGTTGACATTTTGGATTAAAATGTCTCCACAGCTATTAGATGGGCCATGATATCCTTAAATCTAATTTCAACAACTGCTTGATAAATTATGAGCTTGAACATTGTGATTTCTATATGATTCTCAATATTTGGATTTTCTGTGATCTACTGAAATAAATAATTCTTTTTGTTTGCTCTGCTGTTTGAATATGAATCAAGAATTTACATTAGTTTAAGTTTTGTTTGTAACATCAGTCAGTTATTGAATGAATTATTTGACACAATAAATAACACTTCCTATTGTTCTGTCTTTGTACAGTGCAGCTTTGTGGTAACTTTGGGCAGTTTTGCATGTTCTGTATTTGTCATCTGTTAGTACTGATTTGTGACATCATCTGTCAAATGTCTTTTTGTTTGAAATACTGTTGCAACTTTAACATTAGGGCAACTACAAGGCAGTTGCAGTTGCCTGAAGAAAGGCAACCGTCAAATACTGTTTAACTGACTGCAATCACTTTCAGACAGACTGGAGCAGATTTGCAAATTATTGCTAATATTTTGTAATCAATCTTAGATTCAGAAAGAACCCTTCAGAGTGATAGCAGACTGATCCATTTTAAATGTAGTCTGATTGCTTATGTGTGGAACAAAGTTGCTTTGAAGCTGGTTACTGATTGGTTCCAGACCTGGTCCCCATCTTGGAAATGACCATTTCATAGGCAGTAAAATTGCAAGTTTGGCTATGGGAACTTTGGCCATGATCTTCAACCATCAATCTTAGATTCAGAAAGAACCCTTCAGCTGATTACAGCACTACAAAAAGCTTCAGCTGACCAATTTGTTTGTTTCATGTTTGACATTTTTATACATTTGCCCATTTTTACTTCATATTTCACGTCCTAACTATTAAACACATTGGGACACCCAGTCTCATAATCTTGAGTAGAAATGATCATTATCAGCTCTCTTCTGGATTATGGGAGCATATGCATTTTTCCTACATCTCTAAGGAATCTGTACAGTGCAATAGCTGCACATTACACTACAACGCATTTGGTCTTAAAAAGTCATTTGGCTTTGTACAGTAACAGAGGTGATTTTAGATATTTTAGTCTATGTTTAGGGACATTTCTCTAACTTTGTCAGGGTCCTGGGACTGGGCGACCCAGGACCCCTGGGCAGTCATGGACCTGTGTTATTGTTGTGTATTTTGGTGTTGCTTCCCCTTCTCTGTGCTTGTGTATATGTGTGTGTGGGTGGCTGAGCACTTGTTTATAGGCGGCGTCAGGCCTGGAGGGTGTGGCCCTGCAAGGGGACTGGCCACACCCGAAGCCACACACCTGCTGCTGATCAGGCCTCGTCGGGGGAGCTACTTAAGAGAGTCTTGGAGCTCCCACCGACGTGGGATCATTCTATGAGACGCCATGTTAGTCTTCTGCTTAGTTAAAGTCTGAGTGTATGCCTACTGGAATTAAGTGTCTTGACGGCTGCCTCTGTCATTTTCCCCTCAGGAGGAGCGTGGAACATCGGAGGGCAGCAGGCACGGGGTGTGTGTGGACACACGGCAGTGTAGAACACGGAGCATGGACTTTTTGGGAAGACACGACACGGGAGTCACGGGAGAGCACGGGGATTTACTGTTATTGTTTCCATCACTGTAAATAAACGCACTGTTTATACACAGAGCACCGCGCCTGGGTCCTCATTCCCCATATCCCCACGGTCTGCCATGCCGCACCGTGACAAACTTGTAGCAATTGAAATCAAGCTAGTCCAATATATTGCGGTACTTCATCAACCAGCATTAAGAAATCTTGTGAATCACAGCCCGCCTCATTCCATCTACAGTCACAATTCTCTCTGATTAGGACATGATAAGCCTGTCGAAGGATGCTAAATAAGATGCTACTTGCTTCCACCGTATATCTACTCATGAATACACACAAGGCCTGCTGATTATAGCGAGGCGAGCAGTTCCATGTACTGCATGACTGTGTGACTCAGTTATCGCTAAAATATATAAAAAGCTGTAACATTAAAAGAAGTGCATAGCCATCGTGACAGGGGAAAAAAGAGTAGACAAGTGAAAGAACCTCTGATTTGGCTTTTAAAAAAACTTTTATTTATTCAGTTTTGCTTGTATCTTGCATTGTAAAATACAATCATTTCCCATTTCTGGTTCAAATCACAGTTTGAAACGCCTTTTGATGATGTGACAGCATATTTGATTTGCAAAGCCTTTTTTCCCCAGTGTCCCAAACTCAGCACAGGCACTGCCAGCAAGCACACTGTGATCATCTGGACCAGCCTTGTGTAGAGGAGACAAGAGAAACAACAGCCTGTGCTGGATGTTCAATAAACCATCTGAAACGAACACACAAACAGAATCATCTAGCTTAGGAGATGGCATATTCATGACCCGTTCTTAGATGTGTTTCGGTGTCAAGGCTCAGTGAACTGTGAACCTTAATGATCTTGTTTCAAAGTTTTCCACACACAGATGAATATTGTGAAGCGCAGATGCTTTATTTGTGGAATATCTCTTGATATCAAAAAGAAGGGGTAAACACACAAGTTATAACAGGCATGGTCATCCAATTCTGAAGTTCTAAGAATTAAAAAAAAAAAGGTATAAAAGTATAAGAAGTACCTAAGGTCATCATACTCCTAAATGCTCCCCTATGACCTTTGTTTAGGCCTCCACAAATAGTTAAACCTCATTAAATAAAATGGTTAAACCCCAAAACTCCACTACTAACCAAAATGATTTCCTGGGAATAAAAAAAGTATTTGGTAAAAATGTTTATTATTACACCCAGTTACCATTATTTGAAGAACAGTTGGCAGAAGTTACACACTGAGAAAACACTGGGGTTAGATACTCGCCACTGATGATCACTTAGACCTCTCGGGGTAATTGTTGGAAAATCAGAGTTCAACTTTCAGTGTGTCTTTCCATTTTCAGGTGTAAATACCTGGAATAGTAAAGTGCATGGTGTAGGAGTGGTGAAGAGTTCATTTACTCAATTTCCTGCATTTGAGAGAGTTTATATGCATTGATTTGCACCAGGTGGCAGCATAAACTGGAATGTAATGCAGGGAGGCTGTCTCTGTAAGGCAGGGGTGTCAAACTCAAATACACAGTGGGCCAAAATTCAAAACTGGAACAAAGTCGCGGGCTAACGTTAATATTTATTGAAATATATTTATTCCTCCAGATATAAGAATGAATCTTTTCTTATGGACTCAAACACGTTTTGCTGAAAAACTGAATATGGAACAAGCAAAGCTTAATACTAAACAATATATATATATTAGCTGTATAATACCAGTAGGCCAGCTCTAATAGTAATTTGGTATGGCTTCGCGGGCCAAATGTAATTAGGCTGCGGGCCAAATTTGGCCCGCGGGCCAGAGTTTGACACCTATGCTGTAAGGCATCCTCAAGTGCTTATATAAAAATAATTATTTTCTCATTTAATATAATTACTGCTAAATCAACACACATAAAATCACACTTTATTTGTCTACACTCTTTTGTGTCTGCGTCGGTCCAGAAAGACAGTTGACAATGCTTTCTCACACCAGGCTGATTTGAGTGTCCTTTCTTTGGAGAGCTTAGCTGTTTAAATATGCATGTGCCACCTGTTCATGTCAAGAATCAATTCATTTGTTTTTATTTAAAAGCGTCTGAATTTAAATTACTGTCAAAATCTCATATTCATGTCTGATTTTAAGAAATAATGTTTTGCTACTGAGTCTGACCAAAAAACACAAAGAAACAAAAAACAGATCACAAGACTGTCTCTGCTTTTGTGCGGTGTTCATTTCAATTTAAGGTTATCACAAACGATTCAGTAGAGGTATGAATACATAATATTCATATTTAGAAACACTTGTTGAATGACAAGAAGATGCTTCCATCTCAGAAGCATTTACTAAGTATAGAGGATTTTCTAAGTGTTACTTTATTTGTATCTGTAGGTAGGCTCAGGTTACAGTAGGTTACAGTACTGTTAGGGTCATTTTTCAAAATGACCCTAACAGTAGATAGGCATAATATAACACAGTGTCAAAAAAGTGCCTGCATTTCATCCAAGTAATAAAAGATTTCTTTTATCTAAGTGATGCTGCTGGAGCAAAGCTATTTTTAAACAATACTATTCAGTTTCTTCCTTCTGGGTGAAACTGAAAGTTCAAACTGTTTGACGTACAGGGATGCTGGTTTCAGCCGTGGCCAGACTATTTAACAATTCGAGTGAGTTTCTAATTTTCACAAATATGTATCCAAACCATGACACCAAGGGCCAAAACAGACCCATTAAACACACAATAATAAGAGGTCATCATGGTTTCTCAGTCAATAATTGTTCTGTGATATTTATAGGATTGCACACAGTCTGACTCTTAATCATTTTGTGTGGATGAGGGTGTCTTCTAAAATCAATAATCATTTCTTTCGTCTTGATTAAATGAAGATGGGACTCATCACATCACTTCACAAAAAGACTGTGCCATGTTTGGTTTAATTGTCGTGGAGCTGACTAACAATAACAGTCATCTTTAAAATGGTCCTGCTTTCCAGAGTTTAATCTTATTGGTTACAAATTTCACCCACAAGGCCAAAAAAACAATGATTAAAATATGACTTGTGTTAAAAGCAGGGGGATAAAAACATCAGTCGGGTATTACGTATTTCCCTCCTGTTTAATGAGTTAAAGTCGCTGCTGGCGTCTCCACTTCCACCCATGCAGTCAGGCACATGCTCAATTTCATCATAACTGATGTTACATTAACTGGTGTGAAATCTTCAGCATTTTGGGATAAACAGAATCTAAAGTCGTTGGCTGTTCATATATGAAAGAGGAAAGAAAAGTGATACACAAAGAAAAGCATTCTGTAACAGTAGCATTACTTTTATGTAATGTTTGATAGAATGCTCCCATCTTGTGTTCAGTATGTGACATTGCAGTTCAAAGATATTAATTATATTATCATGGATTTTTAAAATAGTGTGGAAAAAACTAAAACTAACTTGAGTTAGCATATTGGAAGTAAATTAAAGTGTTTCATATAAAAACCAATAAATCCGTGGAGTTAGTTATGAATCAGGACAACATAAGAGAATAAATGTATTGCATCTATTGTGTGTTGTCTACAGTTTAGGGGAATAACTGGGAGGAACTTCCTATTGAATTGCACATACAGTACTGTAAAGTTTTAGGCAGGTGTGAAAAAATACTGCAGACAAAGAATGCCCATTCCCGCCAAATGCCTGGAGAGACTGGTCATTAAACACATCAGAGCTGCTTTTCCACCATCCCTGGACTCGCACCAGTTTGCATACAGGGAGAACCGGTCAACCGAGGATGCGATCGCCACAGTGCTGCACACATTACTGAAGCACTTGGAACACAGGAACACCTATGCACGGCTCCTCTTTGTAGACTACAGCTCGGCTTTTAATACCATCCGGCCATACAAACTCCGTCCCAAACTTAACTCCTCTCTGTGCAACTGGATTGTGGACTTCCTCACTAACCGTAGACAGAGTGTCAGAGTGGGTAAGAACACCTCTTCCACCCTTGTGGTCAACACCGGTGCCCCTCAGGGGTGTGTTCTGAGCCCTCTGCTATACACTCTCTTCACCCATGACTGTATTTCCTCCTGCGCGTCCAATCTCATTGTTAAGTTTGCAGATGACACTACAGTGCTCGGACTTATATCCAACGATGATGAGACAAACTATAGGACAGAGGTGCAACAACTAGAGTCATGGTGCCACAACAATAACTTGGTCTTAAACACCAAAAAGACCAAGGAGATCATTGTAGATTTCCGGAAGAGGGGTCATAACAACCATCTGCCTCTCTTCATTGGCAGTGAGGCGGTGGAGAGGGTGAGCAGTTTTAAATTCTTGGGGGTAATTGTGACCGAGGACCTGTCCTGGGGCAACCATATCACCTCAGTTGCACAGAAGGCCCAACAGCGCCTCTACTACCTGAGGAGACTGCGGAGTGCACACATTCCCAGATCTCTGATGTTGAACTTCTACAACTGTGCCATCAGCAGCGTTCTGACGTATGGATTTCTAGTGTGGTTCCCCAGCTGCACCAAGGCCGATCAGCAAGCACTCCAGCGGGTGGTGAAAGAAGCTGACAGAATTATTGGAACAAGTCTGCCAGAGATCAGTAATATCTTCCCCACTCGCTGTCTGAGGAGGGTGCACAGTATCCTGCGGGACCAACATCACCCTGCGCGCCACCTTTTCCATCTGCTGCCCTCAGGGAGAAGGTACAGGTCTATACAGGCCAGAACATCCAGACTGGCCAACAGCCTGTATCCACAGGCTGTGAGGCTCCTGAACTCTCTGCCCCCCTCTCACGGACAATAACCATATCCAACTTCTTAATAGCAATGAACTGGTCTGCATTGGTGCATCATATCTTTATTCTCTTCCCCCTCCTGCCCCCCCCCCCCTCTTTCTTAAATAGATAACTATCATATCTGATATCATATCTTACAGTACAATAATATTGAATGGGTTGCATTGTTGTATTTTGTCATGTTTCTCAGGTCTGTCTGAATTTCTACGAACATTATTGCTAAGGATTGTCTTATTGCATTGGAGTCACACTGGGTTAAATATGTACACTTGGGTTTTAAGGGGTATTTATTATTTTCTTCTTTTTTGGGTTGTATGGAAGCCCCAAACGCAATTTCATTGTTCTTGACAATGACAATAAATAAATAAATACTAAATACTAAAAATACTTTCAGAAATATAAATGATTGTTTATTGGCCCCAAATGTGTTCTGCAGCAGGACAACGACCCCAAACATACAGGGAGTGCAGAATTATTAGGCAAATGAGTATTTTGTCCACATCATCCTCTTCATGCATGTTGTCTTACTCCAAGCTGTATAGGCTCGAAAGCCTACTACCAATTAAGCATTTTAGCATATTAAGCATCTCTGTAATGAGAAGGGGTGTGGTCTAATGACATCAACACCC
The DNA here is from genome assembly GCF_041146795.1 of Maylandia zebra. Taxonomy (NCBI): domain Eukaryota; kingdom Metazoa; phylum Chordata; class Actinopteri; order Cichliformes; family Cichlidae; genus Maylandia; species Maylandia zebra. The sequence goes on from NC_135186.1 coordinate 13,815,198, forward strand.
TATATCAGGTGTGCATAATTATTAGGCAACGTCCTTTCCTTTGGGTCTGTGAAGGTTCTCAGTCATCCAGGTCATCGTAGTCAAAGGAGCTTGCAAAGAAAAGCGTCTGGACTTCTTTAAGTTGCTTGAAGACGTTTCACCTCTCATCCTAGAAGCTTCTTCAGTTCTAAGGTCAAATGGTGGGGAGTTCCAGATATAACCTAGTGGGAGTAACCCCCCACAGACGGACAAAAGGACCCCCTGATGATCCTCTAATCGCCTGAGCCAAGGTGTGAAACTGGGTGTGGGTCCCAATCAGCCAGAGTTTCGGGTGAGTTCATTGTGAAACCTGGCCCCACCTTATCATGCGAATTCCTGAGGTCAGATGGCCCAGGATGTGAGTGGGCGTTAAGGCGTCTGGGAAGGGATCTCAAAACTGGATTATAGATGGCAGAGAGTTGGTGTCGTAAACCACTGCCTCTGTTCAAAGATGGTCGCTCACAGTGGACATAGATGGCTTCTTTCACTCCTCTTTCAAACCATCTGTCCTCTCTGTCCAAAATGTGAAAATTGGCATCCTCGAAAGAGTGTCCTTTATCCTTAAGATGCAGATGGACTGCTGAGTCTTGTCCTGTGGAGGTGGCTCTTCTGTGTTGTGCCATGCGCTTGTGAAGTGGCTGTTTGGTCTCTCCAATGTAGAGGTCTGAGCATTCCTCGCTGCACTGTACAGCATACACCACATTGTTAAGTTTGTATTTTGGCGTTTTGTCTTTTGGGTGAACCAGTTTTTGTCTGAGCGTGTTGCTGGGTCTGAAATGCACCGGGATGTCATGCTTGGAGAAAACTCTCCTGAGTTTTTCTGATACACCAGCTACATAGGGGATGACAATGTTGTTGCGTCTGTCCTTCTTATCCTCCCTCGCTGGTGTCTGGTCTTCTTTTCTGTGCCTCTTTGCTGACTTTAAGGACGCCCATTTAGGTCCTTTCCTTTGGCAAAATGGGTCAAAAGAAGGACTTGACAGGCACAGAAAAGTAAAAAATAGTGAGATATCTTGCAGAGGGATGCAGCAGTCTCAAAATTGCAAAGCTTCTGAAGCGTGATCATCGAACAATCAAGCGTTTCATTCAAAATAGTCAACAGGGTCGCAAGAAGCGTGTGGAAAAACCAAGGTGCCAAATAACTGCCCATGAACTGAGAAAAGTCAAGCGTGCAGCTGCCAAGATGCCACTTGCCACCAGTTCGGCCATATTTCAGAGCTGCAACATCACTGGAGTGTCCAAGAGCACAAGGTGTGCAATACTCAGAGACATGGCCAAGGTAAGAAAGGCTGAAAGACGACCACCACTGAACAAGACACACAAGCTGAAACGTCAAGACTGGGCCAAGAAATATCTCAAGACTGATTTTTCTAAGGTTTTATGGACTGATGAAATGAGAGTGAGTCTTGATGGGCCAGATGGATGGGCCCGTGGCTGGATTGGTAAAGGGCAGAGAGCGCCAGTCCGACTCAGACGCCAGCAAGGTGGAGGTGGAGTACTGGTTTGGGCTGGTATCATCAAAGATGAGCTTGTGGGGCCTTTTCGGGTTGAGGATGGAGTCAAGCTCTACTCCCAGTCCTACTGCCAGTTTCTGGAAGACACCTTCTTCAAGCAGTGGTACAGGAAGAAGTCTGCATCCTTCAAGAAAAACATGATTTTCATGCAGGACAATGCTCCATCACACGCGTCCAAGTACTCCACAGTGTCGCTGTCAAGAAAGGGTATAAAAGAAGAAAAAATAATGACATGGCCACCTTGTTCACCTGATCTGAACCCCTTTGAGAACCTGTGGTCCATCATCAAATGTGAGATTTACAAGGAGGGAAAACAGTACACCTCTCTCAACAGTGTCTGGGAGGCTGTGGTTGCTGCTGCACGCAATGTTGATGGTGAACAGATCAAAACACTGACAGAATCCATGGATGGCAGGCTTTTGAGTGTCCTTGCAAAGAAAGGTGGCTATATTGGTCGCTGATTTGTTTTTGTTTTGTTTTTGAATGTCAGAAATGTATATTTGTGAATGTGGAGATGTTATATTGGTTTCACTGGTAAAAATAAATAATTGAAATGGACGACTGTAATTCATTATTATCAGGATGTCCAAAAAACTCACTGAAAAGCCTTCAGCTAATCCAAAATGCTGCAGCAAGAGTACTGACAGGGACTAGAAAGAGAGAGCATATTTCTCCTGTTTTGGCTTCCCTTCATTGGCTTCCTGTTAAATCCAGAATTGAATTCAAACTCCTGCTCCTCACATACAAGGTCTTAAATAATCAGGCCCCATCTTATCTTAATGACCTTGTAGTACCATATCACCCTATTAGAGCACTTCGCTCTCGCTCTGCAGGCCTACTTGTTGTTCCTAGAGTATTTAAAAGTAGAATGGGAGGGAGAGCCTTCAGTTTTCAGGCCCCTCTTCTGTGGAACCAGCTTCCAGTTTGGATTCAGGAGACAGACACTATCTCTACTTTTAAGATTAACTTTCCTTTTTGCTAAAGTATATAGTTAGGGCTGGACCAGGTGACCCTGAATCCTCCCTTAGTTATGCTGCAATAGACATAGGCTGCCGGGGGATTCCCATGATGCATTGAGTTTTTCCTTTCCAGCCATCTTTCTTACTCACTATGTATTAACAGACCTCTCTGCATTGAATCATATCTGTTATTAACCTCTGTCTCTCTTCCACAGCATGTCTTTTATCCTGTCTTCCTTCTCTCACCCCAACCGGTCACAGCAGATGGCCACCCCAGCGTGGTTCTGCCAGAGGTTTCTTCCTGTTAAAAGGGAGTTTTTCCTTCCCACTGTTGCCAAAGTGCTTGCTCATAGGGGGTCATATGATTGTTGGGTTTTTCTCTGTATCTATGAAGCGCCTTGATGCGACTTATGTTGTGATTTGGCGCTATATAAATAAAATTGAATTGAAAAATGGGTATATATTTGTTTTTTGTTAAGTTGCCTAATAATTATGCACAGTAATAGTCACCTGCACACACAGATATCCCCCTAAAATAGCTAAAACTAAAAACAAACTAAAAACTACTTCCAAAAACATTCAGCTTTGATATTAATGAGTTTTTTGGGTTCATTGAGAACATGGTTGTTGTTCAATAATAAAATTATTCCTCAAAAATACAACTTGCCTAATAATTCTGCACTCCCTGTACAGCCAAAGTCATTAAGAACTCTCTTCAGCATAAAGAAGAACAAGAAGTACTGGAAGTGATCGTATGGCCCCCACAGAGCCCTGATATCAACATCATTGTAATGGAGGAGGTCACTGTAAGAGGGATGGACTTGACCTCCTGACTATGACTGATGTAGATGATAAGGTGCTGACTCTATGAATCCACAATCTCAACAGGGTTGTCCGATAAGAACAGATGGCGTATCCACAAAATCCACTGCCACTCAGGTATCTGTCGTTCACTCATTTATTTAGCAAGAATCCGAAGCACACATCCATAATGTGAGTGAGGGGATTTAACAGGCTGTAAAATGCTATATGCCGTGTGGTGAGTGATGGTGTGGTTTCTGTTGGAAAGAACATAAAAGTCTTCCATAATTATGTGAACAGAGTGAATTAAATGTGTAATACAACAATATAAACAATACTGGATAGTGGAACATTCAACCAAAATAAGGGAGTGTCAACAAATGCTAATTTTACTATTTACATAAATCCTAACTAGGCACTTTACATTAGAGCTAACATGAGAAATTAGTGACGGTCCCTTAATGACCGCACGGCAGAGGCTGCTTCGCAGTAAACGGCAGTAACAATCGGTAAACAAAGTGTGCGCCAAGGATTAAACAAGGGAGGATAATGGCCGCAGCAAAGAACAAACACGATAAAACACAGAAACTTACAGTCTCATGGACGCACACCGCTAACAGCATTAGAAGGAATGAAAATCCACACGGTGAGTAAAACTCTGCTGACTCTTCTCACCTGCAGCTCCGACCGAACTCTCTGCGTCGACGTGTGCGTAATGATGAGGTAGAATTGTGTCTTCTGATTGGGGAAGAGAATGGGTTGCCTCACCGCTCATTGGCTAAACGGCAGCAGTATGCTGATATCTTACTCCGCAGATGTGGCTCCGTTCGTGAGTTCTGTGAACTGGCTGGCCTTTTGTACAGCCGCCCCCAACTTTGCGGAGCAAAGGTGCACTTCACTTAGGAAGGTCAGGCAGTAGACTCCGGTGGAAGAGCTGGAAGTCTGATAAGTCGTGCCACTGATCGTGTATATGTCTTGTCTCCAACCTGTATCTGAATGGTTCGAACCCTGCCATCTGCTCTAGGGATTACTTGGCTGACCTTACCAACTGGCCATAGGGCACGAGGGAGCTGCTGGTCCACAATGAGAACGATAGTGCCAACAGTCAACTCATCTCTTTCCTGCTGCCATTTGTGCCGCATCTGGAGTGAAGGTAGATAATTCCGGATGTAGTGGATCCAGAATTGATCCGCCAAGGCTTGACATTGTCTCCACCTACGACGGCTCAGGAGTTCTGCTTCTGGGTAGACGACCTGTGGCATACCGGAATCAGGCCGCCCCATCAACAACATGTTGGGAGTGATCGGATCAACGTCTGCTAGGTCTGAGGAGACATAACCTAGCGGCTTAGAGTTGATGATGCTCTCTACCTCGCTGAGTATCGTCCTAAAGACTTCCTCTGTGACATGCTGCGAGCCGAGAATGGTATGCAGCGCAGACTTGATGGAACGAATCTCCCGTTCCCAGGAACCACCGAAATGTGGAGCCTGTGGAGGGTTGAAACGAAAATGAATCTGCTGGCTGGCCAACTGTGACTTCAGAGCTGGGCCGAGTGCGTTGAAAGCCCCCTGGAGTTCAGAGCTACCACCTCTGAAGTTGGTACCTTGATCCGACAGCAGTTCGAAGGGCTTCCCACGTCTCGAGATGAAACGACGCAGTCCCATCAGGAATGAGTCAGTGTCCATGCTGGCAAGCAGATCAAGGTAGACTGCGTGGGTCGTTAGGCATTTGAAGATGATCCCCCACCGTTTCTCTGTACGCCGCCCCATCTTGACAAGGTATGGGCCAAAGCAGTCCACCCCAGTTGAATAGAAGGCTGGGCGATGAAGTCTCAAACTGGATAATGGAAGGTCAGCCATCTTGGGAATGACCGGCTGGCTGCGCCACCTCCTGCATTCAGGACAGTTGTACTGTTGTACTGTTGACAGTTGTACTTGAGAACGGCAGCAAGCTGGGCTCCCACATGAGCAGCACAGAGCTCCAACCTCGGAATGGACTGTTGACGGACGGGAGCAACTCGAGATCGGGCGGCTAGGAAGGCTACCTGGATTCCCCCCATATGATCTTCTGTCCGAAGGTAGGCTACAGCTCCATATGCCTTCTCAGATGCATCGGAGAAGATGTGGATGCTCTGCTTGCAAAGGGATGGGTCTGTCTCTGGCTGCACGTAACAACGTGGCAGGGAGACATCAGGGAGCTGAATCAATTCACTTTCCCATGCATGCCACAGCTGCAGCAGGTCGATTGGCAGATTTGGATCATCCCAGTCTCTCCTTTTCCTCCAGAGATGCTGCACCAGGATTTTGGCCCGAGTGGTGTAAGGAATGAGAAGGCCAAGCGGATCATACTGCTTGGCCAGAACCCGATAGATGTTGCGCATTGTGGGCTCCACCAACTGCTCAGTGTGCCGAATCTGATATCTGAGCTCGTCAGACTGACAGTGCCATTGCAGGCCCAGAGTCCGCTCTGGTACATCAGTCCCATCGGGGGAAAACCACAGTTCACTGCTCTGTGAGACTGATCCAGGTGGCATATGACTGATGAGCTCTGGGTAGTTGGAAGCCCACTGTCGTAATTCGAAGCCACCGGTGAGCAGCAACTGCTGGATTTTGTTAACCAGTTGCTGGGCTTCGGGAAATGATGCGAAGCTCTGGAGGAGATTGTCAACATAGAAACATTTCTCCACTGTGTGACAGGTATCCTCGCTGGGGCTGCTGTGATCCAGAACGTGCCGCTGCAGAGCATAGGTGGCACAGCAGGGACTGCATGTCGTCCCGAAAGGCAACACTTGCCATTCGTAAACCTCTGGTTGCCTCGTGCGATCCATATCTCTCCAGAGGAACCGGAGGAAGGGCTTGTCCTGAGTCAAGAGGCGGACCTGATGAAACATCCCCTTGATGTCACTGCTCACTGCAATGGGATACTCCCGGAAGCGAAGTAACACACCCAGGAGCGTCGAGCCCAGGGTAGGACCAGGTAGGAGATGCTGATTCAGGCTGTTACCATTGTGCACGAAAGAACAGTTGAAGACAATGCGATCCTTGCCATTATGCTGAACCATGTGGTGTGGTATGTACCAGGTGCTACCATCCATCTCCATGTCTGCGATGGTCAGCTTACTCACATAGCTTGCATCCACCAGCTTCTGAATTTCCTGGTTATAGGTGGCTGCTTGTACAGGCGTCTTCAGGAGGCGCTTCTCCGTAGCTCGCAGGTGACCCAAGACAGAGTCCTTAGTGGAATGAAGCGGGACTGGTTCCTCTTTCCACAGCAACGGAGTGGCATACCGGTTGATACCATCCACCTCCACTCTAATGGTCTTCTCCTCTAGCATCTTGACAGCCATGGTATCCTGTTTTGAACGTGTGGCCACCTTCTCATTCTGGTATGGGAGAACATCCATCTGCCAGAGCTTGGCTACATTACTGAGAAGTTCAGCACTGGGAGTCAGGGTGCTTGTGAGTAGACACTGAGGAGTGGAGGCTTGATGTAGAAGAACCTTGGCTGGACCCTGCAGAGTCCAACCCAGCCGTGTCTTGAGTACAGCTGGTCCTCCCCGTGGACCCAGATGGACAGGCTCTATTGGAGTCAGGAGATGTGGGTAGTCAGAAGGATTGTGCGCTCTGACCCATCATCTAGGATGGCATATGTCTCTAGCTTCATTTTGCCATTATAGAGGCACACCCTGACCATTTTTCAGTAGCACACAACTGGTCCCCCAGGTTGGATCAACGTGGTACGTGACTGGTTGGACAGCTTCCTCCGACGGTCTGTCAGAGCTAGTGGATCGCGATGCATTAACCTCATGGAGTGTCTCCAAATGCACCTGATTGCATTGCTGGCATCTAGCTTTCAGGTAGCATTGCGCCTCTGGATGGTCCCTTCCACATCTCCAGCACCGCTTGCCTGTCTGAATCCAAGATAACTTCTGCTCTATATTGAGATTCTTGAAATCTGTGCACTGATTGAAATAGTGCTGAAGATTATTACAGAAGGGGCAGAATTTCTTTGGCTTCCCCAATTTGGAAACTGGACGTGTTGCCTGTTTTGGAGGCTCTGGACCTTTAGCAGGAGGGTCGTAGCCCAATAAGACGGTTGTGGTTGCCGCTGCAGATCTCTGCTTGGGTCTGGCACCCTTCCCACGATCCACACGTGGCTCTCGAGGTTGCTGAGGATGATGGAAATACACATCATCATCTTGGATGCGGACTTCATATTCAAGCCACTCTGCCAAATCTGCTAAGGTTGGGATGGGTGTCTGAAGAGGATTGATGAACCGCTTAAACTGCGCTCGAAGACTGTGTGGCAGTTTGGACAGCAGTCTGGTGACGTGTGACCCACACTCTAGTTCTGCTCTCCCCTCTTTCCCAAGCTGTTCTAACATTCCCACGAGAGCCCTCACTTTCAGGGCGAAAAGACGGAACGCTCGGCTGTCACCACTCCGTACCGGAGACTCTGACAACACGTCAGTGATCCGCTGCAGGGCAAGTTTGTGAGGTTGACCATACAGCTCTATCAGGGATGACATGGTCTGGCTGTATGGGTAGCGACTATTGCTGTAGGAATCGGCAATAAGGAGGGCGTCTTCCAACTTGAGGTGATCGACTAGCATCTGGTACTTGAAACGTTCAGTTGCATCGTGAGGCAGGATATTGTCAAGGGCCATTCGCAAACGAGCGAACTGGCTGGGGTCATCAGACGTGAAGTATGGAATGTGTGGTGTTGGTCCCCGGTACACGGTCTCTGTACTTGGTAGAGGTTCATGCTGACCATATTTCCTCCAGGCTTTGGAATCAGTTGGTGGCCAGCGAGGCGGGTCCCCAGTCATCTCCCGGAAGCTTTCTGGTTGTTGGCGCTGAAAGTTGTATGGCTCTGCATATTCAGGGGTGACCTGCCTCTTCACACATGCTCCAGGCCCATACTCGTCCTTCACGTTAATTTTCCCGACCTGTTCAGTCACAGGAAGTTGACTGTACTGATAAGGTGACGTACATCTGAAAGGACCTGAGGCTGCTGCACTAGCAGGAATTTCTGATACCGGAGGTGGTGGAACAGGGAATGGCTCAGCACTCTGAGGATCAAGTGGAAGTGATGCCTCTGGCCAAGGTAAATCCTGTATGTCATCCTCTGGTATGTGAAAGGAACGTACCGTGTGTGGGTAGTGTCTGGAGGCATGGTCAGGATGAGGAGACTGAGGCATGGAATCAGTCCACAAGGACTGCCTCTGGTCCTGGGTACTGGGGCCTAATGCAGAAGGTTGGGGAGCTGATAACGTCTGGAGGGCTGAGGACCGGAGAGAGAGGGCACCAAGCAGAGTCTGAACCTCTCGTCTGAGCTGATTATTATCTTCCTGCATTTCTCTCAGTGCTGATAATACCACGTCTGAGGTGCCATGCTGAGAAGTCTGGTCAGCTGGAGTGGCTGAGGTGTTGGGATGTGCCCCATGGTCATCAGGGGACTGGTTGTGCGACACATGCACCTGTGGTAGTGATCTCCTCGGCAACTGCACCAAGAAGTCATCGAGGTAACGAGGCCGATGACCATCGCGACGAGGACGAGGAGTGGATGAGAAAGCCATCTTGCCTGCGAAACTGTAACTCCGGCTCGAAGGACCATGTAATGGAGGAGGTCACTGTAAGAGGGATGGACTTGACCTCCTGACTATGACTGATGTAGATGATAAGGTGCTGACTCTATGAATCCACAATCTCAACAGGGTTGTCCGATAAGAACAGATGGCGTATCCACAAAATCCACTGCCACTCAGGTATCTGTCGTTCACTCATTTATTTAGCAAGAATCCGAAGCACACATCCATAATGTGAGTGAGGGGATTTAACAGGCTGAAAAAGTGCTATATGCCGTGTGGTGAGTGATGGTGTGGTTTCTGTTGGAAAGAACATAAAAGTCTTCCATAATTATGTGAACAGAGTGAATTAAATGTGTAATACAACAATACAAACAATACTGGATAGTGGAACATTCAACCAAAATAAGGGAGTGTCAACAAATGCTAATTTTACTATTTACATAAATCCTAACTAGGCACTTTACATTAGAGCTAACATGAGAAATTAGTGACGGTCCCTTAATGACCGCACGGCAGAGGCTGCTTCGCAGTAAACGGCAGTAACAATCGGTAAACAAAGTGTGCGCCAAGGATTAAACAAGGGAGGATAATGGCCGCAGCAAAGAACAAACACGATAAAACACAGAAACTTACAGTCTCATGGATGCACACTGCTAACAGCATTAGGAATGAAAATCCACACGGTGAGTAAAACTCTGCTGACTCTTCTCACCTGCAGCTCCGACCGAACTCTCTGCGTCGACGTGTGCGTAATGATGAGGTAGAATTGTGTCTTCTGATTGGGGAAGAGAATGGGTTGCCTCACCGCTCATTGGCTAAATGGCAGCAGTATGCTGATATCTTACTCCGCAGATGTGGCTCCGTTCGTGAGTTCTGCGAACTGGCTGGCCTTTTGTACAATCATCAAGTGTGTCTGGGATTACATGAAGAGACAGAAGCATGTGAGGAAGCCTACATCCACAAAAGATCTGTGGTTAGTTCTCCAAGATGTTTGGAACAACCTACCAGCCGAGTTCCTTCAAAAACTGTGTGTAAGTGTACCTAGAAGAAGGCAAAGGGTGGTCATACCAAATATTGATTTGATTTCGGTTTCTCTTTCGTTCATTCACTGGATTTTGTTGATTGATGAAAATAAATGTTTAACCATTTTTAAAAGCATTCTTTGTTTACAGCATTTTTCCTATCTGTCTAAAACTTTTGCACAGCACTGTATATAATGATAAGAGAACAGATGTGTCTTTCAAAGGTTCACAGCCTGAGCACAGATATATGGATGGAAAATTTGGGTTCATCAAATTTGTAGTGGTATGTTGTTCACTAGTCTTCTTCTCTCCTCAGACGTGTGTGGAAAGTTGCTCTGCTTGGTCATGACTGAAGATGAGTTCAGTCCTTAGATTGGATACTAGTACTGAAATTCATGTGAATGTAATCATAATTATGAGTATTTTTCCACATCACTACAGGCTGTATGTACACAATTTAAAGCTTTAGTAAACCAATAAACCAAGTACAGAATTAGTTTAATTTGTCATAACTTTGCTGTCTTCTGAATGACTTAATAATTTAATTTGATAAAGATTTCGATGAAGTATTCTGTATTTTATATAGGTTAAAAAAATAAAATAAAAATATCCCTCTTGTCCTGTGGGCGCACTTTGTTCTTTAAGCTCCGGTCCTCTACCAGAGGCCTGCGAGCTTGAGGGTTCTACGCAGTATCTTTGATTTTCCTAAGACTGCTGTCCTCTCTCATACTCAACACAGATGTTCCTGTACACTATAGTGTTCCATGTATGCCCTGCCTGCCAGCATCTTGCACCCTACCCATATGTGCTGGATTGTCTGAGAGCAATCTTTGCACAGCCTGCAAATGTGCAGACTGTGCACAGCCGGTGCAGCCAGTGCTACATCCCATGCAGGTGTCTGTCCTTCCATGATGGTTCCTTTCCTTGCTCCTCTTCCTTCTAGGGTTTCCTTGCCTGAGGTATTCACTTGGCACATGATTAGTAGTGGCCTTCCTAACTCATGGATGCTTGTTGTTTCATCCTGGATAGTGGTTCTGACCCTTACTAGTTCTCAGTCTCCAGTCTCAGCCAGTCTCTTGTGGTTGCGGCTCTTCTAGTGGCCTCTTCATGGTTCGCATTTGCCTGTGGGATACTGAGGTACTTGTAGCTATCTTCCTCCTGGTAGTGCAATCCCCTCAGTTCTGACTTTCCCTGTCTTTGTTGCCATCCAACTACACTTCTCCAGTACGAATGACATTCTAATATCATTACTGTGGATCATAGTGGTATGGATCAGTCCAAGATTTTAATGTACATGACCCCTCCATGTAGTGAAGTCATCTAATACCCTCAGCACGTTTCCACCGACATGCTTGACTGGTGTTCTTTGGGTCATATTGACCATTTAAACACTCCATTTGCTGTCCTGTTTCAGCCAGGACATCCTGTATAATGAGCAAAATTGGTCTGCCCCTTATTCTAACTTAAATGTCATGTATATTGACCATTACCTGCAATGTCACATACACTCCATATTTACACTATGCCCAGCTGGTTGAGTCTCCCAGAGTCTCCCTTATTTGATAGTTGAAAGGTTACCAACCCTACTATGGTCCCAACTGCCTTCAGTTCTTCAACATGCTCTTAGGGCTGATTCTAGATCTTTCTCATGATGATCCTGTGATTTTCTTTTTGGTTTTGTTTTCATCATATTATCTTATTATATTTTCACCCTACATAATCTGATCTGAGTTTAATATAATCTCATTAAGTTCATGAAAATACATTATTTATTAGCATATGGCTGAAATGCTAATTTGTGAAATTTTGTTTCTATCTACACATTTTCCCATCTTAATGGAGGAAGCCTTGCAAAGCTTTGTAGCTCTCTTTTCAGTATGTCAGAAAACAAATGGAAGCTTTTGTATTTTGCACAACTCTGTTGCTTGTGAAGCTCGCACACAAGAATTTCACTCACATGTGCTGTACCAATGTACCTGCACATGTGATGTGACAATAAAAGTGATTTGATTTGATTTGATTTGGTGTCAAACAGCAGGTACAGCGACATCTGGTGGCTCCCACATCTTAGAGCAAACCTGCAACAGTTGAATCAAAGTGTCAAGACATTAAATTATATATATAGTTTAAAGTCTTGACACTTTGGACTTCAGCAGGTACATCCATTCAAAATACAAATGTAATCATAGTGCTGCCTTATACTTTAACTTTCTATTCGAGAAAAAGGGTAATTGGTTATGCTACACTGAATAAAAATAATTATCAAATAAATTGTATGAATAAACTGAAATGATTGGAGAATTGTATACATTACTTTTGTTTTTATAGCTTGGCATCAGGAGAAAATTGTATAGTTATAATTATGTATAGTATTATATTTCATATATAATATATTTCGTTCTTCTATGTGTTATTTTACCAACCTATGGCAGAGAGTGCCAGCAGAACCAGGCTCAGGATATATAGGCAGTATAGAGATCATGAACAACAGGCAGAACAAAATGAAAAGTACTGTAGACACTCAGTAAGAAAAATGAAATGAAAGAGTGGCAATTAAATGGGACAACGCAGTTTAAAGTAAGTCCAAAGCAGGAAAGTGATGTGATGGACAGAGAGTTTATAGCTGTTGCTAACTTGTCAAACCCTAAGAACCAAAAGTAAGCCTGCTGACTGAGAGAAAGTAAGTTCTGTGTTAGGATGATCTGGTACTATGGGACCTGATTATTAAAGATTTTATATGTGAAAAGAATTTTATATGCAATTAGGGACTTGATGGGGTCGCAGTAAAGAGAAGCTAATATGGGAGAAATGATCTCTTTCTCTCTGTTTCACCTGTCAGTATTCTCATCGCAGCACTGGATCAGAGGAACGCTTTTCAAGGAGCTTTTAGAGCAACCTGACAATAATGAATTACAATAGTCCAGGCTAGAATTAATAAATGTATGGATTAGCTTTTCAACATTGCTCTCAGACAGGATGTTTCTAATTTTAGTGATGTGGTGCAGCTCAAAGAAAGACGTCCTGCATATTTATTTAATGTGCACGCTGAAGAACCTGTCCTTTCCGTCAAGGGTAAAGGCCATTCAGAACATCATGTTTCTAAGCCCTTTAGGGTAGAGTACAGTAACTGCAGTTTTGTGTTTTTGTGTGTTCAAGACATACCTGTAGTTTCATTGATTTGTGCCATATGGATAAAAATGAAAATGTATATTATGTATTCTAATAACATTTCTTACAAGAAGCATGTGTATTAAGTGATTGTCCAGGTACAGAAACCTGTGGAACTCATACAATAATTTATATGTGAAGAAGTCCCTCTCATTATATGAATGCTGTACTGACGGTTAGCAGTAATAAGTAGAGTACTGCCATGAAATGAACAAGATTTGGGCTTGAAAGCAGAAACCAAGAATAAATGTTCAACAGATGTTTTTACACACAGGCAATAAACACTGAACTGCAACAAGAGAACTGTTTGAATGTCTTCTTTCTGGGCAAGCAGATGGACAGCTTTCCTTCTCACGTCTCTTCCTCTCCTTAACTCTTTCTCAGCAGGTTTCCTTTTCTTGCAGACAGGTGTATCTCTGCAGACCCATGATGTCTGGAAGCATCTGTGCAGAACATATTCAGGTTAGTCAAAAAAACAACAACAAAAAAAAAAACATACTACACGAGGAGCCAAATAACACCACCACAGTCAGTGAAACAATCTGGCAGCAGCTGAGGGAACTCTTTAGCCTTAGGTAGTGGGTGAGTAATCATCAGATTGCACACAGGTGAGTGATTATTGAACCGCTTCCAGGTACGCAGGCAGGAGAAGTGCACGAGCCGGGACAAGGCTCCAATTCCAAAACGCACAAGCAGAATTATAAACACACACACACATAGACAACGGAAAGAAAAAGAAGACCATGACAAGTCCACAATCAGAGGCCATAAAAAGAAATAGATGAAGTGTGGGGGACCAGAATGAGATATGTGAAAGACTTCACGGGGCAATCGTGGCTCAAGAGTTGGCAGGTCGTCTTGTAATCGGAAGGTTGCCGGTTCGAGCCCTGGCTCAGACAGTCTCGGTCATTGTGTCCTTGGGCAAGACACTTCACCCGTTGCCTACTGGTGGTGGTCAGAGGGCTGGGCAGCCTCGCCTCTGTCAGTGCGCCCCAGGGTGGCTACAATGTAGCTTGCCATCACCAGTGTGTGAATGAGTGGATGACTGGATGTGTAAAGTGCTTTATACAAATACAGGCCATTTACCATTGATATATTTAAATGTACTTGGCAGCATTTTATGGAGTCGTCGTGCTAGTGACTCTGTTACTTTGTTATTGCTGGACATATCTAGAAAGAAGAGAGGAGCTCGACTGTTTACAGATCTGCAGGCTTTGTGTTAAGAAAACACAAAGAAATTAAACTCTTGCAGCTGAGTGAGACGTTAACAAGTAAGTAAAACATTTAGCTACAGACATTTTCTTACTTCCTTCAACTTTGTCATTTACTCAATAAATTAATGAATTAATTAAAAAATTAAGCCATGCACTGACATGCATTTGGACTTACTTTTACATTGCCCACTTGCACTTCACTATAATTGCAACAGATGGCACCCTAATACAAGATCATGTGCTGTGATGGAGTACTGCACAATGACATGGAGGCACGGATGAAAGAGCTCTGTGTTAAAGATATCTTTGGTGATGCGTTATGCATAGTTATAATGATATTGTTACAAGATATAGCAAAAACACAGATAAAGATAGAAGTTGGTCTTCTTCTTCTACAGTGGTGTTTTACTGCTGTGTGAGGCCGACACACACGCAGCCTTACAAAGATTCAGACGCAAAATTCACAAACCCTCTGCTGCCCTCCATGAAAACTCCTCTCATTCCTCAAGAGGCATCCCCTATCTGTGTACAAGTCTATTTCCTTCCACTCACATGTCCTCACTTCAGTAGTTACACTGCACCTTTTGCACTCACTCTGCCAGTGTTAGCACACAAGCACACATGCTAGTGGCGCACACACGCACAAACACACACAGCTTGTCAACTCCCCGCTGCTGCTAACAGATGACAGGAGGCCTCAGGATGAAGAAAGACAGTCAGTGTTGTGCTGTGGAAGCACGGGGCAAAAATACATGTTTGTTTAGACAGCATCCAGATGTGCTATGTGTGTTCTGAGCATAAAGTGCAGCCAGAAGATGTTGAAAGGAAGGATGAACCGGGTGCACTGGTAATCCAGTTGCTATGAAAATTATAAGCCATGCCTAAACATGAAGCAATGCACTTTTGTTTCTCCGGGTTTCTCTTTGTGGGTTTATTTTATAACGCTATGCTAATTCAAATGCAACTTCCTTGAAGGCTTTATTCTGGCCTTAACACCAGTCACTGTATGCAACAGTCTTTGTCTGCTCCCTCCTCTAAAGCATGATCTCACAGACCTCTGTCTTGGCCTAGTTTTATATGAATGTGAAATCTTGAGGGTAGATGCACCCCCCCCCCCCCCCTCCCGGTGAATAACGGAGCTTTTTATGGACAGAGAATGAAGGCTTCAATAGTTAAGGCAACATCTGGCTCTGGAGAAGCCAGAAGCCTGAATAAAGAAAATGCAACGAATGACTGTTAATGTGGGTGATTCTGTTGTGCAGGAGCAATATTGTGCTTTCTTATGTGGAGATATATGGCAGTGATAATTTGTTACGTCTCTTAGGATGATCACTACATGTGCGATTAGAGGAAGAGAGTTATTTAGTTTGCCAGATGTTTTATGGTAGTCTGGTGCATTCGCAGACATTTCATCACCATCTTGATGAAATGCCTTTTTTTTCATAATTTATAGTTCCCTAAAGCTAAAATAGATTTCTTTCAGAGACACTAATCAAACTTTGCTTCAGTTCTTACTGAAATAGTTCATTATGTGCCTTTTATCAGTTGTTATGAAGCAGCAACTCCTGGCTCTGAAAAACGCAGCAGTTCCCTGGAGTTCACTTGAGGCTGGCTCCCAAAGCGAGTCAGTCCCCATAGACTCCCTGCTAAAATGCCCAAGTTAAAAGTATTAAAATCATGTTTTTTTAAATCCTGTTTTTTCCATTACCCCATTTGCATACTGCTGAGGCTAGCGAAGTAGTCGCTGATGGCTTGCTATGTGGTTCAAACCCTCCAAGATGTTTATAATACAGTTCTGTAAAATCGATATTTTATTGATCGGTTATTTAGCAATAATTAGCACATATTTCAATCTGTGTGTTATATCCTTACCATTTACAGATGCTAACCGACTGTGCTTAGTATTCCACCCTTTCCAACACTTCTGTCTCAATGAATAAATGAATAAATCAACATCACAGTTTTTGATGGCTGCTTAAAGGCTAATGCTGAAGTTTTAAAAAAGGAAACAGTCTAGAAACCAGTGGGTGACAGCAAGGTTGTTGTGTCCATCTTTTAGGTACAGTTTATAGTTGTTCTCACTCCCATGTATGTGTCACTACTTGGCCTTACCAATTGCCTGATAACACTCAAACGGGTTAAAATGCTAGAGTTCACATTTCTAGCTGGTTAGTCAGATAGAACAGACCAAAAAACAGCAGATTAACAGACAAAAACTAACAAAACAATAAATAATAAAACCAACAAACAAACATCAATCTACTACAAGCTTTTCAAATATGCATAGCTAGTATTGCCATGCATGCATTTGAGAGATGTATCTTATATAGCGCTTTTCTTTTTAAACAGCATGCCTCTTTCACCCAAACACTTGTTGTTCTACGTTTAA
Organism: Maylandia zebra; assembly: GCF_041146795.1. Taxonomy (NCBI): domain Eukaryota; kingdom Metazoa; phylum Chordata; class Actinopteri; order Cichliformes; family Cichlidae; genus Maylandia; species Maylandia zebra. The sequence continues at coordinate 13,831,873 of NC_135186.1, forward strand.
CTGATTTCTATCTAACATTCACACACAGTACCGTGAACGCATCGGCAGTAACTAAGGGTTCAGTATCTTGCCCAAGGATACGTGGACACGGAGACCCTGGCAGTAGGCTAAGGGGTCGAACCAACAACCTCCCCGTTAGTAGATGACCTGCTCTGCCTCCTGAAACACCCCAAGAGCACAAAAACGGGGGGGATGCTATGTAACATGAAAAAAAGTCTGTATTTCATATTTAGATTTTGCAAATTAGCCCGTTCATGATAGAACTGGAATGGTTTGAATCCGTGGGTGACACCATCGTGGTGGTCACTGTGGGTCCGGAATATTTGTTGGTGTGATTTCAAATTTAAGGTGAAGAAAGGCTGAGACGCGCTCTGATGCAAATCCGCCCCCCACGCCTCTCCACCCCTTATGCTGCTGCTGAGCCCGCTTACGTGAACGCGCTCCAGCGCTGTCATCAGTACAACATCAGCATCTTTCGGGGGGCGCGCAGAGAGAGAGGGAGAGCGAGAGAGAGAGACGGGAGGAGGAGGAGGAGGACGGAGAAAGCGAGAGAGAGAGAGGTCTGAGACACACTGGATAAAGGCGACAAAAAGCACGATGATAATGGAGTCGAGGCGGTGGAGGATGTCGGATTTACGAGAAAGGACTGTTGAAATTTGACAGAGGGCTCGTGTTAAAGGCTGGTCTCCATCTTTTTTTTTTTTTTTTTTTTTTGGTTTTCCCTTTTTCGTTTCACCGCGTTTGATTTTTTTTTGCCCCCCTCCCTCCCCCCACATGCTGCGTGGACAGTAGAGGCGAGCAGAGGAAGGGGAGCACCCCGCGGATCCCTGGGAAGCTAAAAACGGGGGTCCACCGCTGGCGCTACAGGCATCTCATCTCACGGATGGTAATAAAAGGACATCATGATGAAGACAGCTCTGGACTGATGGATGAGGATGGAAAAGCAGCTTTAACCCCCTCCACCCAGCGACTGTGAAATAAAGGGGGGGAAATCCTATTGTGATTTTTTTAATTGTTAATCATTTATAGTGTAGCCCTGAGGAAACGAGCCTTAGACAGCAATGTTGAATCACTGGTGTTAGTAAATTATTCATTAGGAGTATAGGTAGGCTATGATTTTTGTATTGCTTCAATGTAGCATTCCCATTATTCTTTCCCCCCCACTATGTGTAGTCTTGTAAGATCACACACATATGTGCAGGTCTGGTTTTATCGTGTGCTTATGTAGGCCCTTTTAACAGCCAAGAAACAGCCAAAGCGAGGGAAACATTAGCTTTCGTGTAGAAGAGAAGAGATTATCTGAATAGTGAGGTGTGTCGAGCTGTGCGGGGGCTTTTACATCTTTTACATCTTTTTAAAATATATATATATATATATGAGAGTGTAAAGAAGAAGCGGGACGGGGGTGTAAAAAATATCTAAGAAGAAGGAGAGGGGAGAAAAAAAACGACCAAACATGTTGCCTTCCCAAGAAGCCTCCAAGATCTACCATGACAATTATATGCGCAACTCCCGAGCCATCGGGGTGCTGTGGGCCATCTTCACCATCTGCTTCGCCATCGTCAATGTGGTGGTGTTCATCCAGCCCTACTGGATCGGCGACAGCGTCAACACGCCGCAGGCCGGCTACTTCGGCCTCTTCCACTACTGCGTGGGTACCGGGCCGTCGCCCAGCCGGGAGCTCACCTGCGTGGGCAGCTTCTCCGACTTCAGCTCCATCCCGTCCGGAGCCTTCAAGGCGGCCTCAGTGTTCGTGCTGCTGTCCATGGTGCTGATCCTCAGCTGCATCGCCTGCATGGCACTCTTCTTCTTCTGCAACACCTCCACCGTTTACAAGACCTGCGCCTGGATGCAGCTGCTGTGCGGTAGGCATCCCCCCAATGTTTGTGCCATGTGTCGCTTAGAATGGAAAGTGTGTTTGGAGTCGCGGGGAACCAAAGAAACGTAATCAGGTGAAAAACACCCCCAAACCAATCTGGCATTTCTGCTTCATTTGCAGCAACCACTGGTGTTGGTGTTGCTGTGTTCAAGGATGGATTCACCAAGGCTCTGGTCTTTAAAATAATAATGATAATGTTCACGTAAAAATGGATAGCCACTTAAAATCCGCTGGGCTCTCTTAGATAACGGAAGGTATCGTAACAATGCAACCTTATAGGAAAATGTTCAAAACGATTACAAAACAAGGGAGACGTGTGAGGTCAGAGTGCTGAGAGTCAGCGGCTCAAGCCTCCGTAGACTCGGGAAAATCTCCTGACTTCTCGAATGAGAAAGGTGAAAGGTGTAGTCCTTAGGGGTGTATAGGCTATGACTCATTTTGCATCTTATTAGAGGTGAAATACAGATTTTATTCCAATATATTTATTTGTTTATTTTTAAACTCCTGCAATGACAGCCGGGAGACAGTAGGAATACATTTTAGCGAAGCGCACTGGAAGCAATAAGGCAGGCAGCTGGAGCTCCCCAGAACGTAAGCATTGATATTCTGAGGATACACCACAGCATCTGTAAGGAAAGCGGCAGGATCACTGCTTTATGCCGATGTAATGCAAATGCCATTCATTCACTCACTCCACCCGTTTGTAGAGGATATGATGAGGTCGGGTGTGATATGTGCGATGCGACGGAGATGTGAATTGCTGTGACTGAGGGCTTATAACGGGCCCTGTTGCTATTTTCAGGGATGATACCCGGTCGATTGGATTACTGTGTTCAGGGGAGAGATGCTTTGTCCCTTCTTTGTGGTTAGATTGTTAGATTACACTTAGAAATGATTAGGGACAAATGGTGGCTTTTCCAAACACATGGACACACTGAGTTCCTGCTGTCTTCTTGGGATGTGGAAGAACAGACGTAGCTTCGACGGTTCAGTTTAGATCTGTGTGGCTGCCACAACTGTAGATGCTTACTGAGATGGTGCTGTAGTAGAAACAAGGGATTTTTTTTTCTTTTTTTGGAATCGCTTAAATATCACCCGTCACTGGAAGGAAGATCAGGATGTCTGCGATTACCAGAGGTTCATCTCCAGGCATTACTGCATGTTTCCTGACATTTAATGGCATTAGCCATTAGCCTATGGAAGGATTTTTAAATGAGCAAACAACAAAAGATGCACGATTACAAGAGACCAGTGGCAATCTAAATTAAATACTTATTTGAGAAGCTGGAATAAAAAATAAATCAAAATAAAATAAAGGAATAAAAGAAACCACAGCCTCTTATCTAACGTGAATTTGTTACTATTTGTGGTGTTTTAGCGAACATAACACAGACCCTTCATTGTGTTTTGGGTCACATTTTTGTTCCCATTTGTTGTGTTTTGGCTAACAATATACACTTAGAAATTTTGTATTCTGTGTTGTTTCTTTTGTTTGTGACTGTTGTGTAAGAAAAACTGTCAGCACATTTATGATGAGATGACCACGTTAGCAAGATTGGAGCAATGAGTAAAGTGAGCTCGGTGCAGTGCATCTCAGAGGGTGCTAAAAAAAAAAAAGAAGAAAAATTCATGATCCGTCTCATATAAGCAGTTCTCCTAGCGAGCCTCCAGTGTATATCTGATTTCTTTATAAGCTGATCAATGTGATAAATAGGCCAGGCAGAATAGCGTGGGAGTCAGTTTTCTGTACAGAAACAGTCAGCATACTGAATGAGAGGGAGGGAGGATGACGGGGAAGCAGAGAGAAAGAGATCAGCACTTTTTTTCCTCCTGTATTGTTCTTTTCCTCATCCTCATCTGCCCACTCTGTCCTCTGTTGTGCTGAGTGTGTCGAAATCAGCAGGAATCAGACACAACAGCAGAGGTACAGATTTTGCTTTCTTTATCAAAACCCGTATGGCTTAATAGAAATTGAACCTCGGTTTTCCCACACACAATTAATCAAGCACAACAACAGCAAGGAGCTTTTTATGAGGAAAGATTCTAATGTTTTACATAAGAATGTGGGTAAAAGGAAATCTGCCTTTCTTAGTTGTTGTCTTGTAAAATTTTAATCACGGATCAGTGAACACTGTTGTTCAGTCAGAGCTGCTGGTGTCTCATGTACATGTGGTCTGGTGACACACATGTGGTGCTAGGGTGGCCTTACTCTTAAGTCATGACATTTTAAAACAAACCACAACCTTTTCCTGAATTTAAGCTCTATGAACAAAAGTGCTGGGCCACACACACCTACAGGAGGTGCTAAGCTGTGAAGCTCCTGGTGCACAGGTTTTGTGCTGATGTTAATGCCAGAGGATGTTTGGAAGTCTGCAGTTATTGAGTCAGCAGAGCTTTCGTGGCTAATATGAATAATGTAACTCAGCAGTCTGCAACCCTGCTCTGTAACTTCACGTGGTTGGCTCATTCATGGCTCACTTGCTATGGTTTCCACTTTGTAATAATACAAGAAACCTCATAAACTTGCTCGTTGCAATAGTGGTATCTAATTCCAATGAGCTTGTTAGAACGACTTGTTCTTTCACACTTTTGTAGAAGCAGACAACATGAATAGGTACTTGATTTTACTGAAAACACCTCAATTGAAAGATCAAGGAGTGTAATACATCTAATACAGTTTATGTGCTCTTCAGATACAACTTTATAATAGCAAGTCAGTTCATTTTAATCCAACAGGGTGCCTATTTTCTAAACATTTGCATAGTTTCATCAGTATCAGTTACAGATTTATCATCCAAATACTGTTAATAGATGGATTAAAGACCAGCTGCTAACCAATTAGCAAACACTAATACTCAGTTCTTTGTGGTTTTGATTTAACATGGTGCTGGAAATATTCTTTAGAGATTTTAGTCCATAGTCATGTGATAGCATCATACAGTCAAAGGAGCTTGCAAAGAAAAGCGTCTGGACTTCTTTAAGTTGCTTGAAGACGTTTCACCTCTCATCCTAGAAGCTTCTTCAGTTCTAAGGTCAAATGGTGGGGAGTCCCAGATTTAAACCTAGTGGGAGTGACCCCCCACAGAGGGACAAAAGGACCCCCTGATGGTCCTCTAATCGCCTGAGCCAAGGTGCGAAACTTGGTGTGGGTCCCAATCTCCAGACGCTTTTCTTTGCAAGCTCCTTTGACTGGATGACCTGGATGACTGAGAACCTTCACAGACATAGCATCATACAGTTACTGTAGATTTGTCGGTTGATGTGAATCTCCTCTCAGTTATTGTTCTCAGCTGACAGCAGCTGCACCCAGTTGGTCATCTGCTGCTGTAGCCCATCTGCATCAAGGTTTAACATGTTATCCATTTAGAGATGCTCTTCTGCATACTTGGTTGTAGCTACTAGTTATTTGAGTTCCTGTTGCCTTCAGCTTGAAGCAGTCTGGCCATTCTTGTGTGATTTCTGACTCCAACAGTGCATTTTTGCCTACAAACTGTCGCTCTCTGTATATTTTACCTTTTAGACCATTTTCTGTAAAACTCTAGAAATGGTTGAGTGAGAAAATCTCTGCAGATGAGCAGTTTTGCAGTTCTCAGACCACGTGTCTGGTCCCAACAAACATGGCACATTAAACCCACTTTAAACATTCTTCATTCTGGTGCTCAATTTGAACTTCAGCGAGTCATCAGCATGTCTGAATGCATTGAGTCGCTACCATGTGATTGTCTAAATAGAAATTTGCATTAATAAACAGTTGAACACGTGTATCCGATACAGTGGCTGATGAGTGTACGCTTAGTGGTTCCTTTTACAGTTCAGAAGTTGTGTTCTGTGGCTGTTACGTTATGAACGGGGGATTGTAAAAAAAAAATAGGTTTGTGGAGCTATTAAGAAAATCTGAATGAGAGGCAGATATAAATGTTTTTATTAGAGATGATTGGGTAAATACATTTTATAAACTGAAATGAGACTGGTTGATTTTCCTAAAAACACCTCAAACTATGTTTCTTAACTCTGTGAGATATAAGTTATCATTGTTGATGACCCTAATCTTAACCCTACCAAACCCTTGTTTTAGAGAGAGGCAAAAAACACTTAGGAAAAAGTGTAAAGTTTTTAATGCTTCAGAATTTTTGCTTTCTTTGTCTCCTGATTGCAAGACATGGCCGCATGATTTAAAAATTAAATATTCCCATTTAATAGGGTTTGGGTTTGTAATATCACCAGTGGCATTTCTAAAAAACGACCTAAAAAAGCAGAAGTATAAATTAACAAAAAAATTGCATTACAGAGGCAAAGTACTACAAAATTCACATTTCTATAGCATTCGCTCTAAGTTACCTGAAACAGGTAGGCCACCTCCTCCAGGAGGTCCATAACCCATCAGGAGGACCAGTGTCTGCCCCTTCGTGCAAGGTGGAACAGGCTGAGCACTGCCAAAGCTACAAAATGACCTCAAGGAGGACACTCGTGTCAATGTCACTGACCAAACAATCTGAAACAGATTTTATGAGGCTGGCCTGAGGACCCCACATCCTCTAGTGGGCCCTATTCACAGGCCCATGAAATCCTTGGACTCATTGTCAGATCCTCCCCTGGTTCCTGGTGGTGCACAACAGTGCACTTCATCATTTGGCAAGAGTATGCAGACAGTTCCTGGAGGATGAAGGAATGAAGGAACTGATACCACTGACTGGTCCCCATACACACCTGACCTAAATCCAACAGAATACTTCTGGGACATTATGTTTCGCTCCATCTGACACCACCGGGTTGAACTTCAGACTGTCCAGGAGCTCAGTGATGCCCTGGTCCAGATCTGGAGATCAGATCCTCAGGACTCCATCTATTGTCTCATGTTGTCAACATAAGTCACTTTCAGAAAATCACTTTAATGTTTGGGGTGTCTTTGAATTCAGCCCTCTGTATGTTGACCATTTTCATTTCCATCAAATGATGCGGCATCCTTTTTTCCCCTAACACATTACCCAGTTCATATCAGTATATAGATGCAGCATGATTTTTCCCTAGTTGACATCCAATGTGTTTTCAAAGTGTTCCTTTAATTTTTTGAGCAGTGTACATAAGAATTAAGCAGTATGAGGAATCAAGTGCATCAAATCAATGTAGCAGTCCTGAGTCTACTGAAACAACAGATAAACGCCCCTTCATGTCCACCATCCAATGCCCTCAGGCGTCCTGATGATTTAGAAATCTTTGTTGAACAAAATTAACAAAAACTGAAGATTTGCTACATAAAGGTTCTTTTTTATGGCGAAAGGGTTGTATGTCCCTCTCTAAAGATCCAAATACATTACTTTTGTAAGTCGTATAAAAAAAGGATGGAAGATTAGATCCAGAATTTATTGCTTACCATATAAGATAGCTAATCTTATATGGTAAAATTATAAAATATGGTTATATATAGTTATAAAATGTCAGTTTTATTTCCTCTTTGATATTCTGCTTTTAATTTGTGAGCACAGATCAAAGTTACTGAGTGGGTTTTTTTTATCTTTTCTGTGGACTCATATGATTTGTGGCGAATGTAAGTCATCTAGAAGGCATCTAGAATGCCACTCACCACCTTGAAAATGATCATTTAATCATCCCCTCTGCCCTGCTGGTTGCAGCAGCAGGTCTGCTGGCACAGAACAGTGACAGACTGTACCACAGTAAATACAGTAAGAGCCAATCTGAACCGCTGGTGGCTCAGATTGGCCTAAATGAACCAAAAGGTATCAGTTTGAGCCAGAATATTGCTGGTCACTTAGAGTGTGCTATAGGAACAAGAAGATTAAATAGAAACATCTCCTCGTGTTTCCATCAGCTGAAACTGCAGACACATTCACACATCTACACAGGTCAGCGATTTTCTCACTGCGGTTTTGTCCTATATTCTGGGTAAGTGTTTAGTCCAGTCAGGAAACTAGTGGGACCTACTGGTTAAGTATTGGTAAAACTGAAGATAAAAGGAGAAACTGGAACATGGTTCAAAACACTGAGATGTGGGAGTCTTGGCAGAGCACGCTGACACAGTGTGTACTGGCACCTATAAGCTAAAAATAGGCCAGAGTTGTCTTTTACGTACACTCAACTGGAATCACAAAATCCTGCTGTGCTAAAACAGGGGCCTGGATCGCGAAGCAAAACTATGTCACAGTAGCTTGTTATTCAGTTATCTTTGGGCTTAATTCTGTATTACAAAGCTTGCCCACTTAATTATGTTATATTGTGTATGTAATCATGCATATTAACTATCCTGACTATATCAAGTATGTCCACATCCTGCTGATGGTCTTGTATGCTTCAAGAGATGGCCGAACAACAAAACCCTCATCCACTGCAAAGCTCATCAATGTTAGCATGAAAAGCATTTAGGCTAGTGGTTGATCAGCCGAATGCAAAGTATTGAAAACGTGCTCCATAGCTGTATGAGAACAATTCCAAGAACTTTAAGTATTTACAGAAATGTGACTGTATTTTTTTTTCTTAAAGAACTTTAGCTTACTCTATGGCCTAATCTACAATACAGTGTGTGATACTATCATGTGAGTATGGACTAAAATGTCTAAAGAATGTTTCCAGCACCGTGTTGAATCAATGCCATCAAGAATTAAGAATTGACACGAGCCAAAGAAACAGCCTCAATTGGCTTCTGTTTAGGAATTTATTTATCATGTACCAACTAAGACTACTATGCAATAAGAATATGTAATTAGTGAAGAATCATGTGCTATATATATAAATTAAAGAAATCATGGATGTAGTCTCAGGGTGTGAAAAGTCAAACCAGTGCAGGGACTTAAATGTGTGTTCTGTAATCTATCGCCAGCAGGTGGCAGTACATGATCTCTGACCTCAGTGAACACTTTTCTAATTAATTTATGGTGTCAGTCATAGATTTGAGGTCTTATCTAATGCAGCATCATGTTCATTTAATAATATATGGTTTTTAGGGTGGTGTGGTGGTTAGCACTTTTGCCTCAAAACAAGATTTTCCTGGGTTCAAATCCATCATCTACTGGAGGCTTGTCTATGTGGAGTTTGCATGTGTGGCCACCTTCTACCAGAGGCCATAGAAATTTGGACCACTTCTCTCCAAGGATAAGGGTTTGGGATGGTATGACGACATCTAGACCAGAAGACAAGACTATTAGAGAATCACTGAGGGCAAATTCAAAGCAAAGAGGCTCGGGTGGGGAAATCAGGCAGAGCCGAGACCGCTGGGAGAGCCAGCAATGGCCTGTGCTCCTTTTGAAGCTTGAAGTGTCTCGATTTCATATTCAAACCCTTCCCTCACTCGTCATAGTTTGTGAAAAAGGTCTACAACCCAATAGGTAACATCACAATAATTTAGATTCAACAAGCTGCTGGAAATAACCCTTGAGATGGTTGCAAGGGAAAATCCCAGTGAATCAGCAGTTTCTGCAATACTCAGATCAACCCCCGGGACTAACAGCCACACCACATCCAAAGTTACTTAAATTACCTCTCCTAATCATTCTGATGCTTGGGTTGAGCTTCATCAGGGTGCTAAGGGGAGAAGTGGGGTATAAAATATTTCCATATTTGGTCAGTTAACTCACCAGAATTTAAAGTTGGCTTAAAAAATGTAGGTGAATTTTAGATGTAATTACAAGTATTACTGACAGCGACACATGCTTCAGACTAGTCTGAAAACATGCACCATCACAAATAATAAAAAGTCAAATCGCCAAATTTCCTCTAGAGAGACAAATCACATCCAAATGGCATCTCAGTTCCACTTTTCTTGTTGCACAGACCCTATTGATAATTGATCAGGGACTGCACTTAAACAAAGAAATGTTCAGTTTACAATCCAAACCAAAAGCTCCAAAAGTGGGTTAGGGCCAATAGAGAATCAACAGCCACATGCTAATAGGTGATTTTCCTCCCATCTTCCCCCAGTTGTGTCACACCTGGATGGGAATGTGAATAATGGGATCATTTTACACTTAGAATCTAGACTAAACTGCAGTTTTTTTCCTTCTTCACACAAAGGAACAAGTGGAGGGCTAGATTTCCCCAAAGCACTGTAGGTCTGTGAATAGCTTCTCTGCTCACACCTTTGCTTGGATTTAGATTAATTCAGTGGAAAATGCTCCTGGGAAAATGGCTAGCACTTTAGTTTTAATTCACCTTACTTGAACAAAGATGAATTTAGTCTAAGAACCTCAGAGGAAATTCAAATAGGATTTCAGCGTTTACTTCTCACAGAGATGGCGAGGTCACTTCACCCATCAACTACCTTCTCACTCCACCCTCCTCCTGTTTTCCTGCATCCCTCTGGCAATGAGAGGTGGAGGAACAGGAAAGTACCAAGTTAATCGTAGAGCTCAACTGCTCCCTTTCTCTTTTTTTTTTTTTTTCAATGACATCAGAAACAGCAGTATGCGACATTACGTGATGGCAGAGCTTCAGTTCATCCTTTGTCTTTTTTTTTTTTTTTTTTTTTTTTTTTTTTAATAAATAGGACAGGGGGAATGAATGAGAGAAAGAGGGGGAGAGAAAGAAAGAAAACCAAAGGGGAGAAGAGACGGTGAGAAGGGGGGGGGAAGAGAGAGAAAAAAAAAAGAACTCCTGGGTCACCTGTATGGAGAAAAAAAAAAAAAAACCCTCTGGCAATGAGAGGTGAAGGAACAGGAAAGTACCAAGTTAATCGTAGAGCTCAACTGCTCCCTTTCTCACTCCCATCTCCATCAGTTCAGTCCACTATCCTTCTTTCACATCTGACCTTGGCTGTTGCAATATTAAACAGAACTAAGCAGGACATGGGCTGTGGCACAGGGGAGGAGCCGTGTAGGGAGAAACAACCTGTCAGGGACTGTTCAGCATAACTCTGTGTGTGTGTGTGTGTGTGTGTGTGTGTGTGTGTGTGTGTGTGTGTGTGTGTGTGTGTGTGTGTGTGTGTGTGTATTTGTGTGTGTTTGTGTGTGTGTGGGCTCTGTGGTAAAGTTAAGATCTTGTGGGGGTATAGTTTTGCTTCCAGTCTGAATGTCATGGAAATAAATGACCTGTAGAATTAGTCTAACAGATACTGAGGCAAAAAGCAGAGGTGTTTGGAGGAAGGGTGAAGAAAAGCTCATCTATAGATGTGGAACCACTGAGTAACCACAGTGCAAATAATCTAAAAAAAATGGTCATAGGAGATATACTTTTATATAAATAATCTTGAGTAATTACATTCACTGCTCACTGCAGTGCTTCTGCATTGGGTTTAAATTTTCCAATATTCATTCGCTCTTACTGCTTAGATTAATAGTGGAAATTCATTCAGCTCCTCCAGACTTTTTTCTAACTGCTCTTATAATAAGAAAAAACTGTTAGGAAACATGTCCAGGCTCAACTTTTTAAAAACAAAAACTGTGTCAAATTAATCTACATTCACAATGAGAATAAACATCTATTCATCCATTTTGTTAATGTCTCGTCCAATTCAGAGAAGGGAGGAGGCGGAGCCTATCTCAGCTGACTCTGGATGAAAGCTGGAGTACACCAAGGTTAGGTCTCCAGAGCAAAATAAGAATATACTGTTCAAAATGTAAACTTAATTTCATTTTCTTTTCTTTTTTAACATGTTTACAATTTTGAAAGGAAATCGTGCTGTGTGTGCTTTTTTTCACTCAAAGTTAGTCTTTGCATATGATTGCGTTCTCTTTTTACTCAGCTATTTTGGAAAGACTGTTATAAATTTGAGGTTCACTGATAGTTTCTCCACATCTACAATAGAAAAATGCAGTTTTGAACTCCAGTCATGCAGAAGAAGAATTTCATTGCTTATTATGTTGCAACTACTTAATACAGCTACACGTGTTGATAATAATATCCACAGTGAATATAATACTTACAAGAACATAATGTAATGTGCTGCTGGAGGAGATCCAGTCCTTGGGGACTTGCAGAATTAGGCAGATGATGACCTTTCCATCTCATGGGCTGTCACAGATGCAGGAACAATCAATTTTGACGTCACTACAAGTTAGAATCACCGAGCACTGCAAATGATTTTGGTACTAGACCCTACTAGAGTTAGTACTAGAGTTCTAGTAACGTCACCCTACATATGTTGTTGGTCCTGACTCTGAAAGGGAAAATGTTGTTTTTTTCCTTCTTGTACAAACAGTGAACACAGTTGTTTTTCTGGTGAAGCAGCTTGAGTTTTCTCGGTTTCTCTCTGTTTTTCCTTGTTGTCCGTTTTTGTTCTTACAAGGATTCTGAAGGAAAGCAAGAGAGCAGCAGAAAGAGTGCGTAACAGTGTGTGCATGTGATGGAAGGAGAGGCAGAACGCGAGGGAGCAAAACACAGCAAATTCATTTGCATGTGCGTGCTGATGGTATGCTTTGTGTGTATCTTGCCCCCCCCCACACACACACACACACACATCTGTTCTCGCAACTGTGTGAGACAACGGGTAAATGTGTACATGATGGTGTGAGAGCTGAATGATTAATGAGAACGTTTTCTCTTTTCTTCTCTTGAGGCAGTGTGGTGTTTTTTTATGTATTTTTTTTATGTATTTATTTTTTCTTTCTTTTCTTTTTTTGTTTTTGCTTCTGCAGTTAATGTGGCTGTGTGCATCCATGCAGCATGTGTGCACATGCACAGTAGATTTAAATAAATGCTGCAGTGGTCGAGTTTTTTTTACATATGTATATATATATATATATATATATATATATATATATATATATATATATATATATATATATATATATATATATATATATATATATATATATATATGTATATGTATTTAAAGAGATGTATATGTGTCTGTGTGTGTATGTAAGACAGAGAGAGATGTAGCGAGAAAAAGTCTCCCTGCCTCTTGCTCCCTCTTTCCTTCTCTGTGTCTTTCACTCTCTGAGATTTCTGGTTGGCTTTCCCAACCAAACGTACATGTTTTAATTATCAGGCACTTAATAAATAATTCCAAAGTCACTGGGGTGTTTCTAAAAATATCCTAACAGCTGAATAATGGATTCCTTTGACCCGTCTCATCATTGTCGCTCTCTGTGTATGTGTGTGTGTCTGTGCAGGAGTGAGAAACAAAGTCTTACATCTCATTGATGTGTAGTTAGTAGCAACAACGTAGGCTTGGCCCAAAAAAGGAGGGAAATTTGTGTTTGGCTGATTATTTGTTTGTTGTAACAATGCTTTTTGGTAATAAATGTTATACTGTTGAAAAATCTCATCGTATCCTCCTAAATGGTTCCACATTTACAAGGAAAAGCATTTGTGGGTTGAGCAGCATAGTCATCAAAACATGGACTAGTCTGCCACATAATCTTTTCACTTCCCCTTTGAGATCTGATTATTTTGAAAAAAAATCCTTTAATTTTTTGGAGTATCAATATCAATATCAACCCAAGCATTGTTTAGTCCAACCACACAGATTATAACAACAAAACTAAGGCTTCTCTAAGCCCTACCAACCCACAAAATCTGCTCAGGAGCAGTTCAAGGTACACATCCAAAAGCTTAAACTCTCCACATCCATGCTTTATATGGCTGAACAAGCCTGATCCACAGAACCCAAAGGATCCCCTGCCAACATTGCTGATGTCAGACACACTGGCAAGGGTACATGCCCAATGAGGCAGAGCAACAGTGAGATTTTAATGTTGTGACTGATATCTTCTGTATGAAATTTCACATTCATTTTAAATTCATATTGTTCCTGCTGTTTATTTAAGACATTTCTGACACCCCACAGCAAACAAGTTCCTTACACTTTTTCAAAATAACTTTAGCTTTTCAGACAAATTTCAAAATCCACAAACTGCACCATAATAAATCATAGTAGGTCATCTTTCCCAACAAAAGAAAATCTCCTAAAAGGTACTCCCAAAAATTCTCAAAAAGACAAATACACTTCTTCAGATTCATACTGGCACCAAGGATGCCAGCCTTATACAAAGCATCAAAGATGTAAGATTTTTTTTTCCATATAACTCTTGGGTGTCTTTATGTGATACTTGCTACAAGACAAACTTGTAGCCGATAAACAGGATAAGCTTGTAGCAGAATGATGGGAAGAGAAAAGTATGGAGAAGCAGAGAAACAGCTAATGATCCAAAGAATACCACCATCTGTTAAACATGGTCGAGGCAATATTACAGCATGGATATGTATGGCTGACAGTAGAAGTGGGTCACTGGTCATTTATTGATGATGTGACTGCTGATAGAAGTAGCAGGATGAATTGTAAAATGTACATGGCTTTACTTAAATGTTCAGCCAAATTCTGGAAAACATGAAGCATACTGTAAGAGCTAACTGGGAGTTTTTCCATCTGAGTTGGAAGAAGTAGATGATGTGGCCACAGTAGAGAATTTCCTTCTTACATGCATCACTATTTGCAGTGTTTTCATTTGCAGCTTTAAAGTACTTGTAAAGTACTACATGAAGCTACGCTTGGTATTTACAAAGGGATGCAGTGACAAAATTGCATGTAGGGAGGTGGAATTTCACAGATTTTTGTGACTGCTCCTGCTGCATGTGCATATTTAAGGGAGTTCCTTTCTCAAAACGCAAAATACAGGGAGGAGAATGTTTAAATCGAGCACACAAACTGATATTGGTGCTAATATTTAACACAGAAAAAAGCATGTTTTATTTTTTTTTGCACTTGATATTGAAATGGGTCAACTGCGCTTGTGTTAGAAGACAGCTTTAGTAAATCACCAATGAACTAACCACACCTATGAACTAGGGCTGCCACGATTAGTCGACTAGTCACAATTACGTCGACTATCAAAATCGTTGACGACTAATTTAATAGTCGACGGGTCATTTGAAGCTTTGTAAGATCCTGAAAGATGTAGGAATTAGTAGTAAATGGTAAATGGCCTGCATTTGTATAGCGCTTTACTCAGTCCCTAAGGACCCCAAAGCGCTTTACACTACATTCAGTCATTCACCCATTCACACACAGGCAACAGCAAGCTACATTGTAGCCACAGCTGCCCTGGGGCGCACTGACAGAGGCGCCCCAGGGCAGCCCCAGGGCGCCCCAGGGCGCCTCTGTCAGTAGGATTTATGAGTGTAATAATGGACTGAAACAGAAGATGGCAGCACTGCATGAACAAGGATGCCAGCTGCCGTTAAACCCCAAAGAAGAAGACGCAATCTCCGGTATCGTAGCTGTGTCCAAATTCATGGACTGCATCCTCCTGAGGCCGCATTTGTAGGCCGATTATGTTACAGTGATGCGACGGAGACTGTCCAAATTCGAAGACTCTGACAAATGCAGCTGACAAATTTGTCCTTCATTTCCCAAGATTTGAAGGATGGGTCGAGTTCATCCTTTGTGGCCCAGCCTATCCCAGAATTCATAGTGCGGCCCAGCCAATTAAAGTTTCCAACAATGGCGGCAGCTAGTTAGTTGAGATATTACTGTTCTTACTCTTTCTGGGTCACAAAATAAACTTTTAAGATATTTTCAGGTGAGAATGTAACTGTGTAAACTTCAAATATCTGCTTGGTTTATCAAGACACCACATATTTGCAAAAGTGCTTGTTTTCAGAGACGTCTGTTACCCACCAGCTCAATAGTTAGTTGGCCGGCGGTTCAAGGCTCACTAGAGCTGGCGAGAACAACAAACTCCTGGCAAATCGTTTTCAGATCCCCGCCATCTTTCGCTACTCAGGTTAAACATGATATATAAGTCACTTAGATAACTTAAAAATTTTATTGTTTGGCTTTTTTCAATGTTTTATTTGTTCCTGAGTAAATCAGTTTGGCTGAGATTAAAGTTATAGTTTTCACACAGCTGAATGAACGTCACACAGAAAACTGATTAAACAGAATTGTGAGATGGTAGAAGTGTCCTGTTATATTTTAGATAGCAAGGAGCAGACAGCTGAGTTTATTAATCTTCACTGAGACAATCTGCAAATTTCATTAAAATTAAAAAGAAAAACTATCATCTTGTCTTTATTTTTAGTTAGCACATACCTTAAACACTTCAAGCTGTAAGCTAATGATAGTTATATAAGAGCAGATGCATGCTGGTGGAATAAGCTGTACGTTTTATGTCCATAATCTGATTAGTAGACTAATCAACTATCAAAATCATTGTTTGTGGCAGCTCTACTATGAGGGCTACTTGGGCATTGTGCTCACACATTGTTTTGCCCTGCTCAGTAAACACAAATCTTTAAGACAAAGTCTACAGTTTTGTAAAATGTGTACATTTCTACGTACACGGTACCGTATAACCATATGCAGCGTACATAAGCAACAACTTTTAATTTAAAACAGAGAAAATTTACAGTGAACAACCAAACTGAAAGAAATAAAAAAGAAAAGCTCTGTGCCAAGTGGGCCAGTGAACCCTGGCGGCAGCAACATCTTGCAAAGTGCCCCCTCAGCAGTCCACATACTAACACTGAAGTCTCTCTCTCTCTCTCTCTCTCTCTCTCTCTCTGTCACACACACACACACACACACACACACACACACACACACACACACACACACACACACACACAAAAAGCAGGCTTGGTCTCAGCACTAATAAAAGCTCTGTATATCAGCAAGCCAGGCCGTCCATTATATAGGAGGACAGCAGGCCAAGGTTTAGACACAGTAGCAGAGAAAAGGGCAGACCTCAAACAGCTTTATTACATTATAGACAGGACATGGTGATCTCTCAGTGCATTCATGTTCACACCTTTCCACTCCGCTGCTCTGCGTTGGACTGAAAACTGCAGGGGTTTGCTTCCACATGGATGCCAGGAGTTAGAAATATTTATGGGGGGTTTTAGTATCTCGCCTCAAACGGTTTCCGCACCATCAGGATGTCGAAATGGCTAAATTGTTATATTGCAACATTATGTACTAATACTAATTTAATAATAGTACATGTAATGCTAATTTCCAGTTCTAATCAACAATAACTGATGGATATTGTTTTTTAAATATCAGTTATCCATATCAACTAATTCTATACCATTACATACCTCACTGGTAACATGTTACACTATTTAAAGTGACAGCAACATGCAGTCTTAATCCGTACCATAATGGTTATGCCGCCATATTTAAATTGACCCTGTTATGTGATTCTTTAGCTCAGGCCTCTCACTGCTCTGAATGCCATGTTTCAGACAGCTTTCTACTGTTGGCACTGTGTGATGTCAGCGAGAGAGGACCTCTATAATATGGTCATCTCCGGCACACAGAAGAAGCTCCAGCCTCCTGTCTTTTAAACCTTCTATCCACAAGGGTCAACCAATTGGAAGGATGCTGGCTTAAAATGAGAGAGTTTAATTCATATAGAGTGGAACTGTCACGGTCCTGGGTCAGTGACCCAGTGTTTTGAGTTTCTTGTGCCTCTGAGTTTTCTGTATTATGTTCTTAGTTCTCTTTGTTGTCCCAGCTTGTTCTTTAGTGTAGTGTCTTAGTTTGGTGTTCTTGTATTCTGTTTAGTTCTCTGAGTATTTAGTAGCTGCCCTCTGTGTTTCTTAGTTGCTCTGTCTCCCCTAGTCTAGTTTGCATCTGTGCTAATTCCTGTTTTACTTTGAAGGTCTGTGTCTCATGTGTATCCTACTTTGCTCCCTTGTCTCGTCAGTTCTGATTTCTCCCAGCTGTGCTCTCTTTCTGTGTCTCATTCCCCTCGTTACTTCCCATTGTATTTAAATCCTGTGTTTCTCTGAGTCAGTGTCGCGTCGTCCCTCATGCTGTGTGGAGCGCCCTGTGTCTCTCTTTGAGTTTTTAGTTTGTTGTTTCCCGGTTTAGTTTAGTTTGTATGGTTTTTTTTTCCTGCCAGCCAATAAAGCTGTGACTTTGAGTTAACACCTCAAGTCTGAGCGCCTGCATTTTAGATCCACATCTCCTGCCTGCCACACAGCGTTTCATGACAGGAACCATGTTTTAGTGAGATGGGAACAAAGCCAACAGACAAAGCTGAGGACCAAAACCTGTAGTTTCCCCAATACCCACTCAAGGGTTCCTCTGAAAGACCCACTCAAGGGTTCCTCTAAAAGAGAGACAATCTCCATAGACTATGCTATATGGCATGGTTTTCCATGGCTGAGGAGTTCCTCTTGATGTTATGTGCAGGTGATCAGGGTTTTTGTCCATACAGGATATGTTAAAATAGCCAACTAAACAGCGTTTTTAAATCTGGTCCGAAAAAATGTTGTTTTGGCCTCGATGGACAGTTTTCCCTTCGTAACGACACATTCATTTCGGCCTAGGTGTCAAACATAAGGCCTGGGGCCCAGAAACAGCCCGGCAAAGACTTCAGTCACTGGATGGCCACTGGATGGCTTTGGAAAATACATTTTGAACTTTTAACTTTATGTATTTTACAGCTTGTCACACTGACAAAGACCTCCCCCACAGCCATTCACACTACACCAGAGTAATATAGCAATAGATAAACGGTTATCTGACAGAAGAGTTCCTGTTTCTTCATTACCATATTATTATTATTATTATTTTTTTTTTACGTGTTACAAAATCTTTCCGCTTTATAATTACAGGACAGTTTGGCTATTAGAATTTTTTCCATAATTTAAAAAATTCAGTTCTTTCAGTTTAAGGCCAAAGAGCTGTGCTGACAGATTTCTTTCATTAACTCCAAAAGGATTTCTTCATTATTAAGAGAAAACTGAGACATACTGTTGAAACTTCTTCTTCTTCTTATAGTGAGATATCTCAGAGATTAAATGTGCAGTTAAACTACTGACAGAAACAGCAGTTTCACTGGTCTGGCCCACTTAAGACCAAAGTGCCACATATGTGGCCCGTGGAGTAAAAGGAGTTTGACATCCCTGATTTAAACACTTTTTTCCTATGCCTAAGTACACTCACACACACACACTCCAACAGATGCACTGGGGGCAAATCAGGGTTCAGTATTTTACCCAAGGATACTTTGACATGTAGAGTGCTGTAGCTGGGTAATCGTCCACTGACCTTCCCATTGGTAGGGCTACTGGTTCAAATATGACTGAATCACTGAATTCATCCAATATGACATGCAGAAACCAATGGATGATGTCACTCGTTTAACTACAAGTTGTGGTTATCCACTGCCTCTACTGTAAACTCAAAACATGGACCACTGGCCACCCATAAGCCAAACTATCAGAAAATAGCAAACATATTCTCACCTTTTCTTGGCCCCAGTGTGTGTGGTAACTTGTGAAACAAATGCGAAACAAAACAAGCTTGTAATCGCCCTCTGATCTAGCTAGCACCACATTCTCATTAAGATTTAACAGCATTTCTAGTAGATAATGGCAGTTGGAGTAAGTATGAGTCCCATGTACTAATGAGAAGGGAATGAATTTTAGAAGGGAGGGAGGGTGGGGCAACAAAAAGAGAACAAACCGCTTGCAGTGAAGGGGAGTTGTGTATAGATGGAGAACTGGAAAAGGAGTGTACGAGGTGTGGTCACGCTCTTAACATTCAGATAAATTATCTCCAATTAAACACATCAGCTGTACCTTCCAATTTCCTTATAAAGCAATGCTTAAGAATAAAAAAATTTAAAAATACTGGTGACCGCCAGTTCTACCCCTCAGGGTCCTAGCAGATACACCTATGATATCAATTTCAAAATCCTACGTCACCTACATGGCAAGTTATCGCATTCTCCACCCTGAGTGTCCATGCCGCCCTCCCACCCGCTCTGTGGGGTAATGACAATACCCCATCAGCCTTGTATGGCTAAGGAGTAAAAGGGTGTTGGATGATGTCACAACCATGTGATGGTGGTGTTTAGCCTATAACTACTCAAGTCAAAATTACTTCACACACACATTTATATTTAGCACACTCATGGTATTTTTAGAGGACTTATATAATCATTTTGGGCTGTCGAGAATGAAGAAAGAATCCGTGAAGATTGTAGATAAGACAGTCTGACAAAACTGTTACGTAACAAGCCTATAAATATCTTTAGACACTAAAAATAAAAATGATTCACAGTCTTTTTAATGAGCTGGATCACAATCATATCCAGGTGGTGCATTTCCAATTGTCTTCCCTGGTTTGATCTGCTTTGATGCCTCCTAACAGCTGATTGGCTGTGAATGCTGAGCTGAAAAGAAGTGACAGGAGGTGATGAACTGAGATGGGGGGGGGGGAATGACATAAGACATGGAGTGAAGCTTCAGTAGCCATGCGACTTGATTTTTTTTATTCTTTCACTCATCAACTCTGTTCTTCTCGCCTCCTTCCCATCCGCCTTCTCTGTTCGATCCCTCCGCTTGTTGCCTTTGAAGTTCCTTCCTTCCAAGTTCAGAATGCAGTGTCTTGAGAGAGTGGAGGGGAGGAAGGAAGAGGAAAAACCCCAACAACTTCAAAGGGCTTTTCTTGGGTTGTGGGAAGGTGGGGGTTATTTTTAGCCTGCTGGTGCCCACTTAAAGGCTTGAGTTGAAGATGAAAGAAAAAGGGGAGATAGAGGAGAGTGCACAGAGAGTACATGCCACATGATCGTTGCTGTCATACTAGAATGCTATTCACAAAGAAATGGTTTTTTTTATCCAGCGTGTACTGTGCTGAACACTTTGCTGCGGAGTTCCTGATGCTTTAAACCGGGGGTCCCCAACTCCAGGCCTCGAGGGCCAGTGTCCTGCAGTTTTTAGATGTGTCCGTGATCCATCACATCTGATTCAAATGGCTAAATTACCTCCTCAACATGTCTTGCAGTTCTCCAGAGGCCTGGTAATGAAATAATCTTTTGATTCAGGTGTGTTGACCCAGGGTGAGATCTAAAACCTGAGGGACAACGACCCTCAAGGCCTGGAGTTGGGGACCCCTGCTTTAAACGGTGCATGCGCTTGCACGTTTTGCTGAACTCAACTACATCTGAGTATGTTAACAACACAAGTTACTAAATACATTTGAATAGAGGCTTGATTTAGAAAGAAAATGCATTACATGATGAGAGGTTAAATATTTTAGGTGAAACTGAACTAAATCTCATCTATGCCGCTAACCTTCAGTCTACTAAAAACCAAACCAAAGAAAAAACATTATTAAGTGCGAAACAAATGTGGGTCCGTCTCCATCATAGGTAGTATGCTAGATGGGGAATCCTCCATAATTTATTGTAAAGTCCTGTTATTAAGGCTCAAGCTTGGTGTTTTTCACTTTTGTCATTGTGCTCTTTAGAAACCAGATGGTACAGATCACACCACGATGCCGCACAGCCATTGGCTAACAAACTCAATAACAAGTCAGCCAGTCAGCATACACTGAATGCATAAAAATGTACAAATGTATAATAAACTCATCAGAAACATGAATTCACTGAGATCAGCAGGTTTTGCCCTTGTAGACATTAAAAAGAATGCATATTTAGGGCACTTTTGCAGTGGCGTCACTTGTCAAATCTGGGAGCTACATCAATCTTTTATGGAGGCTCATTACAGCCACAGACAAAAAAAAACTCATCCAAAATTTCGAGTTAGCTCTACCAGTCAGCTCTGTGAAAGTATATAATTTCCTTGTGACAACGAAGCTGAAGCAGAAGGCGGAAGGCATCAGCTGTCCAACAGTTCCACATAAACACATTGACACCTTGTTTGCAGTTATCATCGCATTCAAAGCTGAAGAACCTGGCACCAATGTGTTCACTTTTGCAATACATTGGTAACTCACTGATATTGTTACTACCCAAATGTGTCTGCGCCAACTGCTACTGGTTAACAAGGAAATCACATCCTTCACAGAGATTCTTGTTTGGGAGAGCTAACTCAAAAACTTTGAAAATAAATTTTTTAGGGATTTCGAAATTTCAGAGACTAAATTTCAAGTTATGGATATCCGTTTTTTCAACAAGCTTCGATAATCTTTCACATTGTCTGTATGAAGAATTCATGATTCTGGAGAGTGTTTGCAGACAAACTCATGTCTTCCATGCAAACTACTGGTGAGTACAGCAATCTGCTAGTGCATAAAAGTAATCACAATGCAGTGAAATAGCTTTAGCTCCCCCAAATCTGATCTAACTGAAAGCATAATGCTACATTTGTTTTGTTAGTAATAACCTGGTCCCAGCATCAAAGAGTTAAACACGCCAAAAAGATGTTGCAAGTCACAGCATGCAGTCATTCTTGTGCATGCTCACAAAAGCAATTTGTGAGCATTTGTTATGTAAGTTGGAAATTGTGAATCAGTTCACAACTTTTAGTCCTCTGTTGTGCTCTTGCATGGGTTGGAAACATAGCATTTCATTGTAATGCAAAAGAAAAATGAGCACAGAGATTATCTCATGTTGTAATTCTCAGAGTTCATGTTGCAACTTTGATGAAATGTGCACATTCACTTGAATTCAAATGGAGAAAGCAAGCCGCAGAGTTAAAGGAAAACAACTGTTTGCTCTGCAAACAGGGTTCAACCAAAATGGCTAATGGATGGGACTTTAATACACTAAGTACATTACATTACTCAGCCATCTATGTCCAGAACACAATATAATCAAGGCTTTACTAAACATTTAGTAAGGCAAAGGTAAACTCAAGGCAACAATGAGAACCAATCAAGGAAACAAATGTAAAATCCACAGACAGAATAAAAGATGTACATTTTAGCAGGTTTGTTTTGTACTTTGGGTTTGAAAAGTGAAGCCAAAGCAAAAATCTTTTAAACCTACATTGTTTTTAATAGCCAGTAGAGGGCGACTCCTCTTGCTGTAAAAATACTTGTGGTTGTATTGAAGTTTATGGCAGTAGTGTCCAAACCCAGGCCTCGAGGGCCAGTGTCCTGCAGGTTTTAGATGTGTCCTTGTTCATCACAGCCATTTAAATGGCTAAATTACCTCCTCAACATGTTTTGAAGTTCTCCAGAGGCCTGGTAATGAACTAATCATTTGATTCAGGTGTGTAGACCCAGGGTGATATCTAAAACCTGCAGGACACCGGCCCTACATGCCTGGAGTTGGCCAAGCCTGCTCAATGGGGAAACAGCCTTCGGCTTCATTGACCTGTTACCTTAGTAAACACTGTCCTGATGAGTTTATGGTCTCAGCTGGTGGTTTCAGATCTTACTGAACAAACAAAACAAACAAGAAAGGTCATTATTAGTTGGACAGAAGAATTATCCGCCCTCACTGGCTAACAATTGTCAATCATAAGTCAGTAGCCAATGAGAATGCCGTGTCCTCGTTGTCACAGTTAGTAAAGCAAAGGTGGATGCTCTCCTGCTGGAGCATTTCCTACATTTATGTTGCATGGTTATTAGGACTCAAAGCAATAACTTTGGCTACTGTAGATTTAAAATTACTGACCAAGCCAATGTCTTAAGCAATGATTGTAAACGCTGAATTATAGTAAGGCATAACACGAGATGAGATAATATTTAATTTCCTGCCAAAATATTAGATTAAAAAAAGTTTTGATAATTGCTTACAGCACAAATAAACTTTAAGTGGTAAACAAATAACATGTATTACAGAGGGAAATGGGCTAGTTAATGAGTTGCCATGAGGCTCAAGTATGGTGCCCGTCAGGCTCTCCAAGCCATGTTTCTAAAAAGCCCACACTCAATAACTTCAAAGGTGTTTCCAACCAGATGGGGAACATTCATCAAAAATCCATAAAACATGTTACCTGACACTCATTACTCAGTTAATGATTTTACCATTCCTCATCTATGTTAATATTTTGCATAAAGGCCATAAAAGAAGCTAATAACGTGGTGATTTCCCACGATGATTACTTCCTTTGCTCTTCAATTCTCTCATTACTTACTGTGTTATCCTCATTATATTCTTTCTCATTACATTCCCCCATTACGCCTGCAATCATTCTGTCAGAGGAGCGGTCACATTTTTAAATGGCGTAAATTTCAGCTCAAAATAGGACTCCTTGTGTTTGTATGTTTACACAGAGAGGTGGTGACTAATCTCATATCATCCCTCATCTGTTGCTGTGAGTTCACCACCCACCATATTCTCATGATGGATTGCCAGTATATAAAAAGCAGGATCTTCAGAGGGAATCCCTAATGTGACAGGGTTCAACCAAATGACTAATGGATGTGGCTTTAATATACTCAGATCAATCACCTTCATGACATTTTAGAAAACCACATCTTTTGGTGGAATTCATTTGTTTTAGAACCCTCTAAGTTGTATTGTTTTACCAAACTGAATATTTTATATTTACCCTTTCCCATTAGAAAAACTTCAACATTTTAGTCTGAGACCCATGTTTTCCTGACCATTTTTATACACTAAGCTGTCTCAAAAAAGATGGAAAAGCTCATTGTGTTGCTTGTATGTAGTCTAAGGAGCTTGGAAAGAAGAGCGTCTGGATTTCTTTAAGTTGCTTGAAGACGTTTCACCTCTCATCCGAGAAGCTTCTTCAGTTCTAAGGTCAAATGGTGGAGCGTCCCAGATTTAAGCCCTATGGGAGTGTCCCCCCAAGAGGGACAATGAACCCCCTAATGATCCTCTACCTAATCACACGAGCCAAGGTGTAAAAACGGGTGTAGGTCACAATCAGTTTCGGGTGAACTCATTGTGAAACCTAGCCCCACCCTATCATGTGATTTCCTGAGGTCATAAGGCCCAGGATGTGAGTGGGCGCTGTAGGTAGTGCTTCCAGGAAATAGCCACACTTTTGCTAAAAGGTCTTACCTTCTCCCACCTACCTACCAACATTGAACAGTGCACCAAACTGTACTGGGTGAGTTTAGCTTGCTTTAAGTAAGTACGATGCATCAGTTCTTTTTTTAAAAACATGCTGTATATTCTCTTCATTCAGATTACTTAGAGCCCGACTGATATAGGCTCCTTAAGATTAGCCGGTATTTGCTTTGCTATTTCAAAATCTGATCAATTGGCCGATATTTTTTCTTTCAGACACAGAAAAACAATGTGTGGTGTGCAGTACTTATATATTAATTTTTTGTATTATGACAATAGAGTTTAAAAATAATTTGGTTTTACTGTCCCAACAAGTAGTGGAGTACTTGTTTATGCTCTAATCAGAACAGCTGATTGTGTTTTTGCTGTTGCCACCAGCAAACATGCAGAGTCCTTTGGTAGTTTTTTCATCCCACTGTCACCAAGTGCTTGCTCATAAGGCATCGTCTGATTGTTGGGGTTTCTCTTGAATGCTTTAGGGTCTTTACGTTACAGTGTATAGGGCTGAGGCGCTGTAGAAATGCAAGTGAACTGTGCAAGTGAAACTATGTGGCATCAGTAATCACTTCATGGTTGAAGGGTGTTTCTTCAGTCTATTTTTTACTTTGCACACACTGAATTGTGGCCTTTCCAAACCAACAATACTAAAAAGAAGTCAGCAAACAGACAAATATGTGAGGTCTCCTTAGCAGTTATCAGCCCTTCACACAATCCTGGTTGACTGCAGACTAGATGGTACAGTTTGGATCCTATAAGCATGTATTTTGATTCAAGTAGTTTTTTTTTTAATTGCCATAGTACAAAGTTGACACCCATGCTACTCAAAAACCTGATAAGAACCACTCCAACCTCTCAAGTAAAAGGTGTGGACTGACTAATATCTGAAAGCTTGAAAAACTTTTAGTACATATTTAGATTCCAAAACTCCAGCTCACAAGCTTACCAGCATTATGTACCACACTTTGTATTACTGTGCAGGTTACTAAGCAAATGTCCACATTCAGAAAGGTGCATTGACCTTTATGAGTGTGGACAACTTGATGCCTAGAAGCAAAGACTGGGTCTTACATATTGAGAAGCACAATCTGGTGCTATTATCCTCTATGATCTGTGTGTGACTGTGTGCACAGATTTGACTGGGTACCATTCAAACACAGCAGCCACAGTGCTTGAACGGTGCCCAGCATCCTTCAGTGGTGCACACGAGGCACACACAGATATTCACAGTAATAAAATATTCAAATATGCACACCAATTGAGCTCCAGACGCTAAATCGTTTCAACATGTATTGGAACGAAGCGTAATAATCACAGACTCAGCCGGATTTGTCTGACTTTTCGTGTGTATCACAAGTGATGTTGCCCGTGGAAAAGACACGTCTGGTCTGAAATGAAGATCCAGTGTGACGTCTGCCATGTATGTTCCCCATCTCCCAGTGGAGCCCAGTGCTTTACTTACAGCCCCTCGGGCACAGACTGACTGCTATTTAAACAGTGCTGGTGAGCAAGAAATATGGCACAATCAGCTCCCTCAGTGATACTCACTTTGATGAATGAGCTGAGGTGTAAAGTATAGATTACCATTTTTGTTGTAGCACTGAAGATATATATGTGTGTCTTTCGCTAGAGGGCTTGGTATTATGTGTGTGCATCTGAGTGCGTGTGCATTGCATATTCTCCCTTGTGTCTGGGCTTTCAGATTTTCTGGAGTGATTGTACATTTTAAATTCCTCCCCTCTCTCAATTGTCTCATGGTGAATGTACACAGGCTATGGACTCCATTGTTCCACTCTCTCAGTGCCAGCCAGCCCCCCCCCCCCCCCGCCAGCTCGTCACACAACCCCAGAGCAATTTACGTTTCCTCCCAGGAACCAGGAATGTGCTAACCAATACACAGAAATAAAACTACATTTAAATGACAAATATTGTTTTACTGATAAGCAGTGATCAATGGCTGCTGACTGGCTGACTGAGTACGCTATGAATGCTTACCCATTAAGGAAGAATAGTTCATTAAAGGTGGAACAGTTAATGAAAGTCCAAAAATGTATTTAAAAGTTTAGTGGAAAGCTTTTTTTTAAGTCCCATGTGGTCTTAAAAGTAATTAAATCTAGTGCTGTAACCAGGTACGGGAGATGACATTTCCATGATTATCCCACCCACCAAACTGGTCCAGCTGGATGAAACAGGCATCAGTGAGCGTAATAACACTATTAGGCACACTAAACACATCAGGGATGTGGGTGGTGATTAACCACATTATTGCATCATTTGATCTCCCAATTTGCTCGTAGGCAGAAAGTTGTGTCTTAAAATTACATTTTAACATAAGACTGCTATTGATGGAGCACAACTCAAATGAGGCTTTAACATGAATTCATTTCAAACCTTATGATGTTCTTTAAGATGCCTGCAGACTGTCAGATTTTAGTAATCTTATAAGTTTATCGCAACACATGTGAAATATGGATCTAACAAATGGAACTTCAATTTCTTCTTTGTTGGACTTGCAAACATTTTGTTTTGCAAGTTTGCAAGTTCAGGATCTCGGAAGTGCACAAAATGGTATTCCAGATCAGTCTCCAAGCAAAAGTTTCACATGCTCTTTTGCATGTATGCACATGTGACACACCAACATTTCAACAAACTCTTAGGATGCAAACAGACGGTGATACCACTTAGTTCTAGATCCAGACATGAGAGAGTTAGTATAGGTTAGTAGTATCTTTTTCTCCTGCTTTTACATCTCTTTGTAAACTTACCAAATCGATCCATGTTGCCATTTAAAGTCTGTTAACCTCTTTGTCCTCTGCAGGAGTGTGCCTCGTGCTGGGTTGCATGATCTTCCCCGATGGATGGGACGCCGAGGTGATCCGTGACATGTGCGGGGAGCAGACAGGAAAATACTCCCTGGGTGACTGCTCTGTACGCTGGGCTTACATGCTGGCCATCATGGGAATCCTGGATGCCCTCATTCTCTCCTTCTTGGCCTTTGTCCTGGGCAACCGGCAGACGGATTTCTATCTTGATGATCTGCAAACAGACAACAAGGGTAAGTAAAGGAATAATGAAGAGCAGTGCTTTAAAAAGGATTCATTTGAACTAAAGACAACATGTCTTTCACTAAATTATTTCATTTATTTTCTAAACTCTCTTAGGCAAGCTTTCTTCTCATTCCTTTAAGTAGACTTTAAGAAACAGTCTTCAGGATGGCTACTTAAAGAACATTCAAAGCTCTTTTTAGATGTTGGCTGCCTTTTCTTCCAATCTCAGTCAAGATGATCCCAAACTGCTTCAATAGTATTGACTTTCAGACTCCAAGAAAGCCAATCCTTGACTAATAATGATCCATTGTGTGTATTTCTATCCAGGTATTCTTTTACTGCATTTACTGAATTTAGAAATGGTTAAAAAATCTATCGTAATCCTGACTTTGAGAAAATAGTACTAATGAATAACTATGGGGTAAGACTGGAAACATGTCTGAGCTGAATGCATCAAATCTGGTAGTGCTAACCGTCCACCCAGTATGCTTGCTGCAAGAGAGACCTTTTATAAAAAGATGGCCTCTGAAATTGAAGCCAGTGCAAAAGCGTATTAAACTTCCATTTCTTCTAATAGCCATCAGTGGGGGCTCCTATAGTTGTAAACATAAAGCTTATTTCTAGTCTTATTTAACACACCGCCTGCAGACTTCTTTTTGAAATTCATTATACCATATTACATGGTGACTCAAAGAAAATTCCACTGCAGGTACAAATATTTGTGACTGTGTAATTACATGCAGGTGACGCAAACGGAGAACCTAACAGTGGATTCACAGGGGGGTGATGAATAGGAAAATCAAAGGAATTTGGAATTATAATTACAGTTTTTAAAATAAATATTGATACTAATAATTATATTATCATAACATGTGATTATAATCACATTATTATAATCCTATATGTTACGATGCCGGTACATATGCATATATATATATATATATATATATATATATATATATATATATATATATATATATATACATATATATATATATGCATAGGCTATTATCAGTATAGTAAGACAATGTTTGTTCTTTAAATTATAGTCTGATTCAGAATAAAATAGATAATAAAGCAGGGTATAATTTAAGTATCACTCATATGATTAACAACTTGCTTTCAAATTGGTATTCATTGCCTTTGTTTTCTTAGTCAGCTTCTACACCAGTAAGTAATTATTAGTAATTATTCTTAAAAAACAAAACAAAAATGAATACAGCGATGGCCACAAGCCAATTATGTACAATACAGTCCATACAGTTAACTTAGTAAGATCCTGTTAGGAATAATGGCAGTTTTCTAGCTAACTTGTTAGCCTGTTATGCTAATATTTAAATCTTATTATAAAATGCAGAAAACCACTGTTTAATCAATTCTATCAACCGAAGGCAATAGTCACTCTCCTAACACTTAAACACAGAGTATCATTGTTACTGTAACTCAAAGCGCAACTTTTCATTTTAAACCTGCTGATCTTTGATAACTACTTTTCCAAGTTTAATCAAAAAACGTAATTTATTTCACTGTTATTAGCTGATTTTATCCAATCTTTCTTCTCCAGTTGCAACTCTTTAAACCCCATTACTGTAAAACCTACAAAGAAAAACAAACACATGTAGCGTAGTTCATAAAAGTAAATCAACTCAAAAGGTGAGTTAGGAAAGGCAGTTGTTTTTTCTCCAAATCTCATTTTTAGGGCTTTTTTTGTCCATTAACATGAAATTTGTCCTGCTGAAAAATGAGTGCACTCCAACCTGACCTAAGTATCTTCAGCCAAATTGCATTCAGTGCTGAATTTAAGAGTGGGAGCAAGTCCTCCAGAGGATTTCTGACAGTTTGCATGATGTTGCATCAGGACACTCAAATCGCATTGTTTCAGCTGTATGAAAAGAGAGGAAGAGGAGGGAAGGAACAGCAGAAGGCAGAAATGAAGGGGGGAAGAGTAAAAGATATTGTAAAACATTTTATTAAATGTCCTTAAATAAGGTTTACGTGTTTGATTCGATCCCACACACAGAAAATAGAGAGACAGGCAGAAAGAAGACGATCTGTAACGGTGGACGAGAGTGTGAGCGACACAGAGACAGGGAGCACGAGTAAAGGAGTAAAGGAGAGAGGAGGAGGGGAGAGGAAGAGACTGAGAGATAAAGAGAGAGAATAGTGACATAAGATGTCTTGGTTCTCTGATGATCTATCTCCATGATGGTTTCCATGGTAACTGGAGATATTCCAGTGCGTGGGCGTGTCTTTCTCTTCTTATCTGATTAACCTCACTGACAGTTTTAGTGATTTTACCCATTTAATGCTTCTAATGCTTCACCAGCAGAGTAAAGTTTCTCTTGTCACGCACATTCTTTCATAAAAGAAAAAATGTCCCTGTAGATTATAGCCTGGGAACAGACCATGGGACTCTTTGTTGGCTATACACGTGACAAAATAAATTGAGTTGTACAACGGGAAAACTGGATCAATAATAAGCCTATTTAAGGGTTATGTTTACATATACAGTGCACACTTTGAAAATGATTTACTGGCATAAATATGAGTTACAGTTTGCTTGGGTGTTAGAAGCTTCTCCAGTATCTCCAGGCCTGATAACTTTGAATCTCAATCTTGGTTTAATACAAAGCCTCCGCTGGCTTAATGAAGATGAAAATATTATCATATGCTGTGAAAAACTATTTGTCCCCTTCCTGGTTTCTTATTTTTGGTCTGTTTTTTTTTGTTTGTTTGTTTGTTTTACATATTTGTCAAACAAATTTAGTATTAGACAAAGATAACCTGAGTAACTACATCAAAGTCAAAGTACTACCATATGAAGTATTTAAATGACAATTTAATTAATTAAAGGGAAAAGTTATCCAAACCTCGTCGTGACCGTTCCTTCAAAGTAGCTGAATTAAAACAAAGAGTCGGTGCTGCAGAGAGTGGGTCACGGCACTGTGAAAGACTCACTGCCAGAGGTCACATTCCCAAGTTTACTTTTTCACATAGGATCAAATAGATTTAGATATTTCTTTTTTTTTTTCCTTAAGTAAAATCATCATTTAAAAACTGCATTTTGTATTTACTCTGGCTATCACTGCTGATGTTCTGAAATATGCAAATAAAAAAAACTGAATAGAAGTCAAGAAGGAGGAATTTTAAAAAAATCCCCCTGCAGCCTGCACTTCAGTTTGTGAATTATTGGCTGATTCACTTGTTTTCTCAAAATTCCCTGTTTCTGAGAAACTATTGGAGTGCTCGCCATTGGAGGGGAGTAGATCTGTATCTATGTTGTTCATATTTTTTGTTCTCTCTTGAGTAAAGCACTTCGTACCATGTTGTGGTATTCCTGGAGTTAGGGTTAGTAAATAAAGAGAAACTAACTTTTTATTTTCAAGGAAATACAGAACACAGAGTTGAGTTACCAAATTTAGAGCTGGATACAATTCTTAAATTTAAATGAAATAAGCTTTCTTGTTTGATCATTATAGAAGCCCTATTATCCTTCAACATTAACCCAACCATCGGGTTTCTTAACTGCATATTAAAGTGATTAAAATTACCCACAAAGCTCTTTTTACACAAAAAGAGTAAAATGAATAAGAATAAAAGTGCCTTAAAGCAGCTTGTTTCAGACAGAGGATGAACTGAGCATCTCCATACTAACAATCATGCAAAGCTACTTTTGTAGAGTCCAAGAGTAAGTTTAGGTTTTTGTTTTGAAACATTTAGTTTAAAACCTGCTCAGTTTACCGCATCACAATATCTCAGTCGTTTAATAACAGTTTCATAAAAAGAAAACATGTGGACGTGGCACAGACATCGATAGTAAATGAATGACCTTCTGTTTGTGCCCTTTTTGTTTGTTTGTAAGTGGTGACCTTAGCTTAGCTCATACTTACATAAGCATATTCACTCAATGCACAAATGCACTTTTTCCTGCCCCACTGTGTTTACGCCAACACTATTGTTCTTTTCTGTCCTTGCAGATTTTGCAGTGTCAAGGGTAAGTCGAGTTTCTTTATACATTTAATGTGCATTATGTCTGAAGAATATATCTCCTAATAAAGAATTGTCACTGGTAATATTTGAGAAAACAGTTCATTTTTAAAAATTACTTTTATTATTTCACTATAAATATTTGTTTTTAGTTGATCGAGCAGCAGAGCTTATGTCAGTTCAAGTTTAGGTTAGGTATTCTAAGTTTGAATCATTTAAATATTAAACTCTGTTGGATATTTCTCACAGGAATATTTAAAAAGTTCAGCACAGTTTCTTTTTGTGTAGGTAGCTGATTCATAGTTATACACCAGAATCTCCTGATGCTCTTCGCCTTGACAAACTTCAACCTACACAAACGGAACCAAACACATTTTTACTGGTTAATCTGGTAAAACCATTTCACTTTGCTTTTACCAGATTAACCAGTAAAAAAAAAGTACTCCCAGTTTATATACTGTTCATTTTGCTGTCCAGTTTCTAAACAAAAACCTCCCTGCTAACCTCAAACAGAAACGCTGATTTTGGAGTGAAAAACACCATAAATATCTTAAAAAGCTGTGAAATGTTCAAAATGTGTAAAACACAAAGTAGGATTAAATCTAACCTTAAATTGAATCTAATTAGACTTATTGAAACACAGTTGAAACAATCCAGTGCTTATTCTCCAAAAAACAAGGAATCATGTGGTTTACAGCTCTGTGGGCTTATTCAAAACAGTTTTAAACCAAAGGTAAAAGATTCAAACGGCTTCTGACTCTTTCTTTTTATCAGCTGAACTCTCCACGTAAAAATGTGAGACAGGTCGAGGTTTTCCTGGGAATTTAGTGGCAACCACACAGTACACTACTACTGCAATGTAAAGAAATGGTACATTTAGACACAAATTATTTTATAATAATAATCTTTAGTATTTATTACTATTATTATTATTATTATTGATGACATTGTTTTCTGTGAATATAGGTTTACCACGATAGCCCTAAAAGCCCACAGGTCTAGTTTTAGTGTTTCCAAAATTACCTTAAAAGTTTAGTTAACCCTTTAACGTTTGGTACCGGGCCGCGAGAGTTGAGGCTCAGGTGTGAAATGTATGGTTTTCAGGGTTTTTATCGGTTTTCAGCTTTATTTTGTTATCGTTTTTATCGTTTACTCAGTTTTCCTGGGTCTTTTCACGTGTGTTATGAATAGATCTTCTTTTTTTCGATACCGGTACTAGTTTTATTTTGTTGCGGTCCGTGGCGCAAAAAAGGTTGGGGACCGCTGGCCTAGTGTATCATATATGATACATACAGTTTTTTGCCAATTTTGGGGACATCAACATCATCAGTGTAAAAAGAATTAAGCAAAAGAAGGTTAAATAAACACTATTTTCAAACAATTTGAATTTTGGGGCAATTATTTCATGATTCAGGCTTTAAAGGGTTAAAAATTTAAATAAATCTTGTAAGAACTTTTACATATAATATTATTGTTCAACAAAGTTGATGGGCTGTTGCAATAGAAGAAAGGTTAAAAGAGAAGCTTTCCACAATGTTGCTCAGTAGTAGTAGTATGCTTTTAGTGCTGTTAAACATTACTGCATTTAATACATCAAGACTCTCAATTTTAACAAGTCTTTGCTTAAACTCCAAGCCACAAAACTGTTTCACAAAGGTTATTTTCTGCTTTATGTTTTTTTACACTCCTGCCCACACCGTTAATAACTTTGATTTCACCTATAAATCTCACCCATAGCTTCATTCCTTTTGAGCACAGTAATGAAGCCTCTGTGTTGTTTCCTTCAGATTGAGGTGCGGGACAGAAGAGAGCCACGATACGGAGTACAGCGTCTTCACTGAGGGCACTGGACAACTTCTCTTTCTCTGTTC
Source organism: Maylandia zebra (assembly GCF_041146795.1). Classification (NCBI taxonomy): domain Eukaryota; kingdom Metazoa; phylum Chordata; class Actinopteri; order Cichliformes; family Cichlidae; genus Maylandia; species Maylandia zebra. Next base: position 13,865,288 of record NC_135186.1, read on the forward strand.
TTCTCTTTCTGCCCTTCTCTTCTTCTCTTCTCTTGTCTCTCCTCTCCAATGATCAGGATATCACCCAATCTCAATGCAGACACCAAGTGTACAGGATTCTGTAAGATAAAAAACAACAACAACAACAACAACCAACCACACTGGGATAAACTATATTTTGGAAAAAAAAAATTATACAAGGTTGTACAGTGCATTTAACACTTTCTCAATGAATACCTTTATGATGTAAAAAAGAAAAAAAAAAAGAAAAAAAACTTTACTGTATTTAAAGTCTTGATTTTTTGGTGAAAAGTTCAATCCTTAAGATGAAGAACCATAATGCCCATTTATGATTTTACTGTGGTTAATTTGACTTATTGCTATTTACCAATGTTGAGTTTGTGTGTTGTGTCCATTCATAGCTTTCAGAGAGCAGATTCTCAATACTCCTCACACACTGGTAGAGTGGAGACTCGCAATATGGCAGCAAGTCCATTATTAAATATTTAAAACACTTCAACAGGGACTCGTATGGCTCTTCATCTAAGGACTTTAAAATGTGAGAAATTTAGAGGAGTACCCCATTGCAGCTTTACAGAACCTAACATCTCTGGGAGATTCTCTACTGTACATACTTAACGATGTATATAACATTACTGCTGACAACAACAGCCGACAACAAAACCTCATCTGACTCTAATGCATTTGCGTATAGTATTTCTACCCTTGGTTTCAGTGTTCCTCGTGCTGGAAGAGCATCAGAGTATGTGCAAATTCATTGTGTTTCTTTGACTCCTCCCTTCTGAAGCTACAGATGGGCTTAAAAAACGGATTCCTGAGCTAAATATTCACCAGAGAAGCAGAGCAACGTGAATCAAAGTGATCATGTATGGTCACTTTGATTTCTTTTTTAATGGCACAGGAAATGAGACACATCCCTTGCATTAGCATGGCCTCAACAGAAGCCCCTTGTTGTAGTATGTCCCCATTGAGTATGGTGTACATTTTAAGCTGTTTAACTTAACAGCAGCTGTCTATTCAGAGTTAATCTTTTTTTTTTCTCCTCGCGCTATCCCACGATCCCCTTCTCCAGTGTGCAGTTTACTCCAGTTTATGGCTCCAGCATACAGTGATGAGTTTACTCTACAGATGTCTTAAGGCTGCATGAATATGACTGTAGGACTGCTGGCCCCATGTGGTGCAATGTTAAAAAGGTGATGTCACTTATATGCCTCTTTTAATAAACAACACTGTTTTGTAGTAGCCATAGGACCGATAGGAGGGTCACAATCCCAGCAAAAAAAAATAAACAAATGAATAAAAGAAAAAGACTTTAAAGAGTACTAAAACACTTCAGACCATTAAGTCTTAACAGGGCTGTTAGACAGCAAAGATTTAAAACTCTTGTCATTCTGGGAAGGGCTGCATCCAGGATTTTCGTAGTAGAGAGTTTACGATTAAAATCCCACCAAGGCACTTCCTGTTCTTCCATAAAATATTGGCCAAATTCAAACATAACATATGTTTGTCCATGCATCTGAGAAAATATGGAGAGCTTATCTTATGAGAGAAAAAATCATCTACAGTTAAATCTTACTTTGATATGGCAGCAACAATTTAGAACTGGCAAGAAAATCATCAAGATTTCTTAAATAATTCTAATAAATCGTAATTCTGCTAAGCAAAAAAAAGGCTAATTTGTTTTTTTTGAAAAAACAAATATTGAAATTTAAGCATATGTAGGACAGATGTTGCCTTTGCCCTGTTCTCTGAAGTAGAATGATGACTGCTTGAGACAGTAGATCACATTTATAAGATGAAAGCTCCAGTTTTTTGATTTTTTTTATGGATGCTGTGCCCTTCTGTAATAATGGCCCTCACGCAAGGAACTTTTATAGTAGAGTCCCTGTGGTCTCTAAGAAGAATCTGTGCGGGTCCCTGTGGACAAGTGCAAGACAAGCAAACTAATACCATGTTTGTAAATTTAATAACAAGATGTGTGTTCAGTCTGCTGTCTATAAATGATTCTTGCTGAGGCCCTTTGAGAACAGTCATATTGGGATCAGCAAATTAGTTACAAGGTTACAATGATCACTATTCCGAGCTCCACTGTCCAAAAAGAAAGTATTGTCCATGTAACATTGTTACCGTGACGTGTCACCAACCCCACCCTGATTTTGTCCCTCCAACAGAGTAACTTGATGTAGCACTAGACACGCAAGTGTCATTGGTTGTTATCCATGGTGACACATGTATGACAGTGATCATTGCTACACCAGCAACTTAAAAACTATCATGTGTATAGCGATGAATCCTTTGCCAATTTTTGTGATAACCGAGGAAGTCTGTAGTCTCCTGATTTTAAAGACATGAATCTGTTTCATCTGCAAGAGCATTCAGTACTCGGGTTTGAGCTGTTGAGTTGTGACTCACAACTGTACCCGTGTGCGCTGTTATAGCTTCCACAAGCTATAGCCAATTGATTTGTCTGCATCAGTGACACCGATTGTCATGATACCAGCGACAAGTGGGATTCTAGCGTGACAAGCTGCAGTTGCAACGAATGATAAAGCAAGCTGCTGTAATCCAAGGCACCGTGGGGCTCTTATCCCTCTCAGAGCAGCACTTGAGGCTGACATACTGTAAATGAACCTCGTAAAGCCTGGCTCAAGTCACGACAAGAATAGAATTAGCTCTGCACATGGGTAATTGTTTCAGATGAGATATTGGCACGCTTTGCCCTTTTAAGATCATAATGTAAACCCCACGAAGTAACTGATTCTATTTGAGGGAGCAATTCATCCACCACAAGGCCAAAGTACAGCCTAGTGAGGGGCACATTATACTGTATTATAGTTAATTAGAATTCATGTTATGCTCTGTTAGGGATGCATTGCTAACACAATCACTGTGGACCAGTAAAAGAATGCGATTCAAAAATCAGACTATGCCATTACAGCTAAGAATTTTAATTAAACTATCACAATTGTGGAATGAGTTACGGGAAGATGCCCAATATGGGTTTGAGATCAGCTCAATAGGTTATCCTGGGTATGTTATCACTATATAATGAGCAGATAGCTAGACTGTAGTGTTTTTTGTTAGAATGGTAGCTAGCTAACTCTCAGGAAGCTGTGTACACAGTACTGTATTAAAGGCTCAAGTGGAAACGATCAAACACAAGCAAGTCAAATATGCGATTAAAGTCTTTTCATTGATGGACTTAAGATGAGGTCAAAGTTTAAATGACGCATTGCTCAGCTGCATCCCTTGTTAGTAGAGTTTAAAGTAGAATAGTGCCGGTTTTCCAAGCTGGGCCTTTAAGACAATATGACAACAGCCCTTATGCTGATTCTAATGATGCTGTCCACGCAGGCTCTGCACAGACCCTTTGGCCTATATTGATCACCCACCCGGGCTAGAAGTGCTGGGCCCTCATTCAAGAAACGTTTCTTTCACTTTAACCATGAAGTAACTGTACGAGAAAAAGAAAAAAAAAACAATGCAAATGATTGAAAGAGACCTCATTCATTTGGTATAGCAAAACATATATGTTTGCTTTTTATATGTGTGTGATCATTTGAGAGAACCAGAATGCTTTTTTTGTATCTAAAGTTTGCATAAAGCAGGCAGTAATGTCTCTCATGCAGTATATATTGGGATTTAAATATCTCCTATAGCGTGCATCTCTCATTTGGGAATACTTTCACAGGCCCAGGATGTATGTAACGACAAATCTACATAAAGAAAAAGAGCACGGGAAGAAAAAAAAAACCCTGAGGCCTAAATGGTCGAGTCAGGCTTCCAAGCATCATTACCTGCGTGATCAATGGTCTGGTCTCTTCTCCGGATACTCTGTTCCTGAGAACTTGACAATGAACTGAAAATATACCTTAACAAGGAACTGACAATACCTTAACCTTGATGAGCACATATTTGTACCACTTCAGGTGCCTCTAAGAACTCTTGATTTAATTCAGATGTGGTGCAGAACCAGCAAAACAAGTAGTGACACTGTAGTTTTTTCTACTGAAGACTACATACTCAGACTGAGCTCTGAAGTTAGGTGGGTTTTATTGCAGATTTGAGATCAATTCAGTTTCAAGTCAAAGAATTATAGCTAAAATAATATTGGCTAGTTTTCCCCAGTTATTTACCTTGCTTTGGGGAAACATTTTGATATTTAAAAATTTGTTGTTGTTGTTTTTTTGTTTTGTTTGGTTGGTTGGTTTTTTCCAATGTGCGATTGGACTGAATTCACCTCAGTCTTCGATTACATCATCTAAAGACATGAAAAAGAATGAAAAGCTAATAAAAGAGTCAATGACAAGTCATTTCCAATCTCTGGCCACAAATGAAAGCTTTGTGGATTATGTAAATGCCATTTCTATGTCAATGATTTCATCATCTTTTTATCATGTAACATCATGTATAAAGACATCGTGTTTGGGGGTGGGATGGGACAGGGGCAAAGATGAGTAATGTCCAGTGACTTATGTTATGATAATAGTTCTGTTAACTCCTGAAATGCAGATGTTGCCAAAATACCATCAATGATCATGTGTTACCATGAAAATGAAAAAAAAAAAAAAGAGAAACACTTGATTTTGGTTTTGTATAACAAAAGAATGATATACTGATATTTGTCAAGTATTTCTGAAGAGATCTTTGTTTTATGTGTTAACTACAGACTCTTTCCTTTCTGTTATGCTTTACTTTCAGTGTATTTCAGTATGATGTATGATGATTGTTGTTTGGTCACATCAGGCTTAACATCTCAGACTCAGTTTCGTGTTACTAACAGATGACTGCTTGTTGAAATTTCAACACCCAAACATGTACAAAAATCTGTTTATAGGGTTGCTTGATGGTGGCCAAGTGGGCAGACTGTGAAAGAGGCTTGTTGTTTTCTTGGATTATGATGACATGCTGATTTTGATTTAAAAAATTATAATGTTGAATGAATTCCTATTTGTGAATAGTATTCCAACTCACCATGATGACAATTTCTGTTATTGAAACACATTTTGAGAAGGTCGAATAAAAATATTTTACATTCAAAAAATACTGTCCCAGCTGGATCAGTAGACTGTTTTTTAGCGTACGGATGTAAAGCAGAGCAGTAAACACTGTTCTTCCGCATACAGCCTCACACACCTCCCAGACAGAGTCCTGAGGCCTAGATCCATCACTGTGCATAAAGTTCTGGCTGAAATAGGACTATTTATGTAATTAACAGCCACACGCTAGTGCACCCGGCTCTGCTGTAGTGTTCAGGGTGAGTCACACAACCAATAATATCACACAGAGCCACTGCACACAGATGCACACGAAGAGGGTGGCATAGCCTGAGACTGCCTGTGACTGGAGAACCCACAACCTGTCACAGTAAGTACCTGTAATTCATCAGTGGCTTCCTTCTCTGTGTGGTCTGCTTTTAGCAGCTACCACATCGGTCACCCACAGTGTTATGTATTGAATTCTGTGCTGAATGTGTATGCACCCTTGGATACTGCATGGCTCGATCCACTACAATACAGTTATACTTTTAGAAACCTTAAATGTTTCACTGGCATTTAGGACTGCTTGGCTGACTTTTTCAAGAAGATTATTCTCATATGCTCTATAATCTTATACCCCTATATATGTGTGCAGGTGAAAAAAGAAACTAATGTAATGTATCATAGCAAGGTTTTGAACTTCACCATGTCCTGATAAGCTTCAGTCACACAGGCCTAAAGATTGACTTCCTGACAAAATCTGGTTGCTAGGGAGAAATGGGATACACTTTATAATTAAGCTCATGACTAACACCATAATTTGCCTGTAATTAAATTAAATTTCCCTGCAAATACCTTCAGTTAGGTAGAACAATGGGTCTTACTTAAAGTCAGGTTATACTTTAAGTAAATTTAAGTAGTCTGTAAATAATTTTAACTAATGTGCAAGTCATTCATGTCGTGCATGAGTAATTCTAAGCATTCCATAGCTTAGAAACAAGTAGACACAAATTGTTCTGTAAGTAATTTTAATTTAGTTAGTGAGTCAGTGTTTTCCAGACAAAGTTCAGCAGATTCTGGCAACCTGCTAAAGACCAAAGCAATTGCAAGGAGTTTTTTCCTTCCTCTTTGTGTCTAGTTTCACCTGATGACAGAAGGAACTTTCTCCAACCACTCGCCAACCAACCATGGAATTGTTTTTGAGTTCATATAGGTTTAGAAGTGGTGACAAAAGCCATGGAACCGCACCATTCAGTGACACCTGTGCGTCTTGAAACAGACAACTCACATCAGAATAGAAGTGTTTCCTTATGCTCACTGACAAGAATTGTTTGCAGTAGCTCTTCCTTTTAATTGAATAACTGAACCTGAAAAAATGCTAACATATATATACAGTGTAAGCGGGGGGCTCCTCATTATACTAGAAAAACATTTAAGTTTCCTGTAATTTTTCTGTATGATACCATAAACACAGTTTATAGCCACCATGGTAAAGGTAGCATAGCAGCATAGCCTACATGCTCAGCTATCCTAGTTGTGCTAACACTTACAAGCTAAACCGCTGTTTACAACAATGCTAATTTACGCTAAACAAAAGCAAAGTCATTAAAACACGTTGCTCTGGTTGATATTTTTACATTCCATCTGCAAAGCTAAGAAATGGGGATAGCATGTATGTGACTTTAGAACTGCAGTATACATGCTGGGTTCGTTACACACACATACATATATGTATGTATACATACATATATCAAGCTCCCAGGCCTCTGGTAGAGGACCCGAGCTTGAAGGATAAACCGCCCGCAGGGGCGTGCTGGGTTATATATATATATATATATATATATATATATATATGTTGTACGTATTTTAGGCATTTACGGCTGGAACAGGAGAAAGTAATGAAGAGTGACATGCATCAAAGATGTCAGCCAGACACTATGTAGACAGTGCAGTTCATGGGTGTCATGTTATTCTGTAGGCCAACGAGGTGTCCCATTCTGTGACCCCGAGGTTGCAACTGAATGATGGAGAGCTGGAATACAGATGTTCCTGGAATCCTTTTCAGGAATCGTTAGCTCTTTCACATTGTGTCAACAAAGACCCATCTAACAGAGAGAAATCTCTGAAAACAATTAAGTGATTGATTCAGATGTTGGAAGATTTGTATTGCAGCTAATAGAAAAATTAATATGGCTGTAATCGTGTGTCATTTGGATTTCTGTGTGGTCTTTCTGCCAAGGCTTTGCTTCTGACAGCAGCCTGTGGACTTACCACAGTCCAGATGCAAATACTTTTTCACATACTAGAATCCAACCTACCACAGTCAGCCCCACTTATGCTCAATCTGCTGACCTCAGCCTGCCACACAGTCTGATGGCACGCCAGACACATAAGGAAAAATTATGTCATTCTGAGATCAATGGTTATGTTTCTGCCAAACAATCAGACATCGTGTGCTGTGCATACTGCAGCAAACTGCTCCAAGTTCTTCTAACATTTACTGATCCAATAGTAAATGTACATATAAAGACAACTTACCAATATTTAACTATTACAGTACCATCAAGGATTTAATGCATTGCTTTAAGAAATTATAATAATATTTAATTATTATTATTATATGAATTATAACTATAAATACATAAATATAAAGGTATGTAATTGTTTTTTTTAACAAATCTAATTTGACATTTATAATTATACTGCAAGAAGCCGAGGAACATCAATTAAATGTGTGAATGTGTGTGTGAATGGGTGAATGACTGAATGTAGTGTAAAGCGCTTTGGGGCCCTCAGGGACTAAGTAAAGCGCTTTACAAATGCAGGCCATTTACCATCTAAGATTTAGGGTTTTTGCAGTGTAACCATTTTCCTGACTTCTATCACATTATTATACATTACCAGAAAAGAAAAGTAATAATAAGAAGAAGTCCAACAGCAATAGTCCAACATAGCTTACACAATCAGTTGTCCTAGTTTGAAATCTTCAATTCTGCACCACTGAAATTGACTGACTGTGATTGGTATTGTTCCTGGTGCCTGCATTGCGCATGCCACCATGCATTGTGCGTGAAACAGAGTTCTTGGTTATTTCACGTGTATTTACTGAATCGTGCTAACATTTGCATCGCCACAGTGATATCTACAGGGAAGAAAATAAAAAGAGCAAACTGCAACCATGCAAAAACTACAGCGCAAAAACATTCAGAGTCAACAAGACACTGAATATGATGAACACAGTAATCAAGAAATGACAGAAGAAACAGGGCAAGGATGTGGAACAGGTTTATGAGTGGGCGGGAAAGATCACCCACTGCAGAGCTAGTGGGTGTGGAAGGGCTGGGCAGAAAAAAAACAACAAGAGCCGAAATCATGACACACAATGACAAATCTGAGTGGCTAAGGTTTGGCTGGTCACATATTTCATGTTTGCCTTCCTATTTGTGATGTAGGAGCATCGTAAAACTTATTGCAATGTTGTCAGTTTTACACATCTTTGGGCATACACAAAATATTGGACATAGTTAAACCTACAGCAGCTGCCATGAAGCTCCTGGCACACAGTTTTGTGCTGATGTTAATGCCTGATGAGGTTTGGAACTGTGCAGTTATGGAGTCAGCAGAGCGTTGGACACTTTTATGTAATACTGTGTGCCTCAGGGCTCTGTGAAACCGCTCTGTAACTGTATGCGGTCTGACATTTTGTGGCTGTGTTGCTTTGGGTTCCTAAACACTTCTGCTTTGTTATAACACCACTTAGAATAGAATAGAATAGAATAGAATTCAACTTTATTGTCATTGCACATGCACAGGTACAAGGCAACGAAATGCAGTTTGCATCCATCTAGAAGTGCTTTAGTGATATAGATATATTACAATATATATTAGCAATAATATAGATATGTAAGTATATTACAGAAATGGGTCTATTATGGTATGTTATAATGTACACGGTATGAAGTATGTTGTGAACATTCTATAACTATAGGTATGTACAGGCTGTAGTGAGTACAAGCTATGTACAGGATATAAATATGAAATAAAAAAATAAAAAAAACTATACAGAAATCTGAGATATACAGTTATACAGAAATGTGAACTATGAAAGTTATAAACAGTTGTAGGATTAAAAATTATCGTATGTACAGAATGATTATTTACACAGAACTATACAGTTAAGATAAGTGAGATATGTGGATAATTTCTACAGAGGCTATATAAAGTGCTAGTGGTTGCGAGTGGTGGTTCAGTCCATGTTATTATTGTGTGTTTGAGGGTACGGTTGTCCATTGTGTGTGTGTAGGTGGTTGTGGGTGTGTGTATGTCCAGTCCATGAGTTTAGTGTGGGTCAGATGTCAGGAGGCAGAGTCTGACAGCTGTGGGGAAGAAGCTGTTCCGGTACCTGGTGGTCTTAGTCCGGAGACTCTTGTAGCGCCTCCCAGAGGGCAGGAGGGTGAAGAGTCCATGTGATGGGTGACTGGGGTCTTTGATGATTTTCCCAGCCCTTTTCACACACCGCTTCCTGTAGATGTCTTTCATGGCAGGAAGTGGTGCTCCGGCGATGCGCTGGGCAGTTTTCACGACCCTCTGCAACGCCTTCCGGTCCGAGGCAGAGCAGTTCCCGTACCAGACTGTTATACAGTTGGTCTGGATGCTCTCGATGGTGCAGCGATAGAAGTTCACCAGGATGTCTGAGGACAGGTGGTTCTTCCTCAGAGTCCTCAAGAAGAAGAGGCGCTGGTAAGCCTTCTTGACCAGCTTCTAGCAGTTGGTCGTCCAGATGAGATCCTCGGAGATGTGGACTCCCAGGAACTTGAAGCTGCTCACACACTCCACAGCCGTCCCCTTAATGTGGATGGGTGGATGTGGGTCAGCATTCCTCCTGTAGTCCACGATGAGCTCCTTGGTCTTCTCAGTGTTAAGCAGCAGGTTGTTTGTGTCGCACCACTTAGCCAGACGATCCACCTCCTCCCTGTAGGCGGCCTCATCGTTGTCACTGATGAGGCCAATCACCGTGGTGTCATCTGCAAACTTAATGATGGTGTTGGAACCATCAGCCGGTCTGCAGTCGTGGGTGAAGAGGGAGTAGAGGAAAGGGCTCATCACACAGCCTTGTGGTACACCGGTGTTCATCATGATTGTAGATGAACAGTGGTTATCCGGCCGGACATGTTGGGGGCGGTTGGTCAGGAAGTCCAGTAACCATTTGCAGATGAGGGAACTGATGCCCAGGTCTGTCAGTTTCCTGATGAGTTGTGAGGGGTGGATTGTATTGAATGTTGAACTGAAGTCTATAAACAGCATTCTGGCGTAGGTGTTGTTGTTGTCCAGGTGTGAGAGGACAGAGTGCAGTGCGATGGAGACTGCATCCTCTGTGCTCCTGTTCTGACGGAATTGGTGGGGGTCCAGGGTGGGGGGGAGACAGGATTTGAAGTGTGCTAGGACCAGCTGCTCTAAGCACTTAGTGATGATGGGGGTGAGTGCTACTGGGCGGTAGTCATTAAGGCAAGATGGGTTGGAGTTTTTGGGTATCGGGACGATGGAGGTGGATTTGAAGCAGGCCGGTACCACATCGTGGGCCAAGGACAGATTGAATATGTCTGTGAGCACTCCTGCAAGCTCCCCAGAACACGCTCTGAGAACACGCCCGGGGATGCCATCAGGACCTGCAGCCTTGTGGACATTGATCCTGCTTAGCACCGCTCCTACATCGGTGGGGGAGGGAGTCAGAGGTTGGTGGTCTGGCGTCAAGTCTGCTTTGGTTGTGGTTGTGGGGTTCCCTCGCTCAAAACGAGCATAAAGGTTGTTGAGCTCGTTGAGGAAGGAGACATCAGAGGATGCGGGGGAGGGTTTGGTGGTCCTGTAGTCTGTAATGGTCTGGAGTCCTTGCCACATGCGTCGGGGGTTGGAGTTGGAGAAGTGTTCTTCTACCTTCTTTTTGTAATGGTGTTTGGCTTTTTTGATGCCCTTCTTTAGATTAGCCCTGGCTGTGCTGTAGGCGTGTGCATCTCCTGACCTAAAGGCAGTGTTGCAGGCCTTCAGGAGGAGACGAGCATCCCGGTTCATCCAAGGCTTCTTGCAGTTTATCGTGGAATACCTAAGGGGGGAGAAATTTTCTCCCGCTGATGCAACAGTGCATCTCATTGCAGTATATCTGGCTAATTGAATGGCACTGGATGAAGAGTGGTGCAGGAGTATTTCAAGAGCTTTTTTAATAGAAATCACCCAGAACTGTCTCCAGTGAAGCAGATAAATTGGTTAGAATGAGGTTGAGCCCTTGTTTACTTCTTCTAAACATTTTTCCGTATAACATATACCTAAAAGCACTGTGTTATCTGTCCAAAAGGATCAAACTGAGTTATGGAGACAGCAAATACAGCTGGACGTGGCTATTTTATACAGAAAAAAAATTACGTACAGGTTCACAGTGATCAAAAGCTTATCCCAGCACCCAGCAATGAACATGTTATTACCCTGAAGTCCGTCCAAAACCAACGTTTTTCTGACTTGTTGCTTTTTTTGCAAATATCTGTGCATGACAAATAGGTCATGGCGAAGGTTAAAGAAATTATGGTTTGGGCAAATTATTTATGGTTCAGGTTTTATGGGAATAAGGCCCAACAAAAAAGTTGGATGTGGTTAGAGAAGTGGTTAAAGTTAAACGCAACACTTTAATTATACATCTGTGGCAGGACTGAAACTATCCTACATGGAATTTAAACAATAAACAATAGTATGTCTATGAGCCAAGCTGACCTCCACTTCAATTTCAACAGTGTATTCAACGCTGGCTATGGACACCAACGAAGATGGACTGTATAATCCAAAATTCATTGGATGCCGCCAACACCTACAACAGGGTTAACATCTCCATTTCACCCTATTGTGGTGTCTCACCAGGCCACAGCTCTCAGAATGTTCCGGTGTGACTAAAGGGGTTTATGTGGAAGCTAGCAGTGGCGCCCTAGGACACCACAAGTTCTTTCTAGTCCCTTGATGTTGTAGTTTGTTTTGTTTTTGCCTTCTGTCAGAGCGTGGTGTGTTGACTGGCTATTGGCCCGAGGCTGTCAGGAAGGAAGAAACTGGCCACAAGCTGTCCTTTGGTTGCTCAAACATCCAGCCATATCCATCTGTGTGTGTGTGTGTGTGTCAAATCAACATCAAGGATATGACTCTTTTTCTCTGTTGGTCCATTTTCATACATGACACTCACATATGGCAATTTTCTGATCTTTGCCTTAAATTAAGGGGTCTTTCCCCCAGACATCAGACAGTTTAAGTTATATGTGACATACATTTCTGGCAATACTGCAGTCTTTACATCGCGCTATGTGAACAGCAGCATATGTAAACAATCAAAAGAAGGGGGAAAATGTGCTGTACAAACAATTTGGGGCAACAAACTCATCGTATGGTACTGGCCAGACCTTGGATCCCCAGAGGAAATGCGATTTTTTAAGTCTGTGATTTTTTTTTTTGTCACACGCTTTTTAAAATGTTTCAGAATGCCGTTTTCTCATTATTTGTCCCTTCACACAAGGGGCAACGTCAGCACAAACAGCTGTTTTCTTTTTAATGGTCTCAGCAGGGTTTTTTTTCACTAGTCAGCACCTCCGTGTATCAGGAGGAAAGGAATAAATGGTGAATTGAAATAGATGCTAAATAGGCAGGTTAGGAATGTTTCAGGACCACCGCTGAGCTGATCGACGGTCATGTCAAAACACCGGCCCGTACTTTCACCCATGCAGGCTTAACGCAGCAGCTGATGGCCAAAGGTAATATTTAGGGATGCATGGCTACACAGCCAAACTCTAAACACTCAAACTCTGAAACAAAAGTTGGACAGTGGAAAGAAACCAGGAGACCACAAGATGCTCTTCTTCTCTCTCTCGCTCTCTGTCTCCAGTGGACTTGTGAGACTATAAATATTAGCCAGCATCAACACGGCCACCACAGGGACTTCACTGGACTCCACCAGACAGTCACACAAGATTAAAACGAGTGAAAGCGCCAGTTTAAAACAGGTAATTCTCTTGTTATATTTCACAATGTCACATCCGGTAAATAATGGCTACTCTTCAGTGCTGGTGTTTGCCTTGTGCGTGTCCCTCATCCTTCTGTTGCGCGATGGACGCTCAGAAGCTTCAGTCTACCACAAAAAAGGTAAGAACCACTTCTGTTCCTCCACTGTTCAAGATAATGTATTCACATTACCCTGCGCAGCTCAGGGGCTGCTACTTTCCACATTAATCAACACTTGTGATTTATGGAAGCTGTGGCTGTTAAACCAACACAAACTGGCTGACCGCAAACTCTCTGTCCTTTATAACCCTGACCTTGCATTCATTCCCCTGGGAGCTCTTCACAGTGCATCAGTGCGTTCTTATTGATCCCCTTCTCAAGGTGACAGACAAACCCCATAAGGATAGCTACCCGCAGCCTGCAGGAACGCTGAGGAAACTCACTGCGGATGCCAGATTTAGCCATTAATGTGCCTGACCCCTTGCAGCGGGGCTTTATGTGTTCTGCCCAGAGGACGGACATTTATAGCCTTTGCAAAGTTACGATGTCCTGGGGGGAAAAAAGTGCATTTTTACCCAGCAGTTTCATACCTGCTCACCTAAAGAGAAGAGCTTAGAAATGTAAAGTCAGATGAGATAGATCTGACAGCGTGGCTCTCGTTTCTTTCGCAGGCATCTGCTCCTCCAAAGACAAGAACTACAAAGCAGGAGATTCTTTCCGGAGAGGTTGCGACAAGTGCTTCTGTCACGCGTTTGGTTTCTACTGCTTTGCGTGAGTAGAATTTTTTTTTCCAGTTCAGCTCATTTCAGGCCACTGATTTACAGTGATGGGAATAACAGCGTTACAACTAACCGTGGTACTTTTTCAGTAACGAGTAATCTAACTAATTACTATTCCTATCGTTACAATGCCGTTACCGTTACTAACAAGAAAATGTGGTGCGGTCATGTTACTATTTTTCAACAAACAGACTGTTGAAGCTGTCTTCAGCTTACCGCACCTTATATCAGTTGCATGGAAGTAGCTGTCTATGTAAGTAATCTGGACTAGGGCTGGGTATCGTCACTGATTTCTAGAATTGATTCGATTCCAATTCACAAGGTCCCGAATCAATTCGATCCACGATTTGATTCAATTCAATTCGATTTGAATCTGGGAAATTTTGCTTCAGACAGTCAGAAATATTATAATTCAGATCAGTACATTTACATATTTTTGTATCTATAAAAAGGAAGCTGACACACGCAAGACTTTATCAAAGGTGTGAGCGTCACAGCAGATGCCTTTGTGTCAAAGTAGCTGAAGATAAAACACAGAAAAACATGGAGGTTTTCCTGGCCTGGGATTTTATAAAAATATTCTGCAGTACATCAAAAATGAAAGAAAACCATTAATCAACATATGAACATTACCTCTGAAGTTACAGAGGTTTTATTAGAGACACGGCTAAGCGGTTTGCATTTTGCATAGTTTTAAAAAGTTTACATTTGTTCAGAAGCCTATTGAACAGCAGAAATTAGGTTTTCTTTTCAGAAGTAAGTAAAGTAAAAGGAAAAAAAAAAAACAGCGGCCGACAGCGTCGTAAATAACGGTAGACTTGTGCTTAACAAGCAAGCGAATAATGAAGAAAACAGATTTTTAGACGGGAAACTGTTCTTGAAGTATACAGAGAGAGAGAGGGAGAGAGAGAGAGAGAGCTGTGCATGATTTTATCGTGGTAGAAGCAAAACAGCAAAAGTCAGAGGGGATTCATAACTATGTTTATGTGAAGCGTAGTTTGGATCTTCTTTTGCTGCTGGTTCGGTCAATATTGTTCTCCTTTGTAGTGGACAGAAATTATTTTTTTGGAGTGGCACAAATAATTTGTGTGGCATCTTATTGAATGCAGAACACCTGATTATTATCTAAATAGTGTGAAATGGTTATTTAAAAAAGGGGTAAAAGGTAAATGACTGCAAATAACTTTGTTTGCAAAACTTATGCATAGGATTTTAAAATTGACAAATTATATTTGCATTTAAAGTTATGAAATATAATTGAATAAACATGTTTGTGGTTTTTACAGTAAAAAATATCACTTTTTAAACTCGGATTTTATGTTTTTTGTCTGATTTTAGATCAATTGTGTTAATACAGTATGTCAAAATAAAACATAAATTCAGACACGTGAGGTCGTGCTGAAAAGAATGATACTAAACAAGGCAAAGTAAATCGTTTTTAAAGGTAAAATGTGGAGGGAAAATCAAAAGTAGTTAAAAATGGCCAATTATACCCTGGACCCCCGAGGGTTAAACATTTTTTTTAAAGTAACGCAATAGTTACTTTTTGAGTAATTAATTACTTTTAGAATCTTGTAACTCAGTTACTAACTCAGTTACTTTTTTGAAGAAGTAACTAGTAACTATAACTAATTACTTTTTTAAAGTAACTTGCACAACACTGCTGATTTATTAAAATGACTGTAGCCTCATGAAAGCACCTCTCTCTTCCCTGCTTCTCCTTTGCAGCCCGATGAAACCCACCTCGTGGCCCAAGAAGTGTCGCCGGATCAGGATAGAGTGTGGTTATGCGGTCGTTTATAAAGAAAATCCACTGGTGGAGTGTCGAGCCTACAGCTGGATAGGATGAAACACTACAGGAGAACTCACATGAAAACATAAAATATGTAAAAAACATACACCCTAAAAACGTTGTGCAGTCCTAACACGAGAGTCCTGGTCAGTGCAACTTTGCTGATGTTACTGTGCTTAGTTTTCATGAGGACAAGTCAGATTATTATTTGATGCTCTGGTTACAGGGAATAAGGTCAAGTTATTAGAATGTGTAGCTTTATGTGCCTTTTTTCCCTGTGCTCTCCTTGACGATAATCCAACACTCTGGTTTAGCTTGACAGTCGGATATGATCTTTTCCAGTTATTCCGCTCAACATGAGTGTATTTCAATGACAATCTCTTTCTCTGATCTGTAATTTTCACCCTACAGAGCTTTGCAACAGATGGCATTAACCTTTGACCGTCCCCCAGGTCTGTGTAACCCATCTACTGTCAACTATAGGGTTTGGCTTTCTGAAGGATTTCCATCTATTTTGAACACCAAAAGAGGAAACAAGCTTTTAAGACAAGATTTGAAATCTACCTGAAAATCCACCTGTTTAACATGTGGCAGAAACAAAACCCAGCCCTAACTACAACACTAGATGGGTCACTGATGACCAGGTGAATGCTGAATGAATGCGCCTGTCTCTGAGAACATGTATCGACTCAAAGTGTTTCACATGTGAAGAAGGTCACTAGTGAACTGTACTTGTACTAAATGACTTATTGAAATGGACAGCTGTTTGCAGTGCCAGAAAGTTCTTTTTATACGAAGCTCAACCCCAATAAATGCAGCGTCTGGTACATTAACAGTCACCATCCAAGAAAAATAGCATAGACTGTATATGAAAGATGGGGGCAGCCATGGTGACCTTTTTGGAAGACCCTTTTTTGTGAAGTCCAGCCTCGAAGCGCATCCTGCTTCATTGTTCCTCTGCTCACAAATGCTTGTCATGATTTACAAAATAAATAAGTAAGATGTATTTACTGAGGTCAGGAACCAATGAAGCTTAAGTCGTTTTTTTCTCTCACATATTTCTATAAAACTTTTTTCTTCAGCGAGAGAAACATCCTGCTTCTTTTGAAATACTGTAGAGAGATTCTTTTCTTGAAAATCATTGTCAGGTTAGTCTTTACTTGTCCTTGCTGAAGATTTAAGTATAAGAACCAGTTACGTGTAAACTTTTTACATACGAAAGACAAAATGATCTGACCAAAACTGTCAGATAGCTTGGACTTTTAAATGAACCATACACAGCACTGGTTCTTTTGGCACTTGCACACAGTTCTCAGATTGTTTTGGTTTTGGAATTTTTTTCAGTCTCTTAATGTGATTCTAGGCTGACTCAGTGGTGTGGATGTTGTAATCAGGCTCTGCGGGGGTTATATCTAAACCCATATTTTTCTGGTTTACAAGTCGCTACAGAATTAATTTAGGGTTAATCAGATGATTTGAGCTCATGTAAAACAAACATCAACAACAAAAAAGGCTTGACTTGGATTTGCACTCCTTCTAATGTCACTTTGTTCTTTAAAGTGCTTCACTTTACTGTACAAAACTTAAACTAAACGAGCACATGCACTGTAAAAGATCAACAAATGATTACAGTTTGAGTCATTCTCAGATAGAAAATCATATTCAAAATGACTAAAGAATAAATCCACACTTGGTTGCAGATTGAGAACTTCACACTTATTAGCAGCGTCAGAGCTGAGCTTCTCATGGTTGTTTAAAAAAAATCACAAGGAAGTTGAAAAAGCTCATTGTGCTTTGCTGGGCTCTTGTAGCGAAGTTCAAATTCTTCTTTTTTGAATGTTGTATAAGAAGCCCATCAGATGCTGTGAAAACACAAAGATGCCCTGAAATCGACAAAGTCTAGCAGCAACTTGAAGCATCTGTCTATAAGGGCTGCAGAGGCCTAACAAGAAGCTAACAGGAAGTCAACCAAGGGTGGCGGAGGCACTGTGCAGCAGTGGCCCTCTTCTCTGGGTGATAATTCAACATGGAAAGTAGGAAGTCAGAGAACCCAGAGGCCTCCTCCAACAGGAAGTGGTATTTCTCCACCAAAACCTCATAGAGGCTCCAGAACCTCAGCAGACCGACACGACGCAGGTCGCCTGGATGAAAACCATAAACTGTTACAACAGACGAGCAGCTCACTGGCAGCAATAACAACACATTAACACAGGAAGAAAGATCTCATCTGGAAGTGAAGGTAGACGCTCACCTCTGCAGCTGAAGTACTCAGCAGAGTATTTACCCGACAAGGCAACAGCGGCCGGGATTTTGCCAAGCAGCTCCGTTATCTGGCCAATATGATCTGAGGTGGATAAACACATACAAGCATGGCACAGAATGCATTAGTATCCTAATTACAATGAAGGCATGGTGTAATCTCATTTAATCCCGTGTCAGTGCTCGTCACACAGCCATCTAAACACACCTTCCTCCAGGGAAATGGACTCACTGGCTCTGGGCTCAAACAGTGAGTCTCCAGTGATCAACTCAAAGGCCTGAGAGAATTCAGGAGAACATTTAGTGGTGACACACAGAATAAGTAAGAATGCACAGATAGCTTTTTATCAGAAAGGTTTCACTATAGGTCATTTAGCTACAGGGCAGCATAGCTTTAGCTACGAATTGTGCAAATTACTTTAATTCCCATTTGATGGAATGGTATATAAACATAACATTATGGGATTAAATATTTCAAAGTGTGAACATCACATTAGTTTGGATTGTCTCTCACCATGCATGCGACACTCCAGATGTCAGCAGGTGGGCCATACTCAGATCCCAGCAAAACCTCTAGTGAGCGATACTGTCGGGTCTGGATCTCCTCACAGAAATGTTTGTACTGGTGATGACAGACAGAAGGGTTTAAAGGTGATTTGGTGTGTGTGCGCGTGTGCATGTGACAGAGAGCCAGAAAGATCTATTCCTCTTTATTCCCTTTCTCGTTGTTTTATTTTCTTTGTCACTTGTGTTCTACAGTGTGGCTTCTCAGCAGAGTTGAAGCATCATGTTTACACTTCTTACAATAAACTTTGCCTTTTTCTTCCAAATCTGGCTCGAGTTCTTACTTTGAGTGTGGAGGTACAATACAAAACCTCAGTTCCTCTTTGCTTTGGAGGATTTATAGCGCT
This sequence comes from Maylandia zebra, assembly GCF_041146795.1. Taxonomy (NCBI): domain Eukaryota; kingdom Metazoa; phylum Chordata; class Actinopteri; order Cichliformes; family Cichlidae; genus Maylandia; species Maylandia zebra. The sequence goes on from NC_135186.1 coordinate 13,884,030, forward strand.
TTTTAAGAGAACCTCTTCAATTCTATAGCTATTAAGATAATTAAATGTGATCAAACTACATCCACACAGTACCAAAAGTGAATACAATACTTTTGTCCACTTGGGGGCAGCAGAGAGCATTTTGGAACAGAATGTTGACATATAATATTGTCACCTTTCAGGCTAATGTTGCAAGCTTCTGATGACAAAAACATAAAGTGGCTGACCCTTTATACAATTTAATAATACACTAATAAAATATGTTAAACCAAAAGTTTTATAAGTGTATAAGTGTAAATACTAACCACCCAACAGGAGCTCCCCAAGTCAGCAATCTTCACTGCAATTTCCTTTAAGCTGTACGGGTTTACCCGATTGCTTTCTGGGAGAAAAAAAAAACAAACATTATTATTATTATTATGAATTTGGATTTCCAAGATAAATGTTTTATATTAAAATTAAATAGTACACAGCTGTTTTTGTCCAGCTCTAATAGCTGGGATGGCATGGTTAATGTATTTGCTTGATTATATGTTGAATTAGTTTCATTATTTTTTTCTTAGCACAAAAACAAACACCACAAATACTGAAGCAAATATTTATTTATGTATTTACAGCTGCATGGTTGCCTATACGGCCCATCAGAAATAAAAATATCTGGCGCTGAACCTTTTTATTACTGAAACTCTTAAACACTCTCAAGCATCTGTAGCAATGAAGGACAAAATAAAACGTGCCTGGTGAACTGGCTTCCTTCCCAGTCTGTAACGAGGAGGAGCTGCTGCCCCCTGCTGGTGCTTTGTGGGACTGCTCTTCCAGACACACAAGGATGTTTTCTGGCTTGATGTCTGTGTGGATGATTTTACATTGAGAGTGAAGGTAGTCCAGCCCCTGCAGGACCTATAGAAAAATACACAGATCTGATGATGTTTCCTTTCCTTTCCTGCTCCCTCACCGATGATTTTATCAGGAAAAAACATCAGGAATCGGGAATCAGCTCTCGTTGATTCCCCCACCATGTCAGTGTTTTCACAATTTGAGATCTTCCTTTATTAAAGTTTGTTTAAGCAACACTTTTGGGAAAATTCTTTTTATTATTATTATAAATTACTAAGCTATAGCCAGAATGATTAGCCTAGATTAACATTGTGCAGCATGGACTGTTGGTAAATTGCTTAACAATGTAAAATGCCACTAAAATAAATAAAATGCACAACAGTGATACAGTAAAATATAGGAGAGAAAAAAATAAAATCAATAAATCAATAAATTAAATCAGTAATAGTCAATAAAAACAACAACAACAACAACTAAGGCTGTTAAAACCAAAATGTTTAGGTCAACGTGCGTTAAAAGCCAGACCATAAAAATGTGTCTTCAGTAACGATTTAAAAAGTTTGTGCGTTTGTGCAGATCTAACATTAAGACGAAGTCTGGTATAGAGAAGGCTCTGTCACCACGAGATTTAAGTTTAGACCGTGGAATAGTTAAAGTTAGTTTTGACCTGGACCTCGTGGTTCTTTCTGGAGTATAAATAAATAGGAGCTCAGACAGGTGAGAAGGGGCTCGGCCGTTTAGTGATTTAAAAAGAAAAAGTAAAATGTTAAGTTGGCTCCTGTAAGGAACAGGAAGCTACTGTAGGGAGGCCAACACTGGGGTGGTATGCTCCTTCTGTTTTGTGCCAGTTAGCAGAAAAGCAGCTGCATTTGGTGACAATAAATAGAGGCCTGGTCCAAACCAAAGTACAGAGAATTACAGAAAACCACTGAAGAGCAGAGCCTTTTAGGCCAGCATAAGATTCCAGCCGTGATAGCAGGATATCATGGTCAGCGTGTCAAAGGCTGCTGTCAGGTCCAACAACAAGAGGGTAGGGCTGCCAGAAACCAGAGTTAAAAGAATATCATTAAAAGCCCCTAAACATGTTGTCTCAGTGCTGTGTAGTGATTAAAACCAGATTGAAACTTTTAGAGATCTCATTAAGATCAAGGTCGCTAACTGTTTGTTCAGAAATGATTACCCCAAATTTCCCCAAATGGGAAACTGTACAAAAACCTATTGGTTAAAAAATTATCCCACAAATTTTGAACAAAGAGGTGAAGTTTAAATTAAACACACCTTATATGAACTTGATTTCTGGTGCCTGGGTTTTCTGGTCTGCTTTGTCTTACCTGGATAAGTATTTGTTTGATCCAAGGCTGCAACAGTCCTGGATTCCCAAAGCAGAGCTGCAAGCATCTCAGGTCAGGCCCCAGCAGCTCCAGCACTAGGCAAATGTCTAACCACCATACATTAAGGTCAGTTTCCCAAACCACTTTGCTGCAAAAACGACATCCACTACAACATGTTCACATTTTAATACTTTGACATTGATTGTTTCAATGATGTAATGGAACAGCTCAAAGGATTCTGGAATATGCGCCCAAGAAATCCCATCTCCAAAAAGGATACGTACCCCATTTACCCCAACCAGCTTAAACTCATCTAGCAGTCGAACGATCCTTTGGCCAAAGGGATGACGGCCCACAGAACCACTGGCCTGTTGAAAGAGAGGAGACGAGAGGATGAAAACAGAGGAAGAAGAGCAAGAAGAGATTTTTTTTAAAGAGGGAGGGGATGATTCGTCCTTTATTAAAAGATTGGCAGAGAGTGATGCTCCAAAGATATGACAGAGAAAAATATCTGACAGACAGAGCGCTTAGAGAGGAGATTCACAAGCAGACGGTCACTAACACATCGCAGGAGAGCCAGTTCATCCTCTCCAGCCTGGGTGAAGCCAGCCCCACTCTTCAACACCTTCACAGCAACACGCCGACCTAGCCTGCCAACACAGACACCAGATCAGATGTGCATGCTGGTTACTGGACAAAGTAAAAGACTCAAACTAAATATTTGTTTGATCCAATTTTTAATTATTATAATTATATGATGCCTAATAAGATCAAATTTCTCCACCGCTTCCACCCTGATCATATCACACAGTCTCAAAATGAACCTACTTGAGGTCCTGGCAGAGCCATACAGTGGAGAAATAACCCCAGCCGAGTTTGGACACCACCTGGTATCTTCTGTTGAAGGTGTCCCCTATCTGGATGGGGTGGTACCCACCTTGGGGGGATAAAAGCAGAATGACATGAATGAACAAAGTCCCATTTCTAGTTGAACTGCTTATATGGTTGAATTTATTCTAGGTTTCAGTGATTAGGCACTTCTCTATATGACCTGACATCTGAAACCTTGTTATCATTCGCTAAGGATTTTCCATATGCTGTTTAGAGAGCTTTGAAAGATGACTAAAAATATAGCCGCTAAAGCTATTTCTGGCGTTGCAACTTCCTATAGGCTATAACATGTCTGTTAGTGAGTAATACATTCAGATCTGCTAGTAGGACAGAGAAAAATGGCGAGGCATACGTCTGTATCGCTTCTCTTTCAGCAAGCATGACACACAGTTGTTGGACATTGTCAGCAGTCTTGAAACTGAATTTCTGTGTCTATTAAATTTAAGCATGAGATACACCAGCCTGTGATTTATTACTGTGTCAGGCACCGGTGGTATCACATACGCAGCAGAGGATATATGAGGTACACACAAAGACTTGCACAGCTGGCAGGTAAGAAGCGAGGACCAAGGTCAGACCAGCAAATTGGCAACCAGATACTGCGCATTAAAGCAATGCATAATGAGAGAGGCACACAGGCTTAGTGCAGCTATGAGGCTTATGAGAAGCCACACTTTGGATTTACACAAGCAAAGCACAAGAAAAAATATGCATGGATTCTTATGATCATCTTTGACTTTTTATCCCTCAAAAGCCAAACAGGAGTCCCTCAAAGCTGTTTCTGAGCTAAGCAGTTTCTGTCATAATTCAGGCTGCTAATAGAATAAAATGACTGTGTTTACATCAGAAGTTACCAAGAGTGGTCAAGAGTGTCTGTTAAATTAGAACTTTATTGTGTCAGAATTTGTCAATAAGGGTACAGTGGAGGTTGTCAAATGTTGTCTTTATGGGGGAAAGGGGTTATATTGGCTCACCTTAAGGTTAAACTTAAATAGATGGTCACGTTATAGTCAACTCACAATACGGTAGGTGTGTGATCTTATATTCTCGGTCATTGTGGTTTGCTCTTCTTATACATAGGCTGTCTAGTTCTAATTATGTCTGAACCTGCCTTCTTCTTGACCTGTAAGAAGTTGACCCCAAGTCAAAATCTCCTTTTCAAACTGCTGCATTTCAGTAAATGGAGCCTGAAACGTTAAATCTACACGAAGCACTCCAAGAGCACAAACCTCCACCAAGGCAGCTCTCTCTCCTGGCAGTTTTAAAGCAATAGTGTTTTTGTTGTTGTTGTTGTTGTTGTATATATTCACTTTGCATCAGCTTGGTGGATAAAAGGCACATTTTAATGGATTGTTAACATGACCCCACTATACACCCCTACAAATCTTTTGAGTTGTTGTGTTTGCAGATAGCATTTTCGTGCATGTTCTACCAAAAACAAAACTTCCTTGGTGGAGGTAATTATAGCCGTGACCTTATAAAGATGCAGTGAATATTAGCAAATACAGTACCGGCAACTTCCTGGTCTGAAAATCAAAGCCACTGCTAAACACACTCCAATGTTCACTTGAGACTGACCCAGAAGCAAGTCAATCATAGCAAACCTTCATGTTAAAATATTCAACTGGACGTCATTAAAATGTAGGTTTACTAATACAAAAATGGTTCTTGTGGCCTACCAGGTCTTACCTACACTGCATGAGCTTCAGTCAGTTAGACTTTAGTCTTTTATTAATCTGTTTCTTAGCACTAATTCACATTTATTTGTGCTTGTATATTGCACCCATGTGGTTTATGAATGAAGCTTAGTGTCTGTGAAGGTTCTCAGTCATCCAGGTCATCGTAGTCTAAGGAGCTGGGTGAGCTCATTGTGGGCCAGGTTTCACAATGAGCTCACCCGAAACCCTGGCTGATTGTGACCCACACCCGCTTTCACACCTTGGCTCATGTGATTAGGTAGAGGATCATCAGGGGGTCCTTTTGTCCCTCTGTGGGGGGTTACTCCCACTAGGTTTAAATCTGGGACTCTCCACCATTTGACCCTTAGAACTGAAGAAGCTTCTCGGATGAGAGGTGAAACGTTTTCAAGCAACTCAAAGAAGTCCAGACGCTTTTCTTTCCAAGCTCCTTAGACAATGAAGCTTAGCTAGCTAGCAATGTTAGCAAAAATGCTAACATTGAGACATCAAACTGAAGAGACCATAATCAAAGGGTTAGGTCTCAGGGGCTATAGCCATCTTTTATATGCATATATCTTTTATATACAGTCATGAATGAGCAATGGAGTGAAGAGAAATGTGCAAGAAGGCCTCAGCTACTTTGGCAAAAGGCCAAATTGTGACGGATTGGTGACTTGGTCAAAAGTATCTGTAAAAGGGCAACTACTGAAGTGAACTGGACTACTGAAGTCGCTGTTTCTTTTATATAATGTGGATGAAGGGTTTGATAGACATGACAGATTACTCAGGGGTTGACTAAGGCTCTCAAATTCCTGAATCTGAGAATCTGTGGGATACATGGAGACCCCACCTCACAATTTAAAAGATGAAAGGATTTGATGATAATGTCCTTGTGTCTGATATCCTTAGGGGATCTTGAGATGTCTCAGAGTGCATGACTCCATGTTCAATGGTGGCACAATGGAGAGTACATGATATCAGGCGTGTGTTTAATATACGAGCGGGTAATATGTGTAGTGAATCTGACAAACCTAAAAGTAGACTTTACTCTGTCCAGTATTTGACATGTTAAGATTTCTTTCAAACAGCTCAGTGTGCAGTTTTGCATTATATTCACAGACTCATCCAATCTTGTTTCCACAAACCAGAATCTGGTAACTGTTTCCTTTTTAAAGCTGTCCAATCCACCGCCCAAGCGCTCCTCTCGTCGTACTTGGACAACTCTTCTGGCAAAAATCCGAAAACTATTTGTAAACTGTAGCAGCAACGCTCAGTGTCTCAAAATGATGCTGCCAACAGGAACTTAGCTTGCAACAGCGGCCCATTCTCATAAACACTGCATCATTTCCAGCTGGAGCGGGCTCTGAATAACAGAGTCAGCATGTTGAAAGAATCTTTAATTACATCCTGGTACAAGCTGCTTTGAGGGTTTCGAGAGGCTCGGGATAAAAGTTAGGATACATGTGTGAGTTACCATAACAGTATTCTTGGGGGTCCTCAGAGACCTGACTGTCCTTGGGATCCAGCTGCTCCTGGCATCCAAGGGCTTTGAAACTGTTAGACACGCCACCCTCACTCCTGCAAACACACACAAACCCAGAAATTCAAACAGTGTATTCATATGTGTGTCAGTTTCTGAGAGCTGAACTACTTTTGGAGATTCCCACAGACTCAGCGTGCCGTGGACGTTTGCCCCACTGCCCAGCTGAGAGTGGACAAGCAGCACCGGAAGTTGCACTATTTCTAACTAGGCTGTAAATCATTTAGAAGCATCTCCGCGCAACCTGATAACTCTGCACGCCAGCTGCTCCCAATACACAGATGGCCCGAGGAGTCGGAGTCACGTCATGTCTGGAAATACTGATCACAGGTCTGTTTTCAGCAGAGGGACATATACAGTAGAGTTTAAGAGCTAGACGCGAATAAATGTGAAAGATTTTAGGGGCAAATTTTAAATAATTATCGATAATGTCAAAAAAAAAGAGTTTAGGAGCTGAGTTGCATTTTCTTGAGGTCACGCAAGAATGCAAGGCTACATAAAAACATGAAAGAAGAAACGAAATAATAATGATGATACTAATGCAGAAAGTTTTATACTCACACACGATGCTGTTCAGCCTCTGTATGAGGCAGGCAGGGGCTCCTCTGCATGGTGCGATTAAGCAGATGTCGCCAGTACATTAAAATTTCCGATTTTTTGGCATAAAGTGAGGAGAGAGTTAGGCGCAGGAAAAAAAGCAAGTAGCCCTGATTACAGTTGCTGCCCTTGAATCTAGTTAAGCAGCTGAGAGGTGGAGGTGGTGGAGGTAGAAGGGGTTGTGGTGGGGGTCTGCTTAGTCTCTCAGGAGGCTGGAATCAGCAGTCAGCAGGGTCTAAACATGGAAATCCCCCCGCAGGGTCTTGGCTCACAGTCTGTCAGGTTTTCACCTGCTCTGCTGCAGGACTTGCATCTTTCAGTCACCAGCCTCAGATTAAACTCTCTCTCTCTGTTCCTCGATGTCTCGTGCATGCTGGGAAAGCTATAAAAGAGAGAAGGCGCCCCTAAAAGATGAGCCGAACGTCACACAAGGCCGAACAGAGTGAGGGAAGAGAGGGAACGACAGCTGCTACAGGGATCACAGACTGCTAAACCTGCCTGCAGCACATTCTTAAGGATTAAAATAAAGTCGTTAGAACAGAGGTTGGCTGAAAGTTCCATTTTTTAAAAACAGATTGCAATTTAAAACCCTCTCTGTATGAGGATTTTACATTTAGATGAGCTCAGCTTTTGAGGAAGAAGTTTAACAGAAGCACCTGGCACAATCTTGACAAATATATTGTACACTTGATCTTACAGCCTCCTTCACATCTCAGTGGCTGAGTCTGCTTTTTCTTGCCAACACCATGCTGTTAACACTCTTACATGGCACCACATTTTATAGTGGATGCCATGGAGCAAAGGAGCTCCTGGCTCGTAAAACAGGGAAGCGTGTTGAAGGCAGAGGAATGAGGGTTGGGTGTGTGTGATGTGAGATATCAAGAGGCCTGTCGACCTCACATGAAGAACTGTTAATAGTCAGATGACACATGATGGCATTGCGTCTCCTTGAAATTTTCCAGCTGCAAAGCACACGAAACTATAGCTGGAGTGTGTTTACTGTACATGACTGCAGACAATCCTAACCTCCAGATGATATCATCATACTTCAGCCTTTTGTCTCAGCCAGCCTTTCACTGAGACCATTTCTGATGAAGATCTCTCTTTGCTTCTGTCTTTGCTGCATTTTCTTTACTTTTTCTAAAGGGCATAACTTTCAGATACTGTTCATCTGCTGTAGATCATTTTTAGGCCTGCCACTTCTTTGTCCTCCACTTGTCTAGTTTCCTCAGTTCTCTTTTTAAGGACAGGCTGCACACGGCAGCACGGTGGTTAGCACTGTTGCCTCACAGTCCTGAGTCCAATTCCACCATCAGGCCAGGGTCTTTCTGTGTGGAGTTTGCATGTTCTCACCATGTACTCTGGATTCCTCCCACAGTCCAAAGACATGCAGTTATTGGGGAAAGGTTAACTGGAAACTCTAAATTATCCATAGGCATGAATGTGAGAGTGAATGGGTGTCTGTGTCTATGTGTTAGCCCTGCGACAGACTGGCAACCTGTCCAGGGTGTACCCTGCCTCTCACCCTAAGACAGCTGGGATAGGCTCCAGCCCCCTCACGACTCTGATAAAGGATAAGCGGAAGCAAATGGATGGAGGCTGCACACCATGCCCATATGGTTTTCAGGTAATAGCTAGTAAGAACAGTTAATGGTATTTTGGGTGCAAAAATCCTATTTTAAGCCTGCCAAGCTGTTATCTTTGGCATTTTTCATAGATTCCAAAGATTGTAACTGAAGAAATGGGAACAAATTATATGTTTTTGCAACAGGCTGCTAGTAAGTGTATAAAGATGTGAATTTAAATGGGGTTTTTTGCTAAGGTGTTTGTTATGTGCTGACACAGTATGTGTCTGTTTAAAAAAATGATGTGAATCAAATGCTAGAGAATAGTAGGTATCACTGTAAAGATTCAAGCCGAAAATCAAAACACGTGTTTGACCAGTTCTGGTCCAAAACAACAAACTCCATCTGCACTGCTTTCCAGCTCAGGCCACCAAACGCTCAGCAGACCATGGAGACCATGTAGAGATTCACAGGTTCAGAATGTAGGATTAAACACAGGCCTTAACCTACTGAGTACTTTTACAAATATAGGCTGTTATACTGATCTCTTGAAAAATATTCCAAGCCTGTTTGGACTGTAGAACAAACAAAGCTCAAGCCAGGGCTTCTTTAAAGTTCTCACTAGGCTGTTTTGTTGCACAGCGTCGGAGCGAGCAGGTGTCCATTCTTGTTTTCCAGCCCATCCTCTCATGTCCTGGTATTACTCTCTAATGTTGGTCCAATCTTAATCCTAAAAGCTTGTGCTGGCTGTTACCATTCTCCAGTTGCACTCAGCTGTAATAACACACTTCCCACAGGAGCAATCGGTGTGTGTGTGTGTGTGTGTGTGTGGGTGTGTGTGTGTTTGTGTGGAGAAATCAAAATAGCACCTGCACAAATTTAGATCATTGGGTTAGTAAGGGATAAATAAATAGATAATGCAACAAACTTCTTCCTTAAAGTATACATGCTAACTCATGCGTTTGATCCCCCCGCCCACTACAGACTGAACTGTGACCTGCACTGTTTTTTTGCTATGACCACAGTCAGCCAGCCTGTCTTTGGTTTACAACTTGAAACATATACACAGAACGCACACATTAAATATCTTCAGGGGTGACTACGTTTCATCGCCCGCCTGCCTCAAGAAAACACATACAAACACCACACTGACTGGCAGCTTATATAGAAATACTTCATATTTTTACTGATAATCTGAGCAGTCATACTTATTGCTGTTATCTCTGTGTGGAGCATGGTGTGGCATTACCAGCTGCATGTGACAGGTGCTCATACTCTTACATTTACAGACGTCTAAATATGGAGTCTCTATCCTGGATTACTGATGACAGGAAGCAGTTAATATACGAGCTGACACTCAGCTACTGCACTAATCACTATCAAGAACCAGGGACTTGTCACAGTGCTGATGGGATGCTGTTTAAAAATAAACAAAAAACAAAAAACGTGTCCTGCCAATAACACTGGAAATGAAATACATTCTGTATATTGTTGAGTCTATGATAATACTGTGTTTGATACACTCAGCTTCCCAACAAAGGCCTGTGGCTGCCACCTGTTTAACATTTAGACAGAAAAAGTGACCGATTGAACTAATAGCAGTGACAATAACTGGACTGGATCTGTGAGCTGGATCCATCCAGGTTTTAACGCTCTCGTTCTAGAAATAGATCATCTTGCAATGGAAATGGGACTGTGACATGTTGGCTGAGACCTGACTATTTTTTGCTACAATACCGCATGAGTACTAGGGACGGACCCAAGTGTTTACCACAAACTTGGTGAAGACAGTGTGTGGGACTAAAAGTGGAGCTTAACACTACTAAAACCTGCTGTTTCACCAACAGCCAGTCAGTCCCTGCAGCCTGCTCCATATTAAAATGCCTAACTGGAGTTTACACGTCATAATTGCCAATTAATGTCTCTGTAACAAGTGCATTTCTCTCTATATTTTTCTGTAGCTCATTTCTCTGTATGTTGAGGCTTAGAGGTGTTAGGTGTAGGCCGTTTCATGTAAAAATGCACCAACAGGCGTCTGCAGCATGTATTGCTGACGTTACTTTCACCAAATCAATCTGATAAACTGAACCTGTTGATTGTATTTGTGTTGTTAGTGCCTTTTTTGAGCATTTTATTGGAATTGTCTGATAAATGACAATCCAAGAAGTCAGTGAAATTCTAGTATTTTATTTGTCATGTTAACTAACACTAAACAGCAGATAAAAACTCGTTAACTTCAGCTGTTCTTCAGTAAATATGGCAACTTTTGGTTCCAGAAAAATCAGCATACCTAATGAAGAGTATGTGTTTTAGTGTGATAACCATCTTTTGTCATAGTAAAAAATAAAGAAAAAGAAAAGTGTACCTAGTTAGTTGCCCGAGTTACATTTTCCCATTTTTTACCAGTGGCTATATATATAATATATAAATATATATATATATATATATATATATATATATATATATATATATATATATATATATATATATATATATATATATTGTGCTGGCTCACTAGCGTCTGGATAGACGGAGGTGTTCAGTTACAGTGTTTTAATGAGGAGAGAATCACATATATTAAAAAATTTTGAAATGTTTTAGGATCCTTACCTCAAATTATATAAAGGCACTTTGAAGTGAAAATGAACTAGACATGAATTAAACTGAACTGTACAAGTGAACCATATTTGCTCCTGAAAACACATCAAGATCCTCCTCCTTTCAAAAGAAGTCAAAATTAACTCATGTTCCAAAAAATATTTACACACAAATTTAATAATGCAAAAAATGAAACTTCTGTTAACATCTGGACCTGTTTATTGCATCACATTAAACTGTTGTTAGGTTCATCCTATCAGTTGGTTAGAGAACGCTAAAGTCATGATTACTTAGGAAAAGTATGTACAGAACAAACATCAGAACTGAGCTTTGCTTACACAAGCAACACCAATGCGCATGGTAAAAAAAAAAATCCTGTTTGTTTGCTTTTTTAAATTTACAAGATAACTGCCTTGAAACATTTAAAATGGGTCCAAAATGTTCAAAAATAATCAGCATCTGAGAACAACTGGATTTGAGTTTGAAGTTTGAAACTCCTCAAATCCAACTCGATGTACAAAAAAAAAAAAAACAAAAACAAAAAACATCTGAAATTGATGGGAATAAATGTTTCATAGATCTGTAAGGAAAAATCCAACAACATATGCAATAAAATAAATAAACAATAAATTAAACTGGGAAAATAAAAGGATTCTCGCATGAGGCGTGGCAGAGCAACAGGCACCTTTGTTAGGCAATTACAATGTGTGATTATAAGTCTCAGAGATGAGCTTTTCCCCCCTTTTTGTAAAGGAAAAAAAAATTACACATACACTGACACTGCTTCATCAGCGTAACAAGATTCAGCGAAAACATATTTTTCCTGAAACAATGAATTTAAGCAGTGGTCATGTGACCACAGAGAAGAGAAAACAGGTCTTTCTGAAAATATATATAAAGTAGAGCCCGACCAATTTATCAACGGGCTGATGTCATTAGCCAATATTAGCTATTCACAGATCTGTTGGTGTCAGGATTTATAATGGCCAATATATGGAAATTAAAAAGTAAGTAAAACAGAGACGGGAGAAACACCTTTCTACTATTTTATGTGGTGACAGTGTATCGATTGGTGACACGAGGGCACTCTGTAAGGGTTGGCAACGTGTTTGGAACGGCAGACGCAACAATCAGCTGATCTATGCAGGATGGGCCAGAGTGAGAAAGAATACATAAATAATTTTATTTAATTGTGTACTTTAGACAGTGACCCTAGAAAACTTGTGTTAGATTCAACCTGACTTTAAAGGGAAAATGATTTCATCATAGTTTAGTGTACAAATCAAGTATTCATTGAGTTTATTCCACATTTTATTTGTTTTGCTTCTCTAGAACAACCTATGAGACACCTTTAAAATCAAAAGTAAATGTCCCCAGTATTTGACATTTCTAAAAGTGTTCCTCGGTTCTTTTGTGCATTTTATTTTTAATATTTTTGCTAGTTAAGTTCGGGTTTGATCTCGTATGAATTTTGTCTGCATGTAGTTTAACTTGTGTAGAAGATTTGACTTTCGGACGGATTGTTCTTAAGTCAGCTACAAATGTCTTTGTCAAACTGCTTTGCGTCTGCAAATAAAAGCAAAGATTGCAAAATGCAACAAAATTTGTGAAACTTTACTTAAAAAAGAAAATTCCCCAAGCTGTAGGTTATCTTTAAAAAAAAAAAGCAGATTGAGAGCTTTTATAAAACATTAGTCTTGGCTTTAAACTAAATTAGGCAGCAGCTACAAATTATAGTAAAAGAACTGGTAATGACGAGTTTAAAAAATGAAATATACCCAGGGAAACCATCCAATAACAGCTAACTGAACATGACAACAGAGTAAGACTTGGAAGCAGATTCAATACGTGATAACTTAGACCACTGACAGTGTCATTATCAATTTGTAAGACTTTGAGAAAACATGGTAGAAAACTCCAAAGCTGTTGGTGTTTAAGGTCAAATCCTCCTTTTCCCTTTTGTCACTTTATTTTGTCCTCCAGCACACTTAGATTTTCTTTTTTTCTCCAACAAATCTACATTTAAACTCGGGGCAGGAATGTTCTGTGCAGTAACTCTGAAAAATGTCCATCAAGAAAGAGAAACCCCCCCCAAAATGATCTCTTTTGTTTTGTTATTAATTTCCCTTTAGGTGACTTAAACATCAGAAATCCAAGGTTCAGAAGAAATTCTTTTGTTTTGATGTGCATTTTCTCAGTTTTTTTTCCCCTCCTCAGCGATGTGGCGCTCTTTTTGCTCCCAAAATGAGACAAAAGAGGAGTGTAATTGTGCACACCGATTCAGCACAGGAAACACACCTCACTAACAATTAGTCTGTCAAAATGACAGCAGAATCACAGTATGGGACCAAATAGTCCCTTTTCTCAGGGAAAAAAACGTTTTCTTTTTGTTTTGTTTTTTCCAAGGAGATGTCAAAGAAAGTTTCTTTCCACAAATGTCTATCCCAGCCGTGGAAATCATAGGTCTGTAACCTTGTTTTCAACGGCAGCTGCTATCTGTTGGAGCCTGTATCCAAGCTGCATCTTCTGAGCCGTGCAGTCCTCTTCCAGAGCTGTGATAATCTGATAGAAGGCAAAAAGAGTTCAATTAAAATTCTTACTTAACATATTAAAGTTAGAGCAATGAGCTATCTTCCTTGAAATGATTTCACTCCTATAGAAGCTTCTCACGCTTTGGTTGCTAGTAGATTGCTGCAGTCAAGTGTAGTTGAAGACCCCAACTTAAGGATATTCCTGGGTGCACATTTGCAGACAAGATGGCATCTTCCATGCAAACTACAGGCAACTTTGGAAATCTACTAGAATCAAAACAGTTCCAAGAAAGTTTGAATCAACTGGTTGGGAATACACGTTTTCCTTTCAGTGGTTGCCAGATCATTGTGAACTTGTCCCTAAAGCTGTGCGATTTTTGGCCCATTTTGAGCCGATTTTTCAGTCGTGCGACCGTTTTGGTGATCGACCTGATTTTGGCCTTCATCGTGCATCGTGTAGTATATGTGGGGTAACGAGAAGCGATTAACACCTCACGACCAGCTCCTGATCATCAATCGCTTGGTCGGGAGGATTTCAAACCTCCCGTCACCGCAGCTGCTCACACTGCGCACGCGCAAACACATAAACGTCGGTGAAAAAGACGGAGTAGCACGGCAGTGCAGTGTGTGATCTGGACACAAGCGATGGAGGCACTTGTAGAACTTTGGAAAGCTCATCCGAGCCTTTTCGATGTGGCATCACAAAATCATCACGACCACAACAACCGTGAAAATAGTTGGATTTACATTGCTGCTCAATCACAGCTGCCTGATCAATGTTTTTCATTAGCAATTTAGCAAAGTTGATGGTGGTGTGCGTGTCTGTGTGAGTGAAAGACAGAGAGGGAGAGCGAGCGACAGATTTTCTGTTATAACCTTCATTTTTATGGACGCACAGTTTGAGCACTCGGGTTGCATCAGAGCATCGGGCCGTATAGTGTGAGACCCTGCATCGTGACCTACGAACTTCTAACCCCTGCAAGTCAATCGTACAGTTTGAGCAGAAGCTGAATAACGCGACTGAAAAAAATCGTACAGTGTCTGCCCAGCTTAAGCCTCTATGACTGGAGCCTTGAGCGTACAGTGTGACACATCTAAAATGGCAGACAAGTTAACAGCACATTGCTGCAAAATCTCAGTGAAAGTCTGAGGAAACAGCCATCTGCGCTGACCTTAGTAAACACTTTTCCTGGTGAGTTTATGGGCTCAGTTACTAATTTTGAGCAATGCCATATGAAACCTTAAGTCTGCGTTGTGCACTGTGATCATCCTATGTGTCAGGAAAGGAGGACTACATATATATATATCAATCTATCCATTCACTTCCGCTTATCCTTCTCAGGGTTGCAGGGGGCGCTGGAGCCTATCCCAGCTGTCATAGGGCGAGAGGCGGGGTACACCCTGGACAGGTTGCCAGTCTGTCGCAGGGCTAACACACAGGGACAGACAATCATTTGCGCTCACATTCACTCCCACATTCACACCTATGGGTAATTTGGATTAATTAATTAACCTATCCCCACAAACTCCACTTTGTGGGGACTATATATATATAAAAAACAAAAACCAGATGACATGACAGATCCTAGTGGTGAACCTGAAATATTGATTTCTGTCTGGAAATAGATTGCAATACAGAGCGTAAACCCTGCCCACTTCATATTGGCGAATGGGATGTGAGATTCAAATTATAACAAGAACTACAAAAAGCAAATACTGTTTCTGTTGAGTATTTAATGCTGTTTTGTATGAGACAACTGTGGACTTCAGAGATCAGACATCCAAATATTTCAGGGAATTCAATCAGTTTGTCAATCAATAACTTGAGCTACACTCCTGACAGTTCATACATATGCACATAGCCAGCTCTTTAAATAATGATTACATGAAATCCCTGTCAGCTCACAACTAGTAAATCTCTCCCCTGACAGCATACTATGCAATGCAAGCATCATGTTTGCGTAATTTTGTGATACTCACCTGATCGTAGTATTTGTTGATGTACTTGTAAAGTTCATGTAAAGCCACGAGGCAGTTGACCTCAGCAGCGTAATTCTGTTCAGGGAGAGTAAAAAATAGAGAGGCGAAGAAACGTCAGCGGTGGAAAGCTGTTAAAAACTGCATCGGTTGCTATTCATATTTTATTTCAAACTCCACATCCAGCTTGTCATTCTCCCAGCTAAATGGAATCTTCCAGGTCCTAAAAGTATTTATGTGTTCAGCCATTGTGTAAAAAAAAGGTTACTTTGACTAAATGGGAAAACAAGAGTAGGTAACGTACACGGGAGAGTTCTGCTAGGGCCGAGTTCATCTCCTGGTCACTGGCAGAGATGGTCTGACGGATGTCTGCGTAGTACCTGGAGGTACAGGGAATCACAGATTTTTACATTAAATCCACAGAAATTTGAACCCAAATGCAAGAGAGATGTTTACCCCTAAGAGCTCGCCACTCTCTCCACTGATTACTGTCAGTTCATTTTTGACTTGTTTAATTTTAAATAAGAAAATATGACAAATTATGAGTCTCTGGTGTATCAGTGGGGAAAACATGTAGAGAAAGATGAAGTGATCATTTTTAAATGCAGATCAGGCTAATAAGGCTTCGAACACAAGCACATGTGTTACCTAAAATCTTGTCTAGCAACACTTATTTCAGCAGGGCGACATGCCGAGCTTAATGTGCAGAAGGTAGTAGTAAGTGTAGCAGTCTGCTCTCAGACCATCCATGCATGGAGCCTCGCGGGCTTAGTCTACCCTCTGTCTGGCACTGACAGATTGTCCTGTGCCTCACTCTCTCCTTCCACCCCTCCCTCCTCTCTCTTCCAGAGTGTTTTTTATGCCTGGGGTCAGTGGGACGACCGGCTGCCATATTCTTACCTCTCCACCATCTGCTTGTAGCGGGGGATGTCTCTGGCATACAGCAACTTGTTGATAGGAGAGTCCTGAGTAAGGAAGACAGATGTCACATAAGAGTAACGAGGCATGTAAAACAAGGAGTAATAATGTGCACAAATAATTTTGTTGATGTCAACATGCACTGAGTACAAAACAAGGCTGCAGGGCTCATTAGACTCACATTCCTATTACGCACGAGATGATGTGTAATATCTGATCCTTGCTACATATTATGTGTTAAGTCTTAAGTAGACAAAACCCAGCCCAGACTATTAGATTTGGTTATGTACTGAGGAAAACTATACGATGCTCTTTTATGTTTAATTAGAGTCGGCTGTGAATTAATCAGGTGTGAAACCCTCTGACCTTCACAGTTTGAAAGTGTGGGATTGTATATTGCAGGATTAAGACACAGGATCTTTGAATCTTAGAAAAAAGTATTTTTTACATCTCTAAAGATTTTGAAATGTCCACATTGAGACAGTCTAAGAAAATGCTCCACAGAAAAAGGCGCCCAACAAACAGCACACTAATAACAAGGTGTGTTATCGTCTCTGAGGTAAAAAGAGACCCTGGTTAACTTCTAAGTAATGAAAGGCCTCTCTCACATCTACTATGGGTAGACACTGAAGTGCTATGAAGACAAAAAGTGTGCACAGCAATGCTGCAAGGAGGGTCACAGCAGATGCAATTGCTTCATTCTCTGGAATCTAATTTTGGGACCATCTTAAAATGAAACGTACATAATTAACACAGGGCTCACAAACACAGAAGGACATAAGTTAAAATCTAATTCAAATTCTTTTTTCTTTTTAAAAAAAAAGGGACAGTGCATATTAATCTACAAATCAATGTTAATGTGTCAGAATTAGCCAAAAGGCTATTTTTCTTCCCTCTGTAAGTGTCTCATATTTGTCCTTTACAAATGAAGCTCACCCGTCCCAGTTTATGGTCAGCTATGGTGCAAGAATCCATAAAGGTCTGAGCTATGACAGACAGCACAGCATCCACGTGGTCTGATGTCTGCACATCAAAGATGAACTGCGGGTTCTTCAGGATATTGATCCAGAACCGCAGTGGCAAGCTGTTTGGTAAAGCAAGAAAACATTTACACATTTAAGCAGTGATTGTAATGTAAAAGTACAGTTATACATCAGATTTTAAAAAATGCTTCTAATCCCCTCTTATGCAGAAAAAAAGTGCAGGTTCTTTATTGGTGCTTCCATCCCTTTTGTTTGATTCTAACACACTCTGGTGTCCTGGGCCTTTTGGTTTCGTGTATCTGGAATGTGGTGAAAACGCAAAGCTCACGTGATGTCTAAACGAACTGCTCTGAGGAGGTTTGGTTACGACATGAATCAATGAAGAGCGCCATAACATTTATATGACTGACTAGATAAGCTTTAAAGAAAGAGCACATATAAATAATCACCTCATCCTTGAGTAATCGCATTAACAAGCTTGCACAAAAATACACTTAAAGCCTTTTTAGAGAGTTTAAAATATGAGAAACATGGTCAACACACAGGAATGGTTGTTATCACCAATAAGACAAACATACAAGACACTTCTTTTTGTGTCCTTTGTATATTTATTTGTCATTATTCACAATATGTAAGGTCCACGGTCTGTGAAATCATCACCACTTTTCTGGTGAGCTCTTTACAAGTACATAGAAAACAAATAAGATGCAGCCAAGTGCAGGTGGACCCACTGTCAGTAGCCTAAGTGACAATGGGTTTCCCCGGAAGACCCACATAGCAGTGATGTATACAAAGGTGACAAAATCTAATCTAAGATGTCATATGTTCCTCGTGTATCAACCAAATGCTTCAAAGTAACAAGCAGTTTAATAAGTCTCTGGCAAGGTTCATGAGCCCTGGCAAACCCTGGCAAATCTCTGCTGTTTCCACAAGATCTGCAAGTAAAGTCCTAGTACAGTAACACCATAAAACCAGCTGTTGTCCATACGTTCTGTGTGGGGTGCTTCTTCAATCTCTCGATGGATGAAATTCCCCTCGAAGCATATCTATGCTGTGTTTCATATGTCTCACGGCCCATGACCCATTCCTGGCTTCCAACTCTGCCTCTCAACATCCAAACCCAATATAAGCGTCTTTCACCCAGTTACCTGTTGGTTTTCCAGATGTGGATGGTCTCCGGGTCCATGATGTTGTGCTGCTGAGCCTGCTCATCCAACAGGTCGAAAAAGTATTTGACAGCTAGAGGTACAGGACGGCTGGTGCTGAGGATGGCGGTGAATAAATCATCCACAAACTTCTGCAGAGTGCCCTGAGACAGAGCAGAGAAAGTGACAGAGATAAATAAACCATGAAACAAAGAGGGGATGCTCTCTTTGAAGGGGCACTCCACAGATTATGCACATGAAGCTAAGTTAAGGTACATGTGTCATCTAACACAGCGGTCCCCAACCCCCGGGCCTCGGACCGGTACCGGTCCGTGAGTCGTTTGGTACCGGGCCGCGAGAGTTGAGGCTCAGGTGTGAAATGTATGGTTTTCAGGGTTTTTATCGGTTTTCAGCGTTATTTTGTTAGCGTTTTTAGCGTTAACTCGGTTTTCCTGGGTCCTTTCACATGTGTTATGAATAAATCTTCTTTTTTTCGGTACCGGTACTAGTTTTATACTGTTGTATTTATCCGCGACACCTTAAAGGTCGGTCCGTGAAAATATTGTCGGGCATATACCAGTCCATGGCGCATAAAAGGTTGGGGACCGCTGATCTAACAGTTATGTAGCATTTCCTGAGGCTCTGAACAAGCCCGCGTCTATTTTTTCCCATCCCAATGTCACAGGAGGTTTTCTCAATTTGGATTTAACTCTTTACCCCTTGAAAGCCCAGAGGACTGACCCTTAAGGCACCTGTCTGAACTGAGCGGTTTCTGTCATATTTAATGAATAAGATTCTATATTAATGGTCCATGGGATAATGAACCATGGTGTTTGGTGCAAAAATAAGAAATATGCAAGGCGTTCAATTGATGGAAGTTTCTATTTAATGAAATATGGGGGTTTTTTCACAAAAAAAAAAAAAAAAGCTACATGCTGTAAACCAGTGAGTTTGATGATGTCACAGGGGCTCTGACCATATTCAGGTTATATTTAATAGTGAAACAGTGAATTGTAGGAAATACAGGATCCCAAGTTTCTTGAGCCTTAAATCTAAAACTGAAAGTGCATCATTTTGACCTCTAATGTACAGAATTTGACAAATAGATTTTTATTTTTGTTTGTTTGGGGACTTTTTAAAGTCTCCCATCATGGATGGGCCAATTTAAATTCTTGAAACAATTCTGCAAGTAAGCAGCACAGGCATACATTGCAACTTATGAAATATACAGTTCGTTTATTTTGTCTGGTCATCTTATCCTCACTTAATCATCTATTTTCTTAAACCTTTAATTAGCTCAGGGTCACCAGGAGATCACATGGAGTGAGAGGCGTCAGTCATAAACCCGCGGTGACAGTATCACAGTGATAAGGAAAAAAGAAATCCTTTCTTCTTCCTCTTGTTTTTTGATGCATCAGTGTAGCAGCTCCTCACATGCACATTCAAGGTGTGCAGAGGTCCAAAGCTGGATGCTATTTGTGTAAAAGGGGTGGTTATATGCCAGAGCCGCTGACATGAAACTATGGAAACATGTTCAATTAAATATTAATGTAATAGTAATGGCAAAAACAAGCCAAATATTTATTTGACATTTGTGCATCTTAAATCCACTGTGTTCCCAGTTTATTCATTGTTCATCATTACTACATAACGTCTTGGGTCAACATACATTATAAAGATAAATATTTCATGAGCTCTAAATAATTTAGACTCACGCTGGTTCCTAACTGACAAAGGTTTCTTTGTGAAAACGTGAGCTCAAAATAGCACCACGTCATAGTCACAAAGGCCACCGTGTTCACATACTCAGTGTTGGCTGGCTCATAAGGAAAATATGGAACATGAGCAAATATGTTTTTCAATTATGTAATCTCTAAATGAAAAAACTTGGATTTGTTGGATTGGACCGAGTGTAGCAGGGTTTTGTGGCATCTCTGTTGTGAACATGTATGTCATGTCTCTGCACATCACACCTTCTTGCTGCTGACTCATTTCATATTTGTATATCAACTGTGGAGAATCCACAACAAAACCACTACATTTGGTGTTCCCAGCTGTTTACTCTGCTGCCTGGAGGCAACACAAACCTGAATAACACTCAGTAACACGTTTTGTTTATGAAAAATAAAAAAGAGGTATAAGTACCATCTGATGTCTGTTCAATTTAAATATACAAAACCTATTAAGATATTAGTGAGTGACCACCACCTTGTTTGTCCCCATTCAGACCATGTGTTTTACCTTCATGGAGAGCAGGCGTGTGAGGTAGATCTCGGGGATCGCTTTGGCTCGCTCCCCACCCTTCTCTCTCACACTACCTCTCCTGTGCTTGGGCAGCTCAGACTCCTCGCTGGCTTTTACCAGATGCCACAGTCTCACGCCTCCTTCTTCCCCATCATCCAGCATAGGGGTCTCTGGTAGGAGGGGACAAACAGTTGGATGGGTAGGTGAGAAACAGGTCACTACATTTGAGCTGTTTGTCTTTGTTTCAAGTGTTTGTACGCAGTGAACAACTGATGTTTTTGTTCATTATTACAGCTTTTATTCCCCCCACAAACTCATCTTCACACCTAAGTCACGGCCACTGTAAAATAGGATATGCATAAACAGTCAAACAGCGCCCTCCTCTGGTTATTTAGACTGAGTTCATCTGCTCAGATAAAACGTCTGAATGAAGGTCGCCAACCATTGCCATTAGATGCAGTTGTCTACATACAGACAGCAACGTATAACCATAATACCAACACAGGGGTAACAGATAATAATGAACTTACTCTCTCCTGGCATGTAATCGTGGCTGTCGTGAAGGTGATGTTTGTTGTTTCTGGGAACAAGGGCCACCGTCGCTCCGTCGGGGACCTGATTACACAGTCACATGACAACATTCACAATGTGATTAAAACTGCTTCCAAAACTTTAATGAGTTGAGGTGTGTGTGTGTGTGTGTGTGTATCAGTGTTTGTGTGATGTCAGCACTCACCTTGTAGTGCTGCAGTGTATTAAGGCGCTTCCATGAACCTTGCACTACTGATGTCAGGTCTTCATCTGATAGGATTAGGTGACCTGCAACACCTGCACGCCACTCTGAAGGGAGAAATGTTCAGGTAACCTTGAGCTTGTGCTAATAGCTGCAGAATTAAGACAGTAAACTTTGAGGATTGATAAAAACGAAAACCCTCAGGGACCACAGATGTTATTTCCTGGGTTGAATCTGGTAGACCAGCTGGCAGCTTTGCTTGTTTAAAGGTGCACTGTGTAAAATGTCACAACTACACACCAGTGGACTGCAGAATGCAGTCAGCTGAATTTGGCTTTCTTACCCCTCACCAATTCAAATGCATGATCCTACCTACAGTGACTGTAATCTGTCACTGACTGCAGGCAGTGACAGATTACAGATGAACAGCAGACAAACATCTCTGGCCGCCAGTCTCCTGTTTCCCTCAACTGTCAATGTGTCCATGTCTATTTACTCTGGCGCAGGCTGTAAAATTTAAACAGATACGAGTTGATGAGCGAGTGACATTCACCTCTCACTGATGACAGAGATACTGAGAAGTTGCTGAGGGTACCCTGAACGTGTCTGTCAAATGGATCTAACACTGCTGACTTGAGTGTGTGAGAATGACTCAAACTGTTTATCAGATGGAAAGTGTGATTTTCGGGCCACTCGAGCTTAACATTAGCTGGTATAATATTATCCTATAACCAGCTATTGATGCTATTTAGTCGGGTGTCGCAGCTGTTCGGAGACGGGAGGGTCAAATGTCTAATCTGCTGACAATATCAGGAATAAATTAGCATGTTGTTGCACATTTCTGTGTGTTAGAGCCCTGACGTCTGCTCAGGTGATGACATTTTATTAAGATGCCTGTGGCGTTGTCTCTTTCCTTCGGCTTTTCACTCATTTCTCTGATGATGAAACAGGTACGATCCTTCATAGCTTGAGTCCAAAGGTACAAACATTAATGAAAGTGTTTTGACTTCTATGGCACATTAATACCTGCAAGTTCTCTTTTCCTCCACCTTTGATGTACTACGTATGTGGCTGGTCACACGCATGAAATGTGCTCGTTGCAGTGGCGATTTCCATCTCAGCCATTGTATTCAAGATGGAAGAGCAATACGGCAGCTTCCACTCCTATTCATTTTTATGGATTAATTCTAGGTTCATCACAATGTATGAATTTGTTGGAAGATGTAATTATACACTAGTTTCTATTCTATTTCAGATTTAGAAGTGATATCTTTTCAGCAGATGCGTTTTCACCTTTTACTTTTTCAAACCAGAACCGAGTGTTGTTTAGATGACTGGTGAGGTTGTTTAATGTTTAAATACTGACTCAATGACAGTTGTTTTGTTTTCTCTTATGCACTTCACACAAAAAAAAAAAAAACGTCTGCATCTCTATAATTAAAATCCTCACATAAGAGAAGACTGAAACACAAGAAAGAGTTATGCTGTTGTGAAATGAATCTGACTCACCAAGATGTAACGAGTCGATGTGCGGCCGCTGAGAAAAAGATGTTCCCTTCCAGGTTTGTTCCAGAAGTTTCTCTTTTACTTGTGTGATGGTGTCGCAGTCCAGCACCTTAGCGGGAACCGTCTGCGCTGTGGTGCCGCCGCTGGCAGCTGCAGCTGGCATCACCACATTTAGAGTCTGGACACATGTACACAAATGCTGGTTATGGATAAAACACACTGTAACACTGTAGGACACTGTAACACTGATAACACTGTAGGACACACGGCACTTTGGAGGAGTGTTTGAGTGTTCACTTGTGTGCAACCATCCACACTGGTTTGACTTTAAATTGTTTAAGCTTAAATCTTAACAGTTTGACGTTTACATTAATTTTAGTCATGTTTTATTTTAAAGATGTCAAAGTTATGTGAAAAGCACACCCCATTACTCAGTAGCTTGTATAACCACCTTTAGCAACAATAACATAAAATGTCATCAGTTTAAGCATTAAGACACTTTGTCCCACTCTCACATCAGGTCTTTGAGGTTAGTGAACATTTTTCCATGCACCGCTCTCTCTTAAGGCCCCATCACAACTTCAATCAGGTTGATGTCTGGACTTCAACTAGGCTACTGCAACATCTTGATTCTTGTCTTTTTCATCCAATCTGTAGCTGATTTGCTGCTGCGTTTGGGAGCATTGTCCTGTCACATGACCCAATTTGATGTTCTTCTGGCAGGAATTCCAAATAAGCCACACTTATTCATCCTTTTTCTAACTGTACTGTCATCAACTTTAAACTGAGGAGCTCTTGAATTTTGTTCAAGCTTGTCTGACCATTCTTTCCTGATACACCCACTCCTGGTAAGACTGTTGTATTGTTTTTATGCAACCCTGAATGCTCCAGACCAAAGTGACAAAAATCTGCTTTTATAAAGGTTCTCACGTCTTGATGACAAATTAATCATCAACACGTTGATGTGTAGGCATTTGATTAAATCTCTTAATTCCTGTGGAAACAGTAAGGACGTACTTAGCTTATTCAGTTAAATATCAGCATATGATAATAAACCAAACAGGAAAACATGGGTTTCTCCTTCCAACATTAACAATGCTGCAATCAAAGGATGTGTGAGTTCTAACCAGTGTGCGGTACTCCACGTCCTCTCGCAGGAGTCGGTTGTCGTTAAGTGTGTACTTGGCTTTTCCAGTCACAGCGTCCACAGGTCCCTTATCCACCTGGTGCTTTATTGCTCTGAACAGCATGTAGAAAGATTCCCCTGCTGATTCCTGGCCAGGCATGAAGAATTCATTCATTAAAGTGGTATTCCACTTCTGATCAGTCACACTGTCTTACTGGTGAGCGACATTTGATCTCCACTGACTTTCTGTGAAATGTGCTTTAAATACAGCGCATCTGTTCCTCCTATAATGAAGTGTTTCAATGTTATAATTCAACAACTGACAGCAAATTCATGCAGCGCTGCAGTTAGCACTCCTTCCTGCTTATTTGTAACATTTATTGGAGTATCTAATCATATGAAGATGAGAGTTTTTAGCATCAAGCACTTGTGTGTTCCCATGGTATTATTGGTACTATTTAACGACACTGCTTGTTGAGGAACTGTCAGGCCTCAAACTAGAGATTTAGATGGACTTGTCTTCTTGCTTAGTTTAACACCGGAGCCTCCCATTGCTCTTTAAAAAAGAAATTAAAGCCAGTTTTAATACTTTAATACTGTGAAGAAAATAGTACACACCATCGTGTGATTTTTTTTTTATTAGTTTATTTTAATCAAATTTTTTGCTTTATTTCTTAGAACAAGGATTATCTTGTCTTTTTTCAGAATCATTTGAACATAAAAGGTTTTCTGATAAAACCCTAACACTGTCTTTTAGAGGAAGAGGAAGGGTAAACTCTACCAACTATACCCCTTAAAGGGTTAAAAAAATTAAGTAAATCAAATTGAATTAATTTTTTTTTTTTTTTTACAAAAAATATAAACTAATGAATGTTTCTGATCATCTTATTGCTAAGACTGTGCTGTGCGTTTCAAAGGGAAGAAATTTTAGCAGTTCTGTACCAAAGTTGTTAAAAATGACCTTGAAAGCACAATTTTAGCAGATTTCCCCCCTTTTCAGGCTCTTAAAACATTTTCCTGACATAAAAACTTCACAGTAAAGAGACAGTAAAAATATTCTTTTTTATAACTTCAAATAACACTATAGTAGTAACTGATGTTCGTCATGTTTCACTGACCGCCAGTGTCTAACCAGCTAATGTCTGGTCAACCTTAAAACAACTTACCCTCAGAAACGTGAAGAGACAAATGGACATCCAGTTTGTCAGCAGCTTCTCAACAACTGATTCAGTTCTGGGGAGGAAAAAAATGAGACACATGTAAATGATCCGTGGATGAAAAACATCTCCTACTCGCCAACTAGGACAGGTTAAAAAAACGGCATCACCTCCTCAGCATCAGTTTGGGGTTCTTGGCCACATACTGTTCCACTAGGTCATTGAGCAACGTCTTCAGGATGTCTGTGAAGTACTCGAGTTTACCGTGCAGAGCTACAGTCAGCAGAGAGGCCACGTAGGCCCGGTCCCTGGGGGAGAAGGTCCGCTGCACCTCAAGAGTGTGAATAAACTAGAAAAACAAAAAAGGTGAGAATATGGAGTTAATTAATCTGTGTGTGAAAAATCCCCCTCGTTTCTGTCGAGACCAGGTAAACCTTGGCAGAATAGCTCTGTATCTCTAGTATGGGAACTCCCCATCCTTCTATTGCATGCACATAAGGCTGACATTGGAGAGTAGTAGCAGCAAAATAGAACCAACAATTCTGTGGGTTGCAAAGGGGCTTGCTTTGCAAATGTAGGCAGCATAAATAAATAAACACAGATTTAATAAAAAGCAGCTGTGGAGGCTTACCTTAGTGAGAAAAAGTTTACTGTTCAGCAGATTGGACAACTGAATCAGCCCTTGCTCAACCGTCTGCCTTCGACTCTCTGGGACATCCAGATCTCGTCTCAGTGGGGACTCCTGGTGCCCCGGGAAGAAAATACGCTCAGCATACGTTCGGTAATCCAGGAAGGGAATCCCAGAGCCCACCAAATCACTGGACATGTCCATCATCTCTGTCATCAAGTCTAAAAAAAAGAATAAAGGTCTTGGTTTAGTCTAACTTTAAGGACATGTATTCTCTAAAAGTCCCGAAGAAAAAGAGGAAGTTACCTGTGAACTCCTTCTTACAGCGGTCTCTGACACTGGTCTCCAGGTTCTCCAGCTGGATCTGGACTTTCTTATAGTCCCTCATGGCCTGTTTGCTCTTTCTCCTGACCCACAAGCCATGATGAAAAGGCAATATTACAGCCAAAACCAACCAATATGTTGATCAAAGGAGAAACTGATGCTCAGTGAATTGAACATGTTTACCTGTATATGAGCACTATGATGAGCACAATGAGAGCCACTATGGATGCTCCAACACCGACTCCCACCTGAGCCTCTAGAGGAAATGTAGACTGTGTCTGGCTGTCGTACTCTACTCTGCCCAGAGAAAAGTTCAGATTTCCCATTTTCACCTGAAAAGCAGGTGAAAAAGAACAAGTTTAACACTACAGCAAGAAAGTATTTACTATATGAACTAGAGAGGGTTCACTGAACTCAAATTCACAGTTCTTTGCATCATGTACTCACCGTAAACTCAGGCAGACTGTCCACGCCATCCTGCTTCTTCCTACCTTTCACCGAGGGCTGCTGAGCCGGTGGCTCGCAGTACAAGTGGCTGTGTGTCAGGGTCTTCACCGAACACAGGCCGTCACCTATCCAAGCCTCCACCTCGCGCTTGGACATGGCTCGATCTAGATGTTCTCCCTTGATAAAAAAAAAACAGAGTACGGCTTTTCTAAAGCAGCTCTGACAAAACACAACAGCATTTCATGTGTTTAGTCAGAAGAAACCCAGCCTCTGCGGAAAGAATGTAATTTTGCTCTTCTTCCACTCAGCTGCAGCATTCAATAAAATGTTATTATCATTTATATTTTATAGAAGGACATTCATATGATTTATTTCTCAATATGTTCTTTGAAACCTGAACCAGTAAGTGGAAAGACTTACTGAGGATAGGAGGTGGTCCTATGCAGACTTCTTAAAGCCTTTTATGTTATTTAAAGATGTAGTTGCATATTGTGCCCACAAGGAGGCAATGTATGCATACAGCATTTGGTCTGAGTGTGCCTTGAGAATGACTCCACATGAAATAGGAAACACATTATCTGCATTACTTTGTCAATCACGATGATCGTTTTTATGACTATTTTGAT
Organism: Maylandia zebra; assembly: GCF_041146795.1. Lineage (NCBI taxonomy): Eukaryota > Metazoa > Chordata > Actinopteri > Cichliformes > Cichlidae > Maylandia > Maylandia zebra. The sequence continues at coordinate 13,911,392 of NC_135186.1, forward strand.
AGTGTGCAATTATTAAATGTGGGATTTATATGGGTTTTATCCAATTTCCTTTCCATATTAGGAGCATTCATACAGCTCTTATCATGCCTGCAGCGCAGTGTACTTTACTGCAGTGCAGAGAGGTTGCTTCTCTCAGGTAGGGACCTTACTAAAGAAACTGACTGTTAAAACTTACCACACTGCTGAAAGTAGTACAGAAACAGGAAATGACAGACCTGTCACCAGAGAGTTTTGTCCATCTAACCACAACAACTACTTCTTCCATAAAGTGGCATGTTGTTGCGTTTTCTATTCATTGTTAGCGTTTTATTTTATTTTTTCAGGCTGACTTCAACAACACTGTGAGACTGTTTGTTTAACACAGTCTTGAGCAGAAACAAAGTGGTGCCAGTTTATTTCGAGCTCGAGGTTCCCGTAACTCACCTCGACAGAGATGATGCTGCCGGGTTTGTGATGGTACGGCTTGCTGGGATCATTCCGGTTCAGCTTGTAGAGCGTGGGGTTGAGCTCATACCTAAAGGCTTCCTTACCCACGGTGTTGAAGTCAAAATGAAGGCTGTCCAACAGGAAGTGAACTTTGACCCTTGCATTAATGGCCTCCGGGCCCACGGCTGGGGTCGGGCACAAGATGAGGGAGGAGCTGTTCACCGTGCAGCGAAACTCGTACTGGAAGAGAGCACGGGGGAAGTGAAAAAGAAGATAATCCTTGGATGCGTATTTTAAACAAAATCAGTGCAGTAAATAATCATTTCTGTACAATCCCATGAAGACACCTGTTTGACATGGCAGAGCGTCCCCTCAGGGCAGTCCGCCTCTGGAACAATCCTCCTCCATCTCTTCAGCGGACCCTGGTGATCCTGTCCTCGGTTCAGGCTTCCTTCTTTCTTCTTAACCACACTTCTCCGCCTCCTGGGAGGGAGAGTATCACGAGGACTGAGGGTAACCCTCATTTTTGGCTCCTGGACCACATCCAGGTTCTGACCAGAAACTGTGATGATTCTGCCTCCACTGTGGGGGAAAGCAGTAGGAAAGAAAATGAGTTCAGTGGATTTGTGTTAATTTAATATGTCTGTCGTCACTTTTACAATACTGCAATATTTAATACCGAATTGCTTAATACCTTACACATGCACTGATACAAGTGTAATTTGGGGGGCTAACCCAGCCTGTGTTGAGCCCATTCCAGCTGTCATTGGGTGAGAGGAGAGCACACGCCGGCCACACTGACCGTCCATTACAGGGTTAACACAGAGTTACAGTCCTCTACTCACAATCATATTCACCTAAAGCCAGTTTAGAATCACCAAAATCCCTAAGATGTGGGAGGAGAGCCCATGCAGGCAAAGGGAGCACATGCAAACTCCACACAGAAAGGCCCCGGCCGGCCAGCAGATTGCTGTGAGGTGACTGTATTAATCTTGGATTGGGGTTTGTTTTATAAACCGTGTGTGTCCCTTTTCTATAGCTTTCTATAGGTTTGTTTCAATATGGAAAAACTTATGTTTCTCTTTAGACTCTGAAACTAAAGTTTTTAAGCTCATCAAATAGATAATATGGGTGATGATCCATTTTATTGGTGATTTAATAAAAATGGATTTTATAATATTAAAAGCATTTTACTTGACTTCATTAATGGACTAGATGTATACAGTTATATTCCACTAAAGCACCTGAGAAAGCTTTTGGACGGAGCAGCCTTGGTGATGTTTGGGTTGGGGGTGTAATGATACACCGAGCCCTTCAGGTGGCGCTCTGCACCACCAAACCGCACAGTGATGCCGTGTTCTCCCGTCCTGTTGCTGCCTCGGGTCAGACAGCTGATGTGATCCTTCTGGATGTCGCGCCTGAGAAGAGGAACGTCTTTTAGATTTTAACCCACAAATCAAATCCTGCAGCATGAACAGGATTTATTCTGGAAGTGCTTACACATCACACGGTATTCCTCCAATTAAGACGCTGACTTCGTTCAGGTGTCCTGTCCTCAGTGCTTGGCCTGTGATGGTGAGAGAGGAGCCACCTGCTTTGGGCCCTCTGTGGGGGAAGATGCTGCTTAGCACGGGATTCTGGAGAGAGAAGAGAGATCAAGCATGAGACGCAAAGAATAAAAGTGTAATCGATAACTCAATACTAAGATGAAGATTTATAGGGAAGATAAAAAGAAAGGCCAGGGCATTCTGGGAAACACTGGTAGTGTGCCTGATGGCCGTTGAAGGTAGCAATTCATTTGCTTGTCATTTGCAAAGATGGTAGACTTAATTAAGTCTACCATCAGGGTTTTAGTCCTTCTTCTGCTATGTAAATAAGTAGATGCGCTCCTACTGTATTGTATTGCAGTGCCTTTCTTGCATTTCAAACACACTTTGAGGCCTTATTAAGAAAATCCATGTGGGAGCTGAGGTTTCCGTAATTGGCCAGATTTCTGTTGTGAGAAAGCTTCTCTCACAAACAGCAGCAGTTGTGGACGACTCTTCCTAATGCCACACTCGAGTGCTGACACATTGCAGCCTCATCACTTTCTCCAAAGGAGGAGTTTTAAAAAATACCAGGGGACCCCCCCCGCTCCCGCCCATCTCGGTCAGGTCTGGGTCCATCTGCTTTGGTCCACACCCCAGGGCGATTAGCGTGTTCTTGCATGTGCAACTGGAGCAAACTCAGGGGGAATCACAGCAGAGTTCAAACTAAATAACTGCTGCCTGTGATCTGGGTGTGAAAATGCCCCTGAGATGGCCTGGTTTTGTTTGGTTTTTTGAAATGCTTGTTTAATTTCTTGTAAATTGCTGCACTGTGCTGCAGCAGTTTCTGCAGATAAGAAGGGTGTTTATGGACACATAAACATTTAACATCACGTATGAATATAACCCAGTTTTCCTCATAAGTGATCTTGGCAGCTAGATTTCACAACAAAGAAAAGCAATGTCTTATCTGATTCTCACATATGCAGACCGTGTGTGTGTGTGTGTGTGTGTGTGTGTGTGTGTGCGCGCGCGCGCGCATGAGTGCGTGTATCTGTGCGTGTCTGATAAGAGAGACAGAAAATGAACAAGTCTGCTTAGCATTTCACCGTGCGTAACGCCTGAGTAACCCGACTTGTTTGAATTGAAGAACGTGCTGAACTGCTATACCGTTACATCATTACATCAGTACAGGGAGTGCAGAATTATTAGGCAAGTTGTATTTTTGAGGAATAATTTTATTATTGAACAACAACCATGTTCTCAATGAACCCAAAAAACTCATTAATATCAAAGCTGAATGTTTTTGGAAGTAGTTTTTAGTTTGTTTTTAGTTTTAGCTATTTTAGGGGGATATCTGTGTGTGCAGGTGACTATTACTGTGCATAATTATTAGGCAACTTAACAAAAAACAAATATATACCCATTTCAATTATTTATTTTTACCAGTGAAACCAATATAACATCTCCACATTCACAAATATACATTTCTGACATTCAAAAACAAAACAAAAACAAATCAACGACCAATATAGCCACCTTTCTTTGCAAGGACACTCAAAAGCCTGCCATCCATGGATTCTGTCAGTGTTTTGATCTGTTCACCATCAACATTGCGTGCAGCAGCAACCACAGCCTCCCAGACACTGTTCAGAGAGGTGTACTGTTTTCCCTCCTTGTAAATCTCACATTTGATGATGGACCACAGGTTCTCAATGGGGTTCAGATCAGGTGAACAAGGAGGCCATGTCATTAGTTTTTCTTCTTTTATACCCTTTCTTGCCAGCCACGCTGTGGAGTACTTGGACGCATGTGATGGAGCATTGTCCTGCATGAAAATCATGTTTTTCTTGAAGGATGCAGACTTCTTCCTGTACCACTGCTTGAAGAAGGTGTCTTCCAGAAACTGGCAGTAGGACTGGGAGTTGAGCTTGACTCCATCCTCAACCCGAAAAGGCCCCACAAGCTCATCTTTGATGATACCAGCCCAAACCAGTACTCCACCTCCACCTTGCTGGCGTCTGAGTCGGACTGGAGCTCTCTGCCCTTTACCAATCCAGCCACGGGCCCATCCATCTGGCCCATCAAGACTCACTCTCATTTCATCAGTCCATAAAACCGTAGAAAAATCAGTCTTGAGATATTTCTTGGCCCAGTCTTGACGTTTCAGCTTGTGTGTCTTGTTCAGTGGTGGTCGTCTTTCAGCCTTTCTTATCTTGGCCATGTCTCTGAGTATTGCACACCTTGTGCTTTTGGGCACTCCAGTGATGTTGCAGCTCTGAAATATGGCCAAACTGGTGGCAAGTGGCATCTTGGCAGCTGCACGCTTGACTTTTCTCAGTTCATGGGCAGTTATTTTGCGCCTTGGTTTTTCCACACGCTTCTTGCGACCCTGTTGACTATTTTGACTGAAACGCTTGATTGTTCGATGATCACGCTTCAGAAGCTTTGCAATTTTGAGACTGCTGCATCCCTCTGCAAGATATCTCACTATTTTTGACTTTTCTGTGCCCGTCAAGTCCTTCTTTTGACCCATTTTGCCAAAGGAAAGGAAGTTGCCTAATAATTATGCACACCTGATATAGGGTGTTGATGTCATTAGACCACACCCCTTCTCATTACAGAGATGCACATCACCTAATATGCTTAATTGGTAGTAGGCTTTCGAGCCTATACAGCTTGGAGTAAGACAACATGCATGAAGAGGATGATGTGGACAAAATACTCATTTGCCTAATAATTCTGCACTCCCTGTATGTAGTTACAGCTCTATTGCTATGAATAGAACTGTTACTGCTGTAAACTTCATTTTGATTATAACAGTTCAGCCAGAAAGCTCACATTTAACTGACAGATTAATGGTGCTTATGTTGGCCTAGGACACGCACAGGAAAAAGATTTTTGATCTCAAGATGTTAAAATAGAAAAGAACAGAATTTAGGTGTCTAGCTTCTGAGCCAATCAGAGGACCATGCAAAAGAAAGACATTAGTGAGCGATGCATAAATATTCCCCCTTCCACTGAGGCTGAGGTGGATGCTGAAGGTGATGAAGGGGTTGAAAGAGCAGGTACTGCAGGCATGTCAGAGAGAAAATCTGTAGATAGATAGAAACAGACTGCAAGTGTGTGAGGAAGTGCAGCTGGAAGTGCCTGCCTGAGCTATCTATAAGGGCTTCACACTGTTGTTCATATACATTGACATCATGAGAATATGTAGATGTAACAGTGTTTATGTGGTATTATTCCACTTGCCACAAATGTCAGTGTAATGGGGAAACAGCGCCCCCCCTCTCGGGGTGGCTGGTTAGGTGAGGCTGGCTGCAGTAATCACTGCCAGTCTGCCGTAGCCATACGAGAGGTGAGTTGTATTGTTCCGCACACGATATAGCTAAGTAGTACAGACACATAAAACATGTTTGATTAGCTGATGGGCACCGAGTGTAATAAGTGCTTAGTGGACACATGTCCAACACCAATTTTATGTACTTTTCATTTGTTTATTAATGTGTGAAACTATATGCTAAAGCGGAATGCTAATGAGATGTTCTGCCGTAGTGTGCTGTGCAGAGTGGTGTGTGGCGAGCCAGTGCACTGATAATACACCGTTGTTTCCATTCAGGTACATCACTTGTTGTTGCTGTTATTTTATTGTATATTAGAAATTGTAATATGGCTGCAGTAATCGCTGCCAGTCTGCCGTAGCCATACGAGAGTGTGCTGTGCGGAGTGGTGTGTGGCGAGCCTGTGCACTGATAATACACCGTTGTTTCCATTCAGGAAATAAAGTGGCAACGATCGATCAGAGACTCCTTGTCTTCTTAAAAACACAACACAACGCAGAGTCAAGGAGTCTGTTTGGGCCGAACTGTTGCAGCGGTATGAAGCAGAAACCGGTTACACTGGTGCCGTGACCCAAGCTCCTGCAATCCTGCGACCGCAACGGGGGGCGTCTACTTCCTGGAAGGTGGAAAAGTCGCGGGAGCTGTCTTCCAGGCCCATAGTGAACATGAGTCCAGGGTGTGGCCACATGCTCTCCTTCTGCCCCAGTGCTCTCAGACTGTGCTTACGCCAAACCAGTCTGACTCTCAACCCTTCTCGCGTGATGACCTAGTGGGACACCAGTGGCGTGATGATGTGCTGTGCAGAGTGATCTCCTATGTGGAAAGGGGACAGAGACCCTCGAGGAGGGAGCGGGCAAGTGAACCGGTTGATACGAAGAGATTTCTAAGGGCTTGGGACAAGTTAACTGTGAGAGATGGTGTGCTGTATCGAGTCTCCAAGAATCCAATCTCAAAGACAAAGACTTATCTGTATGTTGTGGGTGGCTGTAGCTCAGGTGGCAGAGCAGGTCAGCCACTAATCAGAAGGTCAGTGGTTCGATCCCAGGCTGCACCCTGGCTGCATGCCAAATATCCTTGGGCAAGATACTAACCCCGTGTTTGCCTACTGGTGGTGGTCAGAGGGCCCGGTGGCGCCTGTGTCCGGCAGCCTCGCCTCTGTCAGTGCGCCCCAGGGCAACTGTGGCTACAATGTAGCTTGCTATCGCCAGTGTGTGAATGTGTGTGTGAATGGGTGGATGACTGAATGTAGTGTAAAGCGCTTTGGGGTCCTATGGACTAGAAAAGCGCTATACAAATGCAGGCCATTTACCATTTGTTCCGCCAACCTTGCGGCTCGCTGTACTGAAAGGCGTCCATGATGAAGCTGTTCACCAGGGACAACAACGAACACTTAATCTGGCCAGGCATAGATTCTACTGGCCTGGTATGGCCAAACATGTGTCAGAGTATGTACGGTGCTGCAGAACGTGTGTTGTTAGCAAGTCGCCTGAGCCAGAGGCGAGAGCACCTTTAGAGAATATCAGAACATCAGAGCCTCTTGAACTGGTCTGCATAGATTTTTGGTCTGCGGAGGATTCGGCGAACAAATCAGTGGATGTGCTTGTGGTCACAGACCACTTTACTAAGATTGGGGCATAGAAAGGCCTGAGCTATCAGTCTGCTAAGGCGGTGGCACACCAACTCTGGCATAACTACTTCTGCATCTACGGCTTTCCAAAACGCCTTCACTCAGATCAGGGAGCTAATTTTGAGAGTGTGCTCATTGCCGAGCTATTGAATGTGGCAGGTGTCCAGAAGTCTCACACGACCCCATACCATCCGATGGGAAACGGCTCCTGCGAGAGGATGAACCGTACCTTGGGCAACATGATTCGTGCATTACCCCCAAGAGCCAAGCAAAGGTGGCCTGATGCACTGAAAGCTCTCACATTCGCCTATAACTGCACAGACCATGAGACAACTGGCTATGCGCCATTTCTGCTGATGTTTGGCAGAGTGCCAAGACTGCCGATTGATGTGATCTTTGGCTCTGTTATTGAGCACCAAGACATCATGAACTATGATCGATATGTCCAGACATTGAGGAGGGACCTCAAAGAGGCCATGGATTTGGCGCAGGAGGTGGCACGCAAAAATTTGAAGCGTCACACGGACCTCTACAACCGGAAGGTGCGGGGAGCCCCAGTAGCGATTGGTGATCGCGTCCTTTTGGCCAACAAAAAGGGACGTGGCAAAAGAAAACTTGCTGATCGCTGGGAGAGTGTTGTCTATACAGTTTTTGACAAAAATGATGAGAGTCACACCTTTAAGCTGATGGATGATTCCACAGGGCAAGTGAAAGTTGTGCATCGCAACCTGATAATGCCAGTGAACTTCCTTCTTCTCAGTGGTGCTTCAGTTCAGGATGATGCAGATGAGCTTTCTGAGTCTGGCTCGCTGATGGTTGGATGCGACGGAGAAGCTGTCTGCAACTCATCAGTGGGCACGGCTGAATACAGGACGACAGCTTGGGTGTCTGACTTACCGTCTGCAGTGTCCAGCGACTCGCTGATGACAGAGGTTACTCGACCAGAAGGCAGCATGGTGGATCAAGAGCTTTCCTGTACCAGTGTTCCCCCTGTTGACACTGAGGAGCAGGTAGATGCCACCTCTGGTGGTCAACATTCTGACCTGCTTATGTCTGTGGCCCCAGTTGCAGCCTCCTCTGTTTTGGAGTTTGCAGCCATTACTGACAGCGACCAGGACAATGAAGCTGCTATTGAGGGTCATGTCTCGACCACAGTTGTTCCGCCCAACGCAGACTCGATTGATGTTAACAGGGTGGTGGGGACTCGTGCTAGATCGAGTGGGAGACGGTTACTTAAGCCTGTTTCCAGGTTGATTGAAATGATGCATCAGAGACCTGTTAAAGTTTAAATATTGTTGATGATGGTGAGTTGATTCTATTGTTGTTGAAGTGGGACTTTGATCTTTAGAATTGAAACTGATTATTTGTCGTTGATTTTTCTGTGTCAGAGTGGCGTACAGTTATGATGTGATGAAATATGTAACTGGGATATTTTGTTCTTTTTTTGGAAGGGGTCTGGCCAACTTCTTCTTCTACTTCCTTTGGGGATAGTCCTCTGACTGAATTTTCTTTGTGACTGTACGACCTGGTATTACTGAGCAGATTTATCACATGTTGGTAGCTGTGGATTAGCTATTGGATTTTTTTTTTTAAATCTTGTTCTTTTTTTTTTTTTGAGGATTATTGGGTTTTTGTCCTCTGTGTTATGGTGACTGTGGTGTACCTGTTTTTTTTTTAAGGGTGTTTTTTTTGTTTGTGGTGTTTGTTTATTTGAGTGTGCAAGTGGAATTCAGCAGGGGGGAATGTAACAGTGTTTATGTGGTATTATTCCACTTGCCACAAATGTCAGTGTAATGGGGAAACAGCGCCCCCCCTCTCGGTGTGGCTGGTTAGGTGAGGCTGGCTGCAGTAATCGCTGCCAGTCTGCCGTAGCCATACGAGAGGTGAGTTGTATTGTTTCGCACACGATATAGCTAAGTAGTACAGACACATAAAACATGTTTGATTAGCTGATGGGCACCGAGTGTAATAAGTGCTTAGTGGACACATGTCCAACACCAATTTTATGTACTTTTCATTTGTTTATTAATGTGTGAAACTATATGCTAAAGCGGAATGCTAATGAGATGTTCTGCCGTAGTGTGCTGTGCAGAGTGGTGTGTGGCGAGCCAGTGCACTGATAATACACCGTTGTTTCCATTCAGGTACATCACTTGTTGTTGCTGTTATTTTATTGTATATTAGAAATTGTAATATGGCTGCAGTAGTCGCTGCCAGTCTGCCGTAGCCATACGAGAATGTGCTGTGCGGAGTGGTGTGTGGCGAGCCTGTGCACTGATAATACACCGTTGTTTCCATTCAGGAAATAAAGTGGCAACGATCGATCAGAGACTCCTTGTCTTCTTAAAAACACAACACAACGCAGAGTCAAGGAGTCTGTTTGGGCCGAACTGTTGCAGCGGTATGAAGCAGAAACCGGTTACACAGACACATAAGTACAATATGTCAGGAAGGTGTACCTGCTGACTGATACAGTGCTTGAGCCACTATAAACCCAACAGTGGTTCTCAGGAAACAACTCCTTTTACTTTGAATCTTTAGGTCCTTTGTTACGTTTGTTACTTTGTTATGTTCCCATTTGAAGTTTAAACTTTTGAAATGTTTCATTTTATTTACATTTTTAGTGCATTATTTCTTTCTTTTTGACCCATTCGTGGTAGCTGGGTAATATGAATTTGAAGAGTGAACAGGCTTCTTTCTGAACAGTTTGGGGTTGACTCAACACTGTACGAGTAAGTCTAAATAACCGAAATGGACACAAATCAAGATAAATGATAAGAGAAAAAATGTTCAATTCATTAAATACAGAACAAACTGTTGACTGAGCCAACCTCAGCCTCTTAATTGTGGACCTCATCCTTTGTCATTCTCGACACATATCTTGCAAGGCCTTTCTCCTAAAATCTCTCTTTAGCATTGCTGTTTCTTGAACATGTGTGCATACACACAACCTAATGTATTATTATATTTTGTTTTGCTTTGTTCTCCTTTCGTCCCTCTTTTGCAAATGCTGGATTTTGGACTAAACAATTCAATTACCGTAGTTTTCGGGTCATATGCCGCTACTTTTTTCCCACGCTGTGAACACTGCGGCTTATACTGATGTGCGGCTAATGCATATTTTTTTTCTTGCGGCCAAAAACATTTTGCCAGGTAACAGTAGACCAATAAAATTTCTAAGTAGTATATATACGGTATATATTTTTACTGGTTGTTAAGAGACGTTGTAATGTTGTTTGTGCACTGTTCCGTAAAAAAAACATAAGCAACGTAATTTGTGTGTTACTGATACGTACGTATACTTAAAGGTAGCCGTGTAACAGGCGCTGTTCGAAGAAAAAAAAGCATTTGCAGTATGTGTTTTTGTATGTTACCTTAACATTTATGTTACCATGTTTATGTTACCTTACGGATTCAATTAAACGTTAAAAATCCTCACGTGTAATACCTCTGTGTAAATATCTTATATTACAATTGAAACGCATACGGCTTAAAATCCGGTGCGGCCTGTTCAAGTACAAAATTGATTTTCTTTCTAAAATTAGAGCATGCGGCTTTTAATCAGGTGCGCTCTGTAGTCCGGGATTTACGGTAAATGTTATTTATACAGCACCTAATCACACCAACAGTCGCCTCAAGGTGCTTTACGTTGTAAGGTAGAACCTACAATAATACATACAGAGAAAAAAAACAACTATAATATGACCCCCTATGAGCAAGCACAGCGGGAAGGAAAAACTCCCTTTCAAAAGGAAGAAACCTGCCGCGTCCGGTTGGGATGAAAGAAGGAAGACAGGAAAAACAGATTTGTACACACACATACTTCATTTTACAGTTTAATGTAAACACACTGATGGCTGCTTAATTTACCTGGAAATGGAAACACTGAGCTGACAGCCCGACTCCTCCTCCCATCACTTTGACTGAGGCCTTCTCACTCTTCTCCCCTCCACTGCTTGTAGTTTCACATACTATCCTACACAACAGAGTCACAGAACTGTCACAAAGGGAGTATGGTACATAAAAGAACGGTGTACACACAGGTGTGCCCCTGACTTGCCTTGAGGAGACTTCATATCTGCTGTGGATCACATTGCAAGGAACACCTGCCACTGTGACTGAGCCCTGGATGTCTTCGGCTCTCTGACCAAGGTTGGAGCCTGAAATGGTCACCACTGTCCCTCCCTCGACGGGACCGGATACTGGGTCCAGCTGTAACACAAGAGCAAACTGAATATTGTGCATGATCAAAACTGATATGTCTCAGTGGCCAAGTTAGGAGGATAGAAATGAGGGACCAGCGGGGACATAAGGATGTACTCATGGTATGATTGACCCATATGTACTGGTTCCTCAGCTGGAGTTACTATCATTTACTTCTACATCTGATTAGCTCACAGTGAATCCCTGAGCATAGAAAAAGAACTAATGTCACCATAAAGCAAAACAGAGTGACATTGTAATGAATTAAAACTTCTTTTTTTTTTATCTCCTTGTAGTCTTTTGTTATTTCCTGAAGCAAGAATTGTTGCTGGGGGTGGCAGGGCAAAGATAGGGGAAACACGCTCTAAACTTTACCAGTATGCCAGCATGAACTGTGTGAACAGCAGAAGGTGAGCATGCACATATTCGCATGAGCAACATAACAACAACAATAAAAGTGGGGCTCATCAGACTGTTGGATATATGTGGGGGGTTTTAACGTCAGTTGTTATCTTGTATATTATTTTGAATGTAAATGGAAGAAATGAAATGATGAGGGTTTGGAGTCCGCTTTAATGCACAGGTGTTGTGAGCAAGCACCTCTCAACATACTGTGAGGAACGTAGATATTTGCCTTTAATGGCATAAAATGATAAGATTATGACACAGTAAATTTGTTTCTCTAGGCATCTGCTGAAGGTGGACATTATCTGTGTGCTCACCTTAAATCTGATTTAAACTTTGATTGTATGATAAAAAATCAAAACATATGAGACACATGTTATTATTCCCCCTCAGCAAATCACAATTTTTCAGTAGTGGAGAGGTCTGCATTTCCGTGTGATCCTGGGAGCCATTGTTTCTGGGGCATTAGCCACTCTTATGGTCTCCCACTGGCAAAACGAGCGATTCGGAAAACACAAATGAAGAGGAAGATTTGCAGCTCAACCACCTTGCCCGGAAGCAAGAAAATGGGAACCTTTCCTGGAACCCAGCTTGGGAAGGGGAACTTGAAGGCAAGTGTCTGCTGATCAGGCCTGTGTCCATAGGGCTTAATCAGGCATGCTTGAAAATATAACATAGATCATGCACCTTCCACATCAGGTGGAGGTTCATATATAAGTCATATTTCATGGTGATGAAATATAGGTAATGACTGAAAGAGTGCGGTCATGAATACAAGCAGATAAAATGAGATCAAATGGGCTAAGCCTCAGAGGTAGGGTGAGGAGTTGGAGTAGAGCCATTGCTCCTCCATATCGAAAGCAGCCAGTTTGGGTGGTTTCAGCATCTGGTTTGCATGCCAATGGTCTGGTTCTTCTACAGCGCTTTTCTACTCTACCCGAGCACTCAAAGCTCTTTATATAACTAATTCATTCATCCAATCACTTTTTCTAAGCTGTTAAGTGCTTATTCAGTGGTTACTCTTTTGTGATACACAGTCATATTTACATTATTTGTAAAGTACGAATGATTTGCTTTGGTACCTGGTCAAATTTAAGCTCTCCTCTGTCTGCAGCAAACTCGCAGGCAGCAGCTTCTCCCCCCTCGCTCACATGCATGCGCAAGTGCTGTGCTCAGTCACCTAGTGCCTGAGCTCAGATCATACCAAAATTAGGGGGAATTTATGACTGTGCACTATTTGTTTTGAATATTGTGTGTAGTTTTTGTTTTATACAGTTGTCAATAAGGCATCTAACTATGAAACAAATTACACTCCAAAAGACTCCGGGCTTCTGAAAAAATGACCCAGGCTTAAGCCCAGTAAGCCACCCCCCCGCGCTCCGCCGATGGTTGACTCCAAATCTCCGAACACTATGTCGATCTGAGAAAGCAAGACCAAGACAGCGAGACAAAGACAAGACCAAGACCAAAGTCCGTCGAGACCAAGACAAGACCAAGACCACGTAAAAGTGGTCTCGAGACATCCAACTCTAGAACTGTGTCCATAGAACAGTTCATTCTAAGATCCCCCAGGAAGAACTGGAAAGTGTGGCTGGAAGCCTGGTTAGCCTGCTGCCATCACAATCCAGCTTCAGATAAGTAGAAAACAATGAATTTACATTGTCAGTTATGTTAGTTTTATGTTAAATGAGAGTTAACAATGCCCCATGTGTGACGAAAAACTTTTTGGTTTTCCTTTCAGCCCTACTTAATGAAAGTGAGTAAAGTGTTGGAAAGAAGGTAGAAATATCTTACAAAGTGGATGACTGGTGCTGGGCAGGTGTGCTTGATCTCATCGGTGCAGGAGTCTTGGTACACACAGTGAGAACTGCTGGCCCCACCACACCAAACGCAGCCATACTTGGGGTCAGCTGTGCGACACCGGCTGCAGTCTGACCGCCCCACCGAACAATTGAACAGAGTCACTGAAGCAAGAGAGGGTATAAAGTAAACAGAGAGCACTATAGTAGTAAATATGAAATGAATGCACTATACACAAAACTATTGTACTCTAAACAACAGTTGTCTATAGTGCAACTATGCACAGCTATGCAAACCCACCATACAGATCCTCAGCGCTGTCAATGAGGAAGTTGTTTTTTCTCCTCACATTGATTGTGGTTGGGTACTCCTCCAGCGAGACCGAGTACACATACTGAAACAAGACGAGCAGTCAAAAAGAATAATGTGTACAAGGTCGTGTGATGCAAACCATGTGTACAGCTGTTACAGCGTACGTCCAGTTATCTGGTTGAGAGCTAATGAAGCTCACTGATGCAAAAACAGGCTTCGTTCAGCACATGTCCCTCGTTTATTGGTGTAACATAGGACTAGTTGTAATGTTGGCTGTGCTAAACAGGTTATCATTAATAAATAAGTATTTATAAATCATCATTTAAAGGCAGCTTTTTATTGAAACTGGTGTACAAACACACACAGGACGTTTACTCAGTTACACTGAGACAGACAATCAGAGTAGTTATCAGTCTTTCAGACTTGCAGTAATCTGACCTGATGCGGTTGGCAGGTGATAAAGAAGACTGATGGCTTTGCAGTATCCGGCTGCACTGAGGCATCCACTACCACTGACTTATTCTCAATGTCCAGTACACACTCGTAGTTTAAATCTTCATCCTGAATGTACAGAGTGGACCCACAAATACATTCCAAAATAAACACATTATTAACTTATGTGTCCTGGTATCAACACAAAAGAGTTTCTAAAAGTGTTTTTGACTGACAAAGTGAAACAAATCTCAATTTTAAAATATGTAACAGAGAATATATGTTGAGATTTAAGGATGAGACAAACCTGAAACAGGTTTAGGTATTGTCCCACCAGAGTGATCTTCCGCTCAACATTGACAGGGAGAAGAGGAGAATCCTGAACTTTCTCGACACACGGGCATTCCTGAGGACACGGCAAAATCATTTACACATACAGACAATATAGCCATTTATAGACCTGCACATGCATCCTGCCCTCAACGTTTAATGTTACGCAGGCACCTGCTCATTTCTTTTTTCTTTCACTGAACATCTATAAGAACTAAAATCTTCAGGGTTAATAAAATCCTAATTAATTCTCCAGCTCTGGACATTTTTGTTTGTTTGTTTATTTTTTAAAGTTCATATTTTTACTCTGATTTGGACAAATTTGATATAGGCAATGGGTAAAAGGTAGTTTGGGACAAGCCACATTCTACTTCCATCCACCAAACTAAGAACAACCCCACTAAACTGTCCATTTAAAAAATAAGATGGTGCCCTTACTATAGATAATGATGTATATTATGGATAAGAATTCTTCTGTTCATCTTTGAAATACAAGCTGTCAAAGAAAAGTAAATCCCATAAAAAACGTTGCTGTCCTAGAAAAAATGCAAACAAAATATAAAACTAAGAGAAACAAAAAGACGATAACCAACACAAAGACATGTCCCACAATGTAGCATAAGATGTATGAGTAAAGCACAGGGACGGACGCTTAGCTTGTAGCACTGTAATATCATGCTAGTGCTCAACAAGTTAACAGCTATGATATGATGATAGACAATCCACTGAACCTCAAAAAAATTCCAGTAATGTCAGTCATTGCTGGTTTGGCACCTTTTGCAAACCACCTAGAGTAAAGCTTTAAACCTAAACTTGGGGTGGCTGTAGCTCAGGCGGTAGAGCAGGTCACCTACTAACTGGAAGGTTGGTAGTTCGATCCTAGTCTGTTAGGAAGAACTTAGAAAAAAGTGCTTGTGCGAATGGGTGAATGCACAAGTTGCGTACTCAAGATAGAGTAGAAAAGCACTATATAAGAACTATTTGCTTACCTAGCCTTATTAAAGGGTATTTTTTGTAGATGCAATTTGAGTTTTTTGTTTTTTGTATTTATTTATTTACACACACACACACACACACACACACACACACACACACACACCTTTCTAACCAAGCTAGCTACAGTTGGCTGACAGCTCTTTCTTCAAAATCTCCTTTTGGTAGTAAAAATGCTAATATTGAGGCTTTAATAGACAGAAATCAGTGAGTACGAGCAACTTAAGCTGTCTGTTCAGCTAAGCAAACTGCCAGATACATGTAGCTTCACAGTGCATGGCACTGATTTTTTTTACCTGTCAACAGGAGACAAATAAGCCTATTCCCCTAAATGTATATTTAGGGGGTTTAAGTGGTTCCTCTTGGTGACTTGTGACAGTAGTTCTTTTTCTGGCTTTGGCACTCACCAGAAAATAAGAGTCAATTGTAGAATCAGATTGGGAGTTCTCTCCAGAATCAAAGCTGAGGTCAATATCTGTTTCAGGTGATTGTGTCAATACAAATGTCGGAATGACAGATGAACTTGTTGAGACCACCTCACTCTCTGGGTTCGTCGACCTGTTCAGCCACAGTGGTGAGTCATTCTCTTGAGTTTTGGAATCTCTTGGGTCTGATAAAAGGGTTACTTCGCTGGAAGCGCTCATGCTCATTTCAGAGGAAGATCCACCAGATGGTTCAAAAGAATGAGAGTCTGTTTGGTGACTAGTGCTGCTGGGTAATGGAGTGACTGTGTGTCTTTGTGTGATATTTAAGCTATCAGTGAGCTGATCCTTTGAAAAACCTCTGGTAGGTTCATCAGTACCCTTTGTTGTTCTTCCCACATCGAAGAAGCCAATGGTGGTGACCTCAGTGTGCTCCGTAGAGGTCCTGACAAAGGGAGAAGTTGTAGGGAGGCCAATAGGTGTGATGGATTCAGCATTGGGGGTTGTTGGTGGCATTACTTTGATTGTAGTGGTGGGGACAGCTGTAGTGGTGGGAGCAGATGTCTTTGTGGGTGGTGGCTGTGTTGTTGCAGTAGTTGTTGTTGTAGCAGTCGGGACAGTAGGAGGTGGAGGGGTCAGTTTTCTGCTGGGTGTTGGTGTGGTGGGGGTTGGAGGTTTGAACTTGACGATGAGGAAACACAAGTGAATAAGCAAAGGGGGGAGGGGGAGGGGAAGGGAAAAGAAGCATGGGGAAGACAAATTAGGATAAAACAGAAGGTGAAAGCAAAAAAACATTAAGGAGTAACTTATGAGTAACATAAAAACATTCATGGTAAACCAAAAAATAGAACAGGGACAGTAAATAAAAAAATAAACAGAACTACAACAAACAACAGAAAATGCATGCAAAAATTGGTATGTGTGGTGCGAAAAGCAGTATGATAAATGCTCATAAAACAAACAACACTCTTAGGCTATCCGTTTCCCCTTATAGAATCTATATGCACAGCACAGTTAAAAGCCCTCTCTGTGTCGTGCAGACTCACATTTTGGTTGTAGATAGTCACTCCTTCGGTGCAGACATGTTTATGTGTGCAGACATGCTGGTGGATACACCAGTTACACCCCCAACGACTGCTGATACACCCTTGGCATCTGGGAGAGAACACAGCAATGTTAAAAAAACATGATCGCAATCTCTGAAAGGGCTGTTATGACAACAATCAGACTCTTTCACACAACCCAACGCTACATTACACTTACTATACAAACAAAGAAAATAATCATTGTAACTGAAACATATAAAAATTATTATGAATTTTTCCAAGCAATTCCTATGGAAATATCGGGTTAGGGCTATTTCTGTGACCGTGCAGACTTCACTGAAAAATTTCTGTTACAATGCACCAACTAAACAAGTGGCCCAGGTGGTGGACTTCAAAGAAGTATACCAGGAATAGCTACTTAGCCATAGTGTGTCCAGTTGTCCATGTCCGTATCCACAACAGGGTTAATTAAGCCAAAGTGCTAACAATTGAGACTCAGACACCTAATGTGCAAACAGGCATTCTTACTGCAGTAACAAGCTGAAAACACCTTACTAGCATCTAATGCATTTCGCCAAATTAGATTTAATAATGTGAGTGTGTGTACGCATGTGTCTTGGTTAGAGAGGTACTCACGGCCTGCGTCCAGACAGCTGCTGCACCAAGCTGCAGTTGTAGAAGGTGAATTCTGTCTCTGCTACCGTGACATTTATGAAGCGCAGCGATAAGGTAACCATTACAAACTCTGCAACAAGTAAGCCAGGACACGTTAGCTTCAAGTTGACTGATCAATAAATCAAAAATGTGCACGGAGTAACTACATACAAATTCTTTGAAATTCTCAGTGAGCGACTGGAGGACACTATTTGAGGGCAGCCTCAACTTTGCTTTTACAAAGAGAATAGTAAGTAAAACCTGAATATATGTCATGTATCTTTGTCATCTGACACTAGCTATTGTTTGCACTTTAGAAGGAAGTAGCTTTCACATTGCCACTTAGAAACAAATACATGCAAGTTGTGAATCAGTCCAAAAACACTCCAGCCACTATTTACAACAGTTACATGAGTGGATGCAACACCCACCATCTCCATGGCTAATAGGGGGCAGACTGCTGGCATCAGGGGTGGAACATATCACACCAGCAGTAGTGAGCAAAGCCGGTGTTTCTGTATACTGGAAGAAGCAAGAATAGGCCTCGCCTTGTTTTAGACTGGGTAGGCCTTCTACTGACACTGTAATCTACATAGGAAAGGACAGTATGAAGAAAGAAAGGAGGAAAAGAGACAAAGAGGGCATTTCATTAAAGTAAATGGTTACTTTTTAACTCTACCCACTGAGGGTTTAATTCAAGAACTGGAAACAACAACGTAATCTTGTGCTTCGATCTGCTGCCCCTTTCCCCCTGTATTACATCAGTTTCCTCTCCACGGCTGATATTGTAGAGGCTGAGGTGTTGGATACTGAGACACTGCTGTGTCTGGTTGAAACTCCACAACCAGTGACCCTGCTCAGATCCTCGCTGGCACTCCCACCGCTGACCACAGCTGAATAATGTTACATGTAAGAAAATCGAATAAGATCAGAAAAGAGAATCATGGCCACAGTAAAGATGCATTTACATCTCCCTATATCTTAAAGGAAAATTAATATGATAATAATAATAATACATTTCTTACCGTCCCTCCAGGACACACCAGCCACAATAGGGGTCTCTGGCAGACAGACAGGACTGACAGTCTAAGTGATCCCCACATTCTGCCACTGGACGTTTCTCTACCTGAAATGAAGAAAGAAAGAAGAAGTAAGGCTAAACTAGTGAGGTGATTAAAGTAGATAACAATGGCACTAATGTCCTATGAATCCTATGAAGTCTTTAAAGTGAACCAATCTTTTTTTATATATAAAATCTTCAGCTTCAAATAAAGCAAAAATTGTTCATATGTGAACATGGATAATCATGAGTAAGTCAATAATCTTGTGGTAAAATGTGAATGCTTTTTATAGGCATATGGCTTTACAAAGATTTTAACTTGCATCAGAGTCCCTGGGAACTCATCAAACTGGCAACCACAATGTAATAACTTGGACTTGATAATTGGTTTATTGCATTACTGTGGCAAATACTGAAGAGGTTGTCTTTGGTTTTTAATGTGATAATTGCTTTGCTTTAGTGAAAATGGAAATAAAGACAAATTATGGCAAAATGACATAAAAACAATTCTTAAATATTTAGTTAGCTATACATGTAATCTTTAGCTAGCTAGTTTGAATGTTATACTCAATATTTGTTTCAGCTTGTAATGACAGTTTTATTGTGTTTATATTTCCTTTTTATTCACATCAGACTACTAAAGATGGCTAAGTTGCTCATTACAAAATAAATCTGCCATACTCACCGACACGTACGAAGCGAGATATTTAATCTCTAGCTCTCTAATCTTAGCTTCACATTTAACTATGTTTGTCTCAGTAACTATAATAACAGTGTTATGGCCCTTTGTGTGTCCTGTTTCTTCAAGCCAGACCAATATGAGTCAGTAGCTAGCTCGGCTGACTAGCTAACAAATATTTACACTGGCTGCTCGCCTACAAACATCTACTGGACATTTAATTGAGTTCAATCCACTTTCAGTTTTATTTATATAGCAACAAATCACAACAACAGCTGCCTCAAAGCACTTTATATTGTAAGTTAATGACCCTACAATAATACAGCTAAACTTAATCTAACTAGAAATTCAAGCACTAAAGATAGGTAACAAAAAGTAATACTATTTATTGACGCAAGGCTGATGCTGTACTGTGTGTTTTTATTTATGTACTTTTTTAACTTAATGCAGAAAAAGAAGCTTGGATTTAGGAATGCTAATGCTATCTTTGTCACACATTACTATGAAAAAGAAACTTTAGGAAGTAGGAGCTCTCTTATTTACATATTGTCTTTTATCCCTTTTATTGTTGGCATTGGTTAACCACATAATTTTTTTTCTAACTACCATAAACTGAACTTCACTTTTCGCATGCAAATATACCAGCAGTCTCTTGACAAATGCAATGTATATGAGGAAACTGGAACTGCCTCACATGTGTATGCTAAATGTAACTTCTGCTGCGCTACATTCAGGTGCTCCGTGGTGTCGGACTGACACAATCAATTTTGTGTATAGACTTGCAGTTTCCCCAAGTCCATTTATCAGCATCTATAGCTACCCACACACACTCTGTAGGGAGTGTGCCAACACAATGGAGGCCACTTTCTCTGATCAATACCATTGTTAAAAGCGACTTTACACCTCCTGCAGACTGTTGTACAACTCACAGTGGGGTTAGTGACTTTTGACCTCAACAGCCAGCTGGCCTCAGTGTTTTCTTTTACTCTTTGGCTTATATTCTGTTATCCTCTTTTATTAGTGAGAGAGAAACAGCTTGAGGAAGACGCAAAGCCTGAAAAACTCTGACAAACAATAAATAGTGTTGACGATGGATTACAATCCATGTTCAGTCTTGTGTATGGAGACATCTGGTTGAGTGGTTGAATGGGGATACTCAGTCAAAAAAAAAACAAAAAAACAAACCCTGCAGCTGTTGAATATTTGGACTTAAAATATGGGAAACCTAAAACTATCCTAAAGTGTTTATAATTCATTGTAAACTTACCGTGGTTTTGGTCATGATGTAGATATGTCCTCCATTCTGATCCAACAAAAGGTCACTGTTAATGGGAGAGTTGGGGTGGATCGTTGTGTTCTCGTATACCTCCACAGTGCCATCTCGGCCAAGATAAACCTGGACGTTTATAGCAGAAAAGCACAAGACATAGAATTCGTGGTATACATGACGTAGCAAATATCAGTCCAACTCAATTTGAATTTCCAGGACAGAAAGGATGAGCGTGATCTATTCCCCTCACTGCAGGACTAAACTGAGACAGGCAAAAAAATAAAAGACAAACGAATACCTTCTTCAGCGTACAACTCAAACACAAATCAAATCAGACTTGCAAAGGAGCGCAGTAGAAGTGGGCATGAATGTGATTATCACACAGTCAAATCTAATATGAAGTACAGGAAGACACCTCTGGCTTAAGCAATTCCCAGGCATTCAAACTCTCATGTTACTTCATGTTAATGAGATCACTGTGGACAGAATGGAGAATCAGTTATCCCATTAAGAGGATGCACTCAACACATAATGGCATGGGAAGCTGCTTTGTAATGCTCTGTGACTTTGGAACATTAAAGAGATGTGTCCATCATAGAAACTTTTTTTAAGCTGAAAATGGCAGGCCATCTCCTGGAAACAGCTAGCTATGAGCAACAACCTGACTCTAGCCTACTGCTCCTTAACAGTAAATCAATGTTCCTCCATTATTTGTCATTTTACTATTGCTGGGATTAAAAAAACCCACTTCCAGGATAGCGACCAACACCATCCCGTTTTGACTTTTATTTTGAAACTTCTGACATAAACCAATTCAGGAACACCACTGCTCTTCCACTTGCTCATTCAAAACAAGGAAGTTAACCATCAAGACGTCCAGGTGACTTGTATCTCCACCACGCTAATGCTTCTTTAAGGTATTAAGTGGCAATCATCAGGCCTGAAAAACAAAGCCAATACTTAATTGCCCAGAGCAGCATCTAATGCGCACTGAAGGCTGTCTCTGAAAGCAAGTCAATCTCCAAAGAGCTCCATGTCAAAATATCCAACATCCATCTTTAAAGTGTCTATACCTAATTTTCCCCCTTCTGACACCAATAAGGGAGATGTTTTTTCGTAATCACTCACCCATTTGTTAATACTTAAAATTAGGGCTGTGTAGCCAACACCTGTCTGATGGGACTCACTTATCTCAGCTATTTCGTTCACTGAACTGGACCTTTTGACCGTGTTTGTGGTGGATCGTTATTAATGGAATTATCTGACAAATATCACGGCCCTCTGTGTGATGCAACCTTTCCAAGATGCTTTGGCTCCACTTTAGTGAAATTCTAGTCTTTTAGCACCAATTAATAGGTGTCTGTGTCTGTCTATTGCAGTAGACAGCTGTAGTCAGCCCTCAAAAATATGTTCACTTGTGGCTCTAAAAACCAAGCCAGCAAAGAAATCACAGACACTGTTTCTTATTTTGCACTTTTGCACATATTCAACTCTGTATATTTTATATATTTTATTATTATTATTATTATTATTATTATTATTTTATTTTATTTTTTTACTATTTAATTTGTAAAAATGTGTATACACACACACACACACACACACACACACGTAGGAAAATATTTAGTATACACATCCAGAAATGCATACACTATTATATATTGTACATATATTTATTAGTTTCAGGTTGGCCATTCTTGTATTTTGCTCGTTTGTGTTGTTGTGTTTGCACATCTCTGTTGCTTGTGGGGCTCGCACACAAGAATTTCACTCGCATGTGCTGTGCCAGTGTGCCTGCACATGTGATGTGACAATAAAAAGTGATTTGATTTGATTTGATTAAAAATGTCATTATTCATTCAGAATTATACATCCACTAGCCCATCGTCTTCATAAGATAGTTTGTACAGTGAGTCCTTTCCTAATTCTGCGACAAGTTTTCATACCCTGAGACTGTTATTTACTCATTCAGCAACACAATCCTTATAAATTGTCTGAAAGGAGAGACTATAAGCCAAATTAAGCACCAACTGTCAGCAGAATTTAAAGAATTCTGAATCTACAGTCATGAAAAAAAATGTACCCACTCTTCACACACCTATAACTTAATAACAAATAATCTAGTCTTAAAATTAAATGAACAACCCCAAAGAAGCCTTAGGTGAGAGGTGAAATCTATTCAAGAAATTGATACAAGTCCATTGACCTTTTTTACACGCTCCTTAGACAATCTGTTTGGACAACAACACGTATTATTATTTTTAAAAAGTGTTGTTTGACAACCTAAGCACACCTTTACTCCTTCCGTAGGAAATAAGAGGGTAAGTAGCACCTAATCAAATGCACATTAATGAATCATTAGCAAGTGTGAGCATCTCTATAAAAGCAGAGGTTTCAGCAGTTTGCCTGTCTGAAGAATTTATGTGTGTGGGTAACACACTGCTAAGGAGAAAAGACATTGACGATGATCTTAGAGAAGCAATTGTTGCTCCCATCAATGTGGGAAGGGTCATAAGGTCCTTTACAGACAAGGTCAGATTGTTCATTGCTCAGGCAAACTGCAAGGAGCCAGAGAGCTTCATCTCAGACTATACAGGTAAATGTTGAAGTTCTTAACAGCATAATTAAAAAACTGAACAAATATGGCTTATTTGGAAGAATTGCCGCAACAAAGCCTCTTCTCTCTAAAAAGAACACGATAGCACGGCGTAGATTAGATTTGCAAAGTTGCAAATTTTATAAACAGAATAAATATAATTACAACCTGCGTGGATGAAAAGTACTGTACTTCCTGCACTCGAGTTCCTACATGTTCAGTGTGGTTTTTGTACCAGTTAAACAAGGAAGCAGTAAGATGGTCGTTGTTATGTTTTCCATTTTATGCTTCCATCCATAATGCTCGCGTAAGCCAAACAACCTCCAGCTCTAGCTCCACAGTTAATGTACCAATGTAAGAGCAGTATCGATTGTTTTATTGAAACCTTGGTGTGAAAACAAATATGCGCAGTTAGGCAAATGCAGAAATGGTCTTTTAATTCCAACAAAGCAACGCAGGTAAAGCCTGCTGACTACAACCACAAAAATCAAGTCAGTTACACCAATTACAGACCATCAACATATTACTGCAGTATTACATTTAAAGTGGGTCACCAGTTGTCAACCTCTTTCCTCTGAAACACAAACACGCGCTCAAATGGAGTCCCATATCTGGATGCTGTGGAATTTGTCCTGCTGTGATACGCTAATCCTGTTACAATAGCTTTTTTCAGATGACTACGTTGAGTGCAGCTTTGATCTGCTACCTAAAAGTACTAAGTCTGGCTCTGTGTCTCACTCTCTCTAGTTGACACAAGAACACACACACACAAACAGAGCAAAACAGGTTGTGTCTACAATCCTCTTATCTTGATCCCTTCATGTAACTATCACATCTATGCAGATGTTGTTCAGAAGGTAGAAGCGTTCTCTTTTCTTGTTTTGTTTTGTACAGAAGAGCTGAAAACATCACTTAGACTTTGATAAAAAGTCTAAGTGATGTTAGAAATCTACTCTGGACGAAACTTTCCAACAAAAACCCCCCCAAAATAAGACCCTGTCTCCAACATGTTGCAGTGTGCAGAAGAAAAAGCAAACCCGTTAAGCGTGGGATCACAAAGGTATGCTAGCCTGTGTTTGTTGGAACACTGTGAATGCTGGAATGATAGGAATCTTCCAGGCCGGAGTCACACAGTGATGTAGAAGTATATGGGAACTGGCGTGGACTTGGATTAAATATCTTTGAAATTGGATTTGTGTGTTTCAGGGTGTTTTATGTGGTGTAAGGTGTGTTTTGCTGAGATGTGAATCATAGACAAGTTAGAGCACAAAGGCAGGCCTGCGTGGACACAGATCCAGTTAATCCCTGACACTTATGTGAGCGCGATGAATGAAAAATTAGACCACCGGGTTAATAAGAAACTGGTAGAAATATTTCCATGAGTCAGGGGTTTCTCCCTGCCTCCCACTCTGCGCACCAGGGGAGGCTCTCCAAGGTCACACAGAAACAAAAACTAAAAGTCTGAGCTACCTTATGAAGGGTCCCTTTGGAGTCTCCCAGGAATGCGATGCTATGTCCATCCCTGACACTGACTGCCACGGCGGTGAGACGGGCAGATGAGGTGTGCCATGCAGGTTTAGCTTTCAGCGGTTCCCTGTTTGCCATTGGACTTGGGGTGTGGTCGGAGCCGCAGGGATATGCCTTCAGGGTATTCTAAAACATGTGACGGGATAGAGAGTTTGTCTTGCTGGTTCATCTTCAAATAAACACAACAGAGACTTTTATTGCTACAATTTCAAGCTACATTTAAATTTTTATATCACATTTCAAATACAGCTATTATTTTTCCCTTGTTGTTTTAAGTCATGCCAAACATCTAAAGCTTTAGAGCAAATAAGTTTATATTCCCACTGTTGCCTCAGAGCCTCTGAATCCTCTTAATACATCGTAAGAGGATTGCACCATAGATTAAAGCAGACTCATTCAGAGACATGGTCTCTCCTTTCCTTTGGCTTTGCAAAGCAACCACTCCAAATTCCGCTTTTCCACTAAGTCTCCAAGCTCTGCTTCTAGATAATTGGCCCTGGAGGAGGAGGAGGAGGAGGAGTGGGTAGAATGAGAGATCTTTTTTTAGTTTGCTCAGTTTGTTTATTAAGAAAATAATGATAACGTTTCATCATTGCTAGGAGGGGAACTTCATGATTTAATACAACTTTATCTTCCCCATTCATCTATTTCCTTACTTTCATTTCCTCCTCTTTTGCACTATATTCCACAGGCTTTCTCTTCACGTCTCTGTTTCTTCCCCTCTCTCCCTTTCTATTTTCTTCTGCCCGTGGCTTTCAAAAGAAGACTCGTCCTTCCTTGTCAGAGCTCATTAAGCAGTTTCACATATGATTCAGGGGTAGTTTGGTTTATTGATCCCTAACGATCCCATTAAATGCTTCTGTGGGCTGGCAGGACCTGAGCAGTTTGCAGGGCAGTGGAGAGGGTCTCTGAATGGCTGCAGCTGGGCAGAGCTACTCCTGGGGCTTTAGAGACCTTAGGGTTTTTTTTAACAAGGACCTCATTACTTCACTTTCATCCATCCATTATATGTAGTCACTACTTCTTCTTGTTACTACACTTAATCTTACCAGTCCTGTCATTCTTCGTTACATGGTTGTATCTGTTTTGGCTTCCGCTGAACACTTACATCAAATTAGTCGATATAGCTGAGGTATGGGTCGACATCAGGGAATAAGTCCTTATGATAGAGAGTTTTAATGTATCTACTGTGAGGCTTTCCTGCTATAACTAGCACAAAGCATTAAGGATGTTCTCTCTCAGCAATCTGAAAGGTTCACATGAGCATGCAAAGGCTCAAAAAAAATATTTGTTTTCACGGGAAAGATCGACATCAAAAGCAGGTCAGCGCTTAATCCCCAAAACATTTACTCCTGTATTCTTACCACGGGCAGGTTGGCACAGCTGGACTTGACCTCATATTCTATGTAGGCCTCTCCTGTTCCCTCCCCCCGCCCATCTTTGGTGTAGCAGAGGTCACGGGTTGAGTTGATGTATCTGTCCAGCTCGTGTAGAGAGAAAATGCACAGAGCTGACTCATGTGAGGGATTGTCGTTTGTGGGGCTGGTGCTGGTGGAAAAGACTCCTAGCAGATCCTCACCCTGCAGACCCGGCCCGTGTCCCACCTGTTCCAACAAAGGCACAGAAAAAGGGTCAGCGTAACCCTGATGAACACTTATTCTTCAGCATACTTGTCACACTTACATGTTTCAGATCATCAAAATAATTGTAATATTAGACAAAGTTAACTGAAGGAAATACAAAGCACAATTTTAAATGTTGATTCTAGTTATTTAAGGGAAATAAATGGGGGCCACCAAAAATATTGGGGTGGCAATTCTATCACTAATAAATAAAATGGTTAAAATAAAATGGTTGTGATGCAATGTGAAGAACCAACAAGATATCAGGCACAAGTGTTCATAATGTTTTGACTCAATACCTGGGCTGCCTGGAGCAGATTGTAACTCCTAGGTGAATGGGACTGTGATAGGCAGACAAGAGGAATTTCCACATACGAATAGTAGGAAGTGTCTTCCATGCACACTCTGGCGACATATGTCCGGTAGTCCCTTGATGGTGACTTGATGTCACGGCGGTAAAATAAGAAGTACACGTACGTGCCCCGTGTGAACGCTGTCACAAAATGATGATCATACTCCGAAAGACGCCCAGCCACAGCTAGTTTAGCTGTCTCTTCATAGGAAAAGATGGGTTTTAATGAAAGGTGGCGTGTGGAGATGGGTGGGTGGCTGGCGGTATAGCCCCGACCAACATACATCACAGTTCTATCTCCGCCACTTGGCCGCACTACCAAACCAACTGTTGACACTGATGGATCATTGGCTGCAACATACTGGGTATCCACAGGCCTCTCGGTAGAGAACAAAACCTCTCTGACTGACCTCAGGCTACGTTTCTGGCAGGTGCCCTGGTGCACACTGCCACATGTGATCAACTCCAATGCTTTAGGATCCACCAGCAGTAATTTGTTGTGATTACTGGTTCTTCTGGCTTGGGGACAATTTGTGTCAGTGACTGGGGGCAGGCATTCTTTGCTGTCGATTACAGGTCCAGTGCTCTCTTCTTGCTCCAACCGCAGTCCATCTAAGCCATCCAGTTGGAAAAGGTGGTCCCTGGCCCCCACGTACACAGTCCCCGCAGAGGGGTCGGGGTGGAGCACCAGGTGCTGGAACTCAGTGTCATTACGGGAAAAACGGGGGTAGGAATGACCATAGACAGTGGCAAAAATGGTGAGGATGAACAGTAAGACCAGGGTGGAGTTCCCATGTAGCATGGCAAACACTCTGAGGATGGGAAAAAAGGGTTAAAGGCTTGCACTAGCGTATATTTAAGATTGAACATCAGCATTTAATAAGGCTAAAAGCTGCTTCCATATAGCTAAGGAAAGTGCAACTTAAGAGTTTTATAGAGCTTAGGTTTAACATCAGAAATATTACGTGTTGAAAACCTCTTAAGAATTTAAGCTAGCAAGAAAATGCTCTTTTTTCTAACTAATGCTGATTATTCCAAGCATGCACACAGTTTAACTAAATGCCTTCAAGTAATATCCTGTACCTTTCTTATGACAGTTGCCGAACATGACCAAAGCCAACACCAAACGGACCCACTAGCAGGTATTATGTCTGAAACAGGATATTCCTCTTTGCCACACTAACAGAAATGGGCTCTGTATTATTATGTGTCATTCCCCCTATTTATACCATTACCTGTATACATTAATATAAAGCTAGAACAGCAAATGAACTATTTATTTATCTTTGAGTGATATCTGCCCAACTGAAATTTGTATGAACAAATTGATTTGGGTCCACTGGGTGCAGACAGGTTATTAACATCTGACAGCACATTTTTGGTTTTAGCCTTTTTAAAATGGTGCTTTGTTCAGAAAAATGGGATCTCACCATTTATGTTCTCTGTTCAGCTGAAGAAATTCTTCACCTTATCATCCAGAATTATATCCCCATCCTTTCATCTGTCTGGACAGCAGCAACACATGGGATATCCAATCTGCACACAAAGCAGGAAAAGAATGGCAAATTCATGACATACAGAAGCAAGATTTAAGGTGACTCTTATTCCCCCTCTTGAAAATGTCATAGCACCAGCGTGTAAGATTACTTGCATAGCGTTTAACTCTGTCGCTGTGCAGAGTGCATTTAATGGAATCGAAACGCCAGCAGCCACAGTATCCCTTACCATTGGAAACATTCAAAACAACTCCTATCATTTCCCATTTCCACAGCCATCACTCAACACCTCTGAGGAAAGTGGTGTATGGACACTGAGAGCTTTCACATTACAGATAAAACTCCTTCAATTATTGAACAGGTTCCCCAGACCTTTCACTGACCCTGGAAAGGGTCATATAGAATTAAACAATTCCTCTGTACAATAGTGCCTCTTTCCACCTTTTTTTTTTTTTTTATCCTAAAGGGAGAGTTTATGTTCATGATAGCTACTATAAACACATCTAGTCTTAACAAAACATCAATAATTTGAAGCCTCGTAACAAAAAAAAAATTTAAACACTAAAAATGTATAGATTCTAATACACAAGTATAAGCCCTAAACCAGGGATATGAAGAATACTGAAACTGAGCACTGGCAAGTATTACTTCTGGCCAAACACACAGCATAATGACAGACTCTGAAAAATACGAGTATGATATTAAAAAAAATGCAATTTTGTGCAGCATTACCTTGAAGTGCAAATAGATTTCTAAGAGATTAGACATGCAGTGCCATCTCACCTAACTGTCTACCCCCTGGGGCTGCAATCAGGACAAAGACAAGGGAGGTGGGAGGGGAGGGGAATCTCTGGGAATGGGTGTGGATCTGTGCGCATCTCTGCATAACCAGAGGCCATCCAGGAGCAGGTGCGTGTGTGTGGTAAGTGAGTGAGTGTGTCTCAAGGCCTCCTCTTTACTTATTCATGAGCAGAATAAGAAGTATTATAAGGAATAACCTCCACGCCCACTGTCAAAGGATTTGCGTCCGGTTTATGATGCACTATACACTAATACTATACACTGTGTGTGAGAAGCCAACGAGTACACTCTATTAAACAGGGCTCAAAATCGTACAGACATGGGAGGAATAGTCTTCATGAAATATGCATATAAAACAAACAAATTCTCATGTTTTATTGATTCACACTGCCTACAGCCCTCACATCCATGTTGTTTTCAATCAGGTAAGCAGCAATCCTAAAAGTAAAAGGCAATGTGACCAATGGGCGACGTCAGGAGTCCAACAGTTTTTGGCTACTGAATGAATGGTTCTCAAATAGAACTGTCCAGTATGACCAGTGTCACTGTTTGGTGTTCATGCATGTGACGGATTTTCTCAAACATCTGAAACAGAAACTACAAGAAACTGTGGATCATTTTCCCAAATCATCTGTGTTGTCATAACCTCACACACATCTTGCAAAATGAAATACCGCACTTGAAACTATGATCGCGTCCACTGAAACAACACGCATTGCTATCATATGCTTACATAAACACTGACGTGATGCATTCAAAACACTTCCATCAAAAGTGTTCATGTATGTTTTGGCTTCGTGAGACCATGTTACAAATGGAAGCGCATTTCCTTTTTTAATTTAATGGTGAAGTGTAATGTTTTTTTTTGTCCTGAAATAACATTAACAACACTACATGTATACTACTCAAGAAAAAGAAAATTGAAAGGAACACTTTTAAATCAGAATATACAGGGTGGGCCATTTATATGGATACACCGTAATAAAATGGGAATGGTTGGTGATATTGAAGTCCTGTTTGTGGCACATTAGTATATGTGAGGGGCCAAACTCCTCAAGATGGGTGGTGACCATGGTGGCCATTTAGAAGTCAGCCGTTTTTTGTTTTTTTGGGGTTTTTTTTTTTCTTTCTTCTTCTCTGTTTGGTTGTGTTGTTTTATGCTATTTTTGATAAACGAATAAAAATTGTATATCAAAAAAAAAAAAAAAAAAGAAGTCAGCCATCTTGGATACAACTTTTTCAATAGGAAGAGGGCCATGTGACACATCAAACTTATTGGTAATGTCACAAGAAAAACAATGGTGGGCTTGGTTTCAACTTAACTTTATTCTTTCATGAGTTATTTACAAGTTTCTCTTTGTTCACAGCCATTGACATGTCGAAGAGGTTAACACGTAAGGAGCGGATCGAAATTGTGTTGATATCTGGTGATACCGGGTCATTGCAGCAGATTTCAATGCAAAACACCCTACGGGACCACCCATCTCCCATGCTACAGTTAGCAAACTGCTTGCTAAGTTTCGTGAAACTGGTTCAGTGTTGGATTTGCCAAAATGTGGACGCAAGAAAACTGTCACTAATGAAGAAACATCAGTGGGTGTCCTAGCTTCATTCAGCAAGAGCCCACAGTGTAGCACTCACCGCATGTCACTGGAGAGTGGCATTAGTCGAACATCTCTTCGGTAAATATATTAGCTACTCACAAATGGCACCCTTACAAACTCCAGCTACTGCAGCACAGAATTTGCAGAATGGGCAAAACAAAAATTGGAACAGGACCCTCAGTTCACGCAGAATATTTTGTTCAGTGATGAGGCAAACTTTTATGTGAATGGTGAAGAAAAACAAACAAAACCACCGCTATTGGTCTGACATTAACCCACATTGGATGGATCCCTCCAAGACTGTTGGAACAACAAAAGTGATGGTTTGGTGTGGTATATGGGGTACAACGATAGTGGGTCCATTCTTCATGGAAACCTCAAGGTCATTGGACATTTGAAATTGCTACACGATGATGTGTTTCCCTCTTTATGCACTGAAGCTGGCACATTCCAGCAAGATGGTGCACCACCACATTATGGGTGCCAGGTCCGAGCATTCCTAGATGAACAGTTACCTGGAAAGTGGATTGGTCGTCGTGGGTCCATTGAATGGCCCCCAAGGTCTCCCAATCTGACACCCTTAGACTTTTATCTTTGTGGTCATCTGAAGGCAATTGTCTATGGTTTGAAGATACGAGATGTGCAGCACCTGAAACTACGGATACTGGATGCCTGTGCTGGCATTTCTCCTGCAGTGTTATCAGTGTGTGAAGAGTGGGAGAAGAGGGTTGCATTGACAATCCAACACAATGGGCAGCACACTGAACACATTTTATAAGTGGTCAGAAACTTGTAAATAACTCATGAAAGAATAAAGTTATGTTGAAACCAAGCACACCATTGTTTTTCTTGTGACATTACCAATAAGTCTGATGTGTCACATGGCCCTCTTCCTATTGAAAAAATAAAAGTTGTATCCAAGATGGCCGACTTCTAAATGGCCACCACCCATCTTGAGGAGTTTGCCCCCTCACATATACTAATGTGCCACAAACAGGACTTCAATATCACCAACCATTCCCATTTTATTTCGGTGTATCCATATAAATGGCCCACCCTGTAGATTTAAGTCAGCTAAACTTGTGAGATACTGATCTGGTCAGGTAAGTAGCAGAGGGGGTTGTTTCAGCTGCTTTGGTGTTATTGAAATTAACAAGAAATGCACTAGAGGGGCAACAATGAGACAATCCCCAAAACAGAAATGCTTTTACACATGGATGCCTCTGATATTTTATTGACTGTTTTCTCACTACCAGCAGCATGAGGCAATACCTGGACCCTACAGAGGTTGCACAGGTAGTCCAACTCCTCCAGGATGGCACATCAATAAACATGTCATTGCCATAAGGTTTGCTATGTCTCAGTGTCAAAAGCATGGAGGAGATTCCAGGAGACATGCAGTTACTCTAGGAGAGCTGGACAGGGTTGTAGAAGATCTTTAACGCATCAACAAGAATGGTATCTGGTCCTTTGTGCAAGGAGGAACAGGATGAGCACTGCCAAGGATGTAAAAATGACCTCCAGCAGGACACTGAGGGTGGCCTGAGACCCCGACCTCCTCTAGTGGGTGCTGTGCTCAGTGTGAACGGCTATGCCTGGCTTCATGAGCATGAACTTAATACATGCTCAATGGTCGCATAAAGCATAAGTCATAAAGAGTCATAGCACAGTAATAAAGTTGACTTTAAGACTTCTCCTTATAACTTCATAGGTAAGGTTTGCCAACATTGGCTAACACTAGCTGTCTTTTGCTATTGCCTGTACTAAATCAGCTATAACATAAAAAATTACTTTGAGGAAGCTTCGAAATTTAGTTTTTTGGGGGGGTTTATATTTGTTTACGTATGAATGGGATTTCATCTGTAAGAGAACGGTTGTTGTCACTGAAAGTCTCGCATTAGGATCATAGAAACACTGCGGTGCTCAGACTAAAAGGGGTTTGTTTTTATTTTACAGGTTAACGTAATAATGAAGCTAGCTACTATAATTCAGTGGATCCAGTAAAGTACAGTGTACCATACTGTGAAATATATTCTGGTCTAGTTGTGATACAGCATGCTGCATTTGATTGCACTTGGATGGAACTATGCCAGCCGTTTCCCAGAACAATTTTTTTTCTTAAGAGGGACAATAAAGACTAATTTAATCTACTCCAATCTAAAACTAACTTAAAACAATTACTGTGTCAGGGCTAATAACTTGTTAAGCTGGATATTTTAGGCCTATCCAGCCTCTGTAATGGAGAGCCTGGGAACTATTCTACACAAATTCTCACTGCCACTCTTAACAGGCGTCCTCACCTGCTCTTTGACCGGACAACATGACGAGGTCAACATATTTATAGCCAACTGTGACCCCATTGCCATGGGAACTTCCTCTTGCTAGTCATCAGTGATGTCTTCCTACAAGCTACCATGAGATCAGACTGAATGACTGTGGTGTGGGGCAGAGTAGAGAGGGATGGGAAGGAACAGAGACGTGAGAAATAGAGTCGTAGTCAATGTAAAAGTCAAAGAGGGGAAGTCCGATCTGGGATATTTCTGTCAGTGTATAAGACCTTTTAAAGATAAGCAACATTTTCGCTTCATCCATCAATGAAATGAGCAATCGTTAAATTTGGATTGCTTCTTCTAAAAAAATCATTTAACTCCATGTCTTTTACTTCATCCAACAACTTTCATTTCATAACTTTTAAACGTTTCCTGTCCTTGAGCTCTGCTTTATTCACGACATCTGGTCTGTAGAAGTGCTTGGTAGTCAAACAAATACCAGTGACACCCTTTAGAGCTGCAAAGGGGCGGCCTCTCTCATGCCTTTCATCAACAATCTCCAGTGTTCATCAGTTGTGTCTGGTATGCAGCATATTCAGCCATGGGACGCAGTCCAGCAACCTATAAATAACCTCTTGTTGGCCCATTTCAGCTGAAAAGGGGAGGGGAAAGGGTCGTCATATAGAAACTATGAAGTAAACTGTGACATGTAAACAAAGCAAAAGCAAAAGTTTATCTGGGATTTTCTCACAAATGTCGTATTTTCATGTTTCTTTTTGGATGATTGGCTACTAAAGAGATGATAATTAGTTTAACCCAATAAACTGTAAGAGAAATGGTGATTTACTGTACTGTGTTTGTGCTACCCAGCATATTTAATGACCTCTATAAATGTCTCAGAATGCGGTCTCATCTGTGAACTTTCACCCTACCCATTCCTGTCGCTCTCTCTCTGTCCATGTTTATTAATCACTGCGAGAGTCTGCTGTGCAAGATCATTTCTAAAGCTCCTAATGAGCCGCGACAGCCCACTGACCACCAAAGACCCCATAAAATATGTGAGTTCAACAGCGCAGAGACAGTGGGGGGACACTGGGCCCGGAGCCATGGAGCACTGCCTTGCATTGTTATGTAGTGGTGGGTTGGCTGGCGTCTCGCCCCAGGCCCCGGGCTCTGCAACAGTAGCATCTGTGGATCCCTTCCAGAGAATACAGTAGAGGAAGTGGCAAAGGATCTGTTAGAGATCAGCAGGGCTTTCAGTGGCCACACGCAAATAGGATGCAAGTGAGAATATACAGAACAGGAACATGTATTTATCAGGAAATGCTTGAAATCGATTTATGACAAAAAAAACTGCAGAGAGCTTTGTGAGACTGACTCACTACAAACAAAGTCTATGAGAACACTTGCAGTGTTTGTGAGGTTTCTAATGATGGTGGAGAAGAACTGAATTTTTTCAGTTGCAGACATCCAGATAAAGATAAACAACAAACAGCAAATTCAGCAGCATCCTGATCAGAAGCAGAGAGTAGCTGGAAGTAGCTTCAGTTCTTTGACAATGTGTGTGGTAGCGTACACTAGTTTCCCTGACCCAGGGGTGGCCAACTCCAGGCCTCGAGAGCCGGTGTCCTGCAGGTTTTAAATATCACCCTTATTAGTTCATTACCAGGCCTCTGGTGAACTTCAAGAAATGTTGAGGAGGTAATTTAGCCATTTCAATCAGCTGTGATGGATCAAGGACACATCTAAAACCTGCAGGACACTGGCTCTCGAGGTCTAGAGTAGGACACCCCTGCCCTGATATAAAGGTAGAAGCAACAACAAGAAGAAGAAAAGAACAAGGGTAAATTAATAATTTTAAAAAATCTGCATCAACAGAGGTGTTCAAGTGTGAAATATCTGTAATGAGAATTAGCACTCACTGACTTTCTCAGTCTAAAAAGAGTGGGTTCCTATTACCAAGTGGATGACTTGAAGTATCTCAGGATCACGTTCACCAGTAGGGGAAGAGTTGAGCAGAAAGTCTCCACACAGTTGTGGTCAAGTGCAATCTGAGAATGAATGTATGACTGTGGACATAATGTTCTACAGTCCTACGCTCACCAATGACCATGAACAGGGGGTAGATCACAGATACAATCAGGGGACATTAGTTATCTTACGAGGGTATCTGCGCTCAGACTTAGAGACAGGTTCTCCGGACAGGAGCTCAGCTATTCAGTCGAGATGGTTGAAGGATCTCATTGAAATGCTTTCTGGACCCAGGACGGAAGAAGGGAGGTCTGGTCATTTTTGCTTAGATTCCTGCCCCCACAACATGGATGCAGATGTGAAAATACCCATGAGTCAACATTAAACTATTCATTTGCAGCAAGTTCTGGATCGTGTTTTGGTTGTGTGAGTGCTTGGAAGCATGATGCTCATATTTTCATACAAATGATGATTAGATTGTCAAAGAAGAGAACAAAGATTTGACAGCTGGAGTCTTCCAATCAACCATCAACATGAACAACAGCGGAGCATATCCCTGATAGACAAGATGCCATTGTCTAGTGTTGTGTGTCCTGCAAGCATAGCATACTAGAACTACTGGAACAACAGTGTGGTTGCTGGTTGTGTCTCTCCACTTAGATAGTTAGATCAGTATGTTTAGATCACTAATATTATGAGAGGCAGATGCACACATGCTTGGCCTTTTTCCATATCCGTTGCCCTCTTTAGGGTCAATGGCCATTTCTCCCCCCGCAGTTCACATGCAGACACAGAGGGTCTCTCTCTCTCTGTCCCTCCGGTGTGCTGAAGGAGCTCTCTGTCTGCTGCAGCAGGGAATAGTGTCCCTTTCACAGCTCTCTGACCAAGTGGCTACAGTTAACGGACACGGGATAAAAGCCACTTCCCTTAAAAAGAGAGTCTACCCACACATGCACTTACTTAGCCCGTTTTATGACAGGATCCTTTCACCCTGGAGGCAGTAGTGCTCTGCCCGGAAGAAGCAGGTGTTGAGCCTAGCTGCTTGGTCCAGCGTGTCCCCCTCAACCTGAGATGCATTGTAAGCGCCACTGGCTTTCATCTGCCAAATCTAATACTAATTATCTCCTGCTACCTCTGCACCAGTGTGCTAACAAAACTGGTCTATGAGTAAAAAAGACTATTCATGTCAATATAGCAGGTTGATGCCACTATGAAAGAAAGAAAATCAAATTTTATCTTTATTTTATCAGATCACCAAAGTGTTAAAAAAAACAATTAAACTTGCATTAACAGAAGATATAACAACACATCACAGTAAAAAATAAAGCAATGCAGGCTGAATTCTATTTACTGGTTCACACTGTGTAAGATTAAAACAGCAAAATATAAGAGCCATTAACACTACAGCAGCTTTTCCTGCTACAAAATGTTAACATGTCTTTTGTGCATGAGGCAATACTGAAATAAAAATACCTTTAAATAGTATACATCATTAAAAAAACAATTACTTGGTGCAGTAAATTAAAGTATAAAAGCACAACTCAGCATTAGAAGTTTAAAAGTTCAACAACCTGCATTTGCTGCTGAACTGGTAGCAGATATTTAGGAAAGGAAAAATGTTGTTTAATATAATCCAACATGGATTTTGTTTTCTTTTAACATGAGACACAAAAAGATAAAGGCTCATTTAAAGATGTGTCATTAGTTAATTGAGATGAATTATATTGTATTGACATCAGCACCTACGATTCAGTGGCAGTCAAGCTCTGATATTTTAGCCAGCTAAGCCTTCATTAGAGATTCATATGCATCAGGTAGCTGCTATTTATCTTAACGGTCTTTACTTGCCAATTTGCTGTGCTACCTAGTGTTAAACTGAGAGCCACAGCTTAAGCAGCATCCAGCTATTTAATTCACTCACTCATGAGAGACAGGATGCTTTAAAAAAAAAACATGCATGACGTAGCAAAAAAATATATTCCTGTTTTGGTTTGTACAGCCAACATAAGCTAGATTGTTAGCTGGATATTTTTGTTGCTAAGAGTAGTCCTAGCAGAAAAAATGAATGTGTTAAGGACAATCCAATGCCTTTAAATATGACATTAATTAAATGCATTAAAAAAGCCAACTCATTCACCTAATGACACAGTCACACACACACACAGAAAAAAAAAAAAAAAGCATGGCAATCACTTTTTCCTGTCAACGATTGATTGAGAATAGTTGTGGCGACCACTTTTGATTGGTGGGAGGCAACCTGCCTCCAAACTATCCCTCTCAGACTGACTACAATCACTCTTAGACTGTTGGAGGTTTGTAAACACCTGTCTTCTAATACATAAGGTTCAAGGTTCAAGGTTCTTTATTTGTCACATGCATAGTTATACAAGTATAGCACACAGTGAAATGTAGCCTGACACGCTCCTCGACATGTGCAAAAATGGGGGTGTAGAGGAAGAACATTATATATATATATATATATATATATACACATATAGTATATACACTGGGTGAATGTGCAGTAGTAGCAGCAAGCAGGTGAATTCTGTGCATTAATATGAATAGACATCTGACTATTTTACAGGATAGACAATATAAACATATTTAAAATTAAAGGAATTGAAATGTACATTGTGCCTTGGTTTAGTGTCTGGAAGAGAGTCCTGTCTCAGTCAATTATAGATGATGTGAGCGGGCGGGTGTGTGTGTTTAGGGCACGGATGGCTTGGGGATAGAAGCTCCTCTTGAGTCTCTCTGTCCTTGCCCGGAAGATGCGGAACCTTCTACCAGATTGCAGAAGTTGGAACAGTTTGTTGCCTGGATGGGACGGGTCCTTCAGTATCTGCGCTGCTCTAGTCTGGCGTCTCCTGGTGTAGGTGTCCTGAAGCGGGGGGAGAGCAATCCTGCAGCAGCGTTCTGCTGTACGGATCACTCTCTGGAGAGCTTTTTGGTCCTTCACACAGCTGTTCCCAAACCACGATGTCATGTTCTGTGTGAGGATGCTCTCCACAGCGCCTGTATAGAAAATCCTGAGGATCTTTGGAGAGACCCTGAACTTCCTCAGTTGTCGTAGGTGATACAGGCGCTGCCTAGCCTTTTTGGTCTGGACCTGAATGTGGGCAGCCCATGTCAGGTCTGAGGAGATGTGGACACCATAATACTTGAAGGACTGCACCCTCTCCACTGGAGCTCCATTGATGATGATGGGCTTGTAGTCTCTGTGCTGACCCCTTCTGAAGTCCACCACCAGCTCCTTGGTCTTGCTGACGTTCAGCTGGAGGTGGTTGTCCTGGCACCACGATGCCAGATTCTTCACTTGATGAATGTGGGCCGCCTCATCGTTGTTGGAGATGGCACCCAACACCACTGTGTCGTCAGCAAACTTCACAATGGTGTTGGAGCCATGGGTGGCCACACAGTCTGAAGTGTAGAGGGAGTAGAGCAGTGGCGAGAGGACACATCCCTGAGGTGCTCCTGTGTTGATGGTGATGCTGTTGGAGAAGCACCTGCCCACCCTCACCACCTGAGTTCTGCCAGTGAGGAAGTCCAACACCCATGCACACAGACGGCTGTTAAGTCCCAGATCCCTCAGCTTTGTGAACAGTCTGCAGGGCACTATTGTGTTAAACGCTGAACTGTAATCAACAAACAGCATTCGCACATAGTTACCCTGTTTCTTGTCCACGTGGCTGAGAGTGGTGTGTAGGACGTGGGCGATGGCATCCTCTGTGGATCTGTTGGATCTGTAGGCGAACTGCAGCGGATCTGTGGTGTCTGGGATGGAGGAGGAGATGATGTTCTTCAGCAGTCTCTCAAACACCTTCATTACTACCGAGGTCAGTGCAACTGGCCGGTAATCGTTCAGGGATGAGGGTTTGCTGTTCTTGGGCACAGGGATGATGGTGGATCTTTTGAAGCATGTGGGGACCACAGACTTCGCCAGGGACTCGTTGAAGATGTAAGTGAACACACCTGCTAGCTGGTCAGCACAGCAGCGCAGCAGACGGCCGGTGATGCCGTCTGGCCCCGCCGCTTTCCTTGTGTTCACTCTCCTCAGTGCCGCTCGGACGTCATGCTCCGCGATGCTGGTCACCGGTCTCTCGCTGATGACGTCACTGTCCTCGGTAGTCAGGCGGTAGATAGCATTAGCCGCCTGGCTAACCTCGAAACGGGCGTAGAACCGATTCAGCTCGTTGGTGAATGCAGAGTCGGCGTTGATCGGCGCAGTGTCCCTGGCTTTGTAGTCCGTAATGGTGCGTAGTCCGTGCCACATACTCCGTGTGTCGCCCTGGTGGAAGCGGGACTCCACACGTTCCCGGTACCGGCGTTTGGCATCTCTCACTGCGCGCCGCACGCCGTATGAGGCCGCTTTGTAGGCGCTCATATCGCCAGTGGCGAGACCCGCGTTGTAGGAGGCGGTCCTGGCGTTTACTGCAGTGCGGATCGATCTGTCCATCCACGGTTTCTGGTTTGGGAATGTGGTGACTCTCGCAGTGGGGATAATCTCCTCCGCTAGCATATTGACGAAGCATACTGCTACTTCCGTAAACTCGATGTCGACTGCGCATGCTCTGAACATGTCCCAGTCTACGTCGTTGAGTGCGTCCTGTAGCGTAGCTTCTGATTGGGCAGTCCACCGTTTTACCTCCCTCTTGGTCACGTCTTCCCTCCGTATGCTTTGTTTATACTGGGGAATGAGGAAGATGGCGTTGTGGTCAGACTTCCCAAAAGCCGGGTGTGAGACAGCTTTGTAGCCCTGCTTGTATGGCGTGTAGCAGTGGTCCAAAATTCGATCCCCTCT
Source organism: Maylandia zebra (assembly GCF_041146795.1). NCBI lineage: Eukaryota > Metazoa > Chordata > Actinopteri > Cichliformes > Cichlidae > Maylandia > Maylandia zebra. Next base: position 13,950,958 of record NC_135186.1, read on the forward strand.
CGTTGGACATGAGACATGCTGGTAAAAGTTTGGCATGACTTGTCTGAGGTTCGCTTTGTTAAAGTCTCCTGCTACAATGAGGGCTGCGCCCGGGTCCTTGTTTTGAAGCGAGCTCAGCACATCATGTAATTCGGACAAAGCCATACCTGTGTCCGCTTGGGGTGGGATGTAGACCGCCGTGGCGATGACTGAGGTGAACTCACGGGGCAGATAGAAAGGGCGGCACTTAATGCTCAGGAACTCCAGATGTGGCGAGCAGCCGCTGGAGAGAGTAGAAATGCTCCTGGCATCACACCACTTTCTGTTTATCATGAAACACACTCCCCCACCTTTGGTTTTGTTCGACTCTGCCGTTCTGTCCGCGCGGAGCACAAAGAATGAATCCGACGGAGTTACGGCCTGGTCCGGCACGGTGGGGGTCAGCCATGTCTCCATGAAGCACAGAATGTTGCAGTCCCTCATGTCACGTTGGAAGGTGACCCTTGCTCTTAGGTCATCGAGCTTGTTCTCCATGGATTGTACATTGGCCAGTAGGATACTGGGCAGTGGTGCGCGATGCGCCTGCTGTCTCAGTCTGTTCCTAATACCAGCGCGTTTTCCCCGGCGCTTCTTTGTTCTGTGCCTTTGTTGTTCTCCGCGCCGCGTAGAATCTCAATAAATAAATACAGAATAAATACAGATGATTGTCGACAGGTTGCAATCAATCTCAGTCACTCTGTGCCAGTGAGTCCATGTCATCTGCAATGGAGAACCAATGTTGTCAAGCACCTTTATCATTTTACAGTTAAATTGTAACAATGCAAAGCAGCTATGTTTTTGTGCAAAATTCTGGACTCTGAGGGCAATTAGATTTTTTACGATTTATCACAACTATTCACCACATTTTAGTTTTAATTTAAATGCCAACTTGACCCCATTCAGTCACAAACTCATGGCACAGTGATGCCGTCTTCTTGTCTTTTGGAAGTCATTTTAAAGATGCCAAGCATAGATGTAATGCAGCAATTACAAATGTTTGGGTTGCTTTTATTAGCATACATTTTGTTAGTAATGACATGTAAAAGGTCTTTTGACTGACAGTTGTGGTGGTGGTAGCAATCATGATGATAATATTTGTTTAAATATTGATTTCACCATGCCCATGATGAAATAAATTTGACTTTTCTCATGAGGAAAATATAAGAGAGGAAACTGACAGCGCCTCAAATATCTCCTGAATCGCAAGAAAGAGAAAATGAGTCCATCAGTTATTTTTAACACTTTGATGTATCATTGATCTTCATCTATTTTTTATACCCTGCTCATTGGAAATTCTTATAAATAGTTCTAGTGTCACACACTGTGCAAAAGGTTTACATGTCAGCTTCTGACGAGAGAGAGTGACATTTCCATTGTACGGTGCAACTGGTTCCTCTGTGCATAACACAAAGTCTTTGACCTTTTGACGTAGACTAGGTGGGAGAGAGGGGCAACTTATGCTGTCACAGACATATGACAGACTGGAACCGATGGTGCTGCAATTCTTCAATTCAACATTCAACAGGCAGAAGGATCAAAGAACAGTCAAAAGGAAGCAGGGGGTGGACGGGCTCAGCGAGAGGGAGGGAGAGAAAGAGAGACAGGACAGAGAGTGATTGACAATTGCAGCTGAGACTCAATTTTAACTTTAATCGGGGAGGAGCAAACGGCTGTGGGACCTAACTGGCTCTGGAGGGCAGTAAAATATGGCTTCTTAATAACTATGTCTGCTATAAATCTCAAAGTGGATATTTGATTATAGTTTTTGATGAAATACACAGCCTCCACAATCCCGTCTATCTCAAGAGGTACACTTTGAACTAAAACTGAAACTGGACCATATAGTTAAATGAAGATAATAATAGTGAGAAGTGTGTGCTTTCATTGTCCCGTGTGTGAGAGAGAGTGTGTTAAGTGGCCCGTGGTCAGATCCTTAGAAGGAGCTTCTGCTGAAAGGGCTGTACCACAACAGCATGGAAAGCAGCCAACAAATGCTGCCACAATTACAGACCTCAAGTCTCTGGCCTCCATAGGAGAGTAAGTCAGTCAGCCTTACCGGGAATGACAACATGAGAAAAAAAATCAGGAAAGGATGATAAAACAAAAACTGCCCTAAAGCCCATCTTCAGTTAGGCCGACCACCTGTCATCTGCAGCTTATATATAACGAAGGACAGATATTATTAAGTGGTATTACATTTTTGTTTAGCTTTCCAAGTACTGAACTAGTCCTTAAAACTCAAGACAATCTAAAGTGAATACCAGAACTCAAGCAGTGTATGAAACTGCTGAAACGGGCTAACGAAATGACGTTGCGTTCCAGATTGAGTCAGAAGCTGGAATTTTCAACTGTAAGGCCACCTAAACTCGGATTTCCAACTAACAATAACAATCCAAGACTACTTCTTAGAGTAGGATGTAAACGTAAACAGTAGTCTAAGGAGCTTGGAAAGAAAAGCGTCTGAACTTCTTTAAGTTGCTTGAAGTCGTTTCACCTCTCATCCCAGAAGCTTCTTCAGTTCAGTTCTCATCCTTCTCAGATGAGAGGTGAAACGTCTTCAAGCAACTTAAAGAAGTCCAGATGCTTTTCTTTCCAAGCTCCTTAGACTACGATGACCTGGATGACTGAGAATCTTCACAGACATATAACATAAACAGTAGTTAAACTTTAAGGATTTAAATCTGTCTAACAATGTTATGTATCTGTGACTCTGACCAGGCTCTACCAATCAATGTGCCACAGCTTTTAAGTGACAAATGCATGAATGGCTCTACCTTGCTCAGAAGCAAAACAAGTCCTGTGTTTTTCATGCTTTTCCAACTTTCCAACTAGAACACACTGACTGACATCATGGCTGACGTCACTCCCGAGTTCCAAGGTATGAATTTTGAGTCAGCTGGAACATTGCACTATTATTGTAGGATGTTTTGTATTATTGGGACTTGCCCCTTGCAAGGAGGAAGTGTTTCTGTACGGGCCACTTCAGGCTGGCTCTGAAAGTACATTAAAGCCCATACACTCCATTGTTAAAATGCATAACCTGATAGCTTTAAAAAGCATTTCTACAGTATGGTACAAAGCACAGTTTGAGCCTCTATTAATATTTTTCTCATTCATAACAACTGCAAAGTGTATGCAAATTTTCATAACGCATCTTTTTGAACACTGTTCAGGCTGAAAAGTTAGTAAAAAGTTTTTGGTGGACAGATGTGCTGAGAGGAGCAGCTGTAGACAGTCACAGTCAACTAGGCCTGTTTTAATACATTTTAATACAATTATCTAACAAATAATATGACATGTGAGGTACAGCCAAGTCAAGAAGTTACTAGAAATTTGCTCATCGTAATGTATTTTTTGTGAAGTGTGCCATTTATTGTTATTAGAAAGTACACCATATGGACAAAGTACCAGACTAACCACAAATATGTGGAACGGTAAAGTACCATTAAAGTACCACACTGGAATTCAGTGAGCTTTTTAGAACAACCCATCCTTTCACCAATGTTTGTCTAAGTAGCATGATTTTTAATGCCTGTAGTAATGGCAACACCTGAATTCAAAGATGCGTATGGCCCAATATGGTTGTCTAAAAAGTGTATGTATGTAACGCAGTTTATGCCCTGCTAACTTTTTCACCCATGTGTGGTCATTCTTAAAAATGTAATTAAATGAAAAATCTAAAAAAATTAAATATGAAAAAATAAACACACAAACACCCAAAACCTAACACTGAGGCTTCAAAATTCAAAATCCAGAACTGAGTAGATCTGTTATACAGTCTCAGGGTACAGTAGATGTCTCTAAAGCTTAAAGAGTAACAAGACCTTTGCTAGGCTGAGCTGCTACTCCTTAATGACGAGAGAAAGAAGAATTGATTCTATAGCAGAGTTGCATTAATATTTTATAATAAACACACAGGCTCTATTCCATTTGTTTCATAAGGTTTTATCATACTAAAGACTGAAAATTATGGAAAAAACTGACCCAAAAGGCCATTTGCATTCTGTCAACAAACAGACAAAGGAAGTTTAAATAGCATCCCTGTGCCAGCTGAGGGTCTCATTTCAGACCGGCCATATGCTCGGATGAAGCATCACGTCATCAAGGACACACTAGTACGCTCATTGTGTGGCAGAATTCTAAGGAGGCAGCAATGGGACGTGCATGTGTATTCATTTGTTTGCGGATGGCCTGCATACATTACCACCTACAACTTGTACAACCACATCGCTACTCAAAGTTGCGCGCACACACACACACACACACACACACACACACAACTGCCTCTTCTTTCATGGCACTCAATAGCCTGAGAAAAAGTCCTTTGTCGTCCTTCGTTGTCGTGACGACGTGCCTGGATCCAGTGAATAGAGAGTGGAGGTCCAGCTCTCCCAGTCTGTGGGCATTTTAATCAGCTTGTCACACTGTCTGTGGACTAAGAACACTTGAGCTCTCCTCTGCCCTTCTTTAAGCCAGAGTTGCTTCTTATTAGTTTTTTTTTTTCTACCATTATTTTATGATTCCGAGGCTCTGGTCAACATCAGCCCTGATTTTCAGCTGGATTATTGAATTACAGAGCTGACAATGACAGAAGAAAGTGCCACATGTAACCACGAGACCAATAACCGTTAATATGCCTGGCCTGAAACCAGAAAATCTGCTCTGCTTTGTGCCAAACCTTCAGTTTAATAAGCTTTATGGTTATGAAACACGCAGTGTGTCTTCTCAGATGCGACCCAGAAGAAGCTGAAAGTAACCCTCTTCTATTCCCAGAGGAACTTATTGCTGGATGTTTGAGTTTGAAAGAAAGACCCATGAACATGATCTGTTTTATTCATGCAGCTCATGACCCCTAGCCAACCCTTGACTCATAACATGCTAAGTGGAGCCAGTCCTGCATCCCCTCCTGTCTCACCCATCTCAATATATACTCACGCCTGTGTCTTTCCCTCTCTCTCTCCCTCTCTCTCTCACCATAGCCCCCCCGCCACCAATGCTGGTATCTCAGGCGCCTATCTGAATGCCGCACATTTTCTGAATGCTTGGTGAGGGATTCTTTGCTGCTGTTGTCCTGCACCATTAAATCATTATATCAGTTCTTAAAAACAACAGAAATCATTTCCAGAGGTTAGACAGGCCCATTTTAAACTTTACTTGAAAACATGGTCAAACCAGTTGGAAATATGAAACTACTGGCAGACTGATAAATGAGCTGGGTCACTTCTGCTTTCACACTGACTCTTCTGTATGTTTGCACAAATCAAATATCAGCAAGAGAATAGGCTACTTTAGGCTACTTGTGTTAGCCCTCACGCAAAGGATTCTGATGAAGGATGTCAAATTATGGTGACTATAAACATTCCTCCATTAATTTCTCCCAGCCTTGGGAAGACGAGGAAAAACTTGTTTGGATTGGTTGCTGCTACTTGGTTGTTAGGAACCACCTGACATGTCATTGCCTGTCCCTAATAAGTCACTAGAAAGTCAGTAACCTTGCATGCATGCAAAGGCAGTCTACTTTCATGTAAGATGTGTTTCATCTGCAGCCAGGGCACCCATGCTGACATAATCCCCCTGAAGCCTCTAAAAGGGACTAGTGACAGGCGTTCCTAATTCACATTTCATTCTGGATCATGCTCTACAGTCCAGCAGGGGTTTTTTTGTCCATTACTGGTGGGCACTTCCTGGTCCTGGTGAGGTCTTTACAGAAGGTAGAAATGGTTGGTTAAACAGCTTTAATATCAAAACGTTGTCATGAACACTAACAAAAGATAGTTGGGCAATTATCCAAGTAGAAACAAAATCTATGTAATTGATTGAGCAATGTTGACCAAGTAAGGCGTAACTAGGTATTGGTGGTTACGAGTGGAGTAAAGGTCTTACTCAGCAAACCCTGACGTCATGCCACATTGAAGGTCATTATTGACATTGATGAAAAAGAACATTCAATTCAATTCAATTCAATTTTATTTATATAGCGCCAAATCACAACATAAGTCGCCTCAAGGCGCTTCATAGATATAGAGAAAAACCCAACAATCATATGACCCCCTATGAGCAAGCACTTTGGCAACAGTGGGAAGGAAAAACTCCCTTTTAACAGGAAGAAACCTCTGGCAGAACCAGGCTCAGGGAGGGGCGGCCATCTGCTGCGACCGGTTGGGGTGAGAGAAGGAAGACAAGATAAAAGACATGCTGTGGAAGAGAGACAGAGGTTAATAACAGATATGATTCAATGCAGAGAGGTCTGTTAATACATAGTGAGCGAGAAAGGTGACTGGAAAGGAAAAACTCAATGCATCATGGGAATCCCCCGGCAGCCTATGTCTATTGCAGCATAACTAAGGGAGGATTCAGGGTCACCTGGTCCAGCCCTAACTATATGCTTTAGCAAAAAGGAAAGTTTTAAGCCTAATCTTAAAAGTAGAGATAGTGTCTGTCTCCTGAATCCAAACTGGAAGCTGGTTCCACAGAAGAGGGGCCTGAAAACTGAAGGCTCTCCCTCCCATTCTACTTTTAAATACTCTAGGAACAACAAGTAGGCCTGCATGATAAAGCAAATATTTTTTTTAAATGGAGCATTAAAAAAAACAGATGCACATTATAAAATATTACACCAGTATGCTTTGTCAGAACAACTGGTCTAATATTCTCATTTAAGCTCTATTTTTTTCTTTGCACTTGAAACACCTATTCTTTCAAAGAAATACCTATTAAATATGTATGTGTATGTATGTATGCTATGTAAAAACCATCAGATTACCAGATTACTGTGGAGTTAACTGACTTTGCAAAGCTTGTAGCAGGATTTAGCAACTGCTGTAGAAAATGCCCACTGGTGAGGAACAATTGAAAGAGTACATTTAATGAGGGAGCTAAATACTGAAGACTTCAGTCATAATATTTTGACAGTTTACCATTTCCTGTTGGTTCCTTTATGTTCAAAAACGTCTTCGGCTCATTTAGCTTCAAAAGTGGTATTGGAGTGTAGACAGGTGGAAGGAACATCCTTGCCTTCTGTCAACAAGCCGTGTGAAGGACAGCTTCATTAGAAAGAAAATGGACGCCCCACACCCCCGCACCACCAATTCGTGGACACGCCTATGCCACCCCCACCCCCCAGCTTCCTGGGATAGGGCGAGGGAACAATCTGAGCAGGTCTTTTAGAGTGGGAGGTCTTCAATTGTCAAATGCTTAATAGACTGTGCTCTCTCCATCTTCCTCAGGAATATGCATACACACACACACACACACACACACACACACACACACACACTGAGAGTGTCCATACTTGCAGACATTACCCTGCTATCTAAATAGGTGGCAGAAAATCAAAGATGATTGATGAGTGGAGTCTGGTTGTGTTGAAGCTCTAAGGTGTGTGATTGTGATCTGGGGACAAAGGAATTATTGCCAAAGGTTAAGCATATGACGAAACTCTCAGGAAGGCAAGAGGAGGCTCCTAGATATCATTAATCACACAAGAACTGCTGTTTATATTCAAATGTCATCTATTTCAGTCAATAACCAACAGTGTCACTGACATTTTGTGGTAATCAGCTGCAGTAACATCGACTGTGGTAACGTCCAGCCCTCGAGCCCTGGTTTAGAGTGTGATCCAATCAATGCTTTCTTTAACATGTGTTAAAGCATAATTGAATATGTAGGGAGCCACAAAGACAATGTGCTCCATAATGAGATGGCCAAACCACAACCACCTCCGACTGGGTCGTCAAGAGGGTACGTGGCTGCAAATCAGTGAATCCAAACAAATGCCAACCAACCTACTCCAGGAAGCATTCAGAGGTCTTTGTTCAAGAAGGGGCGCGGGCAAGGACCCAACACTAATATGGCTAATGGCTTAAGGAACCCCACTGCTTCTTTAATTGAAGCTGGCTCTCTGACATCGAGTGGGGTACAGAGAGGAGAGGGTGAGATAAGAAAGAGCAAAGGCGAGACCCAGAGAGAGACTGGAGAAGGTTAGGATAAGATTTAACTCAAATCTTGAAACAGCAAGGAGGGTGTGTGTGTTTGTGTGTGTGAGTGTGCGCACACGCATATTTGGGCCTTGCAGGTCTGTGTGTGTGGTGGGGAGTCTGCATAGGGACTGTGTAGCCAATCAGGATTTCCCCAGAGGTCTTAGGACACCTGGGATCATCAATGATTGATCAAACTAGATGCTTTAACCAAGGGAGAGATGGGTTTGGAAAGGAGGGGGGGGGGGGGGGGGGGGGGAGTGAAGAGGCAAGAAATACAAAGAAAGCTGTTTTATGTGTGAGTGCCTATATGTGTGATAATAAAAGAGAAAGAGAGAGAGCAAATTCTAACAAGACAAAAGACAGAAAAGACCAGAAAAAAACAACCAAAGTGGGCAAAAAGAAAAAAAAAAAACCCCAGAACAAAAGAGGATAAAGGAAAGCCAGATTCAGTTCATTGTATGTGAATCTAAGAGAGGCCGCTGTGGAAGCAAACATCCCCATCAAAGCCAAACCGCTGCAGCCCCAAAGAGATCCCGCTGCCTGCCCACATGGTTTTGGCTGGGCTCAGACCAGTGAAAGGAAAACAGAATCTTAGACTGATCTGTATGGGCTAGAAGATAATGCTAGGTACACACACACACACACACACACACACACACACACACACACACACACACACACACACACACACAGAGAGGGAGTAACTTATATAGATATAAACTACATCATTGGACAGGTCAGACTAGACCAACAACAAAAACTGAATGTCTTTTACTTTCACCAGCTTTAAAAAAGGCCCCAGCGGTAGAAAGTAGGTTAAGTCCATTTACACAAATAGAGTACTACGTTTCGATTTCAAAGGCTACCATGCAAAATCTGCTATAATAAGGCTAAAGTGGTTTTCCTTTGTGCCCATTGTCATGTTCAGATGTCTATGGGTAATGAGCAACTCCCAACAACTACTCTAAAACTGCAAAACAAGAGGGTTCTTTCTATAATAAAGTTGGCATTGTTTTTATATATTTCAAGTTGATTAATACATTTGTTCAAAATAAAACTAAATTAAGTAACATTATTTGACCTTTCTTAGCTTTTAATGAGTGAAACTAGATATTTATTTCTAATATTTTACATTTTGAATGTAAAGTACATATAAAATGTATTTAAATTTTTTATTTTGCACTAGTTCAACATAAACACTACCAGTCACACGTTTTAGAACACCCCAGTTTTTCCATTTTTTATTGCCAATTATGCAGTTTAATGTCTCATTGCACTCTGAAATGAAAGCATAGTACAAAGAAGCATTTGGAGTTTAAAAAGAAATCATCAAATCAATTTATAGATCAAAATTTATCCTAAAACCTTTGATACAGCCAACTTTGACAGATATAACAGATATTGTAGGTTGCTTAGCTTTCACTCTTCTGTCCAGTTCATCCCAAACCAGCATGGTGGGGTTTAAGTCTGGAGACTGTGCTGCCACTCCATGTTTTCAAGCTTACAGTCTTGTTCTTTTTTCCTCACGTAGTTCTGACATAGTTTGGACTTGTGTTTTTGGTCATTATCTTGCTGTAGAGGATAAACTCCTGACCAACTACGCGCATACCAGAGGGTATTGCATAGTGCTGCAGAATGCTGTGGTAGCAGTTTTGGTTCAGGGTGCCTCTCACTCTGTGCAAGTCACTGACCCTGGATGTAGTAAAACAGCCCCACACTTCCTCCTCCACGTTTGACAGTTGATGCCACACACTGTGGAACCATCCTTTCGCCTACTCAGCGACCTACAAAGATCCTATATGATGGACCAAAGATTTCAAATTTTGATTCATCAATCCATAAAACCTTCTTCCAGTCTTCTGTAGTCCAGTGATGGTGTTTCATGGCCCAGGCAAGCCTCTTTGTCTTATTCTGATGTCTTAGCGATGGCTTTCTTGCTGCAACTCGTCCTGTCAAACCTGCAGCTTGAAGACTTCTCTTCTCTTCACAGTTGAAATGGAGACTTGCTTACTGTGACCACTACAAAGCTGGGAGAGCAAAGGAAATGTCTACCAATGCTACACTTGGTCAATTGTAGTCAGCATTAGTGTTTATTTGTTATTTCGGCATATGTATATGCCAGTTTTCACTGACATATACATATACTGGCTGGCACAGTGATGCATCAGTATCAAGAATCCAGTGATGTGTACTCGAGTCAAAGGCTCCCCTTCATGTAGATGGAGCATTTTTAAATATGCTTTATTTGATGAAGCCGTTTAAAGGATCTTGAGTACCTCAAACCACTGCTAAAGACCCCTGCATAGCAGCTTACATTGGCTACTTGGCTGCTCTGCTTGGTACTATGTTCAAACTAGACATGTGACTCAAATATCTATTAAAATCCAAATGCAGATAGTCTTGTACTCTTGAGTTCAGTGAAATGTATATAGTATTTGAGTCTGATTACACAAAACTAAGAGTAAAACTGGGGCTGAATGTATTATTGGATAAAGTCCTGCAAACTGAACCTTTAACACATTAGGTGGTTTAAGTACAGAAAAGGGAAGTAGAAAAAAGTGCACACATTTTTTTTTAATACATTGAATCTAGAAGGGTGGTGTGTTTTTATTTAGAAGACAGATTATGGGACTGTTGTTGTTGAGCTCCACGTGTATTGTAATCGTCATTGTTTGGAAACGTAGGGCACGGCTGAGCAGTGAAACCTGCTTCTCTCGGCGGCTGGCTTTCGAGTAAAGCAGATTGGCTCCGAGGGTTGCCTGGCATTGTTGCTGAATGTCTGAATAAAGACTCAAATCCACTCCCTGTGTCAGCACTGCTGCTAAGAAATGCATTATTAATGAGAATAGTCTGACTGATGCTTGGGATTAATTACAGTAGCTATGAAAGGACCCCCCCTTTCCCTTTTTTTGTCAGAACAATGAACCCAGCAATATTTTTTGTCTTTTCATTCAAGATGAAAATTAAACAGTGCAAGTGGTTTACAAGAGTCTTGATAGTGAAAACATTACCGTGTGGTTAGATAATTTGCACTCCACACGCTAAAGCATGCCATACGCCTCGTATTTTTCTACACTTTGCAGAGCAACAGTTGCACTGGCTGCGTTTTTGTCACCTGCTTGGTCACATGGTCAAGAGCTAAAAAGCTGAGAGCCTTTTCCCTTTAGACCACTTGTAACCTCTTCTGTTAATAGGCTCCCTGATAATGCAGCTGGGTGAGACATCACAATAGCACAGCCAACATGTGTTTAAGCTCTTTTAGTGAAACTTTGCTTTTATAAGTGCTTTATGAATCATTTCATTTAAGGCAATAAATGCTCCAAATGAACGACATGAGGCAATAAATCATTCTCATATCAGTCCGAGTTCCTCTTTGGAATTTTTACAGTTATTTGAGGTAGGTTAGATCACTACCTTTATATCCTGCACTTTTATTTGGCTCCCTATGTCCAGATTATTTCTCCCTCTGAAATGAAAATAACAACAACAAAAAAAAAGAAAAGAAAAAGAAACAACAACACAAAAATAGGACTATACTTATATAACTAAAATAAAATAATATATATAAGTTTATAACTAAAGGTAATTGCAGCTGTCACACTTTATAATCATTTATTGTAATCAAATAAAACGCCTTTTTCTTTTTTACTCTTAGCTCTGTGTGATCTCACAGAGAGCAGATATTAACATTGTTATCTCGAGCCCGCAGCTGTTGGTGTGAGCACAAAGGCACCACCTACCTGCTGGTCAAATCTTTCGGTTGAGAGCAGCAGTCAATCAGAAGAAGCCTAGTTTAAAGGGAGAGGGAAGGAAGGTAAAATTCCTTGTTTGAGCCAAAGCAATTCTCATCCATCAATCCATTTTCTACCACTTATCCAGGTTCAGGTCGTAGTATATCTAAACAGACAAGCAAACTTCCCTATTCCTGTCCACCTCTTGCAGCTCATCCGGGGTAACGCTGAGATTTTTCCAAGCCGGCCAAGAAATATAAAGCCTGCCCCGGGCCCCAAAACACCTCGACTAGGAGGCGTTTCAGCAGCCATCCTAGTAAGACGGTCGAACCACCTCAACCGGCTCTACTCTGAGTCCCTCTCAAATGACCAAGCTCCTCACCCTACCTCTAAGGGAGAACCCAGCCAGCCTTCAAAGGAAACTCATTTCTGACGCTTGTATCGGTGACCTCATTCTTTGGGTCACTACCCAGATCTTGTGACCATAGGTGATAGGGAAGTATAACACTGGTAAATTGATAGCTTTGCTTTTACACTGTGTACAATTGAATGTCATTACATTCCAAGAAAAATCAAAAACTACCAATAAGCGTGATGCACGTCTGTCGTGTCACGCCAAAAAGTTCCACTGTTTGCTGAAAAACTAGTAAAATTAGTAAAAACAACTAAAAATGCACTGTTCATGATGGCAAACAATAACACAGCTGATTATTTAAAATTATCAATACCAAAATCACTTTCATGGCATTCTACACTATAAGCAGTGTGTATCAAAGCACAGCTCCAAGCTGGCATCAACAATTCCTCCACTTTCTCTTTAAGCTTTTCATTTTGTGCCCAGCTGTTATACAGAGGTGTAAAGCAGTGGTGTTTTTAAGGTATTTTTGAAAACAAGAAGAATACAGAATAGTGCCAGCCTCAGCCTGCAAGTGAGAGTGCTGCTGCTACCTTAAAACCACAATTCTCGAGCCACATTTGTCTGGCTGTCATACAGCTGACATGACTGGGGTACAATTTTTCTCACTAATCTTGCAAAAATGAAGGTCCTGACAATAGCTGATGACTGGGTGATCACCATGTGAATGTGGCAGCTCCTCCATCCTCCTCATTCATCATCTCAACACACAGGCAAAAATGCTCATTCGTGCTCACTACGGGTTGTTGTTGGTTTCAATTAGCGGAGCCAACATCTGACACCGGGACACTGGAGTCTCTATTGATTGGCTGAAGCTTTAGAAGTGCATGTGTCAAGGGCAACTGGGGTCAAACTGTGGACCCCCAGGATAAGAAAAGATTCAAAGAATGACAGAAGGGAGGGACAGAGGGAGGAGAGAGAGGCAGGCAGACATGGCCTGTATAGATATGGCTCTGTAAGAAGAGGGGGTAGAGGAAGATCCATTTAAATGGAACACAAAGCCAGAAGGCCAAGGTGTGTATGCGTATGTGTGTGTGTGTGTGTGTGTGGTCGTGATGCTGATGGGATAAGGATAATCTGGTCTGTAAAAAGCAGTTCAATATTCAAGGCAAAAAGATTTTTATAAATGCATACTAAATGTTAAAAAAAAAAATCAGCTTTGGTTAGTCAAGGGTTAAAGTTAGTTTAGGATTGGGAATGACTGTAGCCAGTGCAAACGTGTGCAAGTGTGTGCGTGTGTGTGGATGTGGATGTGTGAGTGTATGAGTTAGAGTCTGGTGGGGTGGGGGGGGACCTTCAGCAGCTGGACAAACAGACTTGGTCTGACTACTGTTCAACTAATGGAGACCACATACACACACAGGCTCAATAACAACAACTTGTGGGCCGTTTCTCATAATGCCAGCACCCTCTTTTATGTGAAAGCTTGATCTTAGAATAATAAGCAGGTTGCATAGCCTGTGGGCTGAGCCTGTTGGGAGGTATCATTGGTGTAAACTCAGAACAATAAAAGGGGGCAAGGACCCCACCTGGAGATAGATGCCGTGTAGCAGCTACCTTCTGTCTACAACCATGTAGTCAAGCTCCATATATTAAATATCGCTGTGTCAATGAACTTGGGAAAAACAGCTAGCCTGATGTCATCCAAAGGGAAGGTGCAAAGGTAGGTGAGGTGCAAAAATAAGGGTGCTGGTATGTTTCTGTCAACTCCAGTATGTACATCTACTGTTACACCGACATGTAACTTTGCTGCAGTATTTTCTTTTATGTATTATATTATGTCTGTTATGTTGTATTTGTTATGTTATGTTTCTGCCTGTAATAAATTCAAATTGTTTTATGTCAATACTTTGGTACATTGTTGTGTTGCTGTGTACTTAAACCTCCAACACACAGACATGAGATTCAAAAGCAGCTTCCTTTTTCCAAGACTCATACTGTACACGATGGACACAGTCACCCACTGGTATTCTGTGTATTCTGAACCCTCAACATTAATGTTTTACCACCATGTTAGTTTTTTGGAACTACAAGTTACTATATTTGGGAAAGAGGCTGGAGTTATCAGGTAATGCTAGCGACCTTGGTTAACAGGCAACATTTAAGTTGCAAATTCATTCACGTTAAATAACTTGGCCAAGAAAAAGAAAAGAAAAAAACCCACTATGTGCAGGTGAAGCTCTTTTTTTTTTTTTTTAAATCTCTAAGGTTAGCCTATCCTCTTATCTCTCAAATAATAACTTTTTGCTTTAGTGACTCCCTTGTTTAGAGTTACTAAGTTATGTGAATCCTCAGATATCACAAACACACCTATTAATTGTTAAATTAATTGACTATTTTTATATAAAAAGAAGTCTTCTTAAACTATTACCTATTCTCATTCTATATTTTCCGGTGTGGTAAGAATCTTTATATAAAAATGCGTCACTACTTCAATCTACTGCTGAACATGAAATTCATTTTTCTGAAGTGAAAACAGTCCCACAATAGAGACACTTGCTTTCGGTTGAATTGCTGTGCAAAAATCTTTATATCAGTTTCACTTCCTTCGCACCAACAGCCTGTGAATCGTACAACAAAACAGATTTACTCGTTCATGTTGGGAAAATAAGTCATTTTCTTACACTGTGCTATTTTCCAAATACCTAGTTTGCTGTGACCAACAGAGCAGGTGAGCCCGGAGTGTGACAGAACTACAGAGGTGCACATCAAGCTGTCAAACATTCAGGTGTCTATAAAGATCCAGTTACTGTGTTTGGATCATTTCCTCCTGTTCACTTACTGTGTGGTCGACTATGCTGTAACCACTATGAAAATCTATACTCCCCGACTACACCCAGACACACTGTGCTCACTTTGGTTAGCCTCCCCACTGCCACATCACTTGTTCTGTTACATAAATATTAAGTAAACATAGCCGAGAGCATCCATATACTAGTTTCCTGCAACAGGAAATTACACTTCCACACTCCATGCCAATAAATAAATAAATAACCCAATGTATATTTTATCCATTATACATACAAGAGTTATTGTTGATCACCATCTATTAATGAACCATGACTCAAGAACCCACTGAGATCTTAACCGTGCAGAAGTGACTGATAGGAAAATAACACTGATACTGTTTTATCCTGCTACAAATAATTTATTTTTTGGTACTTAAATTGTGTATGACTGCTATATGATTAATGCACTTATCATCCTCTTTTCTTCTGTGCAAGAAGAGAAGAAAACATAATTCTGACAAACATCAAAACAATTCACAAACTTCCCAAACAAAGTCTGCGGCTAGGCTATGGTTACGGTTAGAGTTGGCTTAGACCTCAAAGGGTTTACTATCACAAGACAAGAAAAAAAATAATCATGCAAAATCAGCCAATGCAAGTTGGAAAGTTTGGGGCTTTTGATCACGTAAATGAAGCAAATTATAAAGTTTGCTTTGGCAGGCATTATTCACTATGCTGTGACGTGTCGTGGAGCAAATTATGACTCAACTAAAGCTTAATCACAAGTGCTTGCCACAGCAGGTAGCTCCATGTATTTGATTTGGCGGTTTTTAATGCCAGATGCCCTTCCTGACACAACCCCAAAGAGATCTGTGTTTCCTTCTGATATCAAACCAGGGTTCTTTTACTTTTTAGGTGAATGTGTAAACCACTACACCTTGCAGCCACTGTTAACCAGAAATGTATAACAGCAGCCACATGTCAAATTTAATTCAGTTTTATTTATATAGTGCTAAATAACCTACATGCGATTTATATAGTAAAGACCCTACAATCAGCTGACCCCCTTTGAATCCTTGCTTATAGGAGGACATCTGATTATTAGGGTTTTCTCAGACAGTGGAAAGGAAGAACTCCCTTTTAACAGGAAGAAACCTCGGGCAGAAACAGGCACAGCGAGGGGCAGCCATCTGCTGCGGCCGGTTGGGGGTGAGGAGAGGGACAAATGTTAACTAAGTGAAGCAGTATAGCAGTAGGAGCTTTACTCCCTAAGCAGACCATTTCTCACTTTACTTTATAGTCCTTGCGTGACATATGGGCCCTTCCTTTTAGGGCCTATATTTTCTAAAACCTGCACAAAGGGGTTCAGGAGTTTAGTTTCTTTAGTTCTTTTTCAAACATAAAATAAAATTGGTAGAAAAAAAAATGTATTATGACTTTTTAAATTCAGTGATTCTAAAAACCAGCTGCGTTTTTAAAGTGAAACGTAGCATCTACCATAGCAGGGGGGAAAGGAGACAAAAATCTCAGCCAATTCAAAATGGATTTGACTATAGGATTATTACAGTGCATAACTTCAGCACTGACCTAGACATGAACATACACAAATCAAGGAAAAAATACAATTTCCACTAGGGTTCTAGCTTCCTTATATCAACAGCCTTGGCTTTATGTTAATAAGAAGGCATGTTTTGATTATGGCTGACTGCCAACTGGATCATAGAAATGCGGCAGACTAGTGGACTGCCACGGTCGAACCGGTCAAACAAACCATCTAAATGATTTCCTCCTCTTTCTGCTGCAGCTGCTGCATTTGGAGTAAGCACACACCAAATCCCAGTTTTTCTCTGCTACACTCCGCCCACAAGGCCAAGATCCTTTACTAAATTATACCATTCTGCTCGTCTCCTCATCTAATATAACATTGAGTGAGCAGCCACTCAAACGCTCGGAACAGTCTGGCAGAAAAGCATCTATCTGTCAGTTCCCATGAGCTAGAGAACAGGGTAATTTAAAGCCACTTTTCAGGTTCAATACCAGCCTTCCAGAGAAATCTCACATAGAATGAGATCAGCATTTCCTGCTGAGTTACTGTTTAAGCATAATTGGAAGGCCAGCATTTATTGCACAACTAAATAAAACATACAACCAACGCAAAGAAACTAAGTTAATTGATTGTAGAACATAGCTTTCTGAATTTACTCGTCAGACAGATTAAAAAATTCTAGCCAGAATTTGCAGATTAGCTGTCAGGTCAGTTGTGCATGTAACTGTTGAATCCGTGCTGCACAGGAAATCAAGTAACTTCTGTACAAAAAAGCAATGGCAATCACAGAAGTAGGCTACCCAGATGTTTGCATTCATTAGAAAAGCAGAAGTGAAGCCAATTACTTCCAACAGACTATTGAGAAAAAAATATAACTTGGAAAACAATATATTCAACAGGGTTCAAGTCCTGCATTGTTTGGTTTATGAAGGATGGGACTGTGAGGTACATCAACACGATAATACCAAGACAACTAGCTATGGTTGCTAACCTAATGTTTGCAGGAACATTATTGCAAGTTTTAAGTTATTTCAGACCACAGACCGCAGCCCTTCCATATCCTTGACTTTTCTGACATCCTGTTAGCATACATGTAATCTGGAAGGCTCATTGTCACATGCGACTGTCCAAACATCAATCAAAACTTTCATGTGGTTTGTGATTTGTTTTTAAATTAGCAAAGGCCAGCTTTATCTTCCCTACGCTCCGTTTGAAGTGGACTTCATGCTGATCGTTCCTTGAGGTTTTATGGTTTACTCTTCAACTTTTTATAACTTTCCCCCAGTTTCTCATTAATCAGGAGGAAGCATAAGAGGATTTTAGTTTTATCCACCATGAAAAGTGCCAAGTGAGCTGATTTGAAAGTGAAAGAATAATCGAGAGCAGCAAATGTAAATATTATCCAATTAAGGAAGCAGTTAAGTAGCGAGTTGCATTTTCAGTAGGGTCTAAACTAAATTCAACTTTTTCAAATCCAAAGAGCTATTGCTCAAATAACCTCATTAATACCAGTGACTGTTTAACACGGACAAAGTAAATGGCAGCAGTATGGTTTACTGATGATCAATAGCCTTGGACAGTTACAGCTCTGCCCTCATCCCCTCTCTTGAGTAGCCTAAGGGGATTGAATCCATCTACTGTCTGTTGACATCTAGACTGACACTCTAAAAATCCCTTTCACTGCTGATAAACCTGAGGATTAGACAAACAGCCGAGTAACAGCGGACCCCTGCAGACAATGAAGAAAGCAAAGCTGACTAAGCCTCTGGACCTTACTTTTCAAATATACAAACAAGTAATCCATTAGCTCAACTGACAGCAGAGTGAAGCAGCTGAGTTGGGTGTGTTTGATCAGCCAATTCTCACAATGTTATCTTGACATTTGTGCAAATTATATTGATCATTCATTGACCACTGGTGATTTTCAATTGTTACTAGCAGTCATTAATTCAAGCCTGATCTTGAGAACTAACTGTGAAACACTGATAACACCCATGGCATTAAATGGCAGTTGCCAGTATACCAAAGAGCTCAAGCAGCTTAGGCATGTCTTATAAAAAAGGAATGCTCCACCTGTGAGTCAGCCACATCACTAGCATAACTCTACTGGGTCCAAAGGCAACTGCCCAGATGCCTAGGGCTGGATTTCAGGGACAACAGTTTAGTGGGAAGAGGGTTTATGTTTCCAGCTTTGCAGCAACTGGACATACATGTAACTGTCTAAAAGTTTAGGCAGCATGGACTCAAATATGTACACAACTCTCTTTAGTGCCACCAAGGACTAGGCTCAGCAATCAGTCAGACCCCTGATTACCATCAGCAGATCCAACGTCATCAGTGATGTCTCAGACACAAGCCTCTACAAAGAACTGGAAAAGAGCGGAAAGTCAAATCTGAAATCCAATAAAAATGGTTGCATTATGTACAGCAAACAGATGCTGTTTGAACAGTCCCTAAAATGGCATTTGAGGGGGATGCAGATCGAGTTCTTACAGCAGAGTCATTTCAACCTTCAACGCAGAATATAAATTATGCTTATTAGTGACATTTCTTCTGAAGGCTTCTGGGTTTTGACATGAACAAGATCAAGATGTCATTTCCTTTTAGCTGTTGTAATTAATTAACCCAATTCAGCAAGAGTGCCTTATATGTATTGTAACTCTGTAGTGAAGAGGGAGAGTTAGGGGCCTAAAGCAGTAATACAGAATGGGGCAGCTGGGGGTTTAGGGTTTTGTCTAGAGCATGAGCTGCAGCCAGAGCTGAGGCTCTCCAGGGAGCTTGGTAAAGGGACCAGGGATGTGGCTGAGGCAGGGCACTGGTGGATAGTGGCACATGCACAACTGTCCTACGGCTGAGGGCTGCTTCAGAACAATAAAAGCCACACCCTCTGGGTTTAATAAGGCATGCCTTCTTTGGACCTATTGTAAGAAGATTACCTTTTCAAAAAGGATTACATGAATGAGGATTAATGTTGACCTTATTGTTGTATTAGCTAGGGATTCTATGCTATTCCGGATATTGAATTTTTTTTAATCCAAATTTTGATACTTCATTCTGAACATCGTCTTCTCAGACGAAGCTGCCCGGCAGAAAGGGAGAGCAATATTAAAGTTACAATTCAGCCACGGTACACAAACACCTACAGGCCAAAATTACGGAAATATCAACCCCCCCAAGAAAACATCAGTATAATATTCAAGCTTTCCAGCTTCATGTGCAAGTGTGATAAGCAATCCAAAGAACAAAGGGAGAAGATGAATAATTTAGTTATGGAAAATAAAAAACCCAATTAAAAGTTGATAAGAAAAAAGAAAAAAAGGGCGGACAGCAAGATAAAAACTACTAATGTGTTCATAAAATATCAGCTAGGAAAGAGCTGCTAACACAACAAAGAGAACAAGAGGCACTCCTTTATCCGCCAGCATTATTCTGCGATGAGGTAAGTAGCTTGCTCAATGGAAAGTTTTGTAAAATAAACATTATTAGTAATAGAAGTTACTGTCACATCTACACTCATTGTGAGATTATTTTATTTGTATAAAAAATGCCGTTTCCTGTCCATGAACAAAAAGGTAAGTGTGGTAAATATTCTTAACACCTGGGCAGTAACACATCTTCAATCAAATTAAGGGGCAACCACATAGGACGCATTATGCTTTCTTCTAAACTCAAATGAAATACCAGGTATTGTACACCACACTGCAGAAACATTTTTAGGACACTGTCAGTCAAGCACTACAAAACAAGAAGTCTGCCTTTGAAATTTCTCTAAATTATTCTAGAATATTACTACTTTTCTTTGTGGAGTTCCTCAGAACAAAAGTACAATGAAATTGTACTTTTTGAGTCAATCTAATTCAAATTTCTACAAACCTGTCAGATTTCCCACTAAAAAAATATCTTTCCTACAATTTCCAAGGGGCATGTTCTAAATCATAGGAGATAAATTGTTAGATAAGGTGTTGTAGACAATGAGTAACGAGCTTTCCACTTCCTAACACCGCCAAGAAAAGAAACCTTATCTGTGGATTGGTGGTTATCTGGGCACCCCCATCCATCTGCTTAGTTAACTGATTCTACCAAGAAGAGTTCAGGCTGAATTATATTGCACCCTTCCAGCGGAACCAAAGATATGAATCAAGATTCAGTATGTGACACGTGTGTGTGTGTGTGTGTGTGTGTGTGCGTGCGTGCGTGCGTGCGTGTGTTCGCGCGCTTTTCTTGACAAACGCCCTGCGCCTCTATTGTAAATCCTGTATGGTCAATAGGATGGGGGAATTGAAAGGGGGTTTCCATTTAAGTACAGTGAATGAAAGCTTGCTCCTAATGAAAAGGAGTATTTATTAGGCTGCCAATCTGACTGTCAGCCAACTCCCGCGAGGGCTTACTGAGGCCTAAGATCCAATCTAGCCAGGAGATAGCAAGCGTATCTGAAGCAGGGTCAACCAAATGTGAGTTGTCTTAACTAAGCTTGGAAAACCGATAAAAGAAGCAGCTTGGAGTTAGAGGAGAGAAGAAAATACAGGCCGAGAGCTTGAACAATGCCTTTTAGTTTCCTTTATCTTCCTAGGGATGCCTGTGGCCACAGTGGTGCCCCAGCAAGTGTTCTCTGCAGAGTCTCCACTCCCACACCCTACTACCACAAACACACACACACTCAGAAGAATGTACCATAAGGGACCACCAGCTGTTGCAGTGACCGATATGGGGAACGCCCTAATACTTCTATCATCAGAATCTGGTGTGCACATTGTCCCCCTCTCAAACACTGATGCACCTACTTGGATAGGCTGTTTGCTCTCTCATTTCTTTCCATGCCAGTTCATGTTTCTGATTATGATTAAGCAAACAAGTGCCTTGAAATCACCTAACAACTTAACAACACAGTTACTCATTAACAAGCGCTCATCAAAACTCAGCAAGGGATCACATCCTTTCCTGTTTTTATGATTAGCAACCGATGCCTGTGTTACTAAAAATGCTGCTAAAAATATATCTCACATCCTACTACGGTATGTGACACCCGAGAAGGTTATGGATGAGACGGCCTGCTGGGGAGGCTTCTGATTTCAAAAGGAAAAAGCACTCCGTTTACTGTTCCCACTCATTTCCACTTTTCTCACTGTTTAAAGGCAAACTACTTAACCTACAGTGCAGTCAACACTTGATACCTATAAATCAAAAAGCCCTGTCCTTGCTGCATGCGTGCTGAGCAGTCCTGCTTCTGTGACTCACAGAAAGGGCTAGAAAGCGGTGGTTTGAGCAGCATCACTTTTTCAATGACCAGCTGCAGCTGAAGTGGCCTTCGACCCATTCCTCTCCGTGTGTCTGAGAGGTTTGGGCTCCGGAAGAAACCTAAATGCTAGCTGTATGCCACATATAATGAGCATAATGAGCCACAGTTTGATTTCAAAAGCTCTCCATGTAGAAATGGCAGCCGCCCTGCGATACTGTTTTGGGTGTGACCCAGAAGATTTCTTGCTGTATGGAGTCTGAAGCCTAACAAAATTTAACAAAAGGTTGTAAGTGATAAACAGAACTAAATTAATGTGTGTTAGTTGAAAGCATATAAATCCTTAAATGTTATTTTAACCATTCTGGCTTTCTATTATCATTCACTTTTTACTATAATTTTTAAACTCCCATATTTTTGAATGTCCACTGTATGTATTTCTTTTTTTTTTACTTTTGGATCTCTCTGTGTGTGTAATAGATAGACAATAGATTCACTATCTATAGATTCAGCCTTCCAGATAGATTCACTATCTATTGTCAGTCATACATCAGAAACACTTGAAACAGTAAAGTAAAATAGACTAATATTTAAAGCTAACAAAAAACATGAGCTAATGTCGATTCCAACTTTTAAGTTAGTTCAGAAAATTACAATACATTAAACAGACTGAATACACAACTTATTACTACTGTGGACCTTGATAAAGACAAGAAAGATGTCGCTAAAAATGAAGACAATATATGAATATATGCAAGTTCTCATTAGCTAATTCAAGCTAAAATGTTTGCTAGGTTATACTAGCTACAGCTCAAGGCAGTACAGCAGTATACGGATCATGGATGCACTGACTGTTAAAGTTTGGCTACCAGTATTTAGAAAAACCTATGAACAACAACGCCATTTTCTTTTGGTTGTTTTTATTCCACTTTTAGTGTTAGGTAAAACCAAAATCCATCCATCCATCCATCTTCATCTGCTTTATCCGAGGCCGGGTCGCAGGGGCAGCAGCCTAAGCAGAGAAGCCCAGACCTCCCTCTCCCCAGCCACCTCCTCCAGCTTATCCGGGGGAACACCAAGGCATTCCCAGGCCAGCCGAGAGATATAATCTCTCCAGTGTGTCCTGGGTCTGCCCCGGGGCCTCCTCCCAGTGGGACATGCCCGGAACACCTCACCCAGGAGGCGCCCAGGAGGCATCCTTGTCAGATGCCCGAACCACCTCAGCTGGCTCCTTTCCATGCGGAGGAGCAGCAGCTCTACTCTGAGCCCCTCCCGGATGGCCGAACTTCTCACCCTATCTCTAAGGGAGAGGCCAGCCACCGTTCAGAGGAAGCTTATTTCTGCCGCTTGTATCCGCGATCTCGTTCTTTCGGTCTCTACCCACAGCTCGTGGCCATAGGTGAGGGTAGGGACGTAGATTGACCGGTAAATTGAGAGCTTCGCTTTTACACTCAGCTCCCTCTTCACCACGACGGACCGGTGCAGCGTCCGCATCACTGCAGCCGCAGCCCCAATCCGTCTGTCAATCTCCGGCTCCCTTCTCCCATCACTCGCGAACAAGACCCCGAGATACTTGAACTCCTCCACTTGGGGCAGGAACTCATCCCCGACCCGGAGTGGGCACTCCACCCTTTTCCGGCTGAGAACCATGGCCTCAAATTTGGAGGTGCTGATCCTCATTCCCGCTGCTTCACACTCGGCTGCGAACCGTTCCAGTGCGAGCTGGAGGCCTTCACCCGATGAAGCCAACAGAACATCATCCGCAAAAATCAGAGATGAGATTCTGAGGCCACCAAAGCGAAAGCCCTCCGCCACTTGGCTGCGACCAGGACGAAAACCGCATTGTTCCTCCTGTATCCGAGGTTCGACTAGCGGATGAACTCTCCTTTCCAGCACCCTGGCATAGACTTTCCCAGGGAGGCTGAGGAGTGTGATCCCCTTGTAGTTGGAACACACCCTCCGGTCTCCCTTCTTAAAGATGGGGACCACCACCCCGGTCTGCCAGTCCAGGGGTACTGCCCCTGATCTCCACGCAACATTGTAGAGGCGTGTCAACCAGGACAGCCCTACAACATCCAGAGCTTTCAGGAACTCGGGGCGGACCTCATGAACACCAGGGGCTCTGCCACCAAGGGGTTGTTTAACTGCCTCAGTGACCTCGCCCCCGGAAATTGGTGGGTCATTCCCCTCATCCCCAGACTCTGCTTCCTCCTCGGAAGACATGTCAGTGGGATTCAGGAGGTCCTCGAAGTATTCCTTCCACCGCCTGACAATTTTCTCAGTCAACGTCAGCAGCGCTCCGCCAGCACTATACACAGTGCAGGTAAAGCACCGCTTTCCCCTCCTGAGACGCCTGACGGTTTGCCAGAATCTCTTCGAGGCAGTCCGAAAGTCTTTTTCCATAGCCTCTCCGAACTCCTCCCACACCGAGTTTTAGCTTCAGCCACTGCCCGAGCCGCATTCCGCTTGGCCTGTCGATACCTGTCGGCTGACTCCAGAGTCCCACAGGCTAACCAAGCCCGATAGGACTCCTTCTTCAGCCTGGTGGCTCCCTTCACCTCTGGTGTCCACCATTTGGTTTGGGGATTACCAACCACCTTGCGGCCGCAGCTCAATGCAGCAGCTCCGGCAATGGAGACGCTGAACATGGTCCATTCGGACTCAATGTCCCCAGTCTCCCTCGGAATGCTGTTGAAGCTCTGCTGGAGGTGTGCGCTGAAGATCTCGTGGACTGGGGCCTCTGCTAGACGTTCCCAGCACACCCTCACTACGCGTTTAGGTGTACCGGGTCTGTCCAGCGTCCTCCCCCGCCACCTGACCCAACTCACCACCAGGTGGTGATCAGTTGACAGCTCAGCCCCTCTCTTTACCCGAGTGTCCAGAACATATGGTCGCAGGTCTGGTGATACAATTACAAAATCGATCTCGATCATCGACCTGCGGCCTAGAGCGTCCTGGTGCCACGTGCACTTATGGACACTCTTATGTTCAAACAAGGTGTTCGCTATGGCCAAACTGTGATTTGCACAGAAGTCCAATAACAAAACACCGCTTGGGTTCAGATCAGGGAGGCCATTCCTCCCAAGCACGCTCCTCCAGGTCTCGCTGTCGTTACCCACGTGAGCATTGAAGTCTCCCAGCAGGACAACAGAGTCTCCAGGTGGAGCACCTTCCAGCACCCCCCCCCCCCCGGGACTCTAAGAAGGCTGGGTACTCTGAACTGCCAATCGGCGCATAAGCACAGATGACAGTCAGGAACCGTTCCCCGACCCTAAGGCGCAGGGAACAAACCTTGTCATCCACCGGGAAAAACCCCAACATACCGGCAGCAAGCCGAGGGGATATTAAAATACCCACCCCAGCTCGCCGCCTCTCACCAGGGGCAAGTCCAGACTGAGACTGAGACAGAGTCCAGCCCCTCTCCAGGAGACTGGTTCCAAACCAAAATGATTCATTAAAACTCTACCAATTTACTTACAGACTAATGTTATCAGGTGATATTAGGTATATGATGATTTACCAATATCATCATTTTTAATAGCCAATAAATAAAGATTTTAAAAGCAAAGAAGAGACAGGGAAAATCATCATTCAGCCATGATATGAGTATTGATGCTGCATAGTTTGTCCACCAGAAGTTACTCTGCAACTCCCTAATAAGGACAACAGTTAGTTGGAATGCCACACATGCATAAACAAGTGAATAAATAACACATTTTAGATTTTAAAACAAAATGCTAAGGAAATTAGCTTAAAAATAAACTATCGGTTGATATATTGATAAGTGTCCAAATATCGATATTGTCCTCAAATGTCTATAGCAGTTTGGCTCTAATATTCATTACAAAAAGAAACAGATTTACAATCTTTCAGGTCTTCAACACCTTATTTTGTGACACTGTGACAAAAACCTTAGCCACCATAATTGGTAATATATTGTTTGCCAATAGGCAATCCAATCAGTGTGTCTGATATCACGCAAAAATGTTGATACCAACAAATACTGGCAACCATAAGCTATATTGGTATATTTCTTCAAAGAACATTTACATTTGTTTTATTCTATTTATATGGTCCCAATTCACAACAGTAATCACATCAAGGCACTTTATATTGTAAGATAAAAACCCTCAAAGAAACAAAGTTTTATATTCCCTTTTACAAACTTTTCATTCAAGCATCTCTACAGTCAGCTTACATCGCACAACTGACAAACTGGCTTTAAATCTATGAACAGTGTAACTTTTCTACAAAGTGATAAAGCAATAAAAAGCACTTTCTTTCATCCCCCACAGTCCATCGTGGGTAATGCGATATCGTGCTTTGGAACAGACCATCAGCAAGCAGATGGCCAGCTATTCCAAAAGTGTCTGGATGACAGGACCTACATAAGCAAGGTTCAAGACCGGGCTATGCAGCCATTAAAAATGCATATGAATTGTCCTATCAAAACATTTGACCCCTTTAAAAAAATGGGAAGAAAACCTGCTTTCCATCACTGACCTCTCACGATACTTAGAGGAGAGTTTTTCTGGAGGCTCTGATTTGATTTAATCAATCTCTAAGCTGTTTCTCATGTTGCTGGATTAAATCTGACAGCTGTTTTAAAACAGGAGAACCAGCTGTTGAGCTAAAGTCAAGCTTCCCTTTTTTTAGCCATTTCAACCAAACCATGCATTCACCCCGCACTCAAGAACATCAATCTATGAGAGAAACGTCTTTGTCTTAGGGTGAGCTTCCTCATTGTCTAAAGGCTGGTGAGATGTTTCTCGTCACCACACGCGACATAAACAACATCCACAATCATTACCCAACAGTGAGAGCGAGCCCATGTTCACGCCTCTAAACGCCAGTGAACTCCGTCCAAGTTCAGTGAACACAAAGTGCATGATTTCTGTTTTCTAAACGAGGCAGTAAAGAGGCCGCCGCGTATGTCCAGGAGAATGTTAGCAGGTGAGCAAGGCATTTGACATGGGCTCGCACAGCTCATGGACATTCCTACATCAGCTGACAAAGAGAGTGCGCACGGTGGCCCCGCTCTATGTCCATTGTAAAGCAGTCTGGTCTGAGTGTGCTGGGTAAGCTGGCACGGAGACTGTGCGTTACGCTGACAAATTCTGTTATATCCAAACAAACTGTGAGCACAATATTGCAAAATTACAAAGCAGGCCCACCTTCCATGTCAAACAAGTATCTAATATGAATTAAACTTACATTACATTATGCGCATTATGCCACCAAGCAGGTTTCTGTCTTTAACAAAGAAAAACTGAATGAGAATAACAGGCTATTATTCTTAATTTTACAAGAGGTTCTTTTGCCACAACTCCTGCTTGTTTTTTGTTGTTGTTTTTTTTAATCAATTTTAATCAAGGACGGCCTTGAACTTACCTGTTAGGTGTAAAGCTGGTGAATCAGCCGTCCATAGTGCTGACTGCAGTGAAACGGAGACTCACATCCACGCTAACAAGCAGAAAGTATCTGATGGGGTTAACCTCTACTTCGCGATTCAGACGGGGAGGAAAAAAGAGAAAGAAAGGATTTCTCAGCGCAGTTTAGAAAAAAACAACTGAACGTAGAAAGAAAGTCCCAGTCCTGTCCGGTGGGTTTTGTGGGTGTGGGTGGGTGTTCCCCTCAGAACCAGGAGCGGTCTGTTGTTTGGCCGCAGGACGGGGACCTCTACTCAGCTGAGCGGGTTCAACAGCTTTGCGTGAGGCTGAGTGAGCGTCAATCTCCGAGTCTGTACCCCGAGACCGGATGATAGTCTAGCCTACAAAATAAAAGCCTCGACTGTTTATTGTAATTTGTAGTAGTATTAGTAGAAAATATCTCTACTTCTGTCGAAATTTAACAAATCCCTCAATTAGTTGTCAGAAGAGTCCATCAAGTCAATTCATTTGAATTCAGTTTTATTTATACAGCACCAAATCACAACAACTGTCGCCTCAAGGCGTTTTATATTCTAAGGTAGAAACTACAATGATACATACAGAGAAAAACCCCATCATATGACCCTCTTAAGGCCTGGAGCCTAACTAATAATAATTGCTGTTATTATAAGAAGTAATAGTTGTCAGTAAAAGGTGTGTAAGTCTTGAGGATCACAGATATTTGTATTTACATTCACCATGGTGAATGCTTTCTGCAGTCGGCTGTGAATAACATAATGTTATTCGTTCGTGGAATATGGAAATGGAATATGGAAATGATTCAAAAGTGCCCTAGTAAGTTCAATTAACATTATCCAAAACTCTTGCTCTCTCTCACACGCGCGCGCGCACACACACACACACACTTTATCTTGCTTATTTTCTCTGTCTCCATCTTAACTTCATCCATACTTCCGTGTTCTATATCAAGGCTCTATAACATGAGAGGATTATTTTGAAAATCCACATCAGACGTATTGCTCTTCTCCTGCGGCTTGACAGCAGGGTGTAAGTTCATGGAGCGTGGTGACAGATTTCACGCAGAAGCACGGATGTAATTCAAACCTGCTCAGACCACATACAGAGAGAAAAGTTTATATTCTCTGACAGTTCCACATTATCTGGATTCCCTGTGCTTATTAGTTTAGATAACAGTATGTGACCATACAAGGGTTCACTAAGGTGCAGCTGATCATGATGAAGAAAGCTGTCGTCACGGATCTTTGAGGAAGTTTTGTGGTTGTTTTTGTTTGTTTAAATCTCCAGTGAAGTCTAGTTTGGAAGTCCTTCAGAATGAAAATGAAGTGACGTCAAAAGCCGGGACTCTCCTCCTTGTCTGCACCAACCACAACGATGCGTGACTGCCCTCTGCTGGCAGAGGGTCAGCTTTACTTCCCAAGTGTGACGTGTGCCTGAATGTTTCTGGTGCTGAGATATTTTCATAAAAGAACAAATTCCATTCTGAACATTTTTTTTTATTGACACGTCTTAAAAAAAAAAGCAGTAAAAGTGTGAGGTCAAATCTGGAGCTGTCCTACGGAAGCGTAGAGCTGCCACCTAGGCAAAAGAAAAATACAAGTGTATCACGTTATAACGTGAAAGGTTTATTGTTCTAACAAGATACTTTTCCTGTTTGTACAATATACTATCATGTTTGTACAATATACTTTTCACGTTTGAACAACATAATATCACGTTATTACAATATACATAATTATCACGTTCGTACAATATAGGATCACGTTCGTACAATATAATATTTATATTGTACGAACACTGCTGGAGGGGGTGATTTT
Organism: Maylandia zebra; assembly: GCF_041146795.1. Taxonomy (NCBI): domain Eukaryota; kingdom Metazoa; phylum Chordata; class Actinopteri; order Cichliformes; family Cichlidae; genus Maylandia; species Maylandia zebra. The sequence continues at coordinate 13,979,834 of NC_135186.1, forward strand.
TGGACATTTCATTGCATTTTGCATCAGGAGGCATTATGCTGCAAGTCCTTAAAAATGGATCACGTCATGGAGGTGGTTGTCCGAACTGTTAATTTCATCCGAGCCAGAGGTCTCAATCATCGTCAGTTTGACAGCCTTCTCAGTGACTGTAACATTACCCATGGTCTGCCAGACCACAGTGAGGTAAGGTGGTTAAGCAGAGGTGCTGTGCGCTTCTTTGATCTACGTGGGGAAATCGGACAATTTATGGAGAAAAAAGGAAAACCTGTTAAGGAATTACAGTTCCCACTTTGGCTGCAGGACCTTGCATTTATGGTTGATATTACAGAGCACTTGAATAATCTGAACAGAATGTTGCAGGGACGCAAAAAAATTGTAACACAGTATTATGACAGCATACATGCATTCAAGTTAAAGCTCACGTTATGGGAGACGCAGATAGCAAGCGGAGACCCTGCTCCGAGATGTGTGCGCAGCAAGTGTTAATCCTGACGTGAAACAGTACAAAGACAAGATTTCAGGGTTGCTGAGTGAATTTGAGAAACGATTTCAGGTCTTTAGCGAACTCGAGACAGAATTCGCAGTTTTTCGCTCACCATTCACAGTCAGAGCTTCTGATGTGCCTGTTGACATGCAACTTGAAATCATTGATTTGCAGTGTGATGTAGAATTGAAGGACAAATTTGCCTCTGTGGGCTTGGACACATTTTACAAGTATCTCCTACCACGCTATCCTAAATTGACAGCACTGGCTGCAAAAATGTTGTCCATGTTTGGGACTACCTACCTTTGTGAGCAAGTTTTCTCACTCATGACCATTAATAAAATAAAGCTACGCTCAAAGCTCACACATAAGCACTTAAATGAGATTCTGAAACTGGCTGCTACTCAGGATACGATGCCTGATATTGATGCACTAGTGCAGGCTAAAAGATGCCAAGTTTCAGGGGCAAATGCTGAGCAAGACTAAATTCTATGGAATGCTGTTTTGAACGTTGCACTATAAAATAAACAAATGTGAATATTTGCTCTAGTAATTGCTGTGAAAGTCAGTGGTAGTCAGAAACAGATTTACAAGAGAAGACTATTGTTAAGTAAAATATTATGTCTTATGCATGCCACATATGTTATCTATGTGAGTTTTTTATTTTTTATTTTACATTTTATGCATTAAAAAGGAAGGGGCCAAATTTACTTCATCAAATGTCTGTTTAAAACAGCTACCACTTAAGATTTCAAGTGTGTGGCCTCAATTTATGTGTTCAGAATTGCTTCCTAGATGTGGAAAATGTATTTTAAATTCATTCATTTCTAAATTTAGATGTGTTTGATGTATTTTAACATGCAGGGCAGTGTTTTTAAGTTCCACAAAACTGTTTGTTGACTAAATGTTTTAAAACCTTGTACAATCACTGTGATCAGATTTTTATGTATAATGCACTTAAATAAATGTTAAACTAAAAAACTCACTCACTCACTCACCCCTCCCTCCTGGCTCACAGCTTCTTCTTCTTCTTGGTTGGCAACCAATGTTAAGGCGCATTACCGCCCCCTGGCGCACAGCTCAGTGGACATTTAGATGAGAAAATATACATTTAACACATTTAAGGAAAATACTAATAAAATAAAAATAAACAAAATAAATGTTTATTAACCAATTTTTATAGGAAATTGCTTAATTTTAGAAATGTTTTTGCTCTATAAAATAGTTGGATTTTTTTTTTAGAATCATTCATCTTAGCAGTAGGATTTACATGAAAAGAGAAACAAATTAAGTTTGAGTGAAAATGTACATTTTTTTTGCACTCTCTGGTCAACTGACTCAGTGAATCAAATGACTCAAAAAACCTGATTCACTTTGGTGAGTGACTCATTAAAACTCGATTCAGTAAAAAGAATCAAATTTACCATCACTAATTTTCACTGCAGACTGGCCCACCAGGTATTAAAGCCATAAAGCCTTTGAATGAAAACAAACGCTGTTGTGACAGTGATGTACACTGTCTTTTTGGTATATGTATGATTTCTATAAATTTTACGTCAGATAAAAACTTTGTTCGCAAGATTCAGATAATTATTTAATAAAAGCTAGATATTTTAAATGAGAATAAGAAAGAAAAGTATTTCTTTGTGCCCCCCTTTCCCTGTTAATACCCTACCTGGGCCCCCTGGCAAAACTTTGCTAGATCCGCCCCTGCACAGTTACCAGCTGTCAGCTACATAGAAAAGGATCCTGGTGTTATTTGTCTCTCAGAAACAGTTCATAACTTCCCTTCAACTCATTCATGTCACCTAAAAGGTAAACCTGTTTCTCCATCACCTGTTCAGCTCTGATGATTCAGTAAGGACATCTCCTGGTTTCATCTTCATGTTTCCCTCTCACCAGATATACAAACCATCATGACCAGCAGCTTTTACAGCTGTGGCTCCAGCAAACATCAGCTGATACTAGAAATGAATATTAAATAAATTCTAACAACAGCTGATCAAGCTTAAAGGTGCTGCTGTTGTTTACCGCGACATCCGCTGGTTTCCTCTTTCTGGCGCGAAGTGGGCGATAAACAAACAAGAGAGAAAAGCCGATCAGCTGATCATTGATCAGTTTCATGATTGAAGTAGAAACAGGAGAGGGAGGGGGAGCGGATGAGAGAAGAAGAGGCAGCTGTGCAGCAAAGACAGAATAACTCCAGCTTTGTGTCTTTTTCATTGTAGCTGAAGTCCGGGACAAACTGCGTCTCTTCTCAGCTCAATACGAAACGCATAATATTTTCTCTGAATACGAGACCATTCCATTTTTTAAGGAGCCATTGGCAACTCTACTAACTAACCTTATGAATAAAATAAAGTTCACTATCAGTAACATAGCACCCACCCAGCTGTATAGAAACTCTGTCATGCTAGCTAGCACGCAGTACGAGTTATTGTAACTGACTGTAAAAAGTCAGCACAACGAAAATAAACGACACCTAAACTTGGTTTATATCTGACCCAGACAGACTGCAGGTCATAACTTCTTACCTGAAGTTCAGTTCACCTGACACTCGGACTGGCGGCTGCCTCGTGTCTCTCCTCCTCCTGCCTCCCCTTCCCTCATCCACCTGCTGGCCTCTGTGGAAGCTCCGCCATAGCCACCACCAAACAACTGACTTATTTTTACACATCGGCCAGCATCTGGCCAATCCACCACCTCTCATTGTTTATACTGTTATACTGTTTATACTGTTCAGATGAAAACGCAGTTTTCAAATCTATCTGGGCTAGTGTGGACGTAGCCTTAGATGGCGAAAGATGTACCCTTAGGCCCCCTCCTCGATTTAGAGATGGTCTTTCCCTTTTCACGTAAATTGCCTCCTTGACTCCACGCTCAAACCACCATTCCTCCATGTCCAGGATTTGTATGCCGTTATTTTTGTGCCACTATTCTGAGCGAACGTAAAAAAAAAATTGCAGTTGCAAGTGTTGCATTTTGAGGAGAAATTTATTTTGAGCAAAGAAAAGCTAAATTTGAATGAACAAATTCATTGCTGCATGCAAAAAATGTATTTCAGTGTTTTCTATTATCCATACAGACACACAAAAGCAGCCCCTCTCGCTCAGTTTTTGTATTTGCACTCTCAACATTTCTGCCCGTGCGTGCTCAACTCTTTCTATACACCGTTATATTTGTGCCACAAAACCAGCCAATCACAGACTTGGATGTAAAAAAATCTGATTGGCTGTTCTGGTCTCCAATCAGCTCGAAATGACGAAATGCAATATTCGAGAATCCATTTCACCCAAAACTCAAACGAGGCAGTGGCGGAGGAACACAGAGTGGCAGAGTTTGAAATATTACTCTTTCTGGGTCACAAAATAAACTTTTAAGATATTTTCATGTGAGAATGGTGCTGTGTAAACTTCAAATATCTGTTCAATTTATCAAGACATCACATATTTGCACAAGTGCTCTAAACATTTTCGGAGATGCCTGTTACCCACCAGCTGACCGGGTGGTCACTCGGGTTAAACATAATATATAAGGCTGAACTGACAAAAAATCGTCCGACTACACTACCAGGTATTATAGGAAAAACCATAAAGCCTTTGAACTAAAACAAACGCTGTTGTGACAGTGCTGTACACTGTCTTGTTGGTATATATGTATGATTTGTATCATCTTCATGTTTCCCTCTCACCACATATCCAAACCGATATCATGAGCAGCAGCTTTTACAGCTGTCACTCCAGCAAACATCAGCTGATACTAGAAAGGAATATTAAATAAATTATAACAACAGCTGATCAAACTTGAACGTGCTGCTGTTGTTTAGCACAACATCCGCTGGTTTCCTTTTTCTGGCACAAAGTGGGCGATAAACAAACAAGAGAGACGATCGGATGATCATCGATCAGTTTCATGATTGAAGTAGCAATAGGAGAGAGAGGGGAGAGAATGAGAGAAGAAGAAACAGCATTGCAGCAAAGCCACAGAATAACTTCAGCTTTGTGTCTTTTTTTTCCATTCTAGCTGAAGTACGGGATGAATCGTGTTCCTTTTCCCCTCAATACAGATGTATTGTAATTGATCCAGCCTACAGTTGATCATGACCAATTGGCTAATCCACCACCTTTCTTTTTTTTATACTTTATTTTTATTGATTATTATGTTTTATAATTATGACAGTCATCCACATAAATAGACAAAAAAAAAAAAAAAAAAAACAAAAGCAAAAAACAAACAAACAAAACATAATACACAATGGCAATAACATAATGGCACAGTAAAAACAACATAACATCAACTGTGACGGACAATGGCTCTAATTTTGTCAAGGCCTTTAAAAAGTACCAGCCAGTTGAGGAGGATGACTCTGAGAATGATGAGGATGAGGTAACTTTTACAAACATGAACGATGCCTTAAAAAAACAGTGTTGGTGATGATAATGACAACGACGAAAATGTAGGTGTGATGATCACTCTGCCGCCACACCAGAGATGTGCATCACACACATTAAGTCTTGTTTCTTGTAATGATGTTGACAAGTGGCTACTTTCACAATCAGAAACAAAGGCAGTATATAGAAGCGCTACCACAAAGTGCACAGGGTTATAGAACAAGGCCAGCCGTTCAACAGTGGCTGCAGAGACAGTGGATGGCATTATTGGAAAGAAACTGCTAGTTCCTAGCACTACAAGATGGAATTCGTTTTATGATTCCCTGGCTCGAATCTGTGAGATTTCGCTTGTTGAGCTGAACACCATCTTCTCCAAGTTTGGGTTGACAGCCATGACAGAGTGGGAACATCAGTTCATCAGGGAGTACTGCACTGTCATGAGGCCACTTACAGTGGCACTGGACATTTTTCAGGGAGAAGACAACACTTTTTATGGGATACTCCTACCCACACTGGATACATTGATGTTTAAGACCCTGGAGTTGAGCAGTGGCCTGCAAATTATTGAAAATCTTCCAGAGGCAGTTGTCACAGTAAGAACTTGTATTTTTAATCAATTGTATTTTATACATATGGATGGAAAATGCATATTATTAGTTTATACATCTTATTCTACGCTTTAGAGTTGTATGACTAGAGATCAGACCTTTTGCTGTAAAGCAAGAACAGAAACCATGTACTTTAAAAAGAACAATTATGAAAAATGTAATGTTAAATGCAATATATTTTTAAAGATCCACATGATATATAATGTGGTGTGTGTGTCTATGTGTATAGATAGGTTGTATAATATATTCTTTACATACTTTACTTTCAGGCAATCAAAACAAGATTTTCAGAGGTGTTGGAAAGTGAAGATGCTCTCTTGGCTGCTATGATTGTGCCCAAGTTCAAACTACGTTGGCTGCGGACACAGGAAAGGAAGGACAAGGCCAAGGCAAGTCTGCTGGCAGAGTGCCGGAAATTTGTCCTTGACCAAGACCAGCGAGCAGGTACCAGCACACCAACATGCCAACTTAGCACAGACTCAGCCACAGAGGATGACTTTTTTCCCTTTTGAAGATGAGGACGACACCTCTGCTACTGCAGAAAGTCAAGTCATAGATTATTTCAAATCAGGATTTCACTCAGATACAATGCATCCACGCCATCCAGTGCACCAGTAGAAAGACTGTTTAGCTTGGGAAAGCTCATCTTCTCTCCAAAGAGGAACAGACTTTCTGATGAGAAATTTGAGAAGCTCCTTGTTTTGAGATACAACCACTGGTTTAATGGCTAGGATGAATGGATGTAAGGGGTTCGTGGATGTGGCAAATAAGAATTCTCCATGTTTTAAAAACGCAGAGGACATTAAAACAGTACTCTCTAATATGCCTATACTGCAAGAACAGCACGTTTGACTTCAAATAGATTTTAAATGGCCATGGAGTTGAAACTTTGTATTATCTGTTTACATTTTTATACCTTATAAAAATTTTTAGTTTTATTATACAGTGTATTTTTTCTGTGTTAAATTGAAATCACCTCAACTATTTACTTTTGCATGGAGGAAAATACTTGTTTAGCCAGAGTTCTCTAAAGCTGTTACAGTTCGGCTCATTTAATTTGCACTACATTGCTTAAAAAGCATAATTTAATTTAATGCTTATTTGACAGCCAGTTGCAGCCTGTTTATGTGCAATAAATATCAAAGGTTCTGACACATCTGTTGTGTTTTATTGTATTAATTATGACAAATTTAAAAAATACTTCTCTCTACAATTATAAAATATTATCTGATTGGTGTTTTGTCATATTATCACAGTAACATTTGAATAGTTTGTATACATATATATTAATGTTTACTGTTAGTTCCTTCTGTAAAGTGCCTATTTACTTCAATTATATATTTGGTTTTATAACAGAGAGTTGCATATATGTTTTAGTATGTTCAAGTATGTTTAGTAATTTATTTTTTATTATTTTAGTAACTTTGATTAAGACTGGATCCAAGTTGTTTTACATATTTAAACATTTTTTTTAAAGTAACACAATAGTTACTTTCCTAGTAATTAAATACTTTTATAATATTGTAACTCAGTTACTAACTGAGTTACTTTTTTGAAGAAGTAACTAGTTACTCTAACTAATTACTTTTTCAAAGTAACTTGCCCAACACTGCTGTCCACTGAGCACTTTACGGTCCACCCCTGGTGATATTCGGAAGGGTATTTCCAGTCTCTTTTAAGAGCTGCCTTCTAAAAACAGTGGCCACGTCCTTAGCAAGCTTTCCTTCTTCCAGTGGTTGCGTGAAAATACTAAGTAACATAGCTAAGCTAAGCTCTGGTTATATAACCCACTGCCCATCATCCCACATTAGCACCTTCAACAAATCTCTCCCACTTCCTCCAGTTTTTATGAAATTGGTCCATTTTGAGAAGCGCACAGACCAGAGGACAACATGTCCCTGTTTTTGTCCTACGAGAACTGTCAGTTTATTAGTTACACTGACCTGATATCAGTAATGGAAAGAATCCTCACTGAAAAAGGTTCAGATTTTCAGCTTGTGTTAAAGATGTCAGAACATTTTGATGGATAGATTCAACAGCTCTGTGAAACACTTCCAAGGTATTTGCTAATTACTGCTTCCAAATACATAAAATAGAATTACACGTACAACAACCTTTGATAAGCCATTAGTATAACCAACTGCACTGCTGCACCAAACGCAGGACCTGAAGAGGTCCAGATCAGTGAGTATAATGAGATAAACAGAAGTTGTTTTGTTGCTTTAATTAATTTATTATTAACAACAATATAAAATTATGCACGAAAGGAATTACTGATGTAAAAAAACCCTGTGGTTTTATTTATATATGTTTATATATAAATATATACGGTGGCACCTAGAGACAAAGCACGTACAAACTCCAAAAAGCACAAGAAATTCCAAAGCATGTACAAACTCCAAAGCACATTTCTAACGTTAACTGAACTTCCAAAACAGAGCTACCTAGATCACTTAAATTACACAATTGAAAGCATATGTGTATTGTTTGTGTATTTATACACAGGCACTCATATATATTCAAATAATTAAAAAAAAATTCATTTACCTGTTACTACCACACACCAAATCTGGGCGTTGGTACTTCCTGGCTTGTGTAGCCAACTAGGTAACAAAAGCTCGACACTGCCTCTAGCATCCTGGAGCACTTCTGTTATGTTTTGTACGTGTCTTGGAGTTTGTATGTGCTTCGGGGTTTGTACGTGCTATGGAGCTTTTACGTGTTTTGGAGTTCGTACGCGTCTTGGAGTTTTTATGTGCTTCGGGATTTGTACGTGCTATAGAGTTTTTACGTGTTTTGGAGTTTGTACATGCTTTGTCTCTAGGGGCCACCGTAAATATACTTTTATTTATTCACTCCAAATAAAATGTAACAAATATGTCATATAATACAAAAAACAACTATTTACATTTCAACTTTTAACTATTTAAATTTTCAGCTTTTTCCTTTTAAACAAATTTAAAGTGAAACAACACAAAACACTGCAAACCACAACACAATTAAATATAAATATAAACAAATATGAAAACAAAAAGAAGATGCACATTCTCTGTCATATGGGTCTGCATGAATAAATCTTTTATCATACGCAACTGAAAATAGTTGTGGATAATTACTATACCTTTCTAATGTGACGTTGTTGTCCCTGGCTCTCTTTCCCTCTCTCTTTAGCTCCGGCTCTGTTCCTGTGCTACTGCGAGTGTACCACCCCTCCCCCCGCTTCCCAGCGCAAAGCACAAGGCTCGCGTGCGGAGTGAAGCAAAAAAAGTGCGAGACAGAGGGTGAGAGAAAGAAAAAAAACCCCACGGCTCCCAATAAGGAGCTGGCTCATGTCGTTCACTTCAAAGAGTCGGCTCTAAGGCTGCGTTCACACTGCAGGTCTTAATGCTCAATTCCGATTTTTTGATCAAATCTGATGTTTTTGTCTGCTTGTTCACACTAGAAATAAAATGCGACAGCAAACGCGCTCTAGTGTGAACCCTCAAAGCGGCCCACATGCGCAAAAGAAGACGTCACACACAACGCGCTCTGTTCAGACCCAGAGCAAACAATATTGTTTGACTGATGGCCCTTAATATAAAGACTTCGGACTTTACGTTTCCCAATCTTTGCTTTAAATTATTTTGTTTATTATTTGCATAATAATGTAAATAACCTAATAATTATCCTTATTGCTGTTTTAGAGAGTAGCCATGCTTCAAAGGATAGTTGCAGATTTCTGTCAGAATCTGCAGATTATACAGTACAAATAATATGTTCACGTTGTCTTCCCAACAGTTTCACTAACATCTACACTGGATGGCCAGGAAGCGTTCGCGATGTCTTATCGGGCGCTTCTCTGGCGCTGATAATTGGCGTCTGTCTTGTGTCAGTGACATAAAAGACGGACTTGATGCGACCTGACCATTCACACAGCAGTCATTTTCTGAAACATCGGATATGTATCGGATTCAGTACCACATACGAAAGTGACCCAGATCGGATTTGAAAATGTCGGATTTGTGCCGTTCACACTGTCATACCATGATCGGATATGGGTCGCATAGGGTCAAAAAAAATCTAATTTGATGCGCTTTCGCCTGCAGTGTGAACGTAGCCTAAGAGCCATTTCGTTTGCGACCAACACATCACTACAGTGCAGCTGTTAAACAGCTGTTTCCATGAAGTTTCCATCACAGTGTATACATCAATACATAACTGAGGGTTGAAGGAAAACCTAATGAGAACCCCCCGGCTAGCTATCGAGCTGGTGGGTAACAGCAGTCTCTGAAAATGTCAGTGCACTTTTGCAAATATGTGATATCTTGATAAACTGAGCAGATATTTGTTTACACAGCTACATTCTCTTGTAAGATTGAAAACATCTTACAAGTTTATTTTATGACCCAGAAAGAGTAATAAGAGTAATATTAAAACTAAGTGGCTGCCGCCGGCTGGGCTACGCTATGAATTGTGGGATATGATGGGCCACGATGGACATACCCAACGCATCCTTCAAATCTGACGCATTTGTCGGCTGCATTTAGAGGAGTCCACGAATTTGGACAGCCTTCGTTGCATCGCTGTGACGTAATCGGCCTACAAATGTGGCCTCAGGAGGATGCAGCCTCTGAATTTGGACACCCCCATAGTTTATTTTTACTTATATAAACACTGAGTTGTATTAACCCTTGTGCTCCCCTTCGGGGCAGCCCCAGACCCCGGGGGTCCCAAAGTACCCCACCCTCAGTAGAGACAGGTGAATGAAAATGAAAAAAACAGAACGATCATTTGGGGTCGAAGAGTGCCCCAGAGCGATTCTAATAGGTTCGTCAGGGGATCGGGAAACAAAACGTAGCACTTGGGGGCCACGCACAGAATCTGCTGTGGCAGCGTGGGGGTCATTGATACCCCAGTACATAAAAATGAAGCATAATCACAATAATGATGATAATAATAAGAAGAAGAAGAAAAAGAAGAATATAACACACAGACGCTTGAGTTTTATTTCATTTTATTTGAAATTACACTCACGATACAACTGAGGCAATCTGGAAGGCCATACTTTTAAGGGACATGCGCAATAGGGAGGGTGCGTTTTTAAAATGCTCCCCCGGGGCTGTATTTTTGATTACAATATCAACAAACTGTCCGTGTTTCAGGTGCTCGGTGCTGTACAGCGCCTTCGGTGGCTGTGAATACATGATCAGGAGACGTTGAATGGAAGGAATGAAACGCGGCGTGAGGAGTCTTTTCCTGATGCTGTAATAATGTTCAGCGTAAAAGTCATCCTCCAAGTGTCACAGCGGGATAGAACGGACACACGCGCAGGCTCTGAGTTGGGAAACACAAGAATCTTTATTACAGCACACCAGGTGATCTATTTACAGAGGTGAGGGGGAAGCCAGGCTCCGGGGGTCCACACACAAAGGGAAAAGACGCTGAAAGTCCACACGCACTCCGTCCACTCCTCACGCTCCTCTCCACACTCCACAGAAAACACGATGACGTACTCCACTCCTCGCACACTCAATCACTCAGGAAACACAAGGGTTGGTCCAGGGAATGCGGGTCGGCAACGGTCCAGCGACGAGAAACACAGAGCTGCCGTCTTACAAAGGAGCTGGAACACTCTCGTAACGAGCCACAGGTGCGTGATGGCGACCAGGTGCGTGGACCAAGGGCAGAAGCCCACAGGTGAGCTCCGCCCTGGCAGAGGGAGGAGGGAAAGAGAGGAAGGGAGAGAGCAGGAACAAAATGAAAAACATATGTAGCCATACTGAGCCGACCGGGTAGGTACAGGGACCCTGACACCAAGACTCGCAGACACTCGTGTTGTCTCTAGCTGGGGTGATTGGTCTTGCACCCGTTGCATGCTTCGGTGCGGTACTCGTTGATCACTAGGTCGAGTAGGTGATACACCTACGCAGTTTTCACGGTATCGACGAGTAAAGAAGATGCCCAACCGTCAAGTTTGGCGTCTTTAACTGAGAATATCCAAAGGCTCCACTGAGCCCCATGAGAACATAAGATGTAAAGTACGCTCCTGTGCCAAATAATCCCAGGGAAGCGAGGCGGAAGAATTTACACCGCTCCTTCAATTCGATCCTCTCTTCTTCTTCCCTTTTTCTTTGTTCTTCCTCCTTTCTCCTCTTCAGCCTTTCTCCTTCGAGTTTCTTCTGGGCCGCCTTATACATCTCGTTGGTGTAGTGGTTTCCTCCATTGAAATCCACCATTTCATCTATTTCATCCAAAAGACAGCCCCAGAGTGTCGATCACAGCGATATTTCTACCGTCTTCGCCCTCTGCCTCTTTTCTGAGACAGCCGTCGGTGAAAGACTCAGGCAAAACGTCTTCTTTGAAAGCGTTCGCATCCCCCAGGATGGTGTTTCCGGATGCACTCTTTCCCGATCCTGTTTTACCGACCAGAAGGAGTCTCAGTTCTTCACGGGTCGCAGAGCCTGCGGGGTTGGGGAAATGATGGTAACATTTGAATCATTCTAGAAAAAAAAAACATAAAACACTACGTTACACTAGGCTATTCTTTTGTTATCTTTGTATTGATGTTGACAGAAAGAAGTTTGTCCACATAAAGCGAGTACCACAAGCAGCACACAACCCTGGGATTGCACTTTACCTTTGTATCGATGTTGACAGCGAGCAGTTTGCCCACATAACGCCAGTAGCACAAGCAGCACACATCCCTGGATCCGGCCTTTGGTCGCCAACATTTTCAGTAAGCTAAGAATAGAAGAAAGAAAAAAGAGGTGAAATTAAGGCACATTCAAGGAAAGTATTTCAGATCAGATTAGCAAGTTAAACCACACTGAAAATACACGTTGAATAAACCATGGCCCCAAACTGGTCGGTTGTCCCATGTGTTTCCCCCGTAGCTGCTCCGGGCGCACACACAATGAGCCCTGGTGTCGCGACGCAGGCGTAGCAACAACCTCCTTCTACTCCTCACTGCCTCCTGTATGTGTGTGTGTGTAGGAGGTACTGGGTTCCTCACAGACGGTGGTGTTCGCGAAACCCACCCTCCCCAAAGCTAAGGGCTCGCCAGCGAGGCGCGTGAGAGCGAGGAAAATGTTTTTAAAAAGGGAAAGGAGGATGAGGAGACACTGAGGGTCCGAGGTCTAAACGGAGGCTGTGTTCAGGTAACCCGCCCTCCGCAGACCTAAGCGTACACTAGCGAGGCTCTTGAGAATGATGTAGAGGGAGCAAGGATGAGGAGGACGCAAGGAGTGTCTGAAGTCCAAACGGAGGGCGGTGTTCGCGTAATAGGCAGGCCACATAGCTGGTCTTTCACTAGCGAGGCAGATGAGAACGAAGGCGAGGGCGCAAGAAGGACGAGGGGCATGGAGAGCCCCAGGTCCAACTGGAGGGTGGTGTTCACATAATAGGCAGGCCAAGCAGCTGCTCTTTCACTAGCGAGGCGCTTGAGAACGATGTAGAGGGAGTAAGGAGTACGAGGAGCAACGGAGAGCCCGAGGTCCAACTAGAGGGCGGTGTTCGCGAAACCAGCCATTCGCACACCTAAGCGTACGCTCGCGAAGAGCATAAACGGAGGGCCATGTTCACATAATGGGCAGGCCAAACGGCTGCTCTTTCACTAGCGAGGCACTTGAGAACGATGTAGCGGGAGCAAGGAAAATGAGGAGCAACGGAGAGCCCGAGGTCCAACTGGAGGGCGGTGTTCGTGTAATAGGCAGGCCAAACAGCTTCTCTTTCACTAGCGAGGCACTTGAGAACGATGTAGAGGGAGCAAGGAGGATGAGGAGCAACGGAGAGCCCGAGGTCCAACTGGAGGGTGGTGTTTGCGTAATAGGTAGGCCAAACAGCTTCTCTTTCACTAGCGAGGAGCATGAGAGCGATGAAGAGGGAGCAAGGAGGACAAGGAGGCATGGAGAGCCCCAGGTCCAACTGGAGGGTGGTGTTCGCATAATAGGCAGGCCACACAGCTGTTTTTTCACTAGCGAGGCGCATGAAAATGAAGGAGAAGGAGCAAGGAGGACGAGGAGCAACGGAGAGCCCGAGGTCCTCACCAAAGGGGGTGTTCACGAAACCGGCCCTCTGCAGACCTAAGCGTACGCTAGCGAGGAGCATAAACGGAGGGCGGTGTTCACGTAATAGGAAGGCCAAACAGCTTCTCTTTCACTAGCGAGGGGCATGACAACGGTAGAGAAGGAGCAACGAGGACAAGGAGCAATGGAGAGCCCGAGGTCCTCACCGAAGGGGGTGTTCGTGAAACCGGCCCTCCGCAGACCTAAGCGTACGCAAGCGAGGAGCATGAGAACGATGTAGAGGGAGCAAGGATGAGGAGGAGGCAAGGAGTTTCTGAAGTCTAAACGGAGGGCGGTGTTCGCGTAATAGACAGGCCAAGCAGCTGCTCTTTCACTAGCGAGGCACTTGAGATCAATGTAGAGGGGGCAAGGAAGACAGGGAGCAACGGAGATCCCAAGGTCCTCACCGAAGGGGGTGTTCGCGAAACCCGCCCTCCGCAGACCTATGTGTACGCTAGCGAGGAGCATCAGAACGATGTAAAGGGAGCATAGATGAGGAGGAGGCAAGGAGTGTCTGAAGTCCAAACAGAGAGTGGTGTTCGTGTAATAGGCAGGCCAAGCAGCTGCTCTTTCACTAGCGAGGCCCAGGAGAACGATGGAGAAGGAGCAAGGAGGACGAGGAGCAACGGAGAGCTCGATGTCCTCACCGACGGCGGTTTTCGCAAAACCCACCCTCTGCAAACCTAAGCGAGGAGCGTGACAAGGATGTAGAGGGAGCAAGGAGGACAAGGAGGCTCAGAGAGCCTGAGGTCCAACTGGAGGGCGGTGTTTGCGTAATAGGCAGGCCAAGCAGCTGCTCTTTCACTAGCGAGGCGCAGGAGAACGATGGAGAAGGAGCAAGGAAGACGAGGAGCAACGGAGAACCCGTGGTCCTCACTTAGGCCCATTTACGCGTTACCTAAGGCCCATCCGTCAAAGCGCTCACCTGCGAGGAGCAGGAGAACGTAGCAGAAGGAGGTCGCGGGACGAGGAGGCAGGGAGAGTCTGAAGTCCTCACTTAGGCCAGTTTATGTGAACACTGCCGAGAAGGAGACATTGATGATGATGATGATGTGAAGTTGAGAGTTGTTTGCTCCGGCGGTTTAGGGTCCCTCCAGACCCCAGTGTTTGCCATCGTAACTTACGAATGTGCATTGGGGTTGCGAAATACCCCATCGCGATTACAAAAGGGTCACAGTGTACCCACGGAGCAGAGAGCACCCCCGATCTTCATGAAGGCCGGTTTACGTGTAACTTGGGGCCCATTCGGCTAAGCGCTCGCATGCGAGGAGCAGGAGAACGGAGCAGAAGGAGGAAGGGGACTCAGGGAGAGTCCGAGGTCCTCACTTAGGCTGGTTTACGCGAACACTCTCGAGAAGGAGACGATGATGATGATGATGATGTGAAGTTAAGAGTTGTTTCCTCCGGCGGTTCGGGGTCCCTCCAGACCCCAGTGTTTGCAATCGTAACTTACGAATGTGCATTGGGGTTGCGAAATACCCCATCATGGGTACACTTTGACCCCATAGTAATCATGGAGTAGAGAGCATCCCCGGTCCTCACGAAGGCCGGTTTACGCATAACCCGAGGCCCATAAGGCTAAGCACTCACCTGCGAGGAGCAGGAGAACGGAGCAGAAGGAGGAAGGAGGACTAGGAGGCAGGGAGAGTCCGAGGTCCTTACTTAGACCCGTTTACGCGAACACTGCCGAGAAGGAGACGACGACGATGATGATGATGTGAAGTTGAGAGTTGATTGCTCCGGCGGTTCAGGGTCCCTCCAGACCCCAGTGTTTGCCATCGTAACTTACGAATGTGCATTGGGTTGCGAAATACCCCATCGTGGGTACAATTTGACCCCATAGTAATCGTGGAGTAGAGAGCATCCCCGGTCGTCGCGAATGCCAGTTTACGCGTAACCCGAGGCCCATAAGGCTAAGCGCTCACCTGCGAGGAGCAGGAGAACGGAGCAGAAGGAGGACGAACTTCCATTGTTTTCATTCCATTGTTTTCATTCAAATTCTGTTGTTTTCATTCAAATTCCATTGTTTTCATTCAAATTCTGTTCTGTACATTCTAATTCCGTTGTTTTCATTCAAACTCTGTTCTGTACATTCTAATTCCATTGTTTTCATTCAAATTCCGTTGTTTTCATTCAAATTCCGTTGTTTTCATTCTAATTCCGTTGTTTTTATTCAAATTCTGTTGTTTTCATTAAAATTCCGTCGTTTTCATGTTAATTCCGTTGTTTTCATTCAGACTCTGTTCTGTACATTCTAATTCCGTTGTTTTCATTCAAACTCTGTTCTGTACATTCTAATTCCGTTGTTTTCATTCAAACCCTGTTCTGTACATTCTAATTCCGTTGTTTTCATTCAAACTCTGTTCTTTACATTCTAATTCCGTTGTTTTCATTCAAATTCCATTGTTTTGATTCAAATTCTATTCATTTCATTCTAATTCCGTTCTTTTTATTGAAATTCGGTTGTTTTCATTCAAATGCTTTGGTTTTCATTCTATTTCTACTCTTTTTATTCAAATTCTGTTGTTTTCATTAAAATTCCGTCGTTTTCATGTTAATTCCGTTGTTTTGATTCAAACTCTGTTGTTTTCATTCAAATTCCATTGTTTTGATTCAAATTCTGTACTGTAAATTCTAATTCCGTTGTTTTCATTCAAACTCTGTTCTGTACATTCTAATTCCGTTGTTTTCATTCAAATTCCATTGTTTTCATTCAAATTCTGTTCTGTACATTCTAATTCCGTTGTTTTCATTCAAACTCTGTTCTGTACATTCTAATTCCATTGTTTTGATTCAAACTCTGTTCTGTACATTCTAATTCCATTGTTTTAATTCAAACTCTGTTCTGTACATTCTAATTCTGTTGTTTTCATTCAAATTCCATTGTTTTGATTCAAACTCTGTTCTGTTCATTCTAATTCCGTTGTTTTCATTCAAACTCTGTTCTGTACATTCTAATTCCGTTGTTTTCATTCAAACTCTGTTGTTTTCATTCTAATTCTTTTGTTTGTTTTAAACTTCCATTGTTTTCATTCAAATTCTGTTGTTTTCATTCAAATTCCATTGTTTTCATTCAAATTCTGTTCTGTTCATTCTAATTCCGTTGTTTTGATTCAAACTCTGTTCTGCACATTCTAATTCCGTTGTTTTCATTCAAACTCTGTTCTGTACATTCTAATTCCGTTGTTTTCATTCAAACTCTGTTCTGCACATTCTAATTCCTTTGTTTTCATTCAAATTCTGTTCTGTACATTCTAATTCCGTTGTTTTCATTCAAACTCTGTTCTGTACATTCTAATTCTGTTGTTTTCATTCAAATTCCATTGTTTTGATTCAAATTCTGTTCTGTTCATTCTAATTCCATTGTTTTAATTCAAACTCTGTTCTGTACATTCTAATTCCGTTGTTTTCATTCAAACTCTGTTGTTTTCATTCAAACTCTGTTGTTTTTATTCTAATTCTTTTGTTTGTTTTAAACTTCCATTGTTTTCATTCAAATTCTGTTCTGTACATTCTAATTCCGTTGTTTTCATTCAAACTCTGTTCTGTACATTCTAATTCCGTTGTTTTGATTCAAACTCTGTTCTGTACATTCTAATTCCGTTGTTTTCATTCAAAGTCTGTTCTGCACATTCTAATTCCTTTGTTTTCATTCAAATTCTGTTCTGTACATTGTAATTCCGTTGTTTTCATTCACACTCTGTTCTGTACATTCTAATTCCGTTGTTTTCATTCAAACTCTGTTCTGTACATTCTAATTCCGTTGTTTTCATTCAAATACTGTTGTTTTCATTCTAATTCTGTTATTTGCTTTAAAATTCCATTGTTTTGATTCAAATTCTGTTGTTTTCATTCAACTTCCATTGTTTTGATTCAAATTCTGTTCTGTTCATTCTAATTCCGTTGTTTTCATTCAAATTCTATTCATTTCATTCTAATTCCATTCTTTTTATTGAAATTCGGTTGTTTTCATTCAAATGCTTTTGTTTTCATTCTAATTCTACTCTTTTTATTCAAATTCTGTTGTTTTCATTAAAATTCCGTCATTTTCATGTTAATTCCGTTGTTTTGATTCAAATTCTGTTGTTTTCATTCAAATTCCATTATTTTGATTCAAATTCTGTTCTTTACATTCTAATTCCGTTGTTTTCATTCAAACTCTGTTCTGTACATTCTAATTCCGTTGTTTTCATTCAAATTCCATTGTTTTGATTCAAATTCTGTTCTGTTCATTCTAATTCCGTTGTTTTCATTCAAACTCTGTTCTGTACATTCTAATTCCATTGTTTTGATTCAAACTCTGTTCTGTACATTCTAATTCCATTGTTTTAATTCAAACTCTGTTCTGTTCATTCTAATTCCGTTGTTTTCATTCAAACTCTGTTCTGTACATTCTAATTCCGTTGTTTTCATTCAAACTCTGTTGTTTTCATTCTAATTCTTTTGTTTGTTTTAAACTTCCATTGTTTTCATTCAAATTCTGTTGTTTTCATTCAAATTCCATTGTTTTCATTCAAATTCTGTTCTGTTCATTCTAATTCCGTTGTTTTGATTCAAACTCTGTTCTGCACATTCTAATTCCGTTGTTTTCATTCAAACTCTGTTCTGCACATTCTAATTCCTTTGTTTTCATTCAAATTCTGTTCTGCACATTCTAATTCCGTTGTTTTCATTCAAACTCTGTTCTGTACATTCTAATTCCGTTGTTTTGATTCAAATTCTGTTCTGTACATTCTAATTCCATTGTTTTCATTTAAATTCTGTTGTTTTCATTCAAATTCCATTGTTTTCATTCAAACTCTGTTCTGTTCATTCTAATTCCGTTGTTTTCATTCAAATTCTATTCATTTCATTCTAATTCCGTTCTTTTTATTGAAATTCGGTTGTTTTCATTCAAATGCTTTTGTTTTCATTCTAATTCTACTCTTTTTATTCAAATTCTGTTGTTTTCATTCAAAATTCCGTCGTTTTCATGTTAATTCCGTTGTTTTGATTCAAATTCTTTTGTTTTCATTAAAATTCCGTCGTTTTCATGTTAATTCCGTTGTTTTCATTCAGACTCTGTTCTGTACATTCTACTTCCGTTGTTTTCATTCAAACTCTGTTCTGTACATTCTAATTCCGTTGTTTTCATTCAAACCCTGTTCTGTACATTCTAATTCCGTTGTTTTCATTCAAACTCTGTTCTTTACATTCTAATTCCGTTATTTTCATTCAAATTCCATTGTTTTGATTCAAATTCTATTCATTTCATTCTAATTCCGTTCTTTTTATTGAAATTCGGTTGTTTTCATTCAAATGCTTTGGTTTTCATTCTATTTCTACTCTTTTTATTCAAATTCTGTTGTTTTCATTAAAATTCCGTCGTTTTCATGTTAATTCCGTTGTTTTGATTCAAACTCTGTTGTTTTCATTCTAATTCCATTGTTTTGATTCAAATTCTGTACTGTACATTCTAATTCCGTTGTTTTCATTCAAACTCTGTTCTGTACATTCTAATTCCGTTGTTTTCATTCAACTTCCATTGTTTTGATTCAAATTCTGTTCTGTTCATTCTAATTCCGTTGTTTTCATTCAAATTCTATTCATTTCATTCTAATTCCATTCTTTTTATTGAAATTCGGTTGTTTTCATTCAAATGCTTTTGTTTTCATTCTAATTCTACTCTTTTTATTCAAATTCTGTTGTTTTCATTAAAATTCCGTCATTTTCATGTTAATTCCGTTGTTTTGATTCAAATTCTGTTGTTTTCATTCAAATTCCATTATTTTGATTCAAATTCTGTTCTTTACATTCTAATTCCGTTGTTTTCATTCAAACTCTGTTCTGTACATTCTAATTCCGTTGTTTTCATTCAAATTCCATTGTTTTGATTCAAATTCTGTTCTGTTCATTCTAATTCCGTTGTTTTCATTCAAACTCTGTTCTGTACATTCTAATTCCATTGTTTTGATTCAAACTCTGTTCTGTACATTCTAATTCCATTGTTTTAATTCAAACTCTGTTCTGTTCATTCTAATTCCGTTGTTTTCATTCAAACTCTGTTCTGTACATTCTAATTCCGTTGTTTTCATTCAAACTCTGTTGTTTTCATTCTAATTCTTTTGTTTGTTTTAAACTTCCATTGTTTTCATTCAAATTCTGTTGTTTTCATTCAAATTCCATTGTTTTCATTCAAATTCTGTTCTGTTCATTCTAATTCCGTTGTTTTGATTCAAACTCTGTTCTGCACATTCTAATTCCGTTGTTTTCATTCAAACTCTGTTCTGCACATTCTAATTCCTTTGTTTTCATTCAAATTCTGTTCTGCACATTCTAATTCCGTTGTTTTCATTCAAACTCTGTTCTGTACATTCTAATTCCGTTGTTTTGATTCAAATTCTGTTCTGTACATTCTAATTCCATTGTTTTCATTTAAATTCTGTTGTTTTCATTCAAATTCCATTGTTTTCATTCAAACTCTGTTCTGTTCATTCTAATTCCGTTGTTTTCATTCAAATTCTATTCATTTCATTCTAATTCCGTTCTTTTTATTGAAATTCGGTTGTTTTCATTCAAATGCTTTTGTTTTCATTCTAATTCTACTCTTTTTATTCAAATTCTGTTGTTTTCATTCAAAATTCCGTCGTTTTCATGTTAATTCCGTTGTTTTGATTCAAATTCTTTTGTTTTCATTAAAATTCCGTCGTTTTCATGTTAATTCCGTTGTTTTCATTCAGACTCTGTTCTGTACATTCTACTTCCGTTGTTTTCATTCAAACTCTGTTCTGTACATTCTAATTCCGTTGTTTTGATTCAAACCCTGTTGTTTTCATTCTAATTCCATTGTTTTGATTCAAATTCTGTACTGTACATTCTAATTCCGTTGTTTTCATTCAAACTCTGTTCTGTACATTCTAATTCCGTTGTTTTCATTCAAATTCCATTGTTTTCATTCAAATTCTGTTCTGTACATTCTAATTCCGTTGTTTTCATTCAAACTCTGTTCTGTACATTCTAATTCCATTGTTTTGATTCAAACTCTGTTCTGTACATTCTAATTCCATTGTTTTAATTCAAACTCTGTTCTGTACATTCTAATTCTGTTGTTTTCATTCAAATTCCATTGTTTTGATTCAAACTCTGTTCTGTTCATTCTAATTCCGTTGTTTTCATTCAAACTCTGTTCTGTACATTCTAATTCCGTTGTTTTCATTCAAACTCTGTTGTTTTCATTCTAATTCTTTTGTTTGTTTTAAACTTCCATTGTTTTCATTCAAATTCTGTTGTTTTCATTCAAATTCCATTGTTTTCATTCAAATTCTGTTCTGTTCATTCTAATTCCGTTGTTTTGATTCAAACTCTGTTCTGCACATTCTAATTCCGTTGTTTTCATTCAAACTCTGTTCTGTACATTCTAATTCCTTTGTTTTCATTCAAACTCTGTTCTGCACATTCTAATTCCTTTGTTTTCATTCAAATTCTGTTCTGTACATTCTAATTCCGTTGTTTTCATTCAAACTCTGTTCTGTACATTCTAATTCTGTTGTTTTCATTCAAATTCCATTGTTTTGATTCAAATTCTGTTCTGTTCATTCTAATTCCATTGTTTTAATTCAAACTCTGTTCTGTACATTCTAATTCCGTTGTTTTCATTCAAACTCTGTTGTTTTCATTCAAACTCTGTTGTTTTTATTCTAATTCTTTTGTTTGTTTTAAACTTCCATTGTTTTCATTCAAATTCTGTTCTGTACATTCTAATTCCGTTGTTTTCATTCAAAGTCTGTTCTGCACATTCTAATTCCTTTGTTTTCATTCAAATTCTGTTCTGTACATTGTAATTCCGTTGTTTTCATTCACACTCTGTTCTGTACATTCTAATTCCGTTGTTTTCATTCAAACTCTGTTCTGTACATTCTAATTCCGTTGTTTTCATTCAAATTCTATTCATTTCATTCTAATTCCATTCTTTTTATTGAAATTCGGTTGTTTTCATTCAAATGCTTTTGTTTTCATTCTAATTCTACTCTTTTTATTCAAATTCTGTTGTTTTCATTAAAATTCCGTCATTTTCATGTTAATTCCGTTGTTTTGATTCAAATTCTGTTGTTTTCATTCAAATTCCATTATTTTGATTCAAATTCTGTTCTTTACATTCTAATTCCGTTGTTTTCATTCAAACTCTGTTCTGTACATTCTAATTCCGTTGTTTTCATTCAAATTCCATTGTTTTGATTCAAATTCTGTTCTGTTCATTCTAATTCCGTTGTTTTCATTCAAACTCTGTTCTGTACATTCTAATTCCATTGTTTTGATTCAAACTCTGTTCTGTACATTCTAATTCCATTGTTTTAATTCAAACTCTGTTCTGTACATTCTAATTCTGTTGTTTTCATTCAAATTCCATTGTTTTGATTCAAACTCTGTTCTGTTCATTCT
This sequence comes from Maylandia zebra, assembly GCF_041146795.1. NCBI lineage: Eukaryota > Metazoa > Chordata > Actinopteri > Cichliformes > Cichlidae > Maylandia > Maylandia zebra. The sequence continues at coordinate 14,001,777 of NC_135186.1, forward strand.
AATTCCGTTGTTTTCATTCAAACTCTGTTCTGTACATTCTAATTCCGTTGTTTTCATTCAAAGTCTGTTGTTTTCATTCTAATTCTTTTGTTTGTTTTAAACTTCCATTGTTTTCATTCAAATTCTGTTGTTTTCATTCAAATTCCATTGTTTTCATTCAAATTCTGTTCTGTTCATTCTAATTCCGTTGTTTTGATTCAAACTCTGTTCTGCACATTCTAATTCCGTTGTTTTCATTCAAACTCTGTTCTGTACATTCTAATTCCGTTGTTTTCATTCAAACTCTGTTCTGCACATTCTAATTCCTTTGTTTTCATTCAAATTCTGTTCTGTACATTCTAATTCCGTTGTTTTCATTCAAACTCTGTTCTGTACATTCTAATTCTGTTGTTTTCATTCAAATTCCATTGTTTTGATTCAAATTCTGTTCTGTTCATTCTAATTCCATTGTTTTAATTCAAACTCTGTTCTGTACATTCTAATTCCGTTGTTTTCATTCAAACTCTGTTGTTTTCATTCAAACTCTGTTGTTTTTATTCTAATTCTTTTGTTTGTTTTAAACTTCCATTGTTTTCATTCAAATTCTGTTCTGTACATTCTAATTCCGTTGTTTTCATTCAAACTCTGTTCTGTACATTCTAATTCCGTTGTTTTCATTCAAACTCTGTTCTGTACATTCTAATTCCGTTGTTTTCATTCAAAGTCTGTTCTGCACATTCTAATTCCTTTGTTTTCATTCAAATTCTGTTCTGTACATTCTAATTCCGTTGTTTTCATTCACACTCTGTTCTGTACATTCTAATTCCGTTGTTTTCATTCAAACTCTGTTCTGTACATTCTAATTCCGTTGTTTTGATTCAAATTCTGTTCTGTACATTCTAATTCCATTGTTTTGATTCAAATTCTGTACTGTACATTCTAATTCCGTTGTTTTCATTCAAACTCTGTTCTGTACATTCTAATTCCGTTGTTTTCATTCAAATTCCATTGTTTTCATTCAAATTCTGTTCTGTACATTCTAATTCCGTTGTTTTCATTCAAACTCTGTTCTGTACATTCTAATTCCATTGTTTTGATTCAAACTCTGTTCTGTACATTCTAATTCCATTGTTTTAATTCAAACTCTGTTCTGTACATTTAAATTCTGTTGTTTTCATTCAAATTCCATTGTTTTCATTCAAACTCTGTTCTGTTCATTCTAATTCCGTTGTTTTCATTCAAATTCTATTCATTTCATTCTAATTCCGTTCTTTTTATTGAAATTCGGTTTTTTTCATTCAAATGCTTTTGTTTTCATTCTAATTCTACTCTTTTTATTCAAATTCTGTTGTTTTCATTCAAAATTCCGTCGTTTTCATGTTAATTCCGTTGTTTTGATTCAAATTCTGTTGTTTTCATTAAAATTCCGTCGTTTTCATGTTAATTCTGTTGTTTTCATTCAGACTCTGTTCTGTACATTCTAATTCCGTTGTTTTCATTCAAACTCTGTTCTGTACATTCTAATTCCGTTGTTTTCATTCAAACCCTGTTCTGTACATTCTAATTCCGTTGTTTTCATTCAAACCCTGTTCTTTACATTCTAATTCCGTTGTCTTCATTCAAATTCCATTGTTTTGATTCAAACTCTGTTGTTTTCATTCTAATTCTTTTGTTTGTTTTAAACTTCCATTGTTTTCATTCAAATTCTGTTGTTTTCATTCAAATTCCATTGTTTTCATTCAAATTCTGTTGTTTTCATTCAAATTCCATTGTTTTCATTCAAATTCTGTTCTGTTCATTCTAATTCCGTTGTTTTGATTCAAACTCTGTTCTGCACATTCTAATTCCGTTGTTTTCATTCAAACTCTGTTCTGTACATTCTAATTCCGTTGTTTTCATTCAAACTCTGTTCTGTACATTCTAATTCTGTTGTTTTCATTCAAATTCCATTGTTTTGATTCAAATTCTGTTCTGTTCATTCTAATTCCATTGTTTTAATTCAAACTCTGTTCTGTACATTCTAATTCTGTCGTTTTCATTCAAACTCTGTTCTGTACATTCTAATTCCGTTGTTTTCATTCAAAGTCTGTTCTGCACATTCTAATTCCTTTGTTTTCATTCAAATTCTGTTCTGTACATTGTAATTCCGTTGTTTTCATTCACACTCTGTTCTGTACATTCTAATTCCATTGTTTTCATTCAAACTCTGTTCTGTACATTCTAATTCCGTTGTTTTCATTCAAATACTGTTGTTTTCATTCTAATTCTGTTATTTCCTTTAAAATTCCATTGTTTTGATTCAAATTCTGTTGTTTTCATTCAACTTCCATTGTTTTGATTCAAATTCTGTTCTGTTCATTCTAATTCCGTTGTTTTCATTCAAATTCTATTCATTTCATTCTAATTCCATTCTTTTTATTGAAATTCGGTTGTTTTCATTCAAATGCTTTTGTTTTCATTCTAATTCTACTCTTTTTATTCAAATTCTGTTGTTTTCATTAAAATTCCGTCATTTTCATGTTAATTCCGTTGTTTTGATTCAAATTCTGTTGTTTTCATTCAAATTCCATTATTTTGATTCAAATTCTGTTCTTTACATTCTAATTCCGTTGTTTTCATTCAAACTCTGTTCTGTACATTCTAATTCCGTTGTTTTCATTCAAATTCCATTGTTTTGATTCAAATTCTGTTCTGTTCATTCTAATTCCGTTGTTTTCATTCAAACTCTGTTCTGTACATTCTAATTCCATTGTTTTGATTCAAACTCTGTTCTGTACATTCTATTTCCATTGTTTTAATTCAAACTCTGTTCTGTACATTCTAATTCTGTTGTTTTCATTCAAATTCCATTGTTTTGATTCAAACTCTGTTCTGTTCATTCTAATTCCGTTGTTTTCATTCAAACTCTGTTCTGTACATTCTAATTCCGTTGTTTTCATTCAAACTCTGTTGTTTTCATTCTAATTCTTTTGTTTGTTTTAAACTTCCATTGTTTTCATTCAAATTCTGTTGTTTTCATTCAAATTCCATTGTTTTCATTCAAACTCTGTTCTGTTCATTCTAATTCCGTTGTTTTGATTCAAACTCTTTTCTGTACATTCTAATTCCGTTGTTTTCATTCAAACTCTGTTGTTTTCATTCTAATTCTTTTGTTTGTTTTAAACTTCCATTGTTTTCATTCAAATTCTGTTGTTTTCATTCTAATTCCGTTGTTTTCATTCAAATTCTATTCATTTCATTCTAATTCCGTTCTTTTTATTGAAATTCGGTTGTTTTCATTCAAATGCTTTTGTTTTCATTCTAATTCTACTCTTTTTATTCAAATTCTGTTGTTTTCATTCAAAATTCCGTCGTTTTCATGTTAATTCCGTTGTTTTGATTCAAATATTGTTGTTTTCATTAAAATTCCGTCGTTTTCATGTTAATTCCGTTGTTTTCATTCAGACTCTGTTCTGTACATTCTAATTCCGTTGTTTTCATTCAAACTCTGTTCTGTACATTCTAATTCCGTTGTTTTCATTCAAACCCTGTTCTGTACATTCTAATTCCGTTGTTTTCATTCAAACCCTGTTCTTTACATTCTAATTCCGTTGTCTTCATTCAAATTCCATTGTTTTGATTCAAATTCTATTCATTTCATTCTAATTCCGTTCTTTTTATTGAAATTCGGTTGTTTTCATTCAAATGCTTTGGTTTTCATTCTATTTCTACTCTTTTTATTCAAATTCTGTTGTTTTCATTAAAATTCCGTCGTTTTCATGTTAATTCCGTTGTTTTGATTCAAACTCTGTTGTTTTCATTCTAATTCTTTTGTTTGTTTTAAACTTCCATTGTTTTCATTCAAATTCTGTTGTTTTCATTCAAATTCCATTGTTTTCATTCAAATTCTGTTCTGTTCATTCTAATTCCGTTGTTTTGATTCAAACTCTGTTCTGCACATTCTAATTCCGTTGTTTTCATTCAAACTCTGTTCTGTACATTCTAATTCCGTTGTTTTCATTCAAACTCTGTTCTGCACATTCTAATTCCTTTGTTTTCATTCAAATTCTGTTCTGTACATTCTAATTCCGTTGTTTTCATTCAAACTCTGTTCTGTACATTCTAATTCTGTTGTTTTCATTCAAATTCCATTGTTTTGATTCAAATTCTGTTCTGTTCATTCTAATTCCATTGTTTTAATTCAAACTCTGTTCTGTACATTCTAATTCCGTTGTTTTCATTCAAACTCTGTTGTTTTCATTCAAACTCTGTTGTTTTCATTCTAATTCTTTTGTTTGTTTTAAACTTCCATTGTTTTCATTCAAATTCTGTTGTTTTCATTCAAATTCCATTGTTTTCATTCAAATTCTGTTCTGTTCATTCTAATTCCGTTGTTTTGATTCAAACTCTGTTCTGCACATTCTAATTCCGTTGTTTTCATTCAAACTCTGTTCTGCACATTCTAATTCCTTTGTTTTCATTCAAATTCTGTTCTGCACATTCTAATTCCGTTGTTTTCATTCAAACTCTGTTCTGTACATTCTAATTCCGTTGTTTTGATTCAAATTCTGTTCTGTACATTCTAATTCCATTGTTTTCATTTAAATTCTGTTGTTTTCATTCAAATTCCATTGTTTTCATTCAAACTCTGTTCTGTTCATTCTAATTCCGTTGTTTTCATTCAAATTCTATTCATTTCATTCTAATTCCGTTCTTTTTATTGAAATTCGGTTGTTTTCATTCAAATGCTTTTGTTTTCATTCTAATTCTACTCTTTTTATTCAAATTCTGTTGTTTTCATTCAAAATTCCGTCGTTTTCATGTTAATTCCGTTGTTTTGATTCAAATTCTTTTGTTTTCATTAAAATTCCGTCGTTTTCATGTTAATTCCGTTGTTTTCATTCAGACTCTGTTCTGTACATTCTAATTCCGTTGTTTTCATTCAAACTCTGTTCTGTACATTCTAATTCCGTTGTTTTCATTCAAACCCTGTTCTGTACATTCTAATTCCGTTGTTTTCATTCAAACTCTGTTCTTTACATTCTAATTCCGTTATTTTCATTCAAATTCCATTGTTTTGATTCAAATTCTATTCATTTCATTCTAATTCCGTTCTTTTTATTGAAATTCGGTTGTTTTCATTCAAATGCTTTGGTTTTCATTCTATTTCTACTCTTTTTATTCAAATTCTGTTGTTTTCATTAAAATTCCGTCGTTTTCATGTTAATTCCGTTGTTTTGATTCAAACTCTGTTGTTTTCATTCTAATTCCATTGTTTTGATTCAAATTCTGTACTGTACATTCTAATTCCGTTGTTTTCATTCAAACTCTGTTCTGTACATTCTAATTCCGTTGTTTTCATTCAAATTCCATTGTTTTCATTCAAATTCTGTTCTGTACATTCTAATTCCGTTGTTTTCATTCAAACTCTGTTCTGTACATTCTAATTCCATTGTTTTGATTCAAACTCTGTTCTGTACATTCTAATTCCATTGTTTTAATTCAAACTCTGTTCTGTACATTCTAATTCTGTTGTTTTCATTCAAATTCCATTGTTTTCATTCAAACTCTGTTCTGTTCATTCTAATTCCGTTGTTTTCATTCAAACTCTGTTCTGTACATTCTAATTCCGTTGTTTTCATTCAAACTCTGTTGTTTTCATTCTAATTCTTTTGTTTGTTTTAAACTTCCATTGTTTTCATTCAAATTCTGTTGTTTTCATTCAAATTCCATTGTTTTCATTCAAATTCTGTTCTGTTCATTCTAATTCCGTTGTTTTGATTCAAACTCTGTTCTGCACATTCTAATTCCGTTGTTTTCATTCAAACTCTGTTCTGTACATTCTAATTCCTTTGTTTTCATTCAAACTCTGTTCTGCACATTCTAATTCCTTTGTTTTCATTCAAATTCTGTTCTGTACATTCTAATTCCGTTGTTTTCATTCAAACTCTGTTCTGTACATTCTAATTCTGTTGTTTTCATTCAAATTCCATTGTTTTGATTCAAATTCTGTTCTGTTCATTCTAATTCCATTGTTTTAATTCAAACTCTGTTCTGTACATTCTAATTCCGTTGTTTTCATTCAAACTCTGTTGTTTTCATTCAAACTCTGTTGTTTTTATTCTAATTCTTTTGTTTGTTTTAAACTTCCATTGTTTTCATTCAAATTCTGTTCTGTACATTCTAATTCCGTTGTTTTCATTCAAACTCTGTTCTGTACATTCTAATTCCGTTGTTTTGATTCAAACTCTGTTCTGTACATTCTAATTCCGTTGTTTTCATTCAAAGTCTGTTCTGCACATTCTAATTCCTTTGTTTTCATTCAAATTCTGTTCTGTACATTGTAATTCCGTTGTTTTCATTCACACTCTGTTCTGTACATTCTAATTCCGTTGTTTTCATTCAAACTCTGTTCTGTACATTCTAATTCCGTTGTTTTCATTCAAATACTGTTGTTTTCATTCTAATTCTGTTATTTGCTTTAAAATTCCATTGTTTTGATTCAAATTCTGTTGTTTTCATTCAACTTCCATTGTTTTGATTCAATTTCTGTTCTGTTCATTCTAATTCCGTTGTTTTCATTCAAATTCTATTCATTTCATTCTAATTCCATTCTTTTTATTGAAATTCGGTTGTTTTCATTCAAATGCTTTTGTTTTCATTCTAATTCTACTCTTTTTATTCAAATTCTGTTGTTTTCATTAAAATTCCGTCATTTTCATGTTAATTCCGTTGTTTTGATTCAAATTCTGTTGTTTTCATTCAAATTCCATTATTTTGATTCAAATTCTGTTCTTTACATTCTAATTCCGTTGTTTTCATTCAAACTCTGTTCTGTACATTCTAATTCCGTTGTTTTCATTCAAATTCCATTGTTTTGATTCAAATTCTGTTCTGTTCATTCTAATTCCGTTGTTTTCATTCAAACTCTGTTCTGTACATTCTAATTCCATTGTTTTGATTCAAACTCTGTTCTGTACATTCTAATTCCATTGTTTTAATTCAAACTCTGTTCTGTACATTCTAATTCTGTTGTTTTCATTCAAATTCCATTGTTTTGATTCAAACTCTGTTCTGTTCATTCTAATTCCGTTGTTTTCATTCAAACTCTGTTCTGTACATTCTAATTCCGTTGTTTTCATTCAAAGTCTGTTGTTTTCATTCTAATTCTTTTGTTTGTTTTAAACTTCCATTGTTTTCATTCAAATTCTGTTGTTTTCATTCAAATTCCATTGTTTTCATTCAAATTCTGTTCTGTTCATTCTAATTCCGTTGTTTTGATTCAAACTCTGTTCTGCACATTCTAATTCCGTTGTTTTCATTCAAACTCTGTTCTGTACATTCTAATTCCGTTGTTTTCATTCAAACTCTGTTCTGCACATTCTAATTCCTTTGTTTTCATTCAAATTCTGTTCTGTACATTCTAATTCCGTTGTTTTCATTCAAACTCTGTTCTGTACATTCTAATTCTGTTGTTTTCATTCAAATTCCATTGTTTTGATTCAAATTCTGTTCTGTTCATTCTAATTCCATTGTTTTAATTCAAACTCTGTTCTGTACATTCTAATTCCGTTGTTTTCATTCAAACTCTGTTGTTTTCATTCAAACTCTGTTGTTTTTATTCTAATTCTTTTGTTTGTTTTAAACTTCCATTGTTTTCATTCAAATTCTGTTCTGTACATTCTAATTCCGTTGTTTTCATTCAAACTCTGTTCTGTACATTCTAATTCCGTTGTTTTCATTCAAACTCTGTTCTGTACATTCTAATTCCGTTGTTTTCATTCAAAGTCTGTTCTGCACATTCTAATTCCTTTGTTTTCATTCAAATTCTGTTCTGTACATTCTAATTCCGTTGTTTTCATTCACACTCTGTTCTGTACATTCTAATTCCGTTGTTTTCATTCAAACTCTGTTCTGTACATTCTAATTCCGTTGTTTTGATTCAAATTCTGTTCTGTACATTCTAATTCCATTGTTTTGATTCAAATTCTGTACTGTACATTCTAATTCCGTTGTTTTCATTCAAACTCTGTTCTGTACATTCTAATTCCGTTGTTTTCATTCAAATTCCATTGTTTTCATTCAAATTCTGTTCTGTACATTCTAATTCCGTTGTTTTCATTCAAACTCTGTTCTGTACATTCTAATTCCATTGTTTTGATTCAAACTCTGTTCTGTACATTCTAATTCCATTGTTTTAATTCAAACTCTGTTCTGTACATTTAAATTCTGTTGTTTTCATTCAAATTCCATTGTTTTCATTCAAACTCTGTTCTGTTCATTCTAATTCCGTTGTTTTCATTCAAATTCTATTCATTTCATTCTAATTCCGTTCTTTTTATTGAAATTCGGTTTTTTTCATTCAAATGCTTTTGTTTTCATTCTAATTCTACTCTTTTTATTCAAATTCTGTTGTTTTCATTCAAAATTCCGTCGTTTTCATGTTAATTCCGTTGTTTTGATTCAAATTCTGTTGTTTTCATTAAAATTCCGTCGTTTTCATGTTAATTCCGTTGTTTTCATTCAGACTCTGTTCTGTACATTCTAATTCCGTTGTTTTCATTCAAACTCTGTTCTGTACATTCTAATTCCGTTGTTTTCATTCAAACCCTGTTCTGTACATTCTAATTCCGTTGTTTTCATTCAAACCCTGTTCTTTACATTCTAATTCCGTTGTCTTCATTCAAATTCCATTGTTTTGATTCAAATTCTATTCATTTCATTCTAATTCCGTTCTTTTTATTGAAATTCGGTTGTTTTCATTCAAATGCTTTGGTTTTCATTCTATTTCTGCTCTTTTTATTCAAATTCTGTTGTTTTCATTAAAATTCCGTCGTTTTCATGTTAATTCCGTTGTTTTGATTCAAACTCTGTTGTTTTCATTCTAATTCTTTTGTTTGTTTTAAACTTCCATTGTTTTCATTCAAATTCTGTTGTTTTCATTCAAATTCCATTGTTTTCATTCAAATTCTGTTCTGTTCATTCTAATTCCGTTGTTTTGATTCAAACTCTGTTCTGCACATTCTAATTCCGTTGTTTTCATTCAAACTCTGTTCTGTACATTCTAATTCCGTTGTTTTCATTCAAACTCTGTTCTGCACATTCTAATTCCTTTGTTTTCATTCAAATTCTGTTCTGTACATTCTAATTCCGTTGTTTTCATTCAAACTCTGTTCTGTACATTCTAATTCTGTTGTTTTCATTCAAATTCCATTGTTTTGATTCAAATTCTGTTCTGTTCATTCTAATTCCATTGTTTTAATTCAAACTCTGTTCTGTACATTCTAATTCTGTCGTTTTCATTCAAACTCTGTTCTGTACATTCTAATTCCGTTGTTTTCATTCAAAGTCTGTTCTGCACATTCTAATTCCTTTGTTTTCATTCAAATTCTGTTCTGTACATTGTAATTCCGTTGTTTTCATTCACACTCTGTTCTGTACATTCTAATTCCATTGTTTTCATTCAAACTCTGTTCTGTACATTCTAATTCCGTTGTTTTCATTCAAATACTGTTGTTTTCATTCTAATTCTGTTATTTCCTTTAAAATTCCATTGTTTTGATTCAAATTCTGTTGTTTTCATTCAACTTCCATTGTTTTGATTCAAATTCTGTTCTGTTCATTCTAATTCCGTTGTTTTCATTCAAATTCTATTCATTTCATTCTAATTCCATTCTTTTTATTGAAATTCGGTTGTTTTCATTCAAATGCTTTTGTTTTCATTCTAATTCTACTCTTTTTATTCAAATTCTGTTGTTTTCATTAAAATTCCGTCATTTTCATGTTAATTCCGTTGTTTTGATTCAAATTCTGTTGTTTTCATTCAAATTCCATTATTTTGATTCAAATTCTGTTCTTTACATTCTAATTCCGTTGTTTTCATTCAAACTCTGTTCTGTACATTCTAATTCCGTTGTTTTCATTCAAATTCCATTGTTTTGATTCAAATTCTGTTCTGTTCATTCTAATTCCGTTGTTTTCATTCAAACTCTGTTCTGTACATTCTAATTCCATTGTTTTGATTCAAACTCTGTTCTGTACATTCTATTTCCATTGTTTTAATTCAAACTCTGTTCTGTACATTCTAATTCTGTTGTTTTCATTCAAATTCCATTGTTTTGATTCAAACTCTGTTCTGTTCATTCTAATTCCGTTGTTTTCATTCAAACTCTGTTCTGTACATTCTAATTCCGTTGTTTTCATTCAAACTCTGTTGTTTTCATTCTAATTCTTTTGTTTGTTTTAAACTTCCATTGTTTTCATTCAAATTCTGTTGTTTTCATTCAAATTCCATTGTTTTCATTCAAACTCTGTTCTGTTCATTCTAATTCCGTTGTTTTGATTCAAACTCTTTTCTGTACATTCTAATTCCGTTGTTTTCATTCAAACTCTGTTGTTTTCATTCTAATTCTTTTGTTTGTTTTAAACTTCCATTGTTTTCATTCAAATTCTGTTGTTTTCATTCTAATTCCGTTGTTTTCATTCAAATTCTATTCATTTCATTCTAATTCCGTTCTTTTTATTGAAATTCGGTTGTTTTCATTCAAATGCTTTTGTTTTCATTCTAATTCTACTCTTTTTATTCAAATTCTGTTTTTTTCATTCAAAATTCCGTCGTTTTCATGTTAATTCCGTTGTTTTGATTCAAATATTGTTGTTTTCATTAAAATTCCGTCGTTTTCATGTTAATTCCGTTGTTTTCATTCAGACTCTGTTCTGTACATTCTAATTCCGTTGTTTTCATTCAAACTCTGTTCTGTACATTCTAATTCCGTTGTTTTCATTCAAACCCTGTTCTGTACATTCTAATTCCGTTGTTTTCATTCAAACCCTGTTCTTTACATTCTAATTCCGTTGTCTTCATTCAAATTCCATTGTTTTGATTCAAATTCTATTCATTTCATTCTAATTCCGTTCTTTTTATTGAAATTCGGTTGTTTTCATTCAAATGCTTTGGTTTTCATTCTATTTCTACTCTTTTTATTCAAATTCTGTTGTTTTCATTAAAATTCCGTCGTTTTCATGTTAATTCCGTTGTTTTGATTCAAACTCTGTTGTTTTCATTCTAATTCCATTGTTTTGATTCAAATTCTGTACTGTACATTCTAATTCCGTTGTTTTCATTCAAACTCTGTTCTGTACATTCTAATTCCTTTGTTTTCATTCAAATTCTGTTCTGTACATTCTAATTCCGTTGTTTTCATTCAAACTCTGTTCTGTACATTCTAATTCTGTTGTTTTCATTCAAATTCCATTGTTTTGATTCAAATTCTGTTCTGTTCATTCTAATTCCATTGTTTTAATTCAAACTCTGTTCTGTACATTCTAATTCCGTTGTTTTCATTCAAACTCTGTTGTTTTCATTCAAACTCTGTTGTTTTTATTCTAATTCTTTTGTTTGTTTTAAACTTCCATTGTTTTCATTCAAATTCTGTTGTTTTCATTCAAATTCCATTGTTTTCATTCAAATTCTGTACATTCTAATTCCGTTGTTTTCATTCAAAGTCTGTTCTGCACATTCTAATTCCTTTGTTTTCATTCAAATTCTGTTCTGTACATTGTAATTCCGTTGTTTTCATTCACACTCTGTTCTGTACATTCTAATTCCATTGTTTTCATTCAAACTCTGTTCTGTACATTCTAATTCCGTTGTTTTCATTCAAATACTGTTGTTTTCATTCTAATTCTGTTATTTCCTTTAAAATTCCATTGTTTTGATTCAAATTCTGTTGTTTTCATTCAACTTCCATTGTTTTGATTCAAATTCTGTTCTGTTCATTCTAATTCCGTTGTTTTCATTCAAATTCTATTCATTTCATTCTAATTCCATTCTTTTTATTGAAATTCGGTTGTTTTCATTCAAATGCTTTTGTTTTCATTCTAATTCTACTCTTTTTATTCAAATTCTGTTGTTTTCATTAAAATTCCGTCATTTTCATGTTAATTCCGTTGTTTTGATTCAAATTCTGTTGTTTTCATTCAAATTCCATTATTTTGATTCAAATTCTGTTCTTTACATTCTAATTCCGTTGTTTTCATTCAAACTCTGTTCTGTACATTCTAATTCCGTTGTTTTCATTCAAATTCCATTGTTTTGATTCAAATTCTGTTCTGTTCATTCTAATTCCGTTGTTTTCATTCAAACTCTGTTCTGTACATTCTAATTCCATTGTTTTGATTCAAACTCTGTTCTGTACATTCTATTTCCATTGTTTTAATTCAAACTCTGTTCTGTACATTCTAATTCTGTTGTTTTCATTCAAATTCCATTGTTTTGATTCAAACTCTGTTCTGTTCATTCTAATTCCGTTGTTTTCATTCAAACTCTGTTCTGTACATTCTAATTCCGTTGTTTTCATTCAAACTCTGTTGTTTTCATTCTAATTCTTTTGTTTGTTTTAAACTTCCATTGTTTTCATTCAAATTCTGTTGTTTTCATTCAAATTCCATTGTTTTCATTCAAACTCTGTTCTGTTCATTCTAATTCCGTTGTTTTGATTCAAACTCTTTTCTGTACATTCTAATTCCGTTGTTTTCATTCAAACTCTGTTGTTTTCATTCTAATTCTTTTGTTTGTTTTAAACTTCCATTGTTTTCATTCAAATTCTGTTGTTTTCATTCTAATTCCGTTGTTTTCATTCAAATTCTATTCATTTCATTCTAATTCCGTTCTTTTTATTGAAATTCGGTTGTTTTCATTCAAATGCTTTTGTTTTCATTCTAATTCTACTCTTTTTATTCAAATTCTGTTGTTTTCATTCAAAATTCCGTCGTTTTCATGTTAATTCCGTTGTTTTGATTCAAATATTGTTGTTTTCATTAAAATTCCGTCGTTTTCATGTTAATTCCGTTGTTTTCATTCAGACTCTGTTCTGTACATTCTAATTCCGTTGTTTTCATTCAAACTCTGTTCTGTACATTCTAATTCCGTTGTTTTCATTCAAACCCTGTTCTGTACATTCTAATTCCGTTGTTTTCATTCAAACCCTGTTCTTTACATTCTAATTCCGTTGTCTTCATTCAAATTCCATTGTTTTGATTCAAATTCTATTCATTTCATTCTAATTCCGTTCTTTTTATTGAAATTCGGTTGTTTTCATTCAAATGCTTTGGTTTTCATTCTATTTCTACTCTTTTTATTCAAATTCTGTTGTTTTCATTAAAATTCCGTCGTTTTCATGTTAATTCCGTTGTTTTGATTCAAACTCTGTTGTTTTCATTCTAATTCCATTGTTTTGATTCAAATTCTGTACTGTACATTCTAATTCCGTTGTTTTCATTCAAACTCTGTTCTGTACATTCTAATTCCGTTGTTTTCATTCAAATTCCATTGTTTTCATTCAAATTCTGTTCTGTACATTCTAATTCCGTTGTTTTCATTCAAACTCTGTTCTGTACATTCTAATTCCATTGTTTTGATTCAAACTCTGTTCTGTACATTCTAATTCCATTGTTTTAATTCAAACTCTGTTCTGTACATTCTAATTCTGTTGTTTTCATTCAAATTCCATTGTTTTGATTCAAACTCTGTTCTGTTCATTCTAATTCCGTTGTTTTCATTCAAACTCTGTTCTGTACATTCTAATTCCGTTGTTTTCATTCAAACTCTGTTGTTTTCATTCTAATTCTTTTGTTTGTTTTAAACTTCCATTGTTTTCATTCAAATTCTGTTGTTTTCATTCAAATTCCATTGTTTTCATTCAAATTCTGTTCTGTTCATTCTAATTCCGTTGTTTTGATTCAAACTCTGTTCTGCACATTCTAATTCCGTTGTTTTCATTCAAACTCTGTTCTGTACATTCTAATTCCTTTGTTTTCATTCAAACTCTGTTCTGCACATTCTAATTCCTTTGTTTTCATTCAAATTCTGTTCTGTACATTCTAATTCCGTTGTTTTCATTCAAACTCTGTTCTGTACATTCTAATTCTGTTGTTTTCATTCAAATTCCATTGTTTTGATTCAAATTCTGTTCTGTTCATTCTAATTCCATTGTTTTAATTCAAACTCTGTTCTGTACATTCTAATTCCGTTGTTTTCATTCAAACTCTGTTGTTTTCATTCAAACTCTGTTGTTTTTATTCTAATTCTTTTGTTTGTTTTAAACTTCCATTGTTTTCATTCAAATTCTGTTCTGTACATTCTAATTCCGTTGTTTTCATTCAAACTCTGTTCTGTACATTCTAATTCCGTTGTTTTCATTCAAACTCTGTTCTGTACATTCTAATTCCGTTGTTTTCATTCAAAGTCTGTTCTGCACATTCTAATTCCTTTGTTTTCATTCAAATTCTGTTCTGTACATTGTAATTCCGTTGTTTTCATTCACACTCTGTTCTGTACATTCTAATTCCGTTGTTTTCATTCAAACTCTGTTCTGTACATTCTAATTCCGTTGTTTTCATTCAAATACTGTTGTTTTCATTCTAATTCTGTTATTTGCTTTAAAATTCCATTGTTTTGATTCAAATTCTGTTGTTTTCATTCAACTTCCATTGTTTTGATTCAATTTCTGTTCTGTTCATTCTAATTCCGTTGTTTTCATTCAAATTCTATTCATTTCATTCTAATTCCATTCTTTTTATTGAAATTCGGTTGTTTTCATTCAAATGCTTTTGTTTTCATTCTAATTCTACTCTTTTTATTCAAATTCTGTTGTTTTCATTAAAATTCCGTCATTTTCATGTTAATTCCGTTGTTTTGATTCAAATTCTGTTGTTTTCATTCAAATTCCATTATTTTGATTCAAATTCTGTTCTTTACATTCTAATTCCGTTGTTTTCATTCAAACTCTGTTCTGTACATTCTAATTCCGTTGTTTTCATTCAAATTCCATTGTTTTGATTCAAATTCTGTTCTGTTCATTCTAATTCCGTTGTTTTCATTCAAACTCTGTTCTGTACATTCTAATTCCATTGTTTTGATTCAAACTCTGTTCTGTACATTCTAATTCCATTGTTTTAATTCAAACTCTGTTCTGTACATTCTAATTCTGTTGTTTTCATTCAAATTCCATTGTTTTGATTCAAACTCTGTTCTGTTCATTCTAATTCCGTTGTTTTCATTCAAACTCTGTTCTGTACATTCTAATTCCGTTGTTTTCATTCAAAGTCTGTTGTTTTCATTCTAATTCTTTTGTTTGTTTTAAACTTCCATTGTTTTCATTCAAATTCTGTTGTTTTCATTCAAATTCCATTGTTTTCATTCAAATTCTGTTCTGTTCATTCTAATTCCGTTGTTTTGATTCAAACTCTGTTCTGCACATTCTAATTCCGTTGTTTTCATTCAAACTCTGTTCTGTACATTCTAATTCCGTTGTTTTCATTCAAACTCTGTTCTGCACATTCTAATTCCTTTGTTTTCATTCAAATTCTGTTCTGTACATTCTAATTCCGTTGTTTTCATTCAAACTCTGTTCTGTACATTCTAATTCTGTTGTTTTCATTCAAATTCCATTGTTTTGATTCAAATTCTGTTCTGTTCATTCTAATTCCATTGTTTTAATTCAAACTCTGTTCTGTACATTCTAATTCCGTTGTTTTCATTCAAACTCTGTTGTTTTCATTCAAACTCTGTTGTTTTTATTCTAATTCTTTTGTTTGTTTTAAACTTCCATTGTTTTCATTCAAATTCTGTTCTGTACATTCTAATTCCGTTGTTTTCATTCAAACTCTGTTCTGTACATTCTAATTCCGTTGTTTTCATTCAAACTCTGTTCTGTACATTCTAATTCCGTTGTTTTCATTCAAAGTCTGTTCTGCACATTCTAATTCCTTTGTTTTCATTCAAATTCTGTTCTGTACATTCTAATTCCGTTGTTTTCATTCACACTCTGTTCTGTACATTCTAATTCCGTTGTTTTCATTCAAACTCTGTTCTGTACATTCTAATTCCGTTGTTTTGATTCAAATTCTGTTCTGTACATTCTAATTCCATTGTTTTGATTCAAATTCTGTACTGTACATTCTAATTCCGTTGTTTTCATTCAAACTCTGTTCTGTACATTCTAATTCCGTTGTTTTCATTCAAATTCCATTGTTTTCATTCAAATTCTGTTCTGTACATTCTAATTCCGTTGTTTTCATTCAAACTCTGTTCTGTACATTCTAATTCCATTGTTTTGATTCAAACTCTGTTCTGTACATTCTAATTCCATTGTTTTAATTCAAACTCTGTTCTGTACATTTAAATTCTGTTGTTTTCATTCAAATTCCATTGTTTTCATTCAAACTCTGTTCTGTTCATTCTAATTCCGTTGTTTTCATTCAAATTCTATTCATTTCATTCTAATTCCGTTCTTTTTATTGAAATTCGGTTTTTTTCATTCAAATGCTTTTGTTTTCATTCTAATTCTACTCTTTTTATTCAAATTCTGTTGTTTTCATTCAAAATTCCGTCGTTTTCATGTTAATTCCGTTGTTTTGATTCAAATTCTGTTGTTTTCATTAAAATTCCGTCGTTTTCATGTTAATTCCGTTGTTTTCATTCAGACTCTGTTCTGTACATTCTAATTCCGTTGTTTTCATTCAAACTCTGTTCTGTACATTCTAATTCCGTTGTTTTCATTCAAACCCTGTTCTGTACATTCTAATTCCGTTGTTTTCATTCAAACCCTGTTCTTTACATTCTAATTCCGTTGTCTTCATTCAAATTCCATTGTTTTGATTCAAATTCTATTCATTTCATTCTAATTCCGTTCTTTTTATTGAAATTCGGTTGTTTTCATTCAAATGCTTTGGTTTTCATTCTATTTCTGCTCTTTTTATTCAAATTCTGTTGTTTTCATTAAAATTCCGTCGTTTTCATGTTAATTCCGTTGTTTTGATTCAAACTCTGTTGTTTTCATTCTAATTCTTTTGTTTGTTTTAAACTTCCATTGTTTTCATTCAAATTCTGTTGTTTTCATTCAAATTCCATTGTTTTCATTCAAATTCTGTTCTGTTCATTCTAATTCCGTTGTTTTGATTCAAACTCTGTTCTGCACATTCTAATTCCGTTGTTTTCATTCAAACTCTGTTCTGTACATTCTAATTCCGTTGTTTTCATTCAAACTCTGTTCTGCACATTCTAATTCCTTTGTTTTCATTCAAATTCTGTTCTGTACATTCTAATTCCGTTGTTTTCATTCAAACTCTGTTCTGTACATTCTAATTCTGTTGTTTTCATTCAAATTCCATTGTTTTGATTCAAATTCTGTTCTGTTCATTCTAATTCCATTGTTTTAATTCAAACTCTGTTCTGTACATTCTAATTCTGTCGTTTTCATTCAAACTCTGTTCTGTACATTCTAATTCCGTTGTTTTCATTCAAAGTCTGTTCTGCACATTCTAATTCCTTTGTTTTCATTCAAATTCTGTTCTGTACATTGTAATTCCGTTGTTTTCATTCACACTCTGTTCTGTACATTCTAATTCCATTGTTTTCATTCAAACTCTGTTCTGTACATTCTAATTCCGTTGTTTTCATTCAAATACTGTTGTTTTCATTCTAATTCTGTTATTTCCTTTAAAATTCCATTGTTTTGATTCAAATTCTGTTGTTTTCATTCAACTTCCATTGTTTTGATTCAAATTCTGTTCTGTTCATTCTAATTCCGTTGTTTTCATTCAAATTCTATTCATTTCATTCTAATTCCATTCTTTTTATTGAAATTCGGTTGTTTTCATTCAAATGCTTTTGTTTTCATTCTAATTCTACTCTTTTTATTCAAATTCTGTTGTTTTCATTAAAATTCCGTCATTTTCATGTTAATTCCGTTGTTTTGATTCAAATTCTGTTGTTTTCATTCAAATTCCATTATTTTGATTCAAATTCTGTTCTTTACATTCTAATTCCGTTGTTTTCATTCAAACTCTGTTCTGTACATTCTAATTCCGTTGTTTTCATTCAAATTCCATTGTTTTGATTCAAATTCTGTTCTGTTCATTCTAATTCCGTTGTTTTCATTCAAACTCTGTTCTGTACATTCTAATTCCATTGTTTTGATTCAAACTCTGTTCTGTACATTCTATTTCCATTGTTTTAATTCAAACTCTGTTCTGTACATTCTAATTCTGTTGTTTTCATTCAAATTCCATTGTTTTGATTCAAACTCTGTTCTGTTCATTCTAATTCCGTTGTTTTCATTCAAACTCTGTTCTGTACATTCTAATTCCGTTGTTTTCATTCAAACTCTGTTGTTTTCATTCTAATTCTTTTGTTTGTTTTAAACTTCCATTGTTTTCATTCAAATTCTGTTGTTTTCATTCAAATTCCATTGTTTTCATTCAAACTCTGTTCTGTTCATTCTAATTCCGTTGTTTTGATTCAAACTCTTTTCTGTACATTCTAATTCCGTTGTTTTCATTCAAACTCTGTTGTTTTCATTCTAATTCTTTTGTTTGTTTTAAACTTCCATTGTTTTCATTCAAATTCTGTTGTTTTCATTCTAATTCCGTTGTTTTCATTCAAATTCTATTCATTTCATTCTAATTCCGTTCTTTTTATTGAAATTCGGTTGTTTTCATTCAAATGCTTTTGTTTTCATTCTAATTCTACTCTTTTTATTCAAATTCTGTTGTTTTCATTCAAAATTCCGTCGTTTTCATGTTAATTCCGTTGTTTTGATTCAAATATTGTTGTTTTCATTAAAATTCCGTCGTTTTCATGTTAATTCCGTTGTTTTCATTCAGACTCTGTTCTGTACATTCTAATTCCGTTGTTTTCATTCAAACTCTGTTCTGTACATTCTAATTCCGTTGTTTTCATTCAAACCCTGTTCTGTACATTCTAATTCCGTTGTTTTCATTCAAACCCTGTTCTTTACATTCTAATTCCGTTGTCTTCATTCAAATTCCATTGTTTTGATTCAAATTCTATTCATTTCATTCTAATTCCGTTCTTTTTATTGAAATTCGGTTGTTTTCATTCAAATGCTTTGGTTTTCATTCTATTTCTACTCTTTTTATTCAAATTCTGTTGTTTTCATTAAAATTCCGTCGTTTTCATGTTAATTCCGTTGTTTTGATTCAAACTCTGTTGTTTTCATTCTAATTCCATTGTTTTGATTCAAATTCTGTACTGTACATTCTAATTCCGTTGTTTTCATTCAAACTCTGTTCTGTACATTCTAATTCCTTTGTTTTCATTCAAATTCTGTTCTGTACATTCTAATTCCGTTGTTTTCATTCAAACTCTGTTCTGTACATTCTAATTCTGTTGTTTTCATTCAAATTCCATTGTTTTGATTCAAATTCTGTTCTGTTCATTCTAATTCCATTGTTTTAATTCAAACTCTGTTCTGTACATTCTAATTCCGTTGTTTTCATTCAAACTCTGTTGTTTTCATTCAAACTCTGTTGTTTTTATTCTAATTCTTTTGTTTGTTTTAAACTTCCATTGTTTTCATTCAAAGTCTGTTGTTTTCATTCAAATTCCATTGTTTTCATTCAAATTCTGTACATTCTAATTCCGTTGTTTTCATTCAAAGTCTGTTCTGCACATTCTAATTCCTTTGTTTTCATTCAAATTCTGTTCTGTACATTGTAATTCCGTTGTTTTCATTCACACTCTGTTCTGTACATTCTAATTCCATTGTTTTCATTCAAACTCTGTTCTGTACATTCTAATTCCGTTGTTTTCATTCAAATACTGTTGTTTTCATTCTAATTCTGTTATTTCCTTTAAAATTCCATTGTTTTGATTCAAATTCTGTTGTTTTCATTCAACTTCCATTGTTTTGATTCAAATTCTGTTCTGTTCATTCTAATTCCGTTGTTTTCATTCAAATTCTATTCATTTCATTCTAATTCCATTCTTTTTATTGAAATTCGGTTGTTTTCATTCAAATGCTTTTGTTTTCATTCTAATTCTACTCTTTTTATTCAAATTCTGTTGTTTTCATTAAAATTCCGTCATTTTCATGTTAATTCCGTTGTTTTGATTCAAATTCTGTTGTTTTCATTCAAATTCCATTATTTTGATTCAAATTCTGTTCTTTACATTCTAATTCCGTTGTTTTCATTCAAACTCTGTTCTGTACATTCTAATTCCGTTGTTTTCATTCAAATTCCATTGTTTTGATTCAAATTCTGTTCTGTTCATTCTAATTCCGTTGTTTTCATTCAAACTCTGTTCTGTACATTCTAATTCCATTGTTTTGATTCAAACTCTGTTCTGTACATTCTATTTCCATTGTTTTAATTCAAACTCTGTTCTGTACATTCTAATTCTGTTGTTTTCATTCAAATTCCATTGTTTTGATTCAAACTCTGTTCTGTTCATTCTAATTCCGTTGTTTTCATTCAAACTCTGTTCTGTACATTCTAATTCCGTTGTTTTCATTCAAACTCTGTTGTTTTCATTCTAATTCTTTTGTTTGTTTTAAACTTCCATTGTTTTCATTCAAATTCTGTTGTTTTCATTCAAATTCCATTGTTTTCATTCAAACTCTGTTCTGTTCATTCTAATTCCGTTGTTTTGATTCAAACTCTTTTCTGTACATTCTAATTCCGTTGTTTTCATTCAAACTCTGTTGTTTTCATTCTAATTCTTTTGTTTGTTTTAAACTTCCATTGTTTTCATTCAAATTCTGTTGTTTTCATTCTAATTCCGTTGTTTTCATTCAAATTCTATTCATTTCATTCTAATTCCGTTCTTTTTATTGAAATTCGGTTGTTTTCATTCAAATGCTTTTGTTTTCATTCTAATTCTACTCTTTTTATTCAAATTCTGTTGTTTTCATTCAAAATTCTGTCGTTTTCATGTTAATTCCGTTGTTTTGATTCAAATATTGTTGTTTTCATTAAAATTCCGTCGTTTTCATGTTAATTCCGTTGTTTTCATTCAGACTCTGTTCTGTACATTCTAATTCCGTTGTTTTCATTCAAACTCTGTTCTGTACATTCTAATTCCGTTGTTTTCATTCAAACCCTGTTCTGTACATTCTAATTCCGTTGTTTTCATTCAAACCCTGTTCTTTACATTCTAATTCCGTTGTCTTCATTCAAATTCCATTGTTTTGATTCAAATTCTATTCATTTCATTCTAATTCCGTTCTTTTTATTGAAATTCGGTTGTTTTCATTCAAATGCTTTGGTTTTCATTCTATTTCTACTCTTTTTATTCAAATTCTGTTGTTTTCATTAAAATTCCGTCGTTTTCATGTTAATTCCGTTGTTTTGATTCAAACTCTGTTGTTTTCATTCTAATTCCATTGTTTTGATTCAAATTCTGTACTGTACATTCTAATTCCGTTGTTTTCATTCAAACTCTGTTCTGTACATTCTAATTCCGTTGTTTTCATTCAAATTCCATTGTTTTCATTCAAATTCTGTTCTGTACATTCTAATTCCGTTGTTTTCATTCAAACTCTGTTCTGTACATTCTAATTCCATTGTTTTGATTCAAACTCTGTTCTGTACATTCTAATTCCATTGTTTTAATTCAAACTCTGTTCTGTACATTCTAATTCTG
The DNA here is from genome assembly GCF_041146795.1 of Maylandia zebra. Classification (NCBI taxonomy): domain Eukaryota; kingdom Metazoa; phylum Chordata; class Actinopteri; order Cichliformes; family Cichlidae; genus Maylandia; species Maylandia zebra. Next base: position 14,023,183 of record NC_135186.1, read on the forward strand.
TTGTTTTCATTCAAATTCCATTGTTTTGATTCAAACTCTGTTCTGTTCATTCTAATTCCGTTGTTTTCATTCAAACTCTGTTCTGTACATTCTAATTCCGTTGTTTTCATTCAAACTCTGTTGTTTTCATTCTAATTCTTTTGTTTGTTTTAAACTTCCATTGTTTTCATTCAAATTCTGTTGTTTTCATTCAAATTCCATTGTTTTCATTCAAATTCTGTTCTGTTCATTCTAATTCCGTTGTTTTGATTCAAACTCTGTTCTGCACATTCTAATTCCGTTGTTTTCATTCAAACTCTGTTCTGTACATTCTAATTCCGTTGTTTTCATTCAAACTCTGTTCTGCACATTCTAATTCCTTTGTTTTCATTCAAATTCTGTTCTGTACATTCTAATTCCGTTGTTTTCATTCAAACTCTGTTCTGTACATTCTAATTCTGTTGTTTTCATTCAAATTCCATTGTTTTGATTCAAATTCTGTTCTGTTCATTCTAATTCCATTGTTTTAATTCAAACTCTGTTCTGTACATTCTAATTCCGTTGTTTTCATTCAAACTCTGTTGTTTTCATTCAAACTCTGTTGTTTTTATTCTAATTCTTTTGTTTGTTTTAAACTTCCATTGTTTTCATTCAAATTCTGTTCTGTACATTCTAATTCCGTTGTTTTCATTCAAACTCTGTTCTGTACATTCTAATTCCGTTGTTTTCATTCAAACTCTGTTCTGTACATTCTAATTCCGTTGTTTTCATTCAAAGTCTGTTCTGCACATTCTAATTCCTTTGTTTTCATTCAAATTCTGTTCTGTACATTCTAATTCCGTTGTTTTCATTCACACTCTGTTCTGTACATTCTAATTCCGTTGTTTTCATTCAAACTCTGTTCTGTACATTCTAATTCCGTTGTTTTGATTCAAATTCTGTTCTGTACATTCTAATTCCATTGTTTTGATTCAAATTCTGTACTGTACATTCTAATTCCGTTGTTTTCATTCAAACTCTGTTCTGTACATTCTAATTCCGTTGTTTTCATTCAAATTCCATTGTTTTCATTCAAATTCTGTTCTGTACATTCTAATTCCGTTGTTTTCATTCAAACTCTGTTCTGTACATTCTAATTCCATTGTTTTGATTCAAACTCTGTTCTGTACATTCTAATTCCATTGTTTTAATTCAAACTCTGTTCTGTACATTTAAATTCTGTTGTTTTCATTCAAATTCCATTGTTTTCATTCAAACTCTGTTCTGTTCATTCTAATTCCGTTGTTTTCATTCAAATTCTATTCATTTCATTCTAATTCCGTTCTTTTTATTGAAATTCGGTTTTTTTCATTCAAATGCTTTTGTTTTCATTCTAATTCTACTCTTTTTATTCAAATTCTGTTGTTTTCATTCAAAATTCCGTCGTTTTCATGTTAATTCCGTTGTTTTGATTCAAATTCTGTTGTTTTCATTAAAATTCCGTCGTTTTCATGTTAATTCCGTTGTTTTCATTCAGACTCTGTTCTGTACATTCTAATTCCGTTGTTTTCATTCAAACTCTGTTCTGTACATTCTAATTCCGTTGTTTTCATTCAAACCCTGTTCTGTACATTCTAATTCCGTTGTTTTCATTCAAACCCTGTTCTTTACATTCTAATTCCGTTGTCTTCATTCAAATTCCATTGTTTTGATTCAAATTCTATTCATTTCATTCTAATTCCGTTCTTTTTATTGAAATTCGGTTGTTTTCATTCAAATGCTTTGGTTTTCATTCTATTTCTACTCTTTTTATTCAAATTCTGTTGTTTTCATTAAAATTCCGTCGTTTTCATGTTAATTCCGTTGTTTTGATTCAAACTCTGTTGTTTTCATTCTAATTCTTTTGTTTGTTTTAAACTTCCATTGTTTTCATTCAAATTCTGTTGTTTTCATTCAAATTCCATTGTTTTCATTCAAATTCTGTTCTGTTCATTCTAATTCCGTTGTTTTGATTCAAACTCTGTTCTGCACATTCTAATTCCGTTGTTTTCATTCAAACTCTGTTCTGTACATTCTAATTCCGTTGTTTTCAATCAAACTCTGTTCTGCACATTCTAATTCCTTTGTTTTCATTCAAATTCTGTTCTGTACATTCTAATTCCGTTGTTTTCATTCAAACTCTGTTCTGTACATTCTAATTCTGTTGTTTTCATTCAAATTCCATTGTTTTGATTCAAATTCTGTTCTGTTCATTCTAATTCCATTGTTTTAATTCAAACTCTGTTCTGTACATTCTAATTCTGTCGTTTTCATTCAAACTCTGTTCTGTACATTCTAATTCCGTTGTTTTCATTCAAAGTCTGTTCTGCACATTCTAATTCCTTTGTTTTCATTCAAATTCTGTTCTGTACATTGTAATTCCGTTGTTTTCATTCACACTCTGTTCTGTACATTCTAATTCCATTGTTTTCATTCAAACTCTGTTCTGTACATTCTAATTCCGTTGTTTTCATTCAAATACTGTTGTTTTCATTCTAATTCTGTTATTTCCTTTAAAATTCCATTGTTTTGATTCAAATTCTGTTGTTTTCATTCAACTTCCATTGTTTTGATTCAAATTCTGTTCTGTTCATTCTAATTCCGTTGTTTTCATTCAAATTCTATTCATTTCATTCTAATTCCATTCTTTTTATTGAAATTCGGTTGTTTTCATTCAAATGCTTTTGTTTTCATTCTAATTCTACTCTTTTTATTCAAATTCTGTTGTTTTCATTAAAATTCCGTCATTTTCATGTTAATTCCGTTGTTTTGATTCAAATTCTGTTGTTTTCATTCAAATTCCATTATTTTGATTCAAATTCTGTTCTTTACATTCTAATTCCGTTGTTTTCATTCAAACTCTGTTCTGTACATTCTAATTCCGTTGTTTTCATTCAAATTCCATTGTTTTGATTCAAATTCTGTTCTGTTCATTCTAATTCCGTTGTTTTCATTCAAACTCTGTTCTGTACATTCTAATTCCATTGTTTTGATTCAAACTCTGTTCTGTACATTCTATTTCCATTGTTTTAATTCAAACTCTGTTCTGTACATTCTAATTCTGTTGTTTTCATTCAAATTCCATTGTTTTGATTCAAACTCTGTTCTGTTCATTCTAATTCCGTTGTTTTCATTCAAACTCTGTTCTGTACATTCTAATTCCGTTGTTTTCATTCAAACTCTGTTGTTTTCATTCTAATTCTTTTGTTTGTTTTAAACTTCCATTGTTTTCATTCAAATTCTGTTGTTTTCATTCAAATTCCATTGTTTTCATTCAAACTCTGTTCTGTTCATTCTAATTCCGTTGTTTTGATTCAAACTCTTTTCTGTACATTCTAATTCCGTTGTTTTCATTCAAACTCTGTTGTTTTCATTCTAATTCTTTTGTTTGTTTTAAACTTCCATTGTTTTCATTCAAATTCTGTTGTTTTCATTCTAATTCCGTTGTTTTCATTCAAATTCTATTCATTTCATTCTAATTCCGTTCTTTTTATTGAAATTCGGTTGTTTTCATTCAAATGCTTTTGTTTTCATTCTAATTCTACTCTTTTTATTCAAATTCTGTTGTTTTCATTCAAAATTCCGTCGTTTTCATGTTAATTCCGTTGTTTTGATTCAAATATTGTTGTTTTCATTAAAATTCCGTCGTTTTCATGTTAATTCCGTTGTTTTCATTCAGACTCTGTTCTGTACATTCTAATTCCGTTGTTTTCATTCAAAGTCTGTTCTGCACATTCTAATTCCTTTGTTTTCATTCAAATTCTGTTCTGTACATTCTAATTCCGTTGTTTTCATTCACACTCTGTTCTGTACATTCTAATTCCGTTGTTTTCATTCAAACTCTGTTCTGTACATTCTAATTCCGTTGTTTTGATTCAAATTCTGTTCTGTACATTCTAATTCCATTGTTTTGATTCAAATTCTGTACTGTACATTCTAATTCCGTTGTTTTCATTCAAACTCTGTTCTGTACATTCTAATTCCGTTGTTTTCATTCAAATTCCATTGTTTTCATTCAAATTCTGTTCTGTACATTCTAATTCCGTTGTTTTCATTCAAACTCTGTTCTGTACATTCTAATTCCATTGTTTTGATTCAAACTCTGTTCTGTACATTCTAATTCCATTGTTTTAATTCAAACTCTGTTCTGTACATTTAAATTCTGTTGTTTTCATTCAAATTCCATTGTTTTCATTCAAACTCTGTTCTGTTCATTCTAATTCCGTTGTTTTCATTCAAATTCTATTCATTTCATTCTAATTCCGTTCTTTTTATTGAAATTCGGTTTTTTTCATTCAAATGCTTTTGTTTTCATTCTAATTCTACTCTTTTTATTCAAATTCTGTTGTTTTCATTCAAAATTCCGTCGTTTTCATGTTAATTCCGTTGTTTTGATTCAAATTCTGTTGTTTTCATTAAAATTCCGTCGTTTTCATGTTAATTCCGTTGTTTTCATTCAGACTCTGTTCTGTACATTCTAATTCCGTTGTTTTCATTCAAACTCTGTTCTGTACATTCTAATTCCGTTGTTTTCATTCAAACCCTGTTCTGTACATTCTAATTCCGTTGTTTTCATTCAAACCCTGTTCTTTACATTCTAATTCCGTTGTCTTCATTCAAATTCCATTGTTTTGATTCAAATTCTATTCATTTCATTCTAATTCCGTTCTTTTTATTGAAATTCGGTTGTTTTCATTCAAATGCTTTGGTTTTCATTCTATTTCTACTCTTTTTATTCAAATTCTGTTGTTTTCATTAAAATTCCGTCGTTTTCATGTTAATTCCGTTGTTTTGATTCAAACTCTGTTGTTTTCATTCTAATTCTTTTGTTTGTTTTAAACTTCCATTGTTTTCATTCAAATTCTGTTGTTTTCATTCAAATTCCATTGTTTTCATTCAAATTCTGTTCTGTTCATTCTAATTCCGTTGTTTTGATTCAAACTCTGTTCTGCACATTCTAATTCCGTTGTTTTCATTCAAACTCTGTTCTGTACATTCTAATTCCGTTGTTTTCAATCAAACTCTGTTCTGCACATTCTAATTCCTTTGTTTTCATTCAAATTCTGTTCTGTACATTCTAATTCCGTTGTTTTCATTCAAACTCTGTTCTGTACATTCTAATTCTGTTGTTTTCATTCAAATTCCATTGTTTTGATTCAAATTCTGTTCTGTTCATTCTAATTCCATTGTTTTAATTCAAACTCTGTTCTGTACATTCTAATTCTGTCGTTTTCATTCAAACTCTGTTCTGTACATTCTAATTCCGTTGTTTTCATTCAAAGTCTGTTCTGCACATTCTAATTCCTTTGTTTTCATTCAAATTCTGTTCTGTACATTGTAATTCCGTTGTTTTCATTCACACTCTGTTCTGTACATTCTAATTCCATTGTTTTCATTCAAACTCTGTTCTGTACATTCTAATTCCGTTGTTTTCATTCAAATACTGTTGTTTTCATTCTAATTCTGTTATTTCCTTTAAAATTCCATTGTTTTGATTCAAATTCTGTTGTTTTCATTCAACTTCCATTGTTTTGATTCAAATTCTGTTCTGTTCATTCTAATTCCGTTGTTTTCATTCAAATTCTATTCATTTCATTCTAATTCCATTCTTTTTATTGAAATTCGGTTGTTTTCATTCAAATGCTTTTGTTTTCATTCTAATTCTACTCTTTTTATTCAAATTCTGTTGTTTTCATTAAAATTCCGTCATTTTCATGTTAATTCCGTTGTTTTGATTCAAATTCTGTTGTTTTCATTCAAATTCCATTATTTTGATTCAAATTCTGTTCTTTACATTCTAATTCCGTTGTTTTCATTCAAACTCTGTTCTGTACATTCTAATTCCGTTGTTTTCATTCAAATTCCATTGTTTTGATTCAAATTCTGTTCTGTTCATTCTAATTCCGTTGTTTTCATTCAAACTCTGTTCTGTACATTCTAATTCCATTGTTTTGATTCAAACTCTGTTCTGTACATTCTATTTCCATTGTTTTAATTCAAACTCTGTTCTGTACATTCTAATTCTGTTGTTTTCATTCAAATTCCATTGTTTTGATTCAAACTCTGTTCTGTTCATTCTAATTCCGTTGTTTTCATTCAAACTCTGTTCTGTACATTCTAATTCCGTTGTTTTCATTCAAACTCTGTTGTTTTCATTCTAATTCTTTTGTTTGTTTTAAACTTCCATTGTTTTCATTCAAATTCTGTTGTTTTCATTCAAATTCCATTGTTTTCATTCAAACTCTGTTCTGTTCATTCTAATTCCGTTGTTTTGATTCAAACTCTTTTCTGTACATTCTAATTCCGTTGTTTTCATTCAAACTCTGTTGTTTTCATTCTAATTCTTTTGTTTGTTTTAAACTTCCATTGTTTTCATTCAAATTCTGTTGTTTTCATTCTAATTCCGTTGTTTTCATTCAAATTCTATTCATTTCATTCTAATTCCGTTCTTTTTATTGAAATTCGGTTGTTTTCATTCAAATGCTTTTGTTTTCATTCTAATTCTACTCTTTTTATTCAAATTCTGTTGTTTTCATTCAAAATTCCGTCGTTTTCATGTTAATTCCGTTGTTTTGATTCAAATATTGTTGTTTTCATTAAAATTCCGTCGTTTTCATGTTAATTCCGTTGTTTTCATTCAGACTCTGTTCTGTACATTCTAATTCCGTTGTTTTCATTCAAACTCTGTTCTGTACATTCTAATTCCGTTGTTTTCATTCAAACCCTGTTCTGTACATTCTAATTCCGTTGTTTTCATTCAAACCCTGTTCTTTACATTCTAATTCCGTTGTCTTCATTCAAATTCCATTGTTTTGATTCAAATTCTATTCATTTCATTCTAATTCCGTTCTTTTTATTGAAATTCGGTTGTTTTCATTCAAATGCTTTGGTTTTCATTCTATTTCTACTCTTTTTATTCAAATTCTGTTGTTTTCATTAAAATTCCGTCGTTTTCATGTTAATTCCGTTGTTTTGATTCAAACTCTGTTGTTTTCATTCTAATTCTTTTGTTTGTTTTAAACTTCCATTGTTTTCATTCAAATTCTGTTGTTTTCATTCAAATTCCATTGTTTTCATTCAAATTCTGTTCTGTTCATTCTAATTCCGTTGTTTTGATTCAAACTCTGTTCTGCACATTCTAATTCCGTTGTTTTCATTCAAACTCTGTTCTGTACATTCTAATTCCGTTGTTTTCATTCAAACTCTGTTCTGCACATTCTAATTCCTTTGTTTTCATTCAAATTCTGTTCTGTACATTCTAATTCCGTTGTTTTCATTCAAACTCTGTTCTGTACATTCTAATTCTGTTGTTTTCATTCAAATTCCATTGTTTTGATTCAAATTCTGTTCTGTTCATTCTAATTCCATTGTTTTAATTCAAACTCTGTTCTGTACATTCTAATTCTGTCGTTTTCATTCAAACTCTGTTCTGTACATTCTAATTCCGTTGTTTTCATTCAAAGTCTGTTCTGCACATTCTAATTCCTTTGTTTTCATTCAAATTCTGTTCTGTACATTGTAATTCCGTTGTTTTCATTCACACTCTGTTCTGTACATTCTAATTCCATTGTTTTCATTCAAACTCTGTTCTGTACATTCTAATTCCGTTGTTTTCATTCAAATACTGTTGTTTTCATTCTAATTCTGTTATTTCCTTTAAAATTCCATTGTTTTGATTCAAATTCTGTTGTTTTCATTCAACTTCCATTGTTTTGATTCAAATTCTGTTCTGTTCATTCTAATTCCGTTGTTTTCATTCAAATTCTATTCATTTCATTCTAATTCCATTCTTTTTATTGAAATTCGGTTGTTTTCATTCAAATGCTTTTGTTTTCATTCTAATTCTACTCTTTTTATTCAAATTCTGTTGTTTTCATTAAAATTCCGTCATTTTCATGTTAATTCCCTTGTTTTGATTCAAATTCTGTTGTTTTCATTCAAATTCCATTATTTTGATTCAAATTCTGTTCTTTACATTCTAATTCCGTTGTTTTCATTCAAACTCTGTTCTGTACATTCTAATTCCGTTGTTTTCATTCAAATTCCATTGTTTTGATTCAAATTCTGTTCTGTTCATTCTAATTCCGTTGTTTTCATTCAAACTCTGTTCTGTACATTCTAATTCCATTGTTTTGATTCAAACTCTGTTCTGTACATTCTATTTCCATTGTTTTAATTCAAACTCTGTTCTGTACATTCTAATTCTGTTGTTTTCATTCAAATTCCATTGTTTTGATTCAAACTCTGTTCTGTTCATTCTAATTCCGTTGTTTTCATTCAAACTCTGTTCTGTACATTCTAATTCCGTTGTTTTCATTCAAACTCTGTTGTTTTCATTCTAATTCTTTTGTTTGTTTTAAACTTCCATTGTTTTCATTCAAATTCTGTTGTTTTCATTCAAATTCCATTGTTTTCATTCAAATTCTGTTCTGTTCATTCTAATTCCGTTGTTTTGATTCAAACTCTGTTCTGTACATTCTAATTCCGTTGTTTTCATTCAAACTCTGTTCTGTACATTCTAATTCCGTTGTTTTCATTCAAACTCTGTTCTGCACATTCTAATTCCTTTGTTTTCATTCAAATTCTGTTCTGTACATTCTAATTCCGTTGTTTTCATTCAAACTCTGTTCTGTACATTCTAATTCTGTTGTTTTCATTCAAATTCCATTGTTTTGATTCAAATTCTGTTCTGTTCATTCTAATTCCATTGTTTTAATTCAAACTCTGTTCTGTACATTCTAATTCTGTCGTTTTCATTCAAACTCTGTTCTGTACATTCTAATTCCGTTGTTTTCATTCAAACTCTGTTGTTTTCATTCTAATTCTTTTGTTTGTTTTAAACTTCCATTGTTTTCATTCAAATTCTGTTGTTTTCATTCAAATTCCATTGTTTTCATTCAAATTCTGTTCATTCTAATTCCGTTGTTTTGATTCAAACTCTGTTCTGCACATTCTAATTCCGTTGTTTTCATTCAAACTCTGTTCTGTACATTCTAATTCCGTTGTTTTCATTCAAACTCTGTTCTGCACATTCTAATTCCTTTGTTTTCATTCAAATTCTGTTCTGTACATTCTAATTCCGTTGTTTTCATTCAAACTCTGTTCTGTACATTCTAATTCTGTTGTTTTCATTCAAATTCCATTGTTTTGATTCAAATTCTGTTCTGTTCATTCTAATTCCATTGTTTTAATTCAAACTCTGTTCTGTACATTCTAATTCTGTCGTTTTCATTCAAACTCTGTTCTGTACATTCTAATTCCGTTGTTTTCATTCAAAGTCTGTTCTGCACATTCTAATTCCTTTGTTTTCATTCAAATTCTGTTCTGTACATTGTAATTCCGTTGTTTTCATTCACACTCTGTTCTGTACATTCTAATTCCATTGTTTTCATTCAAACTCTGTTCTGTACATTCTAATTCCGTTGTTTTCATTCAAATACTGTTGTTTTCATTCTAATTCTGTTATTTCCTTTAAAATTCCATTGTTTTGATTCAAATTCTGTTGTTTTCATTCAACTTCCATTGTTTTGATTCAAATTCTGTTCTGTTCATTCTAATTCCGTTGTTTTCATTCAAATTCTATTCATTTCATTCTAATTCCATTCTTTTTATTGAAATTCGGTTGTTTTCATTCAAATGCTTTTGTTTTCATTCTAATTCTACTCTTTTTATTCAAATTCTGTTGTTTTCATTAAAATTCCGTCATTTTCATGTTAATTCCGTTGTTTTGATTCAAATTCTGTTGTTTTCATTCAAATTCCATTATTTTGATTCAAATTCTGTTCTTTACATTCTAATTCCGTTGTTTTCATTTAAACTCTGTTCTGTACATTCTAATTCCGTTGTTTTCATTCAAATTCCATTGTTTTGATTCAAATTCTGTTCTGTTCATTCTAATTCCGTTGTTTTCATTCAAACTCTGTTCTGTACATTCTAATTCCATTGTTTTGATTCAAACTCTGTTCTGTACATTCTAATTCTGTTGTTTTCATTCAAATTCCATTGTTTTGATTTAAACTCTGTTCTGTTCATTCTAATTCCGTTGTTTTCATTCAAACTCTGTTCTGTACATTCTAATTCCGTTGTTTTCATTCAAACTCTGTTGTTTTCATTCTAATTCTTTTGTTTGTTTTAAACTTCCATTGTTTTCATTCAAATTCTGTTGTTTTCATTCAAATTCCATTGTTTTCATTCAAATTCTGTTCTGTTCATTCTAATTCCGTTGTTTTGATTCAAACTCTGTTCTGTACATTCTAATTCCGTTGTTTTCATTCAAACTCTGTTCTGTACATTTAAATTCTGTTGTTTTCATTCAAATTCCATTGTTTTGATTCAAACTCTGTTCTGTTCATTCTAATTCCGTTGTTTTCATTCAAACTCTGTTCTGTACATTCTAATTCCGTTGTTTTCATTCAAACTCTGTTGTTTTCATTCTAATTCTTTTGTTTGTTTTAAACTTCCATTGTTTTCATTCAAATTCTGTTGTTTTCATTCTAATTCCGTTGTTTTCATTCAAATTCTATTCATTTCATTCTAATTCCGTTCTTTTTATTGAAATTCGGTTGTTTTCATTCAAATGCTTTTGTTTTCATTCTAATTCTACTCTTTTTATTCAAATTCTGTTGTTTTCATTCAAAATTCCGTCGTTTTCATGTTAATTCCGTTGTTTTGATTCAAATTCTGTTGTTTTCATTAAAATTCCGTCGTTTTCATGTTAATTCCGTTGTTTTCATTCAGACTCTGTTCTGTACATTCTAATTCCGTTGTTTTCATTCAAACTCTGTTCTGTACATTCTAATTCCGTTGTTTTCATTCAAACCCTGTTCTGTACATTCTAATTCCGTTGTTTTCATTCAAACCCTGTTCTTTACATTCTAATTCCGTTGTCTTCATTCAAATTCCATTGTTTTGATTCAAATTCTATTCATTTCATTCTAATTCCGTTCTTTTTATTGAAATTCGGTTGTTTTCATTCAAATGCTTTGGTTTTCATTCTATTTCTACTCTTTTTATTCAAATTCTGTTGTTTTCATTAAAATTCCGTCGTTTTCATGTTAATTCCGTTGTTTTCATTCAAACTCTGTTGTTTTCATTAAAATTCCGTCGTTTTCATGTTAATTCCGTTGTTTTCATTCAGACTCTGTTCTGTACATTCTAATTCCGTTGTTTTCATTCAAACTCTGTTCTGTACATTCTAATTCCGTTGTTTTCATTCAAACCCTGTTCTGTACATTCTAATTCCGTTGTTTTCATTCAAACCCTGTTCTTTACATTCTAATTCCGTTGTCTTCATTCAAATTCCATTGTTTTGATTCAAATTCTATTCATTTCATTCTAATTCCGTTCTTTTTATTGAAATTCGGTTGTTTTCATTCAAATGCTTTGGTTTTCATTCTATTTCTACTCTTTTTATTCAAATTCTGTTGTTTTCATTAAAATTCCGTCGTTTTCATGTTAATTCCGTTGTTTTGATTCAAACTCTGTTGTTTTCATTCTAATTCTTTTGTTTGTTTTAAACTTCCATTGTTTTCATTCAAATTCTGTTGTTTTCATTCAAATTCCATTGTTTTCATTCAAATTCTGTTCTGTTCATTCTAATTCCGTTGTTTTGATTCAAACTCTGTTCTGCACATTCTAATTCCGTTGTTTTCATTCAAACTCTGTTCTGTACATTCTAATTCCGTTGTTTTCATTCAAACTCTGTTCTGCACATTCTAATTCCTTTGTTTTCATTCAAATTCTGTTCTGTACATTCTAATTCCGTTGTTTTCATTCAAACTCTGTTCTGTACATTCTAATTCTGTTGTTTTCATTCAAATTCCATTGTTTTGATTCAAATTCTGTTCTGTTCACTCTAATTCCATTGTTTTAATTCAAACTCTGTTCTGTACATTCTAATTCTGTCGTTTTCATTCAAACTCTGTTCTGTACATTCTAATTCCGTTGTTTTCATTCAAACTCTGTTGTTTTCATTCTAATTCTTTTGTTTGTTTTAAACTTCCATTGTTTTCATTCAAATTCTGTTGTTTTCATTCAAATTCCATTGTTTTCATTCAAATTCTGTTCTGTTCATTCTAATTCCGTTGTTTTGATTCAAACTCTGTTCTGCACATTCTAATTCCGTTGTTTTCATTCAAACTCTGTTCTGTACATTCTAATTCCGTTGTTTTCATTCAAACTCTGTTCTGCACATTCTAATTCTGTTGTTTTCATTCAAATTCCATTGTTTTGATTCAAATTCTGTTCTGTTCATTCTAATTCCGTTGTTTTGATTCAAACTCTGTTCTGTACATTCTAATTCTGTTGTTTTCATTCAAATTCCATTGTTTTGATTCAAATTCTGTTCTGTTCATTCTAATTCCGTTGTTTTGATTCAAACTCTGTTCTGTACATTCTAATTTTGTTGTTTTCATTCAAATTCCATTGTTTTTATTCAAATTCTGTTCTGTTCATTCTAATTCCGTTGTTTTCATTCAAACTCTGTTCTTTACATTCTAATTCCGTTGTTTTGATTCAAACTCTGTTCTGTACATTCTAATTTCGTTGTTTTGATTCAAACTCTGTTCTGTACATTCTAATTCCATTGTTTTCATTCAAACTCTGTTCTGTACATTCTAATTCCATTGTTTTCATTCAAACTCTGTTCTGTACATTTAAATTCTGTTGTTTTCATTCAAATTCCATTGTTTTCATTCAAACTCTGTTCTGTTCATTCTAATTCCGTTGTTTTCATTCAAATTCTATTCATTTCATTCTAATTCCGTTCTTTTTATTGAAATTCCGTTGTTTTCATTCAAATGCTTTCGTTTTCATTCTAATTCTACTCTTTTTATTCAAATTCTGTTGTTTTCATTCAAAATTCCGTCGTTTTCATGTTAATTCCGTTGTTTTGATTCAAATTCTGTTGTTTTCATTCAAATTCCATTGTTTTGATTCAAATTCGCTTCTTTACATTCTAATTCCATTGTTTTCATTCAAAGTCTGTTCTTCACATTCTAATTCCTTTGTTTTCATTCAAATTCTGTTCTGTACATTGTAATTCCGTTGTTTTCATTCACACTCTGTTCTGTACATTCTAATTCCATTGTTTTCATTCAAACTCTGTTCTGTACATTCTAATTCCGTTGTTTTCATTCAAATACTGTTGTTTTCATTCTAATTCTGTTATTTCCTTTAAAATTCCATTGTTTTGATTCAAATTCTGTTGTTTTCATTCAACTTCCATTGTTTTGATTCAAATTCTGTTCTGTTCATTCTAATTCCGTTGTTTTCATTCAAATTCTATTCATTTCATTCTAATTCCATTCTTTTTATTGAAATTCGGTTGTTTTCATTCAAATGCTTTTGTTTTCATTCTAATTCTACTCTTTTTATTCAAATTCTGTTGTTTTCATTAAAATTCCGTCATTTTCATGTTAATTCCGTTGTTTTGATTCAAATTCTGTTGTTTTCATTCAAATTCCATTATTTTGATTCAAATTCTGTTCTTTACATTCTAATTCCGTTGTTTTCATTCAAACTCTGTTCTGTACATTCTAATTCCGTTGTTTTCATTCAAATTCCATTGTTTTGATTCAAATTCTGTTCTGTTCATTCTAATTCCGTTGTTTTCATTCAAACTCTGTTCTGTACATTCTAATTCCATTGTTTTGATTCAAACTCTGTTCTGTACATTCTATTTCCATTGTTTTAATTCAAACTCTGTTCTGTACATTCTAATTCTGTTGTTTTCATTCAAATTCCATTGTTTTGATTCAAACTCTGTTCTGTTCATTCTAATTCCGTTGTTTTCATTCAAACTCTGTTCTGTACATTCTAATTCCGTTGTTTTCATTCAAACTCTGTTGTTTTCATTCTAATTCTTTTGTTTGTTTTAAACTTCCATTGTTTTCATTCAAATTCTGTTGTTTTCATTCAAATTCCATTGTTTTCATTCAAATTCTGTTCTGTTCATTCTAATTCCGTTGTTTTGATTCAAACTCTGTTCTGCACATTCTAATTCCGTTGTTTTCATTCAAACTCTGTTCTGTACATTCTAATTCCGTTGTTTTCATTCAAACTCTGTTCTGCACATTCTAATTCCTTTGTTTTCATTCAAATTCTGTTCTGTACATTCTAATTCCGTTGTTTTCATTCAAACTCTGTTCTGTACATTCTAATTCTGTTGTTTTCATTCAAATTCCATTGTTTTGATTCAAATTCTGTTCTGTTCATTCTAATTCCATTGTTTTAATTCAAACTCTGTTCTGTACATTCTAATTCTGTCGTTTTCATTCAAACTCTGTTCTGTACATTCTAATTCCGTTGTTTTCATTCAAACTCTGTTGTTTTCATTCTAATTCTTTTGTTTGTTTTAAACTTCCATTGTTTTCATTCAAATTCTGTTGTTTTCATTCAAATTCCATTGTTTTCATTCAAATTCTGTTCTGTTCATTCTAATTCCGTTGTTTTGATTCAAACTCTGTTCTGCACATTCTAATTCCGTTGTTTTCATTCAAACTCTGTTCTGTACATTCTAATTCCGTTGTTTTCATTCAAACTCTGTTCTGCACATTCTAATTCCTTTGTTTTCATTCAAATTCTGTTCTGTACATTCTAATTCCGTTGTTTTCATTCAAACTCTGTTCTGTACATTTAAATTCTGTTGTTTTCATTCAAATTCCATTGTTTTCATTCAAACTCTGTTCTGTTCATTCTAATTCCGTTGTTTTCATTCAAATTCTATTCATTTCATTCTAATTCCGTTCTTTTTATTGAAATTCCGTTGTTTTCATTCAAATGCTTTTGTTTTCATTCTAATTCTACTCTTTTTATTCAAATTCTGTTGTTTTCATTCAAAATTCCGTCGTTTTCATGTTAATTCCGTTGTTTTGATTCAAATTCTGTTGTTTTCATTAAAATTCCGTCGTTTTCATGTTAATTCCGTTGTTTTCATTCAGACTCTGTTCTGTACATTCTAATTCCGTTGTTTTCATTCAAACTCTGTTCTGTACATTCTAATTCCGTTGTTTTCATTCAAACCCTGTTCTGTACATTCTAATTCCGTTGTTTTCATTCAAACCCTGTTCTTTACATTCTAATTCCGTTGTCTTCATTCAAATTCCATTGTTTTGATTCAAATTCTATTCATTTCATTCTAATTCCGTTCTTTTTATTGAAATTCGGTTGTTTTCATTCAAATGCTTTGGTTTTCATTCTATTTCTACTCTTTTTATTCAAATTCTGTTGTTTTCATTAAAATTCCGTCGTTTTCATGTTAATTCCGTTGTTTTGATTCAAACTCTGTTGTTTTCATTAAAATTCCGTCGTTTTCATGTTAATTCCGTTGTTTTCATTCAGACTCTGTTCTGTACATTCTAATTCCGTTGTTTTCATTCAAACTCTGTTCTGTACATTCTAATTCCGTTGTTTTCATTCAAACCCTGTTCTGTACATTCTAATTCCGTTGTTTTCATTCAAACCCTGTTCTTTACATTCTAATTCCGTTGTCTTCATTCAAATTCCATTGTTTTGATTCAAATTCTATTCATTTCATTCTAATTCCGTTCTTTTTATTGAAATTCGGTTGTTTTCATTCAAATGCTTTGGTTTTCATTCTATTTCTACTCTTTTTATTCAAATTCTGTTGTTTTCATTAAAATTCCGTCGTTTTCATGTTAATTCCGTTGTTTTGATTCAAACTCTGTTGTTTTCATTCTAATTCTTTTGTTTGTTTTAAACTTCCATTGTTTTCATTCAAATTCTGTTGTTTTCATTCAAATTCCATTGTTTTCATTCAAATTCTGTTCTGTTCATTCTAATTCCGTTGTTTTGATTCAAACTCTGTTCTGCACATTCTAATTCCGTTGTTTTCATTCAAACTCTGTTCTGTACATTCTAATTCCGTTGTTTTCATTCAAACTCTGTTCTGCACATTCTAATTCCTTTGTTTTCATTCAAATTCTGTTCTGTACATTCTAATTCCGTTGTTTTCATTCAAACTCTGTTCTGTACATTCTAATTCTGTTGTTTTCATTCAAATTCCATTGTTTTGATTCAAATTCTGTTCTGTTCACTCTAATTCCATTGTTTTAATTCAAACTCTGTTCTGTACATTCTAATTCTGTCGTTTTCATTCAAACTCTGTTCTGTACATTCTAATTCCGTTGTTTTCATTCAAACTCTGTTGTTTTCATTCTAATTCTTTTGTTTGTTTTAAACTTCCATTGTTTTCATTCAAATTCTGTTGTTTTCATTCAAATTCCATTGTTTTCATTCAAATTCTGTTCTGTTCATTCTAATTCCGTTGTTTTGATTCAAACTCTGTTCTGCACATTCTAATTCCGTTGTTTTCATTCAAACTCTGTTCTGTACATTCTAATTCCGTTGTTTTCATTCAAACTCTGTTCTGCACATTCTAATTCTGTTGTTTTCATTCAAATTCCATTGTTTTGATTCAAATTCTGTTCTGTTCATTCTAATTCCGTTGTTTTGATTCAAACTCTGTTCTGTACATTCTAATTCTGTTGTTTTCATTCAAATTCCATTGTTTTGATTCAAATTCTGTTCTGTTCATTCTAATTCCGTTGTTTTGATTCAAACTCTGTTCTGTACATTCTAATTTTGTTGTTTTCATTCAAATTCCATTGTTTTTATTCAAATTCTGTTCTGTTCATTCTAATTCCGTTGTTTTCATTCAAACTCTGTTCTTTACATTCTAATTCCGTTGTTTTGATTCAAATTCGCTTCTTTACATTCTAATTCCATTGTTTTCATTCAAAGTCTGTTCTTCACATTCTAATTCCTTTGTTTTCATTCAAATTCTGTTCTGTACATTGTAATTCCGTTGTTTTCATTCACACTCTGTTCTGTACATTCTAATTCCATTGTTTTCATTCAAACTCTGTTCTGTACATTCTAATTCCGTTGTTTTCATTCAAATACTGTTGTTTTCATTCTAATTCTGTTATTTCCTTTAAAATTCCATTGTTTTGATTCAAATTCTGTTGTTTTCATTCAACTTCCATTGTTTTGATTCAAATTCTGTTCTGTTCATTCTAATTCCGTTGTTTTCATTCAAATTCTATTCATTTCATTCTAATTCCATTCTTTTTATTGAAATTCGGTTGTTTTCATTCAAATGCTTTTGTTTTCATTCTAATTCTACTCTTTTTATTCAAATTCTGTTGTTTTCATTAAAATTCCGTCATTTTCATGTTAATTCCGTTGTTTTGATTCAAATTCTGTTGTTTTCATTCAAATTCCATTATTTTGATTCAAATTCTGTTCTTTACATTCTAATTCCGTTGTTTTCATTCAAACTCTGTTCTGTACATTCTAATTCCGTTGTTTTCATTCAAATTCCATTGTTTTGATTCAAATTCTGTTCTGTTCATTCTAATTCCGTTGTTTTCATTCAAACTCTGTTCTGTACATTCTAATTCCATTGTTTTGATTCAAACTCTGTTCTGTACATTCTATTTCCATTGTTTTAATTCAAACTCTGTTCTGTACATTCTAATTCTGTTGTTTTCATTCAAATTCCATTGTTTTGATTCAAACTCTGTTCTGTTCATTCTAATTCCGTTGTTTTCATTCAAACTCTGTTCTGTACATTCTAATTCCGTTGTTTTCATTCAAACTCTGTTGTTTTCATTCTAATTCTTTTGTTTGTTTTAAACTTCCATTGTTTTCATTCAAATTCTGTTGTTTTCATTCAAATTCCATTGTTTTCATTCAAATTCTGTTCTGTTCATTCTAATTCCGTTGTTTTGATTCAAACTCTGTTCTGCACATTCTAATTCCGTTGTTTTCATTCAAACTCTGTTCTGTACATTCTAATTCCGTTGTTTTCATTCAAACTCTGTTCTGCACATTCTAATTCCTTTGTTTTCATTCAAATTCTGTTCTGTACATTCTAATTCCGTTGTTTTCATTCAAACTCTGTTCTGTACATTCTAATTCTGTTGTTTTCATTCAAATTCCATTGTTTTGATTCAAATTCTGTTCTGTTCATTCTAATTCCATTGTTTTAATTCAAACTCTGTTCTGTACATTCTAATTCTGTCGTTTTCATTCAAACTCTGTTCTGTACATTCTAATTCCGTTGTTTTCATTCAAACTCTGTTGTTTTCATTCTAATTCTTTTGTTTGTTTTAAACTTCCATTGTTTTCATTCAAATTCTGTTGTTTTCATTCAAATTCCATTGTTTTCATTCAAATTCTGTTCTGTTCATTCTAATTCCGTTGTTTTGATTCAAACTCTGTTCTGCACATTCTAATTCCGTTGTTTTCATTCAAACTCTGTTCTGTACATTCTAATTCCGTTGTTTTCATTCAAACTCTGTTCTGCACATTCTAATTCCTTTGTTTTCATTCAAATTCTGTTCTGTACATTCTAATTCCGTTGTTTTCATTCAAACTCTGTTCTGTACATTTAAATTCTGTTGTTTTCATTCAAATTCCATTGTTTTCATTCAAACTCTGTTCTGTTCATTCTAATTCCGTTGTTTTCATTCAAATTCTATTCATTTCATTCTAATTCCGTTCTTTTTATTGAAATTCCGTTGTTTTCATTCAAATGCTTTTGTTTTCATTCTAATTCTACTCTTTTTATTCAAATTCTGTTGTTTTCATTCAAAATTCCGTCGTTTTCATGTTAATTCCGTTGTTTTGATTCAAATTCTGTTGTTTTCATTAAAATTCCGTCGTTTTCATGTTAATTCCGTTGTTTTCATTCAGACTCTGTTCTGTACATTCTAATTCCGTTGTTTTCATTCAAACTCTGTTCTGTACATTCTAATTCCGTTGTTTTCATTCAAACCCTGTTCTGTACATTCTAATTCCGTTGTTTTCATTCAAACCCTGTTCTTTACATTCTAATTCCGTTGTCTTCATTCAAATTCCATTGTTTTGATTCAAATTCTATTCATTTCATTCTAATTCCGTTCTTTTTATTGAAATTCGGTTGTTTTCATTCAAATGCTTTGGTTTTCATTCTATTTCTACTCTTTTTATTCAAATTCTGTTGTTTTCATTAAAATTCCGTCGTTTTCATGTTAATTCCGTTGTTTTGATTCAAACTCTGTTGTTTTCATTAAAATTCCGTCGTTTTCATGTTAATTCCGTTGTTTTCATTCAGACTCTGTTCTGTACATTCTAATTCCGTTGTTTTCATTCAAACTCTGTTCTGTACATTCTAATTCCGTTGTTTTCATTCAAACCCTGTTCTGTACATTCTAATTCCGTTGTTTTCATTCAAACCCTGTTCTTTACATTCTAATTCCGTTGTCTTCATTCAAATTCCATTGTTTTGATTCAAATTCTATTCATTTCATTCTAATTCCGTTCTTTTTATTGAAATTCGGTTGTTTTCATTCAAATGCTTTGGTTTTCATTCTATTTCTACTCTTTTTATTCAAATTCTGTTGTTTTCATTAAAATTCCGTCGTTTTCATGTTAATTCCGTTGTTTTGATTCAAACTCTGTTGTTTTCATTCTAATTCTTTTGTTTGTTTTAAACTTCCATTGTTTTCATTCAAATTCTGTTGTTTTCATTCAAATTCCATTGTTTTCATTCAAATTCTGTTCTGTTCATTCTAATTCCGTTGTTTTGATTCAAACTCTGTTCTGCACATTCTAATTCCGTTGTTTTCATTCAAACTCTGTTCTGTACATTCTAATTCCGTTGTTTTCATTCAAACTCTGTTCTGCACATTCTAATTCCTTTGTTTTCATTCAAATTCTGTTCTGTACATTCTAATTCCGTTGTTTTCATTCAAACTCTGTTCTGTACATTCTAATTCTGTTGTTTTCATTCAAATTCCATTGTTTTGATTCAAATTCTGTTCTGTTCACTCTAATTCCATTGTTTTAATTCAAACTCTGTTCTGTACATTCTAATTCTGTCGTTTTCATTCAAACTCTGTTCTGTACATTCTAATTCCGTTGTTTTCATTCAAACTCTGTTGTTTTCATTCTAATTCTTTTGTTTGTTTTAAACTTCCATTGTTTTCATTCAAATTCTGTTGTTTTCATTCAAATTCCATTGTTTTCATTCAAATTCTGTTCTGTTCATTCTAATTCCGTTGTTTTGATTCAAACTCTGTTCTGCACATTCTAATTCCGTTGTTTTCATTCAAACTCTGTTCTGTACATTCTAATTCCGTTGTTTTCATTCAAACTCTGTTCTGCACATTCTAATTCTGTTGTTTTCATTCAAATTCCATTGTTTTGATTCAAATTCTGTTCTGTTCATTCTAATTCCGTTGTTTTGATTCAAACTCTGTTCTGTACATTCTAATTCTGTTGTTTTCATTCAAATTCCATTGTTTTGATTCAAATTCTGTTCTGTTCATTCTAATTCCGTTGTTTTGATTCAAACTCTGTTCTGTACATTCTAATTTTGTTGTTTTCATTCAAATTCCATTGTTTTTATTCAAATTCTGTTCTGTTCATTCTAATTCCGTTGTTTTCATTCAAACTCTGTTCTTTACATTCTAATTCCGTTGTTTTGATTCAAACTCTGTTCTGTACATTCTAATTTCGTTGTTTTGATTCAAACTCTGTTCTGTACATTCTAATTCCATTGTTTTCATTCAAACTCTGTTCTGTACATTCTAATTCCATTGTTTTCATTCAAACTCTGTTCTGTACATTTAAATTCTGTTGTTTTCATTCAAATTCCATTGTTTTCATTCAAACTCTGTTCTGTTCATTCTAATTCCGTTGTTTTCATTCAAATTCTATTCATTTCATTCTAATTCCGTTCTTTTTATTGAAATTCCGTTGTTTTCATTCAAATGCTTTCGTTTTCATTCTAATTCTACTCTTTTTATTCAAATTCTGTTGTTTTCATTCAAAATTCCGTCGTTTTCATGTTAATTCCGTTGTTTTGATTCAAATTCTGTTGTTTTCATTCAAATTCCATTGTTTTGATTCAAATTCGCTTCTTTACATTCTAATTCCATTGTTTTCATTCAAAGTCTGTTCTTCACATTCTAATTCCTTTGTTTTCATTCAAATTCTGTTCTGTACATTGTAATTCCGTTGTTTTCATTCACACTCTGTTCTGTACATTCTAATTCCATTGTTTTCATTCAAACTCTGTTCTGTACATTCTAATTCCGTTGTTTTCATTCAAATACTGTTGTTTTCATTCTAATTCTGTTATTTCCTTTAAAATTCCATTGTTTTGATTCAAATTCTGTTGTTTTCATTCAACTTCCATTGTTTTGATTCAAATTCTGTTCTGTTCATTCTAATTCCGTTGTTTTCATTCAAATTCTATTCATTTCATTCTAATTCCATTCTTTTTATTGAAATTCGGTTGTTTTCATTCAAATGCTTTTGTTTTCATTCTAATTCTACTCTTTTTATTCAAATTCTGTTGTTTTCATTAAAATTCCGTCATTTTCATGTTAATTCCGTTGTTTTGATTCAAATTCTGTTGTTTTCATTCAAATTCCATTATTTTGATTCAAATTCTGTTCTTTACATTCTAATTCCGTTGTTTTCATTCAAACTCTGTTCTGTACATTCTAATTCCGTTGTTTTCATTCAAATTCCATTGTTTTGATTCAAATTCTGTTCTGTTCATTCTAATTCCGTTGTTTTCATTCAAACTCTGTTCTGTACATTCTAATTCCATTGTTTTGATTCAAACTCTGTTCTGTACATTCTATTTCCATTGTTTTAATTCAAACTCTGTTCTGTACATTCTAATTCTGTTGTTTTCATTCAAATTCCATTGTTTTGATTCAAACTCTGTTCTGTTCATTCTAATTCCGTTGTTTTCATTCAAACTCTGTTCTGTACATTCTAATTCCGTTGTTTTCATTCAAACTCTGTTGTTTTCATTCTAATTCTTTTGTTTGTTTTAAACTTCCATTGTTTTCATTCAAATTCTGTTGTTTTCATTCAAATTCCATTGTTTTCATTCAAATTCTGTTCTGTTCATTCTAATTCCGTTGTTTTGATTCAAACTCTGTTCTGCACATTCTAATTCCGTTGTTTTCATTCAAACTCTGTTCTGTACATTCTAATTCCGTTGTTTTCATTCAAACTCTGTTCTGCACATTCTAATTCCTTTGTTTTCATTCAAATTCTGTTCTGTACATTCTAATTCCGTTGTTTTCATTCAAACTCTGTTCTGTACATTCTAATTCTGTTGTTTTCATTCAAATTCCATTGTTTTGATTCAAATTCTGTTCTGTTCATTCTAATTCCATTGTTTTAATTCAAACTCTGTTCTGTACATTCTAATTCTGTCGTTTTCATTCAAACTCTGTTCTGTACATTCTAATTCCGTTGTTTTCATTCAAACTCTGTTGTTTTCATTCTAATTCTTTTGTTTGTTTTAAACTTCCATTGTTTTCATTCAAATTCTGTTGTTTTCATTCAAATTCCATTGTTTTCATTCAAATTCTGTTCTGTTCATTCTAATTCCGTTGTTTTGATTCAAACTCTGTTCTGCACATTCTAATTCCGTTGTTTTCATTCAAACTCTGTTCTGTACATTCTAATTCCGTTGTTTTCATTCAAACTCTGTTCTGCACATTCTAATTCCTTTGTTTTCATTCAAATTCTGTTCTGTACATTCTAATTCCGTTGTTTTCATTCAAACTCTGTTCTGTACATTCTAATTCTGTTGTTTTCATTCAAATTCCATTGTTTTGATTCAAATTCTGTTCTGTTCATTCTAATTCCATTGTTTTAATTCAAACTCTGTTCTGTACATTCTAATTCCGTTGTTTTCATTCAAACTCTGTTGTTTTCATTCTAATTCTTTTGTTTGTTTTAAACTTCCATTGTTTTCATTCAAATTCTGTTGTTTTCATTCAAATTCCATTGTTTTCATTCAAATTCTGTTCTGTTCATTCTAATTCCGTTGTTTTGATTCAAACTCTGTTCTGCACATTCTAATTCCGTTGTTTTCATTCAAACTCTGTTCTGTACATTCTAATTCCGTTGTTTTCATTCAAACTCTGTTCTGCACATTCTAATTCTGTTGTTTTCATTCAAATTCCATTGTTTTGATTCAAATTCTGTTCTGTTCATTCTAATTCCGTTGTTTTGATTCAAACTCTGTTCTGTACATTCTAATTCTGTTGTTTTCATTCAAATTCCATTGTTTTGATTCAAATTCTGTTCTGTTCATTCTAATTCCGTTGTTTTGATTCAAACTCTGTTCTGTACATTCTAATTTTGTTGTTTTCATTCAAATTCCATTGTTTTTATTCAAATTCTGTTCTGTTCATTCTAATTCCGTTGTTTTCATTCAAACTCTGTTCTTTACATTCTAATTCCGTTGTTTTGATTCAAACTCTGTTCTGTACATTCTAATTTCGTTGTTTTGATTCAAACTCTGTTCTGTACATTCTAATTCCATTGTTTTCATTCAAACTCTGTTCTGTACATTCTAATTCCATTGTTTTCATTCAAACTCTGTTCTGTACATTTAAATTCTGTTGTTTTCATTCAAATTCCATTGTTTTCATTCAAACTCTGTTCTGTTCATTCTAATTCCGTTGTTTTCATTCAAATTCTATTCATTTCATTCTAATTCCGTTCTTTTTATTGAAATTCCGTTGTTTTCATTCAAATGCTTTCGTTTTCATTCTAATTCTACTCTTTTTATTCAAATTCTGTTGTTTTCATTCAAAATTCCGTCGTTTTCATGTTAATTCCGTTGTTTTGATTCAAATTCTGTTGTTTTCATTCAAATTCCATTGTTTTGATTCAAATTCGCTTCTTTACATTCTAATTCCATTGTTTTCATTCAAAGTCTGTTCTTCACATTCTAATTCCTTTGTTTTCATTCAAATTCTGTTCTGTACATTGTAATTCCGTTGTTTTCATTCACACTCTGTTCTGTACATTCTAATTCCATTGTTTTCATTCAAACTCTGTTCTGTACATTCTAATTCCGTTGTTTTCATTCAAATACTGTTGTTTTCATTCTAATTCTGTTATTTCCTTTAAAATTCCATTGTTTTGATTCAAATTCTGTTGTTTTCATTCAACTTCCATTGTTTTGATTCAAATTCTGTTCTGTTCATTCTAATTCCGTTGTTTTCATTCAAATTCTATTCATTTCATTCTAATTCCATTCTTTTTATTGAAATTCGGTTGTTTTCATTCAAATGCTTTTGTTTTCATTCTAATTCTACTCTTTTTATTCAAATTCTGTTGTTTTCATTAAAATTCCGTCATTTTCATGTTAATTCCGTTGTTTTGATTCAAATTCTGTTGTTTTCATTCAAATTCCATTATTTTGATTCAAATTCTGTTCTTTACATTCTAATTCCGTTGTTTTCATTCAAACTCTGTTCTGTACATTCTAATTCCGTTGTTTTCATTCAAATTCCATTGTTTTGATTCAAATTCTGTTCTGTTCATTCTAATTCCGTTGTTTTCATTCAAACTCTGTTCTGTACATTCTAATTCCATTGTTTTGATTCAAACTCTGTTCTGTACATTCTATTTCCATTGTTTTAATTCAAACTCTGTTCTGTACATTCTAATTCTGTTGTTTTCATTCAAATTCCATTGTTTTGATTCAAACTCTGTTCTGTTCATTCTAATTCCGTTGTTTTCATTCAAACTCTGTTCTGTACATTCTAATTCCGTTGTTTTCATTCAAACTCTGTTGTTTTCATTCTAATTCTTTTGTTTGTTTTAAACTTCCATTGTTTTCATTCAAATTCTGTTGTTTTCATTCAAATTCCATTGTTTTCATTCAAATTCTGTTCTGTTCATTCTAATTCCGTTGTTTTGATTCAAACTCTGTTCTGCACATTCTAATTCCGTTGTTTTCATTCAAACTCTGTTCTGTACATTCTAATTCCGTTGTTTTCATTCAAACTCTGTTCTGCACATTCTAATTCCTTTGTTTTCATTCAAATTCTGTTCTGTACATTCTAATTCCGTTGTTTTCATTCAAACTCTGTTCTGTACATTCTAATTCTGTTGTTTTCATTCAAATTCCATTGTTTTGATTCAAATTCTGTTCTGTTCATTCTAATTCCATTGTTTTAATTCAAACTCTGTTCTGTACATTCTAATTCTGTCGTTTTCATTCAAACTCTGTTCTGTACATTCTAATTCCGTTGTTTTCATTCAAACTCTGTTGTTTTCATTCTAATTCTTTTGTTTGTTTTAAACTTCCATTGTTTTCATTCAAATTCTGTTGTTTTCATTCAAATTCCATTGTTTTCATTCAAATTCTGTTCTGTTCATTCTAATTCCGTTGTTTTGATTCAAACTCTGTTCTGCACATTCTAATTCCGTTGTTTTCATTCAAACTCTGTTCTGTACATTCTAATTCCGTTGTTTTCATTCAAACTCTGTTCTGCACATTCTAATTCCTTTGTTTTCATTCAAATTCTGTTCTGTACATTCTAATTCCGTTGTTTTCATTCAAACTCTGTTCTGTACATTCTAATTCTGTTGTTTTCATTCAAATTCCATTGTTTTGATTCAAATTCTGTTCTGTTCATTCTAATTCCATTGTTTTAATTCAAACTCTGTTCTGTACATTCTAATTCCGTTGTTTTCATTCAAACTCTGTTGTTTTCATTCAAACTCTGTTGTTTTTATTCTAATTCTTTTGTTTGTTTTAAACTTCCATTGTTTTCATTCAAATTCTGTTGTTTTCATTCAAATTCCATTGTTTTCATTCAAATTCTGTTCTGTTCATTCTAATTCCGTTGTTTTGATTCAAACTCTGTTCTGCACATTCTAATTCCGTTGTTTTCATTCAAACTCTGTTCTGTACATTCTAATTCCGTTGTTTTCATTCAAACTCTGTTCTGCACATTCTAATTCCTTTGTTTTCATTCAAATTCTGTTCTGTACATTCTAATTCCGTTGTTTTCATTCAAACTCTGTTCTGTACATTCTAATTCTGTCGTTTTCATTCAAACTCTGTTCTGTACATTCTAATTCCGTTGTTTTCATTCAAACTCTGTTGTTTTCATTCTAATTCTTTTGTTTGTTTTAAACTTCCATTGTTTTCATTCAAATTCTGTTGTTTTCATTCAAATTCCATTGTTTTCATTCAAATTCTGTTCTGTTCATTCTAATTCCGTTGTTTTGATTCAAACTCTGTTCTGCACATTCTAATTCCGTTGTTTTCATTCAAACTCTGTTCTGTACATTCTAATTCCGTTGTTTTCATTCAAACTCTGTTCTGCACATTCTAATTCCTTTGTTTTCATTCAAATTCTGTTCTGTACATTCTAATTCCGTTGTTTTCATTCAAACTCTGTTCTGTACATTCTAATTCTGTTGTTTTCATTCAAATTCCATTGTTTTGATTCAAATTCTGTTCTGTTCATTCTAATTCCATTGTTTTAATTCAAACTCTGTTCTGTACATTCTAATTCTGTCGTTTTCATTCAAACTCTGTTCTGTACATTCTAATTCCGTTGTTTTCATTCAAACTCTGTTGTTTTCATTCTAATTCTTTTGTTTGTTTTAAACTTCCATTGTTTTCATTCAAATTCTGTTGTTTTCATTCAAATTCCATTGTTTTCATTCAAATTCTGTTCTGTTCATTCTAATTCCGTTGTTTTGATTCAAACTCTGTTCTGCACATTCTAATTCCGTTGTTTTCATTCAAACTCTGTTCTGTACATTCTAATTCCGTTGTTTTCATTCAAACTCTGTTCTGCACATTCTAATTCCTTTGTTTTCATTCAAATTCTGTTCTGTACATTCTAATTCCGTTGTTTTCATTCAAACTCTGTTCTGTACATTTTAATTCTGTTGTTTTCATTCAAATTCCATTGTTTTGATTCAAATTCTGTTCTGTTCATTCTAATTCCATTGTTTTAATTCAAACTCTGTTCTGTACATTCTAATTCCGTTGTTTTCATTCAAACTCTGTTGTTTTCATTCAAACTCTGTTGTTTTTATTCTAATTCTTTTGTTTGTTTTAAACTTCCATTGTTTTCATTCAAATTCTGTTGTTTTCATTCAAATTCCATTGTTTTCATTCAAATTCTGTTCTGTTCATTCTAATTCCGTTGTTTTGATTCAAACTCTGTTCTGCACATTCTAATTCCGTTGTTTTCATTCAAACTCTGTTCTGTACATTCTAATTCCGTTGTTTTCATTCAAACTCTGTTCTGCACATTCTAATTCCTTTGTTTTCATTCAAATTCTGTTCTGTACATTCTAATTCCGTTGTTTTCATTCAAACTCTGTTCTGTACATTCTAATTCTGTCGTTTTCATTCAAACTCTGTTCTGTACATTCTAATTCCGTTGTTTTCATTCAAACTCTGTTGTTTTCATTCTAATTCTTTTGTTTGTTTTAAACTTCCATTGTTTTCATTCAAATTCTGTTGTTTTCATTCAAATTCCATTGTTTTCATTCAAATTCTGTTCTGTTCATTCTAATTCCGTTGTTTTGATTCAAACTCTGTTCTGCACATTCTAATTCCGTTGTTTTCATTCAAACTCTGTTCTGTACATTCTAATTCCGTTGTTTTCATTCAAACTCTGTTCTGCACATTCTAATTCCTTTGTTTTCATTCAAATTCTGTTCTGTACATTCTAATTCCGTTGTTTTCATTCAAACTCTGTTCTGTACATTCTAATTCTGTTGTTTTCATTCAAATTCCATTGTTTTGATTCAAATTCTGTTCTGTTCATTCTAATTCCATTGTTTTAATTCAAACTCTGTTCTGTACATTCTAATTCTGTCGTTTTCATTCAAACTCTGTTCTGTACATTCTAATTCCGTTGTTTTCATTCAAACTCTGTTTTCATTCTAATTCTTTTGTTTATTTTAAACTTCCATTGTTTTCATTCAAATTCTGTTGTTTTCATTCAAATTCCATTGTTTTCATTCAAATTCTGTTCTGTTCATTCTAATTCCGTTGTTTTGATTCAAACTCTGTTCTGCACATTCTAATTCCGTTGTTTTCATTCAAACTCTGTTCTGTACATTCTAATTCCGTTGTTTTCATTCAAACTCTGTTCTGTACATTCTAATTCCGTTGTTTTGATTCAAATTCTGTTCTGTACATTCTAATTCCATTGTTTTGATTCAAACTCTGTTCTGTACATTCTAATTCCGTTGTTTTCATTCAAACTCTGTTCTGTACATTTAAATTCTGTTGTTTTCATTCAAATTCCATTGTTTTCATTCAAACTCTGTTCTGTTCATTCTAATTCCGTTGTTTTCATTCAAACTCTGTTCTGTACATTCTAATTCCGTTGTTTTCATTCAAACTCTGTTGTTTTCATTCTAATTCTTTTGTTTGTTTTAAACTTCCATTGTTTTCATTCAAATTCTGTTGTTTTCATTCTAATTCCGTTGTTTTCATTCAAATTCTATTCATTTCATTCTAATTCCGTTCTTTTTATTGAAATTCGGTTGTTTTCATTCAAATGCTTTTGTTTTCATTCTAATTCTACTCTTTTTATTCAAATTCTGTTGTTTTCATTCAAAATTCCGTCGTTTTCATGTTAATTCCGTTGTTTTGATTCAAATTCTGTTGTTTTCATTAAAATTCCGTCGTTTTCATGTTAATTCCGTTGTTTTCATTCAGACTCTGTTCTGTACATTCTAATTCCGTTGTTTTGATTCAAACTCTGTTCTGTACATTCTAATTCCGTTGTTTTCATTCAAACCCTGTTCTGTACATTCTAATTCCGTTGTTTTCATTCAAACTCTGTTCTGTACATTCTAATTCCGTTGTTTTCATTCAAACTCTGTTCTGTACATTCTAATTCCGTTGTCTTCATTCAAATTCCATTGTTTTGATTCAAATTCTATTCATTTCATTCTAATTCCGTTCTTTTTATTGAAATTCGGTTGTTTTCATTCAAATGCTTTGGTTTTCATTCTATTTCTACTCTTTTTATTCAAATTCTGTTGTTTTCATTAAAATTCCGTCGTTTTCATGTTAATTCCGTTGTTTTGATTCAAACTCTGTTGTTTTCATTCTAATTCTTTTGTTTGTTTTAAACTTCCATTGTTTTCATTCAAATTCTGTTGTTTTCATTCAAATTCCATTGTTTTCATTCAAATTCTGTTCTGTTCATTCTAATTCCGTTGTTTTGATTCAAACTCTGTTCTGCACATTCTAATTCCGTTGTTTTCATTCAAACTCTGTTCTGTACATTCTAATTCCGTTGTTTTCATTCAAACTCTGTTCTGCACATTCTAATTCCTTTGTTTTCATTCAAATTCTGTTCTGTACATTCTAATTCCGTTGTTTTCATTCAAACTCTGTTCTGTACATTCTAATTCTGTTGTTTTCATTCAAATTCCATTGTTTTGATTCAAATTCTGTTCTGTTCATTCTAATTCCATTGTTTTAATTCAAACTCTGTTCTGTACATTCTAATTCTGTCGTTTTCATTCAAACTCTGTTCTGTTCATTCTAATTCCGTTGTTTTCATTCAAATTCTATTCATTTCATTCTAATTCCATTCTTTTTATTGAAATTCGGTTGTTTTCATTCAAATGCTTTTGTTTTCATTCTAATTCTACTCTTTTTATTCAAATTCTGTTGTTTTCATTAAAATTCCGTCATTTTCATGTTAATTCCGTTGTTTTGATTCAAATTCTGTTGTTTTCATTTAAATTCCATTATTTTGATTCAAATTCTGTTCTTTACATTCTAATTCTGTTGTTTTCATTCAAACTCTGTTCTGTACATTCTAATTCCGTTGTTTTCATTCAAATTCCATTGTTTTGATTCAAATTCTGTTCTGTTCATTCTAATTCCGTTGTTTTCATTCAAACTCTGTTCTGTACATTCTAATTCCATTGTTTTGATTCAAACTCTGTTCTGTACATTCTAATTCCATTGTTTTAATTCAAACTCTGTTCTGTACATTCTAATTCTGTTGTTTTCATTCAAATTCCATTGTTTTGATTCAAACTCTGTTCTGTACATTCTAATTCCATTGTTTTAATTCAAACTCTGTTCTGTACATTCTAATTCCGTTGTTTTCATTCAAACTCTGTTCTGTACATTCTAATTCTTTTGTTTGTTTTAAACTTCCATTGTTTTCATTCAATTTCTGTTGTTTTCATTCAAATTCCGTTGTTTTCATTCAAATTCTGTTCTGTTCATTCTAATTCCGTTGTTTTCATTCAAACTCTGTTCTGTACATTCTAATTCCGTTGTTTTCATTCAAACTCTGTTCTGTACATTCTAATTCCTCATGAGAGCAAGAACTCATGAGTGAGGGATTTCAGGAGTTTCAGAGTTTAATTAAAACGCAAGAGAACACTGCAAAGGCTGCAAAAGCAAGGAGAGAGGGCTGGCAGAAAGTTGCTGACAAATCAAACTCGTAGGTAATTTAATAATAATAATAATAATAATGGATTGGGTTTATATAGCGCTTTCCAAGGCACCCAAAGCGCTTTACGATACCACTATTCATTCACTCCCACATTCACACACTGGTGGAGGCAGCTACGGTTGTAGCCAGGCTGCCATATCGCGCCATCGGCCCCTCTGGACAACACCAGTAGGCGGTAGGGTAGATCTATCATATGACACTATATTGTCCAATATCATATGGCATTATATTATATTATAATATGTTATATTATATCCCCTTTCACATTAGAGCCACAACAGGACCCACAAGAACATGGGAACAAGTAAAGGTGGAATACAGGAGTATTCTACAGAATGGTAATATTTATCTCTTAGATTGCTTTTCGTCTCTTGGCAAGGTAATACTGGCCTGTAATACTCTAATACTCTGTTAGTTTGTTCATAACAGCAACCAAGAAAAGGGCAGAGGAAAAAAAGACAGGTGGTGGTCCTGCACCCCCTCGTCAACAAGTTGGTTAAGTAAATAATACCTTCACGGGAATATCGATATCTCTCAATGAGCACACTGTCGCGCTGAGCTAAAGGATCCTGTCTATCCCGCAATATACGCTGAATTCTGAAAACTCTCCTTATCAATCTTGCACCTTCCGCAATGGGTGGCTCGCGTATACGGACAGGACATGGCTGCGACAGGCTTCCCAAATCCACCTTCGCTTTTATAGCCGTGGTCTCTCATCTTGATTACACAAAGTAATTTGCAATTGCTACTCTGAAATATGAATTACATCTGTAATAATCACATACATGTAATAGAATGTTAATAGTACATTTCCCTTTTTAAGGAAATGACCTGTATCTATCTGTGTGTAATCAATAAATGGATCAGGTGCTGCATTGTCTTTAGTTACATTGATGTTATTTATTTATGGTGAAACAGTGGTGGAATATCGCTGTTGCTTTCGTATGAATGACGCGGGCATACCTGCGTGGCCGCGATCTAATCCTGTTTACATAAAGTAAACCTGCTCCCCAGCAGGTTTACGCTTACGGCTCTGTTGCTATGACAGCAAGTCCCGGATGGGCTTCGGGGAACCGAACGATCCAGGATCACGCGAAATCGTCAACAATCTCATCCAGCTAACTCACTTAGCGCGGTACGAAGAACAGGCCCCTGTACATTCTAATTCTGTTGTTTTGATTCAAATTCCATTGTTTTGATTCAAATTCTGTTCTGTTCATTCTAATTCCGTTGTTTTCATTCACACTCTGTTCTGTACATTCTAATTCTGTTGTTTTCATTCAAATTCCATTGTTTTTATTCAAATTCTGTTCTGTACATTCTAATTCCGTTGTTTTGATTCAAACTCTGTTCTGTACATTCTAATTCCATTGTTTTGATTCAAACTCTGTTCTGTACATTCTAATTCTGTTGTTTTCATTCAAATTCCATTGTTTTGATTCAAACTCTGTTCTGTACATTCTAATTCTGTTGTTTTCATTCAAATTCCATTGTTTTGATTCAAACTCTGTTCTGTACATTCTGTACATTCTGTACATTCAAATTCGCTTCTGTACATTCTAATTCCGTTGTTTTCATTCAAACTCTGTTGTTTTCATTCTAATTCTTTTGTTTGTTTTAAACTTCCATTGTTTTCATTCAAATTCTGTTGTTTTTATTCAAATTCCATTG
Source organism: Maylandia zebra (assembly GCF_041146795.1). Lineage (NCBI taxonomy): Eukaryota > Metazoa > Chordata > Actinopteri > Cichliformes > Cichlidae > Maylandia > Maylandia zebra. Next base: position 14,055,159 of record NC_135186.1, read on the forward strand.
TTTTCATTCAAATTCTGTTCTGTTCATTCTAATTCCGTTGTTTTGATTCAAACTCTGTTCTGTACATTCTAATTCCGTTGTTTTCATTCAAACTCTGTTCTGTACATTCTAATTCTGTTGTTTTCATTCAAATTCCATTGTTTTGATTCAAATTCTGTTCTGTTCATTCTAATTCCGTTGTTTTCATTCAAACTCTGTTCTGTACATTCTAATTCTGTTGTTTTCATTCAAATTCTGTTCTGTACATTCTAATTCTGTTGTTTTCATTCAAATTCCATTGTTTTGATTCAAATTCTGTTCTGTTCATTCTAATTCCGTTGTTTTGATTCAAACTCTGTTCTGTACATTCTAATTCCATTGTTTTGATTCAAACTCTGTTCTGTACATTCTAATTCCATTGTTTTCATTCAAACTCTGTTCTGTACATTTAAATTCTGTTGTTTTCATTCAAATTCCATTGTTTTCATTCAAACTCTGTTCTGTTCATTCTAATTCCGTTGTTTTCATTCAAATTCTATTCATTTCATTCTAATTCCGTTCTTTTTATTGAAATTCCGTTGTTTTCATTCAAATGCTTTTGTTTTCATTCTAATTCTACTCTTTTATTCAAATTCTGTTGTTTTCATTAAAATTCCGTCGTTTTCATGTTAATTCCGTTGTTTTGATTCAAATTCTGTTGTTTTCATTCAAATTCCATTGTTTTGATTCAAAATCGCTTCTTTACATTCTAATTCCATTGTTTTCATTCAAACTCTATTCTGTACATTCTAATTCCGTTGTTTTCATTTAAACTCTGTTGTTTTCATTCTAATTCTGTTGTTTTCATTCAAATTCCATTGTTTTGATTCAAATTCTATTCTGTTCATTCTAATTCCATTGTGTTTATTCAAACTCTGTTCTGTACATTCTAATTCCATTGTTTTGATTCAAACTCTGTTCTGTACATTCTAATTCCACTGTTTTCATTCAAACTCTGTTCTGTACATTTAAATTCTGTTCTTTTCATTCAAATTCCATTGTTTTGATTCAAACTCTGTTCTGTTCATTCTAATTCCTTTGTTTTCATTCAAATTCTATTCATTTCATTCTAATTCCGTTCTTTTTATTGAAATTCCGTTGTTTTCATTCAAATGCTTTTATATGTAGTTCTTTACTCCAGGACATCGTCCAGCTGCTGGGAGCAACCCCTGAAGCAGTCAATGACATCTGCTGCAGCAAAGCTTGCATCTTGGTGGTGTTTATACTCAAAATCAGTATATAATCAGTCTCTGAAAGCTCATGTGGTTGTTAGTCAGTCCTACCTTTTCTGTTTCAATGTACATGTGAGAAGGAAATTGCATAAAAAGGTAGATGTGACTTTATAATCTGTAATATCTCAGGTATGAACCAAACCTGGTGGCTGTTGGAGGCAAAAGAGCCAATGAGTAGAGAGGTGGTACCCCAAAGTTTAAAGCCAACTACAACTAATATTAATTTATTTTACGTGCATTTTCTCGAATATTGACTTGCTTGAATATTTGAATTTTAACATTTAAAACTAGTGATCAATATCACTAAGATTGTATGGATTAACTTTTTTTCTTAGGTGGACCAGCACAAAAGTTAGGTGCACCCAAATTTTTCATCGCATCGCTGAACCCCACTGTTTTACATGTTTCACTTTATTTTAATTGCTGTTCATACAGATAATATTGATTTGTAAATGATTAACTAACAAGCTTGTCAACACAAAGTTCTTTATTTGGAGCACAATTCTACAGGAAAGATAAGTTACTGAAAAAGTGCTTGTGCTTAAAGTGCTTTGGCAATATTGTAGACAATGTTAAACTTGATCATCATCTCGGCCTCCTCTGACGATCTGTTTGCTGCTGGCTGCCGCTGAAAGGCAGTGGGGAGAGGGGACACTTGGGCAGGGCATTTATCACGACATATAATGTGTTTTCTATATACACTGGTGCTTTTTAAGCATTCAGAGGTTGATGGCCCTGTGTCAGAGCACTGGCTATGCATTTCACAGAGATCAGACGTAACGGAAAAGTTATCGTTTGCTTTGGAGGGGAGCACATCCTTAACAGTCCATTCCAAGTCATGATGAGTGATCTGCATTTGATCCGACATGCCTATGTCCTTTGTTGACAACTAGAATTTCATGAATAAAACTGAGTTTTCAGTCTCAGTCAAAACAATCGCAAACAGGCAGAGTACAGTTGTCAAGAATGACCCTCGAGTTAGAGAAGCAGTAGTGTCTTATGATGAGTCTTGAGCTGCGTCAAGTCAACGACATGAAGCACTTATGGGTGAGATAACTTGAGTTGATAGGACGTGGGCAAGACCCAAGATAAGCTTTTCTCAAATTCTACATAAGCAATTTAAGTGAGTGCTAATAAGAGTGACAGATGCCACCGGTTGAAGTAAATGCATAAGCAGTCCCAGATGCCAAAGCTCTGATTTAATGTCTTTGTTAAAGCCAATAAAGTCACATATGTTGTGTTGCTGTGAAAGTAGGAAACTGCCCATGCTGTCCAAAAACAGCTTTTTTTTTCCTGCTGTAAAGGTGGACATGGGAGCTTATATGAGAATGACTCTTGGAGGAATCACATTGTTTGTCACAGCTGTACTGGCTTCATTTTTAATTGTTTTTATTTTTCAACCTCAGTATGTATTTAAGCCCTGTGTTTTTCCCTGCCAGTTGTTGCGTCCTCCACATTTGTTGTGTGTGTATTCCTCGTCGTCTATCTCCAGGTTAAGTCAAGCCCTGCTATGCATCTTCAGTCTAGTTAGTTTGTGTTTTGTTTATGTATTCCCAGTTTTGTCGCAACAGCAAGTAAAGCCGCCATTTAAGTTAATGTTTTGTCTCACTTGTGTGGCTGCACTTGGGTCCAACCACACAACTCATCGTGACAAATGCTGGATGACATGCTCCATGTCATCCATGATTAGCTGGAGTAGGTGAGGCATGCTGATGCAGGGGGCATCCAGACACAGCGATATCAGTTCTAGCCACCTCAGCTGGATGCAGTCTGTGAAAATTCTCTCCCTATGTGACAATTGGGCTTTTTGGTGAGCAGCTTCAGTTTCATAAAGAGCCGAGCACCATCTTTCATCCACCTGGAAGAGGTCCCTCCAAGCCGATATCCTCTGTAACGCCACCTTTTGCAGAGAGAGAGTCCTTCCAGTACCGGTAGTTCCAAAATTTGGGTGTTACACAGCTCTTATAGCAAGAGGAATATAAAATATAGAAGGAAGACACAAAGTAAGCAACTGAAATTCACATGTAAAGATGAAAGTGTACAGAGATATGTACACAAGTGGTGAATGATCCTGGTGAAATATACAGTGCAAACAAGCTGCAAGTGAGCAGCAGCAATTAAAAACATTTGATATTTCAATTAAACAGATGATGAGTCAGATAACCATGTTAAACTGGATTATAGAGTCTGACAGCTGCTGGTAAGAATGACCTTTGGTAGCGCTCCTTCCTACACTGTGGGTGTAAAAGTCTTCTGCTGAACGAGCTGCTCAGTGCTCGTACAGTCTCATGCAGGGGGTGGGAGGGGCTGTCCATGATGGATGTTAGCTTACCAGGGATGTCGAACTCCAGGCCTCAAGGGCCGGTGTCCTGCAGGTTTTAGATCTCACCCTGGATCAACACACCTGAATCAAATGATTAGTTCATTACCAGGCCTCTGGAGAACTTCAGACCACAGCATAAAAGACAGCAGACGCCACCACAGTGTCGTAGAACGTCCTTAGAATAGTCCTGTTCACACCAAAGGATCTCACCTATCTATTCTTTCACTGAGCATATAACTGCATCATGAGTGTCAATGATGAACTCTGCAGGCTGAAAAGTCCTGGCCTGGTCAGCCTCGGCCCACTCACACGGCTCACATCACCAATCCCTGACTGCTTGATCATAACAGCAACTGGGCTGCTGGGAACATGATGACCGTTCTTCTTGATGTTAACAAGGTGCTCACCAATCTCCTTGGAAACAAAGGAAATTCCTAAGACAGACAGACAAAACAGATGAGGGTTAACGCTTATTCTTGTGTGTGCATGCAGCCTGTCTCAGTTGCTCCTGCTTCTTTCTCCACGCTTTAACTTTATTACTTTCCCCCTCTGTCTTTTACTCAGGGATTAATAAAGTATTTGGATTCTGATGAGTCTCATTGTTTGGCAAACTTCTCACTTATCAGATGGACGCTACGCAGAATCATCAGCAGGCAGGGCTCCTCTTGCACCGAGGGTGTTGTAAGAGAGGCTGTCCCCTGGTGATTCCTAGGGCACACTAATGATGAATGGGGTGAAGCAGTGGGTTTCGGGCAGAATGTTTCCAGGCATGTAGTCTTGGAAGATCTCCAGATGGATCGTGGATAAGGCCAGGGCCATAAGCACCGTTCGTAATCCACGTAGAACTGCAAGGGACTTCCTGTTGACAGAGAGAAAAAGAGTGGTTAGTGACTTCCTTCCAAACTATTTTCTCTATGCACTTTAGAGCCCACACATTTCTCCTAAACATATGAGGGTAAAAGGGTAGGATTGTATTGATGTCTGCGGTATGTAGATATGTGCATTCTGTGTATAATTTTTAACTGTTAACTGTATTGCTTTGGTGTGATTACAGACTGAGATTGATTTGGAATAATTGCGGACATCTTTTCACTCTTCATCAACAATTATTTTACCTAATTCCTTTTCCTTATGTGCCTTTAAGACTGTAACATGAATGTGCGAGATATAAAGCCTTATAAAATATCTTCACAGGTACCTCTTTATCTGTTCAAACTAATAATTTCTCAACAGGAGAACTTTCATGGTTCTCACTGAAATTAGTACTGTGCAAGATATAATGCCTTATCTGTAAATAACAGAAGAAGTCATGTTTGGGGAGAGAATATTTCTCCACCATTTGGTCAAATGGCATAACCACATTGTCGGAGAATAAGTCCCTCAGCCTATGAACCCCCTTGTCCCTCCATTGCTTAAAACCTGTATCGAACATCCCAGGTTGAAAGTCAAGGTTATTCACAATTGGGGTGAACATAGATGTGAACTTTGATCTTCCCTCAAGTTGACATACTGATCGCCAGGCCTTAAGTGTATTAAGTATGACTTTGTTTTATCACTATTCGATCTGATATCTTTAAAGTTCTTAAAGAACAGTAAGTCCCTTGGTGGATACTTTGAAAGGTAAGTTTCAAATCACATAAAGCAATTATTAATTATTATTAATTATATATATTTGATATATTCTAATATTTGGTTAGGTGCTTCATGTCGTTGACTTTCTATTTTCTCGGGTCACCAGCTTGCTGCAACCTGCTTTCACCGTGGACGCAGCTTAAGACTCATCATAAGACACTACTGCTTCTCTAACTCGAGGGTCATTCTTGATAACTGTACTCTGCCTGTTTGCGATTGTTTTGACTGAGACTGAAAACTCAGTTTTATTCATGAAATTCTAGTTGTCAACAAAGGACATAGGTATGTTGGATTAAATGCAGATCACTCACCATGACTTGGAATGGACTGTTAGGGATGTGCTCCCCTCCAAAGCGGACACAGATCACATACGCGCCAGGCTGTGGTGGTGTGTAAAAGATGTCGAATGTGCCGTCGTCATTTTCAACCATGTCTTTGTCAAGCTGGCATTCAGATACCCGTGACCTCATGTGGCCTTGCCTTGTCCGGCAACCTTGGCGTCCACCGTGATAACTGTCGGTTTACCAATGTGGATAACTGGGCCAACACCGGCACCTTAAGATAAAAAAAATTATAATAAAATTAACCCTTTCATGCATGAATTATGACAACCTCAATCCAGATTTGGATCTTAAGTATTTTTATTCATCTTTAGGCATGAAAAGATAAATAAAAATACCTAAGAAAAAAATTGTGATTGAGGTTGTCACAATTCATGCATGAAATGGTAAATGGCCTGTATTTATATAGCACTTTACTAGTCCCTAAGGACCCCAAAGCGCTTTACATATCCAGTCATCCACCCATTCACACACACATTCACACACAAGGGTTAAATAACAATAATTACAATGAAACATGTCATACGTCTATAGTAACATTAGACGACCAGTGGGAGGCAAGGTATGGAGTGACACATCAGTGTCCAATGTAGTGGTTTATGTGCAAGTACACCAGCAACACTGACACAAATACAAGAAAACAACCTTTGAATAGCTGTGTGAAAGGGTTAATTTATTGTTATTTTTAAAGTCATTTGTTACAAAGACACAAACACACTGCTTTTCACATTCTACAACCATCAGACCAGGTTAAAGAATGAAAATCTAGTCGTGTTATTACCATCTCTTATATATTTTTTACCAATAGACTATGTGTACCTTAGCATATGCGACTTCTGGTGGGGAAACTCCTGTAAGGCGCTTCGTTTTCGGTGTGATATTCGCACCTTGTTTATGGTCATTATTAAAAAAAAAAAAAAAAAAAAAAGTCAACCAAATGGATGACTCAAGCGGCGATTTACATTTCTCAAGATGTCTTGAGCATTTACCGAATACATCTGTAGATGGCGTTCATCGACTTGTCGATACTTTTCCCCCTGGCCTCAGAGCAAAATAGAGAATATTTCTCAGTATTTGTATATAGTGTTCTCTCCTTTATCGCGGGTGTTATGTTCTAAAAATAACCAGCAATGGGTGAAATCCGCAAAATAGCCAACTTTATTTTTTTTACAATTATTTTATATGTTTTAAGGCTGTAAAACCCCTCACTACACACTTTATACACTTTTCTCAGACAGGCATCGACATTGTCCCACTTTTCTCTCTCGTTTAAACACTCTCAAAGTTCAAGAAAAAAAAAGTCCAGTATTATAGAATGAAACCGAAGATCAATACCAGTTTTCAGTCAGCTGCCTATGACGGTGCAAAACGTTTCGCCGACATTGTTTTTTGTTGGGGAGAAAACTTACAAACATACAGTACAGCACTTCAGAGTCACACTGCTAGCGATTGATGAAGCCATTCTGTACTGTACAGGAGAGACAGCACGGAGGAGATCGACAATGGTCTACAGCTGATCAGGACGCAGAACAAAAAAAAACAAGCATGCAAACTCGCGAAACAGCGAGGCTGCTTAAGGTGAACCATAGCGAGGGACCACTGTAATTGTGAAGATAAGTCACAACATACCCTTCGTAAATATTATATAGAGACATCTGGGAAACATCTGGCTTTGACTATTCTCTCTACACCCACGACTGCAGTTAAACCCACAACAACACTCTCATCATCAAGTTTGCTGATGACAACACGGTAGTCGGACTCATCTCAAAGGGAGATGAGGCAGACTACAGAGAGGAAGTCCTGAAGCTGGCAGCATGGTGTTCAGAAAACAACCTGGCACTGAACACTAAGAAAACCAAAGAGCTCATTGTTGACTTCAGGAGACACAGCACTGACTTGGCCCCCCTTTACATCAACGGGGAGTGTGTGAAGAGGGTCCACACCTTCCGGTTCCTTGGTGTCCTCATCTCTGCTGACATCTCCTGGACAGACAACATCTCAGCGGTCATCAAGAAGGCCCAACAGCGGCTGCACTTCCTGAGAGTCCTCAGGAAGTACAAGCTGAACTCCAACCTGCTGCTGACCTTCTACCGCTCGTCCATTGAGAGCCTGCTAACCTACTGCATCACGGCATGGTACGGCAGCTGCACCAAGGCAGATAGAGTGAGGCTTCAGAGTGTGGTCAAGACAGCACAAAAGATCATCATCATTCCTCCTGCTGCCTCAGCAGAGCAGCAAACATTATCAAGGACAGCTCCCACCCTGGTTTCAACATGTTCGGCCTGCTTCCCTCAGGGAAACGCTACAGGTGCATCAGCACAAAAACCCACAGACTCAAAAACAGTTTCTTCCCCAAAGCCATAACCACCCTGACCTCACACATGCACCGATAACGCAGGCCCCCCCCCCCCCCAATTTTTTTCTTCCCACTTCCTCTATGGACCACCACAGTGCAATACCAATTCTATGTGCAATAACTCAACTGTATATACACAACACTATTTATTACATATTACTTTTTTTTTTAAACCGGCTTGTATATTTGTACATTTATATATAACTGTACCCCCCCAGCATGTTTACACTGAGTAGGAGATGCTCTGTATCTCATTGTACAACTGTATAGTGACAATAAAGGCATTCTATTCTATTCTATTCTATTCTATTCCATTGTTCACCTGTAGTTTGAATACTGGACATTTCCCTCTTTAAATCATAAGAACTGTCACTATACAGAGATGTGCTTCTGAATGTGGACGATGTGTCTTCTGATTTTGTAATGCAATTTTGCTTGTGTTGAGTGATGTAAACAACCAATCGATCTACATGCTTCAAACGTCAAAATGTAACATTTGATTTTTTATGACACAGCAATGGTGACTGTTTCCACCTCCTGCTCTTTTTAACTTAATGCGATCTCTCCGTTTTTGTATTTTGGACATGATTTTGGAGTCCACCTTCGCAGTCCAACCCTACATCCGGTCTTAAAACAAGAAATTAGCATTTTCTCGTGCACAGGGTCTATAACCGTTACATTTTCCACGTATAAACAGGAAGCTAGATTAGCCAAAGTGCCATTTCACCACGCTTTCCTACCTACTCTGTCAGTCCATTAGTTTGTGCAATATAAAATGGAAATGGAGACACAGTTATGAGAGAGGAAGCAGTGTGAGGATTGGATTGGGCAGGGGGTGTAACTGAGGAGCACAGTGTGAGGAATACCACATACCAATGCACAGAAAAATGATGAGATATGAGCAGCAGGTATACTGAGAGGGGATCTGTATAACCTAACTTTTTTCAAAACTCGTCATCCTTACAGAACACCTACATAATCATCTCTGGAGAGCAAAAGTTCGGTGTCCCCTTAGTAGATTTGGTTGGGGAGGAAGACTTGTAATTAGGGATGCACCGATACCGGTATCGGGTATCGGCCTCGATACCACATTTTCTAAAGTACTAGTACTCGTTAAAAGTCCCCCGATACCAAGGACCGATACCACGGTCTGAGACCTGTCTATGTTTGAGCGGCATATAAGGGGTTAATCACAGGCGCCGAGTGCCCGCCCCGGCTGCTGCTCAGAGCGGGGAGAAAGCGAGGCGAGACATATCAGCTGTGTGGAACTATTTCAAAGTGAACGAAGACGCGAAAACATAGGCGGACTGCAAATTGTGCTCAGCGAAATTGTCCAGAGGAGGCTCTAAAGGTAGCGCATTTAACACAAGCAATTTACGCTTATTAGCACAGAGGAGCATAGCTGATGCTATAGCAGTGGGACGGAAAATAGTTGGGCATTTTAAACATTCCGCCTTAGCCTACTCCCGCCTCGAGGACATTCAGGGACAGCTCAACCAGCCAATAAAGAGACTGCAGCAGGACGTACAGACGCGCTGGAACAGCACGTATTACATGCTCCAGTCCCTCATTGAGCAAAAGCGAGTGCACGAACTCCCTGACTATCTCACCGCTCACCAATGGGCTCTTATGGAGACGACTGTTGCTATCCTCGCCCCCTTTGAGGAACTAACTAAAAAAAGTGAGCAGCTACGGCGCACTAGTCTCTGATGTCATCCCAGCTGTGACTGTGCTAGTGAGACTTCTAAACAGAGAAACAGAGGAACAAATTTAAAATTAAATTTTGTTTTTTTTATAATTATTTATTCTGTAATATGTTGCATACAACATGCTTTTCATTTTAAATAAATGTTCTTAATTCCAAACTAGTCCCTTGTTTGTTTGTTTTTTGTTAAATTATAGGACTAAAGCTGTTACCTGCAAATTTAAATCATGTTTTTATTAAGTACTCAGTATCGGTATCAACGAGTACTGAAATGCAAGTACTCGTACTCGTACTCCTCTGCACAGGGAAGATGATAGAGTTTTACAATATGAGCAGAAAACAGATTTGTATGAGGGGCCGTACAAGCCAAAATTCATACTTTCACTCTCACATACATATATTCTTCTTTCACTCACATATACTTTCACTCTCACATACATATATTCTTCTTTCATGCACATGTATTGTCACTCTCACATACATACATATATTGTCATCTCGCACACCTTTATTCTTATTTCATATCCATGTATATTCACTCTCACATAAATCCATTAATCTTCCTTTCACACACATGTATTCTATTTTTCTTAATGCTACATATTTTTATGCTGACATATATTTATTCTCCTTGCAGGTGCAGCCCTTTCTAGTCATACATATATATACATACCCTTTACCTTTCAACACATATATATTTGTACTCCTATACTCATATATACATACAATCCCAGTGTTTATCCTTTACCCTTGCATACATACACTCTGACATTCACATCTGCATTTCCTAACACAGGAAGTTAATCTTTTAAGCAGGAAGTTATTCTTAAACCAGGAAATGTAATACACTTGGAGAACTTACTTGACATACCCAGACCTAAACCAGAAGAACCAAGCAATGAAGCTGTTCAAAGTCATCCTGCTTTCTTTGCTAGTATTGCAGTTAATTTGTCAAGTAAGTAGTAATGAAAATGACATTAGAACATTTTTAAATAATGTATTAGAATGTTTGGAACAAATTCAAAGAGAAGCTACAGATTCTTTTGTTCGTCAGAGGCTCCATAGAGAACTTGGTGATCACATTCAAACCTCATCTGGAATTTTGTCCATCTCAAGATTTGTTGACGATGCAAGAAATAGAGAAGCAGTGAATACATTACAGTCCTTAAATGGATGGCTATTTTTTTTACTGACTGCTTATGAAACCAGACAAGGAACTACATCTGAGAACAGACTTGTCTTGCTACCTCCACCTCTCATGACTTGCTCTCAAGGTCGACCGCGATACAGCATTTCAAGAGAACAAATATCTCATTTAGTATCTCTTGGAATGAACTGGCAAAGCATTGCAACATGCTTAGGGGTTAGCTCCCGTACTCTGTACAGGCACAGAGAGGACCTTGGCATTGAGCCACTGACTTATGCAACATTATCCGATGAAAACCTGAACAGGGTTGTTAGGGAAATTCTTCAGTATACCACAAATGCAGGTGAACAATATGTGCATGGCAGCTTGAGATCACGTGGGTTACGAATCCAAAGGTGGCGTGTAAGACAAAGTCTACAAGAAATTGACCCCTTTGGACGTTCCCTCAGAAGACGCAATGCAATACGTCGACGACTGTACAGTGTTCCTTTCCCCAATCAGTTATGGTGAGAAAATTCTAACAGAAAAACAGTCCTGATTCTAAGTCTATAGCAAAATGGATTATCTAAAGCAAAATAACTCATTGTTTTATTTACTCAAACGTGTGCATATCCTTGACCATGTCATAGTTTCCCCATACATAACTTATACTTATTTCATTTTTCTATAGGCATATAGATGGAAACCACAAACTTGTGAGATGGAGGATGGTGTTCCATGGCTGTGTGGATGGTTTCAGTAGAACCATCATCTACCTTGCGTGTTTAGATAACAACAGGGCATCAAGTGTTTTGTCACTGTTCATGGTTGGTGTTCAGAACTTTGGAATGCCATCCAGAGTGAGATGTGATCACGGGCTAGAAAACACTGGTGTTGCCCGTTTCATGCTTTACAGGCAAGGACTGAACAGGCATAGTGTTATCACTGGCAGGTCTGTGCATAATCAAAGAATTGAGCGATTATGGGCAGAATTAAATCGAGTGGTCTCATATCATTTTGTTAATCTTTTCAATTTTATGGAGGAGCATGGTGTATTAGATTCACTTAATGAGGTCCATTTATTTTGTCTTCATTATATATATTTGCCATGTATTCAAAGAGCTGCCACAGAATTTCAGAACCAGTGGAATAACCATGGACTTTCAACACAAGGAGGGCAAACCCCTCTTCAGCTGTGGCAAAGGGGCATTATCAACAATGCAGGAATACATAACCCAAATATGAATGGTATTTGTGAAAATGACTTTGGTATTGATGGATGCAGACCACTGCCAGAGCTGGAGACAAACAATAATGTCATTGTTCCATCAATTAACATTTCCATCAGTGACACCATGATGGTTACACTTCAACAGACCTTTGATCCATTTGAAGATGATGGCAATAACGGTATAGATTTATTTTGCAACCTTGTTCGTTTTCTTGAGAGACAATCCTAAAATATCAATAAGGCCTCTGGAGAAATTTCATTTACTGTAATTGTGGTTGTGCAGCTTAAAAAGAATACAGTGCCAAGACTGTTGTTAGTTCAGTATTATTAGAAGTTTAGTCACAGCTTTAAATTTCAAGAATGCTACTATCAACCTTTACATGCATGTTGACAGTTTGTATACAATTTTAAAGAATTTATGAGTTGTATTATGTGAGTCTGTTGAGATTTTACAACCATGTTTTGTTTTAAAACACCTTGTTAAAAGAAAAAATAAATTTGTTCAACCACATTTTATTGAGGTTTTTGGTCATCACAATCACCAGATGTATTGTCTTGGAACAAGAGGACTCAAACTGATAACATTAACATTAATACAGTCAGTAAATACATCAAACATGGATCACTGATCAAATAGAATAGAAGTGTCAGATAAACAATATTGAAGAACACCAGAGAATAAAAGCAACAAACAAGTACAAAGCTAGAAAACAAAAATAATCACAATGCACATACATTAATGCAATGAAAAAATTATTATTGAATTATGTTAGTATATATAACTATTGTATACTTGTAGAATGGTACCCTGACAAGCAAATAGACTTGAAGCAAATGAACATTTGTTAAAAGGTCAATGCAAAAACAGAGCCTCCAATCACAAAATAGGTGGGTGAAATATGAAATATGGCAACAAAGTAAATTCAGCTTGGTCTCAAGTGTGTTAATTGGTGTTTTAGGTGGAACATTTTGAACATTTTTGGTTTGATTTCTGAGAAAGAAAATGCATTGATATTCAAAACACCCCCCCCCCTTTAGAATTAGTTAATGATTGACACTCATTAATTTAACTGAGTGCAAAACTCAGATTAGCATACTAACCTGACTAGGAATTAAGCTATTCCAAAACCATGTGTATTACCTAATGCAAAGTCCATATTCTCCTGAAAGTCTTTGTAAGAGGTATGAAGTGGTAACTTTAAACAATTGATGCACGTGTTTGCAATGGGTAGTTTAGACATGGCTTGTGCATCAGGCTCTTGGTGAAGAAATTCAATGGACGGTTGTGGAGAGAAGCCAATTGGTGGAACAGTGTTGGCTCCAGTGGCGAAGGCAAGAATTGTCCCCAGCTTCTGTGTTCCGTCTTGATCTAAAGGAAAAGCAATACTGTCAAAAATGGCATTAAAGACAAAAAACACAGCAAGCATTTATACTTTTAACTGATTCAATGAAAAGATGCACCGCATTATAAATTGAACATACAATGCTTAAAACGCTAAATTTACCTTCTGCATCTGTTAGGTAGTCTCTCCAGAAACTAATGACAACTGCTTCAGCATGCCTTTTATTGCTCCCAGCTGGAGAAAGGCAGATGGTAAAGAGGCTGTCAAGAAGGTCAGCTGTAAGCACTGAAGGTGACCAGCATAGAAGGGTGCGAAAACTCTCTGGGTGAGCTTGGATTTTGTCCAGCACCTCAAGTGTCCGTAGTCCATCCTGAAATCTAAATGATAATCAGAATTACCTTTAAAATCACATCAAAAATGAATGGATCCAAGAAGTATAATCTAAAACATATGAATTTATATATACAATAATTTTTACTTCCGATTATTCACATCATCAAAAGTGTATATCCCAAATCATGCATTTTTCATGTGATGCTGTCACCTTTGGAGGCATGGTGTACCTACACATAAAGAAATGTCACACAAAATTCCCAGAATACAAGGCAATCAGCATGGGTTTGAGTTACTTATTGGACAACAATAAATACATACATACATACATACCTTTCAAATGGACCACGGACTCTGTGTATTACTTGGAACATGATAATGGACTTCAGGAGAATGCACACCCAACATGCTCCTCTGACCATTGACGGAGCGTCTGTGGAGAGAGTGAGCAGCACCAAGTTCTTGGGTGTGCACATCACAGAGGATCTCTCCTGGACGTACAACACCACAGCACTGGCCAAGAAATCACAGCAGCGTCTCTTCTTTCTCCGCAAACTAAGAAGAGCAGGAGCACCAGCCCCCATCATGCACACTTTCTACAGAGGCACCATCGAGAGCATCCTGTCGAGCTGCATCACTGTGTGGTTTGGAGCCTGCAATGCGTCCTGTCATAGAACCCTCCAACGCATAGTGAGAGCTGCAGAGAGGATCATTGGTGTCTCTCTCCCCTCCCTCCAGGACATTTACAGCACCCGTCTCACTAAAAAAGCCCTTTGCATAGCGGCTGATCCCACGCACCCAATGCAAAGCTTCTTCAAGCTGCTGCCGTCGGGGAGGAGACTGCGGAGTCTCCAGGCCAGGACCAGCAGGCTGAAGGACAGCTTCATCCATCAGGCTGTCAGGAAGCTTAACTCCCTCCCGATTCTGCCCCCTCTCCCCTCTCTCCTCCACGGTCTCACTGAACTCTGTCACACACACTCACACACACACACACACACTCTCTTACTCACTCACTGGCCTGCACCAGTTACCAGTCACTTTGTGGAGCATTGGACTGCCATTACCTCATAAGACTTTGTGTTACACTATCTCATACCGTACATTACCAAATCTCCATTTGCACTATTTGCCTATTTGCACTACTCTGCCTGGTTTGCACTCAATGTCATTTACCCTTATATTGTATATTGTATAGCTTTCTTGTTATATGTAAAATTGTACTATATTATTTAATTTTTTTTACTTTAAAATATTTTACTTGCATTTTTAATCACTCTTATATTTAAATGTTCATTTTCTATTTTATCTAGGGATTGAGAGTAACGAAGTTTCTATTCTCTGTATGTCCTGTACATGTGGCAGAATTGACAATAAAGTTGACTTTGACTTGACTTTGATAATGTCATGTATAAGCAGATCCTTGTCTTCCAGCCTCCATAGCGGCCTCAGGCAGCCAGCATTGGCTAAGTATTCCTGAAGTGGCTCAGTTGCTACTATCAGATCTTCAAAGGATTTACACTCTTTAACCTTCAAATAAAAAAATAAAAAATTAATGGGCCCCAATTAATACATGGAGTAGAATGAAATGCACACAATACTAAAACATTATCCAACAACTGACAAATCAGTTTTACCCTTTTAATTTTTTCACGCAGGTCACTATCGGCAACATCTTCTAAAACTGGTTTAGCCAAATCTGGGCCATCAACAAGGCAAGAGAAGAGTGTTGGGGACAGAAAGCCTGCTGGTGGACCACCATGTACAAGGCTTACTGCAATGGCTCTGCCTGCAATGAAGTACCTGTCCTCCCTCATGGCTAGAAATAATGAAAAACATTACATGTCAATAGATGCATGAAAGCGCTTGACAAGAACTTCATAAAAACGATTTTTTTATTGCATTACTCGAGGGATATCAGCCTAAAATCAATACATACCATGTGATGGCCAAACCCGTGGCCACACTCTAAAGTCGGTAACTTTTGTATTTTCATTCTTCATTTGAACATAGTAATACATTTTAGTTTCCAATAACTTTATTGATTGGTTTGGATACATTTGTTCTATTTTTAAGCGCGCACATTTAGTTTACTTATGTATTCATACTACTTCATTTCTTTGCTTTCTGACTAACCTTTGTCTTTTTATTTCTTACCTGCTATCATCCCTGGGAGTTGCCGGACAAAAGATGGTAGCAAGGGTTTGAAACCATTAAATGGAAAGGAAGATAATTGGACCATACCACCACCTCCTGCTGAAGGGGGGAATGTGTGTTTTCTTTACTTTAAAAACAAAGTATCCATCCATCCATCCATCCATCCATCCATCCATCTTCATCCGCTTTGTCCGGGGCCGGGTCGCGGGGCAGCAGCCTAAGCAAAGAGGCCCAGACCTCCCTCTCCCCAGCCACCTCCTCCAGCTTATCCGGGGGAATACCAAGGCGTTCCCAGGCCAGCCGAGAGATATAATCTCTCCAGCGTGTCCTGGGTCTGCCCCGGGGCCTCCTCCCGGTGGGACTTGCCTGGAACACCTCACCCAGGAGGCGCCCAGGGGGCATCCTTGTCAGATGCCCGAACCACCTCAGCTGGCTCCTTTCGATGTGGAGCAGCAGCTGCTCTACTCTGAGCCCCTCCCGGATGGCTGAACTTCTCACCCTATCTCTAAGGGAGAGGCCAGCCACCCTTCGGAGGAAGCTCATTTCTGCCGCTTGTATCCGCGATCTCGTTCTTTCGGTCACTACCCACAGCTCGTGGCCATAGGTGAGGGTAGGGACGTAGATCGACCGGTAAATTGAGAGCTTCGCTTTTACACTCAGCTCCCTCTTCACCACGACGGACCGGTGCAGCGTCCGCATTACTGCAGCTGCAGCCCCAATCCGTCTGTCGATCTCCGGCTCCCTTCTCCCATCACTCGCGAACAAGACCCCGAGATACTTGAACTCCTCCACTTGGGGCAGGAACTCATCCCCGACCCGGAGTGGGCACTCCACCCTTTTCCGGCTGGGAACCATGGCCTCAGATTTGGAGGTGCTGATCCTCATTCCCGCTGCTTCACACTCGGCTGCGAACCGTTCCAGTGCGAGCTGGAGGCACCCGATGAAGCCAACAGAACCACATCATCTGCAAAAATCAGAGATGAGACTCTGAGGCCACCAAAGCGAAAGCCCTCCGCCACTTGGCTGCGCCTAGAAATCCTGTCCATAAAAATTATGAACAGAACCGGAGACAAAGGGCAGCCCTGGCGGAGCCCATCACCCACCGGGAACGAGTCCGACTTATTGCCGGCAATGCGAACCAAGCTCTTGCAACGGTTGTATAGGGATCGAATGGCCCGTAGCAATGGGCCAGACACCCCATATTCCCGCAACACCTCCCACAGGACACCCCGAGGGACACGGTCGAATGCCTTCTCCAAGTCCACAAAACACATGTAGACTGGTTGGGCAAACTCCCATGCACCCTCAAGCATCCTGGAGAGGATAAAGAGCTGGTCCAGTGTTCCGCGACCAGGACGAAAACCGCAAAAACAAAGTATTTGTATTTAATTACATTTTTGAGTTTAGGGTTTAATGGGGTTTTTGGTTTTCTTCTTTAGTGTTTAGTTTATTAACAAACTAGATTGTACTGCATCGTTTGTGATTTATGATTTAGTTTTGTTTGTTACCCCTCATGTGTCACAATGGTCTGATCAGCCATTATATATACCCTTGTATGTCATTTCATGTTTAGGTCAATTATGTTTGTTTGTGGCAGTCATTTGGTTTGTTAAGTTTGCAGTCTTTGCCCGAGTTCAGTTTTGTGTCTTTGACCTCTTTTATGAGCTCAACATTTATTAGTCTTGTAAATATAATTTTTGGGGGTTAAATAAATGGAAACTATATTTTTCTAATAATTCCTGGGCTCCTCCTGTTTTTCAACTCGGTCCATCACATACCAGCACTATCAAGCGCCAAGTTCATTTTGCCTTCTTCACCCTCAAACATTGGAGACAGGGGCAAAGCTTTGATCAGAAGTCTTAGAAATTCTCTTCTTGGTCCACCCAAGTCAACAGCCTCTTCAGGTACTCCCATATCGTCAGAAAACCTGACAGAAATTGTGTGGCATGGATCATATGTCGCTCGTTTAAAACCTCTAATTGCTCCATCCAGGACTGTTGATCTATTAATGTTGAACTTGCATTTCTTCTGCTGGTTTACTTTTGCAGAAAGTTCCTCCAAAATATCTTTTGCTGATACCAAACAACTTGAAGTCCTGTAGGATTAAAAAAAAAAAAAAAAAGAAAAAAAAAGAAAAAATATTGAAAAGAACATCAGTAAAAACATTCACATACAAGGGCTACAAGGACATACAAAGTTTTGTCAAAATCAGAATCAGCATACTTTAATAATCCCTAAAGGAAATTATCATAATCATAAGCAAAATGTACAAAGAAGTATATTGCTCAGTGGCTTTTTGTATTGTTTATATGTTTTGGAGAACTAGAAAGCACTAGAGCAAAGAAAAATAGTTTCAATGCACAATAAGTAAATAACAATAAGTAAATTTCACTTCATTGTCAGATAGGCTCTGTTAAAAATTCGCTGCCTATTTCAAATAAAATAAAATTTGCCAGCATTACAGCATTATCATTTGACTCTGTAGACATTATTCAAAAAACTGTTTTGTTAACAGCAAATATAAATATCATATATGCATATAAATATCTGAGGATGGATTACACTCCTTCACAACACTGGTTACAGTATTGGATTGCAACAAATATGGTGTGTTTAATTGGCTACTGTAAAACATTTGTATTTGAAACTAACCTTTCGCTCTGCAGGCTTGCTAGTATAGCCTGGTTAAGTTCCTCATCATCAGAAGACATGTCAGATAGTGGAGTCATGATTGAAAGGTAGTTATCGTAGTTTACAGATTGACTGTGTGTTGATGTAGAGGGTAATGCTGAACAATGATTCTCTGGATTCCTGGTCTGGTAGGGTGAGCTTGAGGTATTTCGGCACGTCAGGACCAGAACTGGATCACTTAAAGATGCAGATGATGAGGTAGAAGGCTGACTAGTGGAAGGGTAGATTTCCAATGAAGACACTGGTAACTGGCTGAAGGAAATGTTTGTTGAAGCGCTGCTGTACTTGTGTGAGATACTACTTTCATGGGTCAAGGCAGGAGTTTCCGTTAATAATGTTCCATTACAAACTGATGAGGCAGGAGATTGCGTCGGAGCAGAGATTGGTTGGAAGGCAGCTGTTGAACTGACAAAACTGTCTGAAGATGATGAGCGCAGCTGCCTTGATGAAACAGGGTTTTCTTCACAGTTTTCCCTCACTGCTGTAGCTTGTAATATCATCCTTAGAAATAAAATAATAATTATATTAATTCACATATTTTGAATTTGAACATTAAATACCATATATCCAACCTCTTCTGCTTATTCTTATCAGAGGTGGGGTGGTTGGAGCCTATCCCAGCTACCATAGGGTGAGAAATTTCAAGAGTTAATAGATCTTTCTCACAATTACTTTTACATACTAGGCAGACCAAATTGTAACACATCTCCTGAACAGCAGTAGTCTTACGTTCTATGATTCACAAACAGTCCAACAGAGCAGCTGTAAATTTAGTCAATACCAGAGCTTAGGATTAACATTTTAAAAAAGGAACATTAACTTGGTACTATTCTATCCAACTAAAAAGGTGAAAGGCAAGTTTAAAAAGAACAGAGATGAGAAAGTTCAAAGGTTGTTTATGCACCAATTTTTGGTCTTCATATTATTACTGTACAGTGCTATGTAGATTCATTCAAAAGTCAAATAACGTACCAAAATTGGTTTTGATGGTCTGATGTATAGG